>NC_136065.1:590365438-591565438 GCF_964261635.1 Lissotriton helveticus
GGAAGAGAGAGAGAGAGAGAGAGAGAGAGAGAGAGAGAGAGAGAGAGAGAGAGGAGAGAGAGAGAGAGAGGAGAGAGAGAGAGAGAGAGAACAGGGTGGAGAGAAAAATAAACAAAGAGCAGAGGAAGAGAAGGCAGGGGATAACGAAGGAAACTAAGATAACGAGAGAAATGGGGGTCACATTGTATAGAGCTACCCTCTTCTGCTGGCAAGTCACTGCAGACGCATCTCCTCTTTGCTTGTGTCGCACACAGCAGCCCGAGATCTTCCTCTCTGTGCAGTGAGGTTACACAGCAGAGACCTCATTCCCTGTGAAGTGACACAGTGAAAAGTGCTCTGACCGTTCCTTCCGTGCACAGGAGTCAGCAACTGCAGCGGGCTGCATCCCTGAGGAGTGAAGTCACACACAATAAGGTCTCCTCATCTTTGTAGGCACACACTACAGGCAGAGCATCCCCGCACAGTAAAGCCACCTCCCTGTGAAAGTAAGTCGATCCTAGGCACCACAAAGGGTTACAAAAGTTCAAGCTGCTAAACTCCGGAAATACAATTTCTCTGACAAACCCACAGCTGGGCTCTTTCGTATAAAAGCTGAAGTGGTCACTCGAGCGTACGCGAGAGTTTCTCATAATTATACAGTGTGGTCCCGGCGCTCATTTATACTCACTGAGTTTTCGCAGGTTCTCTGATCTGAGAGATAAGGCTCTTTCTCCACGACCAAGAAAGGCACGGACTGCCAGCAGGGCCCGAGGGACGCAGGGTTACCACAGGGCACGCAGCATCTAATATGCCAGCGCATCATCTACACTAGGCCGCTACATTTAGCACGCAAACAGCACTTCTCGGACCGACCTCTAAAGAGACCGGCCGCACCAAAGGCATTCTGGGATTACACGCGTCTCTCGGCATTTCAAACGCAAACGCGACCTCCAGTCGTCGGCGGTGTTCGGGACTGCAGGAAGTATCCCGGAGTCTGCAGCAGCCAGGCGTGCCTCGGCAATCACTGCGAGCCACCGTTTGGAAAATCGATTTCCTGAAGATTGGGACACGGGAGGGTGATTTCATACTATTTACATAATGTATTCGCCTCGGGTGGCTCCTCGAATACATTTTCACTCTTTCCATGAAAACGAGTTATTTTAGCGGGTAGAGGGCACGGGGTGGTAATGCGCTAAAGGTCAGGTCAGTTGGATAGTTCCGTGGGGCAGTATTGACCCACTGTGTGTTAACAGTGGGTCGTGCGAATCTGACTCAGCCTGTCACATTTCGAGCACAATTGGCTTAATATATCTTGTATTAGAGCACTGGATACCAGGGCATGAAGAGTAGAAGAAAAGCGTAATGAAAAACACGAGGTTTACAAATTACATTGCAACAGCAGGGTCTGGGAGTTTGCCTCGGAAGCAGGAAACTCCCCACCACCAAGGGAGACTTGCAAACAGAACTGAAATGTCACTGGAAAGCTGACAAACATTAATGTCGGCCACCAGCAATACCAGGCCCGAGATCTAGTAGTGAAACAAATGTTTGTGAGATTAAAGGGAGTTTGGATCGAGGAACCTGTGCTCTTACCGCACGAGGTAATAATATATTACAGCATAGCCGTCAGTGCAAGAATGGTTTGCCAAAGCTTACCTGCTGTGACTAGAAGTGGGCGAGTCAACAAATTAACAGGGAGGGTCTGGCATGGATCTCAGAGCCCGTGCAGGAGCCGAGTCCTGAAAATATTTGCTATGTGAATAACACAGCAAGTTTCTTCAAAAATCAAAAACGTGTATTTCTTTAAAATTTGCAATTTTTTTTATAAGGCACATTATAGCACTGCAATGAGAAGCATTTATTAAAAGTGATAAACACATATTAGAAAGTGTTTCATACACAATAATGAAGCCAAAAAGAGTTTTGGTGAAATAAAGGTTTTGCTTAAGATCACACAATTTAAGCAGAAAGCTGCGATTTATTCAGGTTTTATGGTTTCAATTTGTACAAATCAGCCACGAAATGGGTCTCTATTGCCTTTCCCTATAGGAGCCGTTTTACATTTACACCATAAACTTGACCCAAAGGCTGGGGCACCAGTTGCATTAGATCAGGCCGAATGCCTTGTTTAGAGGCACAAAGAAATTAGGTGATGTGCTCAGAATTGCAGGCTGTTAAGCAGACTGAGACTCAAAACTGGTTCCCCAGTTAGAAGCACTGACAGTAATGCCCCATCTTAGATGGAGGCAGGCAGGCAGAAGCCGTGGTTAATTTGTTAAAAAAAATAAGTGCCGGGGCTCTCGTCAGGAGGCAGCCTGCCCCAGCCCATTTCTTCTGTTAGCGCTGCCTAAAACAGAACCAACCACTAACTAAGAAGGTGGGGAGAGGATGTGGCGTAATGGCCAGAGCTGCAGACATTGGAGCTGGGGAACCAGCCTCTTGTGATTTGAACGCTATAAACAACAAATGGTTTTGCTGAGGTTGGCGCTACAATCACTTGCAAAGCACACTCGAGTACACTCTGTCTGGAGTCCCTGGCAGTAGAGGGTAAAACTGACGTTTATCCAGGTTTGGGAAGCCTGCCCAGCAATCACATGGACGCGCCACAGGCAGCTCTCCAGAGGATCACAACCCACACTGGGGAATGTACCACAGCTCTCCAGAGCACCACAGCCGACCACACCAGAGACTGCAACTACACCTCTCCAGGGCACCACAGACCACACAGGACTCTGCGCAACAGCTCTCAAGGGCACCACAGTCACAGCCCACACTAGAGACTGCACTACAGCTAACAAAACCATAAGAACACAAAGCAACCTTTTCACGTCCCCACATTAGACTAGTAGAACTGTTCTTTAGTCTAATGCGTAGTTTGACCATGATGAGATCCGTCACCCAAAAAACTTTTAAAACAAGACGTTAACCCTTTCTATGCTGATGACGGAACCGCTCCGTCATCAGCTGCGGTGGCGCTGTGCTGATGACAGAGCTGTTCCGTCATGGCCCGGCAACCGCGCCGCACAGATTCCGCGCCTGCGCTGGGCGTTCTATTGAGCGGGCGGGGCCATGACGGAACCGCTCCGTCATGAGCACAGCCCAACCGTGGCTGATGACGGAGCGGTTCCGTCACCAGCATGCGGCCGCCCCGCCCCTTAGAGCTGCGGCGGAATAGCTGCCGCAGCGATGCGGTTAAACGATTCTTGCATCAGGGCCTGTGGTTTCCAGATACTGAGACTGTTTGTTACAGTCACTGTCAGCCATAAGAAATCAGCTCTGGATCAAGGCTTCTAGAACACAGCTCTGCCTCTGATGAGTCCGTAGGAAGTTTTCTGGTGACCTTGTATACTACATAATGCGGACGACGTCACGCCACCACGCTCCCAAAGAAAAGCAGCGTTGGTTTGGCATGGATGGGCCACCAGGTCCACGGCATATTATTGGCATGGCGACCGGGAAACACACTGCACTGCCTTTAACTTTATCAAACTGATTATTAGGCCTGCCTGGTGCTGTTGGCAGTACTGCCTGCTGCCTGCCAGTCCTCAACGTCGGATAGGGCTGGCTTGGTACTCAGTTCAGTGTTGAACCGTCGAAGACTCGGGTGGTGAGGTGTGGCCGTGTGGGCATGCAGGAGGCGTGGAAATGCAAGCTGAAAAAATATGCGCACGCTGCCGGCTTCTGCAAAGTCCCAACCCTGAACAAAGGGCTGCGGCGCCATTAACACATCCACTAGTACTGAACATTTAGTACAGATTGAGATTCATTCATATGAATCTCCTCTTGGCTCAGCCACGGCAGGGCAGGATCAGTCTCACAGCCCCGCCGGCAACACACTTCACCGACTGATTCACTCGGGACGGTAGACGGACAAGAAGTTGAACACAATACTCTGCGCCAAGTCCAGTAGTGAGGTAAATTTAATATATCGAATCACTACGTGCAGCAAGATGCTTGTAGACCCGGCCCTGATAATTCAGTGCCAGTGCTAAGCACTGGAGAGCACCAGCACAAATTAAGCACTGGGCAGAAGCCATATGAAAGCTCAGCTTGTTATGGCCTGAGGTTCAAACAGAACCTCGAGCTGACCCTCAGCCAGAGTCAGGATTCAGGCTCGAGCTTTCAGTGGCTTGCCCACCTCTAGCTGTGACAATCATAAACACGGCCATACCATATAAAACTGCACCAAGGTGTAAATTAGGAACAACAGCACATTCATCTCAAGTAATAGAGATACCTGTGACTGATAGAGCTTGGGTTAAAATGTCATCCAGTGCAAAGTCTACCTTGAAAAATGAGAGAGAAAGTTGGAAAATTAAGATTAGTACTTTAAAAAAAAAAACTGGAAATAACTAAGCTCTCTTCAAACCCAGTCAACATCTCAGGGCTGCGCTTACCGTAGGACCAGTGATAGAGATAATATGCAAGTGCAATCAGACTCTTAATTTAAGGAGGGGGCTACAAAGGAGAACTCCAGAGTGGGTACAACAAAGCTGACGCGCCTCCTACCAGAGGTGATGATAATGTTGCTAAAATAATTGAACAGCAAAACTCGGTTTCAGAAATAAGGTTATAATTTTGGAGGTCCCATGCCATCTCAATAAACCCACTCTGGTTAGGTTAAAACACAGTTGTTAGAGAACCTGTGCTCAACCCCTGGTAGGTATGGCATAAGCAGCAGAAGATCTGCTGAGAAGTGAGTGCTAAGTTCAAGCAGTATGTACAACTGAAAAGTAAGTACAAAACAATAACATTACCAAACCAATTTAGAAAAAGAGAGAAATCTGCACAAATATCATAAAAATAGGTTAAGGGGAATGAGAGAGATGGATTTTTAAAGTGTTAAGGCAAAAAGCAGCTACAAACAGTCAAGTGTTAGGGAAATATATGTTCACAAGTGAATCGGAACCTAGGTGCAATGTCAGGCCAACTTTGATGGAGCAGAATTAGAATTCACCAAACAGGTTGTCCTTGTGAAAGGCTTTACCTTCGGACTTAGTCTCCAACTACGGGGAAAGGCTCTTCTGGTCAACCCTGTGGGCTCCAGCTCCTCCAGGCAGTCTTTTGAGCCACAGGACTCTCTCCAGCCAGGTCGTCTGCATATTTTAGTCCTCTTTAGTCAGTTGGGCCTCTTGGAGTCCGGGTCTTCTGCTTTTTGTGTCCCTGAAGCAGATAAACAGGAAGTTAACCACTTGACCTTTGGAGAGAAGTCCCAGTCCTTGGGTGTCAGCAGAATGGTCAGCAGAATTCAGGGGTTCGGTAGATAGTCTTCTTTCTGCAGAAGTACGGAGTCAGAATTGTTCTTCCAGCCAGGCGTCTCCTTTAGATGCAATCTTCTTAGGTCCAGGAACATTATTAGGACATGATGATGGTGGAGCCTGATTTATTTCTGTGCACCAGCCAATAATTGGATGAATTATACCACCCAATCCTAACAATTTTCTTGAAATCCCCCCCCCGCCCCCCAACCTTCTTTTTGTAGCACATCCTCTTTACCATACTGTAATATTATCCATGTTTTAACATGGTGGGACCCAGCTGCCAGCAGGCAGGACGGTCTTCAGCTTCTTGGCCACACACCTACCCGATAGGATCAACACTGGATTTCCCGCCTACTGTGGTTTGGGCCTAACTATCTATGGTGATGGACATAAGAAACCCTCCTTGCATTTCCAAGTCAAAGAAGGTTGTACCAAAACTGCCTTTAGTTCTACCAACTCTTCCTGCCCACTACCTGCTAAGTGGTCAGCAGTTAACATTCTTTGACATTTTCTGGTCCCTGAGGCAAGCCATTGTCCTCTGAGCCAGAGTGGTTTACTCACTCAACCAAAGACGTGTATTCCAGCAACAGAAGTGTGATAGGCCGCACCATTGGCTTTCCAACTCTACCGAGACTGGGGGTGGGCGGTCTAGGAGAGTCCTGGGAATGAATAGCAAAAAGTCCTCCCTGGCATCTCCAAGTCAAAAGAGGTAATACTAAAGCTGCTCTTTGTTCCGCCAACTGTTTCTGTCCACTCCCAGATAGCTAATCTCTGTTAAGTGGTCAGCAGTTAACACCGATTAGTCTTTTCTAGTCTCAGAGGTGTGCCATTTTCTTTGGAGTCAGACTTGTATAATCTCCCAGACAAGGATGTGTATTCCAGCTCTGGTGGTGTGATAAGCGTCAGAATTGGTTTTAACCAAATTCTGGCTCACACAGCCTAAAGTTCTTTTTTTATAAAGTTACTTTTGTACCCACATTAATAAAAATCTGAGGAGAGATTAAAAATTGAAAAAGAATTTAGCAGAAATGCCCACAAAGCTGACAGATTACCCTGACAATAGGCTACTTTGAGTCACATAATGTACAACATGTTTTGAAGAAAGTTGGAATGAATGAAAGTAGATGACAATTGGATAATATATGAAAATTAGACAAAAGCGATGAATATGAATAGATAAAACTGATGGCCATAACAAATGTATTGGTATATCAAGGACACTATATATTGTTTGACAAAACGCAATAATGTTTATTAAAAAAAGTTTATAAAATTCTGACATCACCATTAAGTCAGATTTTAAAAACTAACCAGTAAACTACTTCCAAACATGTTTCTATCCCTTTCACAAACGAAGGATGAAAATAAAGATTTTAATCCCATCTAGGCCTAAAAAATCTAGCCTGGTTTAAAGTGTGAAACACCTTTAGGATTTTATTTTACTCTGAGGCACACTAACCTCAACATGTAGTGTGCCCTATTTTAAGGGTCAACTCTGCAATAGCATGCTCTAGTCTAGTGCATGCGCTCTCACTTGCAAGGCACGATTTTGAACACAGAGAGTTTGGAGTCCGCCCATTGATTACTATTTGTTGGCTTCATTGTGCCTCTTCTTAACAGCCTCTTTAATTGGGCAGTGTTGGCCAAAAGTCACTTTCGATCCTTTCTGTGGAGCAGAGACCAAGCACAGATTGATTTACGTTAATCAGTGCTCGTCCCCGGCTCCTGGCGTGGCTGTAGAGCTATTTCTTCTCCCGCTCCCACTCTCCCTGACTGCTGCTCTTTCCAAAGCACTTTTTTCAGCTTCTTTTAATTTCAGCCATTTCATTACCTAATGTTGTGAAAGCTTGCAAGTGCACAAAGGTACTAAGAAGTAAAACAGACAGCCGAAATATCTTCTGATGCAAAGCTTCTGCAGGCAGATCCATTTTATTAAAGTACTTCCTTCTCCTTCCATCTGTGGTCTTGTTTTTTTTGCTAAATATCATGTGTGTTAGTGTGCCCCATTCCTACGAATAGTGCTTGCATCCTCTGTAGAAGCAGCATTGACAGAGGTCATGGAGGCTGCAGCACTGGCATTATTCTCACCATTAACAAAATACAAATGTTCCTTGAGGAATCATTTAACTATAACTTGATATTTCAAATCGTCACACAAGTGAACAAAATATTCAACAATCAGGGAATTTCTCATAAATTCGTGTTTTTTTATATTTGATTCAATCAATTTGATCAAAAAACAGCAAAGAATACATTTATCTTATCATGTACAGCAACAAATTTAATACTGACTCAATATGTATATAATACACAGTAGTAGCAAACACCTTTTGTTTTGAACAAATGTATGGACAGTACATAGAATCAACCATACATTGGAATCAGTTGGTTGTTTACATTAATTTCATTATGCATCAGCAAACATCAATAAAAACAAAAAGGTGTAGTAGTGTCAACATTTCGGTCTCATTAATGGTCTATAAGATCCACGAGACCATCTTCAGGATGGTAACGGTGAGTATGGTGAGTCAGGAGAGCCTTTTGTGATAAGAGAGGCAGGGCCTGCACTTTGCGTTCCCCAATTGCAAATTCAAATTTTTTCTAATTCAAAAAGTGCTTTATTCGAGTAATTACTCATAAAAGCAGACATACATACATGTAATAAAAAGCAATTAAATTTACATAGTCGATGAGACATAAGCACGTAAGTAAAAAGCAATATACATATGAAATGGCAGGTGTAAGTTCATTTTGAATAAAAACACATAAGTGATAATCACAAAAAGTAATTATAAACAAATTCATGAGATAAAATTGCATACCGGTGATACATAAAATCCGTATGTAAAATGCAGGAATAGATAGACACTTGTCTAGCAGTCTCTAACCAACTAAACAACATTTACAGAGAATAAACAGTAGTCTAGCAGTCTCTGTGTTACAATACATTTTTAAAGAGAATAGACATGTGTCTAAAATAGTTATCCTGCCAACAGTCTCTGTCGTATAATCCAGGCCCACCCCAGGTACTTTGCAGTAGCAATTATAATCCAATTGACAGAAGTAGATCTTACAATCCGCAGTGCTACTTTACTGCTTTTTGTACCTAGGTTCCTGCACATGGGAGCCAACCAAGCTCGCCGTGGTGCAGAGTACATTGGACAAGAGAACAAAAAATGACCAAGTGTCTCATTGCCTTCCCCACAGACTGGACAGATTGATACACCCCCTGCTTTCCATTTCGATGTTACATTACAGAGGGGGAGGGAACCTACCCTCAATTGGAAAAGCAATTTCCTGTCCATGGGGTTTAATATGTAATCCCAATACATTTCATAAACTGGGTACAACTTGATCTCTAAATAGCTAGTTGTCATAGACCCACTGTTTGTGTTAAGCATACTCTTATTAACAACATGTTCCCAGTAAATGTTTTTTAGGGTGGACTTGGAAGGAAATAAAGCCCCAGCTGGGTCAGTCCATAAAGCATTAAGTCCTAACTCGAACAAAGCAATCTTTAGTGATTTAAACCATTTAATTTTATTGTAGCAGTCGACATTGACAACATCCTTGAACCCATTCGCATAGTGTGAGAGCTCCGGCGTGGTCCAAAGCCTGCGCCAATATAAAATCGGACGCAGTTTGGCTTTATCAGAAATCGCTCTTCTACCTAATTCGTATCTTAGCGGCAATAGCGGGCTGCTCTGTGGGGCACCTATCAGTGTCCTATAAAATTTGTTTTCTGAGGTTTGGAGTTCCTGAAGATTTTCGTGCCCCCATAACTCCGCACCATACAAGGCAGACCCTATTGCTTTAGCCTCATAGATTATCAATGGGGGTTTAATGGGCTTAGTGAGCGATTTCCTATGCTCCTTAATAATTGTGCCAGCTAATTGCTTATGCCTTAGGGTAGCAATGTTAAGATGTAGCTGCCACCTATTGTCATTTGAAATGTGAATCCCTAGATAAGTAAAATATTTTACAACCTCCAGGGTACGACCACTCAAGGAAATTTTGGATTTAAAATTTCTGTGGGGATTGAAGGCCATGAGTTTTGTCTTTGATCCATTCACCTCCAATCCGTGATCCACACAGAAATCATCAAATATTGCCAATGCTTTTTGCAACCCAGCTGGTGTTTTAGATAAAATTAAGGTATCATCGGCGAACATTAAAATTGGAACTTTTTCACCTGCAAGAGAGGGAGCATCCACTGCCTGGGATTGCATGCAAGAAACCACCCCATTAATAAAAAGAGTGAAAAGAGTAGGGGCCATTGAACATCCCTGCCGGACCCCACGCTCAACTGGGAATTCGGCGGTATCATTACCGTACCCATCCCAACGGATTTTGGCGTAATTACCCTCATGTAAATGCATTATTAAGGACAACAGTTCGCCAGGAACCCCAATGGACACAAGGACTTCCCACAATTTTGCCCTAGGTACCAGGTCGAAGGCAGCCCGCAAGTCAACGAATGCTGCGTACAGGCTGCCTCCGCCTAATACCACGGTTCTCCACTGGATCAGTTGGAGACGGAAGACTTGGTCCACAGTGCTGGTTGCCCTACGAAAACCAGCCTGATAGGGGGATAAAATATTGTTATCCTCAGCCCAGTCAAGCAACCTGTTAACAATTACACGCCCCACTATTTTTTGAATAGTGTCGATCAAACTGATTGGGCGGTAATTACTAGGCTGAGCGCGATCTCCTTTCTTATACACCGGGATGATAACAGCACCCCGCCATGTTGCAGGAATATCTGCACCTCTGGCAATGTGATTTATTAACAGGTGGATATATTTGCACCATCTTGTAATGTCGTTTAAAAAGACATCAGCGGGAACTCCGTCAATGCCAGGGGCGCGACCACTTTGTACAGTTTTGAGTGCAGACAGAATTTCACACTGTGAAAATATGTCGTCATCTGTCAAGAAAGAGGGAGGACATACACTATCAACAGACTGGTCACTAGAAGCGTATTGTACGCTAAAGAATTTTACCCAGGCGTCCTGGGGGACATTGTTTGTAATGGCATCCTCGGGCCTGTCATGGCCCCATTTGACAATGTGCCAAAATAACCTGGAGTGATTTTGGTCACTGGCGTTCTTTAGCATATTCCAGTGAGCCTCGTCCCAGTCTTTTTTAGCTTTAGCTATGGAACATTTGTATTGTTTCCTAGCTATCCTAGTAGCCTCCGTATTTTTGTTCTTAATTGCAGCACCCAAGCGGGCCCTAGCCCCTTTACAGTCCTGGTTGTACCATTTAGCGGGCCTATAGACCCCAGGCTTCCTTTTGTTTGCCGGTTTTATGAAGTGACTTTTTATTTCTTCAAAAAGGTCATCGTGGACCTTGGTAACATTGTTTTGGGTAGAAAAATGCCCAACCTCACCTTCAAGGGCCACTATGGCCTGATCAGTTGCCATACTTATTTCCTCCATAACCAGCAGGTCAGTTCTGACTCTTGTCCACCTCAGTCTGCGTAAATCGTTAGTCGGTACAGTCAAAGGTGGAAGAGAATCAGCATGGGTACCTGAAGCGACATCAGACAGCCACCATTTGTGGAAAACACATAAAGGGTTATGGTCACTCTCGAGCCTCTCCAAAACAACCATATCAGTGACAGATGGCCATAAAAGGCATGCTACATATGACGTAGTCAATACGGCTCTTGTTTCTCCCATTATTAAATGTCATAGCTGGTACTCTGTCAGACTTTGTCCGACCGTTCAAGGCCCTTAGCCCATGTTCAAGGCACATAGCGTTTAGGCCGAGAATATCCTCAGTCCAGCGTGTTATGGGGGTAGTGTTAAGAGCGGGGATATCCCATAGCATATCTTCCTCAGTGCCCAAATGAACATCACCAGTGTCTAATGGTTCAAAAGTGCGATTTAGGTCGCCAGCTATTAGTATTTTTTTCCCAGATGAGTGAGTATCTAACAGATTATACAAAGACAAAAGGACTTCAGATTTACCTGCACTACCCCCTCTAGCATATACATTATAGATATCTATAGAGGTTGATGTGTTGCCCTTTAGTCTAATGAGCTGAATATCTTTTTGATGAAGCTCGATATTTCTCACGTCAATCTTAAGAGACTGGCGCACCCATATGGTGAGTCCCCCCATCGGTCTCCCTTTTGGGCCCTTAATCAGACCCTCCAGCTTATCGCGATTTCGCGATTTGCAAAAAAATCGCGAAATCGGCCGATCGCGGGAAATGCCGCGATATTTGCAAAAAGCCCGCGAAATTTGGCGTTTCCGCCCGTTCGCCGTCTTTCCGCCCGTTTCCGCATAAAAGGAGGCGCGAGGCACCCATTTTTTTTCTCATTGCGTCGAAGAGGATTGCGGGCGAGGAGGTCAGGAGGTCGGCGGCCGAGCGAGGGAGAAGACGAAGACCAGACACACACGAAGATTCCAGACGAAGACCAGACACACACGAAGATTCCAGGGCTCGGCGGAGCAGAGCAGAACACAGGTATGTCCGTCCCGCTGGTGGGGGCCCGCACATAGGGGAGAGGGAGAGTGCTGCCCGGGCGGGAGGGTAGCTGTGGAGATGTGGCCGACCAAGTTAGTGGTTGTTTTTTGACAGTGGAGTGGGTTTTGATGAATGATTTTCATTGTGGAGATGATGCTGGATATTTCTAATGTGGTATGAAAGCTGGGGGGTTGTGCAGCATTGTGGATTCTAACATCGGAAATACATATAAAGTACAGTGAATGGTGTGACGTGTGATTTGCTTCTATTCGTTGTCTTTGTCATTCTAACTGTGAGTATGGGCTCAGGTGCTCTCGTTTCCCATTGTCTACATCAAATAAAGTCCCTCTTTTAAGGCAGGTGCGCTTGACATAGGCTTGGAAAGCAGGATTCATGCGAAAGTTTCAGGATAGCCACGCTTCCTATTTGCTGTGAATTTAAAAGATGGGCATATCATCAGAATCGCAGCAAGTAAACCGCACCACCAGTGGTCTGTTTTAGTTTGACTGCATTGCTTTCCAGTGCGAGACATTTCACTACAATGGGAAACTTTCATATTCTGCTCTCTTATAATATGCAAAATCGTAGCATTAACAGTTGTATTTTGAAAGTTTTCTGAGAAGGGTAAGAATACTCTGGGTAAATATGTATGTCTTAGGTAAATTCCGCAATTTTAGAATTTGTTTTCCACGTATTTTAAATGGTAATTGTTGATGCTTACCGTAAAGCGATGTAATATACTTAAGAGGTATATTAGTATGTGGCAAGGCCATCACGTTTTCTGTGAATACTGTGTGCACTTACTTGCATGTCTGTTCTAAACAAGAGGTTACTTTTGCTTGCCTTGAGTGGCAGTGCTTGTATGCGTGTGGTATTTATCTGTCGCTGTTTGATTCAAATGGCTGTTGGTGCTTTGAGGGGGCTTAGTTGAGCACCGATGCAAAGTGAATAGGTCCAATACAACACCCTATTTTGTGTTCTTGGAATCGTGCATTTTCCTCTTTCATGAATGTCTATTGACCTGATTGCCTTGAACTGTTTGGTGGCGGTTCTGGTGCCCTGTCTGCAGTCATGAGTCATTCAAAGCAGTGTAATGCGAGGCCTTGGCATTGAGGGTGCAAGAGTTGTCGAGTTTTGAGCTCTGAAGTTTTCAGTCGTGCTGACTCTTTATATAATGTGCCCTTTTTCCTCTAGACTGAGTTAGATCTTCTTATTTCCGTGTCCTTTACCCTCCTTACGTGTTGCTGGCTCCTTGGTAGTGACTTTGGCGGTGTGGTTGAATCTGTGGAGTGAGTTGGTTATGTTTTTTGTGCTCCGTAATTGATTTAACTCCACCTCTGGTCATTGGTGACAGCCGATGGGGAGTGAAGGGTATGCGTCTGACATGGCACAATATCACTGACTCTCACAGGAAGTAAACAAGTCCCTTTCAGGAAGTCAGGCTGGGAGTTCAAGATAGTGATTCACTGACTCAGCATCTTGGACCGGCAGATATGTCCTGGTGCTTCCACAAAACGTCAGTCTGATACACACCAAGCAGTTTAAAAGCAGATACAATACCCCTTTCCAAAGAGCTAAGACTGCAAGGGTCGCTCAGCTGTTTCCCAAGTGTCCCTTAGTCATTCCCACACTGCCCAATACTTTAAAATGGAGTTTCCGAAGAAGAAGTAGTAGGGGTTTCTCTAATTGTCTCATAGCCTAGCGAGCAATACCTTTAAAGTGTATAGTTTAAAACAAACTTTTCCCCCTTCTTTATGCAGAAGACGAGTGCTCGGAAGAACTTACCGTACGTGGCCAAGACTAACATGCCTTTTAAGTAAAACAAATGGGCTGAATTGTAAATAAACAAAATGTACATAGCTCCATGTTGTCAAATAACTCAAACAGTAAGATATCTGTGTTTGGTGTTGCAAAAACCACAAAATAAAATGCCGCTAAATGCCGCTAAATTTCCATTTTTGTGCCGCTAAATTTTCGTTTTTGTGCCGCTAAATTTGCCAATCCATGCCGCTATATCCTGGGGGGTCTGCTTAATGGGAAATTCAAATAACCCAATGCAAATATGGGATCACAGGCCCAGGTCTCTTGAAAGATACAGACATCGTACTGACTAACAAACCCAAACCATTCTCCACAGTCCATTTTGGAACAAAGCCCGGCAATATTCCAAGACAATAGATTCCCAGTAGTATTTAACATTGATGGATGGATACTGAGATCTTGCCCAGTTGACATTGTACCAACAATACCAATTTCATTTATATTTGCTACAGTTGATCCAGCTCTAGTTACGTTATTATTGGACACATTTTGTAAAACTGATGAACAACTGGACACCTCTATTGAATGTGCAGCCGTGGGAATTTGCAGCAAGGTGATGGGGGTGGATGGTAGTCAATCACATGCGTCTAGGTTGGAAAGAGAAGAAAATCTATTTTCCAAACCTAGACCCCACTCAGCAAAATCGGGGTTCTTGCTGCACCTCTTAGTTACGACATTCCATTTTGTTCTCAGTGTACTGCAATTAGGGCCTCTGCCTTTCCTGGGATAAAAGAAATCTAGGGTCAGTGGGACAATTGGGGTGGATCTTTTCTGTGGCGGGTGAAGATTGGGCAGGATGTTTGGCAAAACCTCGGGGTCTGAAAAATTGAGCACGACACAGTCCCCTTGAATTTTTTTACCCTATTCCCAATCCACTCAACCCTTCTTGCATTCACCAGTTCTTCGGCTAGTTGCTCTTTGCCCCAAGGAGTTATGGCCATGTTGTTGGTTAGCCATGATAATGATTTGTTTAGCAAAGATAAAGTTGATTCAGCATCACCTGGGGCTAATGGAGGTACATTAGCAAGAACAAGAACTAATGGTGAAGCTTCCACAACAAGCTCGGATGATCCTTTCAAGGATATAGGTGCCACGTGAGATGAAGCAGACAATACTTCTCCGGAGGGCCTGTCAGTTGAGATTGTCAGAAAAGGCAGTGGGGGGTTTGGTACAACTGCAGGAGTCGGTCCGATAGATTTGCCAGATTGGATTTCACTCATCAATGGCTGGACACTTGTCGTAATAACTTCTGGAAGTTTCCTTACTTCCCCCAGAGCTTTTCCTAATAAACCCTCCAGTTTGCTTACCTCAGCAGTTAATTTGTCTATTTTGCTGATCAGTGGTTTTACCATCCCTTTAATTTTTGTGTCCATCAGACAGCAACATTTCTGGAGTAGATCATCGGTCAGAGTTACATAAGTTTCCCCAGTTAAATCTTCCTCTTCATCGTCGGTAGTTTTCCTTGGTGGCGTAGCAGTTTTATTTTTGGCTGATCTAAGACCTCCTCACTTTTGAATGGCTTTTCTTTTACCCCCTGAGACCCTCGGTGCGGGAATAGGGGGAGCAGTGGAGATGATAAACTCACTGTTTGTAGGGAGCACAGTCAAAGCGTCGATGTCGCTATTGTCTTCAGCACTGGCTACTATGCCACTGGGCTGGATGCTATTTATGTCCTGGATGGAGTCGTGTGCCTCACCCAGGAGGCTGTTGTTTAGCAGAGCGAATGAATCCTCAGTCCCGATATCTACCAGTGGTGATTGTAAAGGGGATTCCAATCCCAAAGAAGCCCTTCTTTCTGTGTTAATTTTCGTCACAACTTGAACTAAATAGTTCTCCATTGTGTTTGAGACAGAGGGTGCTTTTTTAGCAGGCATTTGCCCAAGCAGTAGTACACTTGAAACAAAGCGTTGTAGGTGGCAAACAAAATAAAATGTGTATTTTACCTGGAAGTCAGTGCCCCTGGCGAACTGTATCCAACAATGGGTGTTTAGAAGGAAAGGGCAGAATCCCTGGCCCAACCCAACCTTGGCCAACCTCAGACGGCCCGCCCTTTGCCCGGCGTCCCGCGAGACGGGGGTTGCAGCGGATTTATGCGCCTTCTGGCGCGCGATTGACGCGGCTGACGCCGCTGAGGCTGCTGGGACCTGTAGTCCTGAACCCTCGACCGCGCTCCGCTCTGCAGCCCGACTCCGGGATGGTGTTTGGAGTCCGGCAGCGGGAGGCGGGAGGGCAGGAATGCAGAAGGCAGAATGCAGAGTGTCCGTTTGGCCTCGCCTCAGTCCAGAACAGGCAGCAGAATTCCTCACTCGAACTAACAGGTACGCTCCCCCCCTCGACCGGGGTTGCAGCGGATTTATGCGCCTCCTAGCGCGCGATTGACGCGGCTGACGCCGCTGAGGCTGCTGGGACCTGTAGTCCTGAACCCTCAACCGCGCTCCGCTCTGCAGCCCGACTCCGGGATGGTGTTTGGAGTCCGGCGGCGGGAGGGCAGGAATGCAGAAGGCAGAATGCAGAGTGTCCGTTTGGCCTCGCCTCAGTCCAGAACAGGCAGCAGAATTCCTCACTCGAACTAACAGGTACGCTCCCCCCCTCGACCGGGCTTGCAGCGGATTTATGCGCCTCCTAGCGCGCGATTGACGCGGCTGACGCCGCTGAGGCTGCTGGGACCTGTAGTCCTGAACCCTCGACCGCGCTCCGCTCTGCAGCCCGACTCCGGGATGGTGTTTGGAGTCCGGCAGCGGGAGGCGGGAGGGCAGGAATGCAGAAGGCAGAATGCAGAGTGTCCGTTTGGCCTCGCCTCAGTCCAGAACAGGCAGCAGAATTCCTCACTCGAACTAACAGGTACGTTCCCCAATTGCTATTTCAGGCAGGCTAGCAGTCAAAAGCATTATTTTCACGCGCATTGCGCTCATTTTTTGGATACTGCTGCTTGGGAGAAGCCTCATCATTATCTTCTGACAGATATCGCCTTGCACAAAGGTTGCGTCTCAACTACAACTAGAAAATGGAACCTGAAAGGGAACCACCCAAACCAGTTAAAGGACCTTAGATGTTGACGATATATCCACTGGCTGGAAAAGGAGTATACTTTGTTCCAGTTCCAAGTCCTTCTTGACCAAGGAAGGGAGTGGTCAGCAGAGTACTCGAAGATTTGCTATGAGAGCAAGGCTGGTGTTTGCGTGACAGGCAGTGTCAATGAGATGTTCAGACATTACCTGAAGTGTACGCAACTTGCTGGACAAGATAAGTCCCTGCTTAGTGCCTGAAGCAAACTAACTTGTTCAGAGAGGGAAGGACCTGCATGATAGACTGTCCTGGAGTAGAAGCCAGTCTGTTGCGGTCATATGAAGTACCTAGAGAAGTCTTGTATTGGGAGCAAAGCTGGCACGACTCACGTTGTGCTGACTCACCCAGCCTCCTTTTATGGTTCAAATGGCAAACTGCTTGTATAAACAACAAGCCAAAAGAACAGCACGCAGTCTGGCTCTCTTTTAGCATGATCGGAGGGAATTGTGCTGATGCTTCCAATATGTGCCACATCCAACAATAAGCATTACTGCGGCTAAATTTGAGAACCTGCCCTCCGACCTGGAGGCTGCAACTCCCAAAGAGAAGCACTCGCCAAGTAGGCCTTCCACGATGTTCACCCAAGCAGCCCAAGTAAGGAGCAAGCAGGGGCGGCTGGTGACATTTGAAAGTGGTGAGGCGTAAATACTGCACTGTGGCGAGATAACAAGCCCAAACCACTTATGGGGGGTTCCGGGGGTCTCCCCCGAGAAAATTTTGAAAAAAAGAGTGGGCAAATGTTGCATTCTCAAGCAAATTTGAGAAAGAAAATAGGTGGCTTGGCGAACACATCTCTGGAAGTAGCCAGACAAGTCTCTTTGCACTTGCACAGATACATCACTCTCCCTGCATTACATAGGCACAGTCACCCTGTACTCATAGACCCATTACTCACCCTTCTCTGACGGATCATTAAGCCAGCATTCACCCATCCACATAACTCACCCTGGACTCACACAGGCACATCGCTCACCCTGGACTCACACAGGCACACTGCTCAACCTGCAGTCACACAGACATCACTCACCCTGGACTTACAAAGGCACATCACTCACTTACAATGGGCATTTCAACAAGAAGCTGCGTATTGTCTGCGCATTTTTGAGGAATAGGTAGACTCTCCAGGCACAAAGAAACCTTCTGCCAGCCAGATGATGTTTTTTTCTTCTTTTTTTGACAAACATATAATGTAGACAAACATATAATGTAGTCTATGTGAGGCGTAATTGACAAGCAGCACAAAAGCCTTCCAGCATCTTAAATTGGAAACACCGTTTCCTAAGACAGATCAAATTGTAGAGCTTTGGAAAATTGCACAGAATAAAACGACGCAATATAAAGTTACTACTGTGGTTTGGGCCTAACTATCTATGGTGATGGACATAAGAAACCCTCCTTTCATTTCCAAGTCAAAGAAGGTTGTGCCCAAACTGCCTTTTGTTCTACCAACTCTTCCTGCCCACTTCCTGCTAAGTGGTCAGCAGTTAACACTCATTGACATTTTCTGGTCCCCGAGGTAAGCTATTGTCCAAGCACCCCCCTGGCCACTCTCTATGGGGAACACTGATGCGCATGCTCGGGCTAGTTTCTGCCCCAAGCTTCACTTTCGCGCTAAAGATACCTTGGCTGGCTGTCTGCTGCTGCAGCTGAGTGAGTGCGTCACGTGGACTGTCACTCAAGCTGCGCAGCAGTCCAGACCAGCCCCCCTGCGCAGCGCACTCCCGGATAACTCGGGTGCTTCCCAGATTCCCGGCGGCGCTCGCTCGACGCTTACTAAATTATTCATCGACAGTCAGTGTGTTTATTTTCTTGCAGCAGCGGGTCCATGGGGCTAGTGGGGCTACACCCCTACGCCCCAATGGACGTACCGCGGCTGGGAGCAAGACCGCTGCACGTAGTACCATGCCACAGACAGATGAGCAAGCCGGACAAGCCCACCATGTTTTCGCTGCTCCAAGTCGCATATCATATGACGAACAAACACAGGGTCTGACAACCAAAGACTAATATAGTATATCTTGAACTTGTAAAGCAACACAAGCAATTAGGAAATTTAATGTTGCCAGAGTGAACTCATTGACAAAATATCTGACAGCCATATGGGTAGCCTACCAAGGTGGGTGAGACTTTCACATGTGCCATGTTGTTGCCTCTGAACATTTAATCCTGCTAGACAACATAGATATTATGGGCACAATGGGAACTGGTAGCGAGTATTACAGACTGTACAATGCATGAGTAGAGCCGTAAAATTGGATTGTAGAACAGAGTAGCAAAATCACAATTAAGGAGTGCAGCATTTCAATTTTTCTGTGACAGAGTATTAAAGCAAACACTGAGCTGGATAGAGAATTACGGTGTCTGCTGACAGACTATTGAGTTCTGCTCCACACACTATCATCATGAGAAGCATTCAACCATGTGCCCACGCTATTGTGAGTTAAATGTGGAGTCGGTGTACTTCACCCAGTTTGCAAAACCACAGGACTCTGGGGCAAAGGAACCAAACCACCACGGTTGAGGCCAAGTACCCACTGGCTGCTATCTGGTCCCTATGACGAGGGTCTGACACACATTTTCTTATTTGATGAACTGTATAATTTCAATAATTATGTTTTTTTTTAATTCACATATTCCTATTTCTCTTGCCAGCTCCCCCTGCGAAGGGTCTCCTGTCCAGGTTGCTTACAGTCCACTGACTGCCCTCTGCTGCCTTTGGTTTGTGCCTACTCGGTTAGTTTTTCTACTCGTTATCTGCCTTTTTCTGCTCACTTGCACCCTTAATTTTGCCTCTTTTCCTCGTTTTGTATCTTCATTTTGACTATCTGCTCATTTTGGACCTTTATTTTGCCCCTTCCTGCTCATTTGTTACCTCTATTTTGCCTCTTTCTGTTAGTTTCTGATGTCTATCTTGCCTCTTTCTGCTTGTTTCTTCCCTCTTACTGCTGTTTCCCGCCTCCCACCGTTTCTCTCCTTCCACCACCAAGCGCCCCTCTCTCCCCCTGGACACCAAAAACGCAAGACCTGGCTCTTCGACAGAGAAGTCGCATCCACAGTGCCCAGATACTCCTAGGGTGACGGTGCTGCGCTATACAAATGCTAACTGATAGATGTTCTCCCATGAAATAGTAAAAGTGAAATCAATGTCTCACTGTCACCAACGGTCTCCCTTTCTGCTTTCCAGCTCCTCTTTCGATGGCCTCCTCCTTTTAACCCCTCTCTTCCGCATTCTATTTTTTGGTGTTAGGACCAGTAGCTGCACATTGCTACCAGCCACTCGCTTCTATCCATTGTGCTGTAACCTGGCAGTACTTTATTTCTTTATTTAAGTTTTGGAAAAGAGCATTTGCCATCTTGAAACAGTAAACTAATAATACATTTTATTACATTTTTTTATATAAGCCATGCTTTCCACCACTGTATTAGCATGAATGGGCAGCCATCTTGGAATGGTTTTTGTCATGAAGTAAAGCAGAAAGCATTCGCAGTCTGCATGCTGACAACCCAAAGATATCTTACATTTTTTAGTGTTATACTTTAATAATCAATCTGCCGTTTCAGGATGGCTAAAGTTAATTTTCAAACTGGAAATTAATAATAAGCTTTAAGTGATGCCAAAGCAAATAAGCTTTGGCAAAGTTAATAGCACTGCTACACAGTACATCAGTTGAGACCGACTACATTTTTAAATGTCAGTTCAGTCTGGGCTCCATATAAAAAAAAACTGTGTGGTACCACATAAGTGCAGTACACACCTCCACTGGAGAGATTTCTATAGGTGGGGAAATGTCAAAAACACCCCTTTGAAAATATATGGTGACATTTGTCTAAAGGAGGGCCCACAAAGGCAACTAAGGTTCATAATACAACCTGCATATTTCTCATTTCCCACCACACATACGTGAGGCAGGATTAACGTCCATCTCCTCTTTAACACATACTCACTATGTACTGTGAGCAGAGACAGGCCGATATCCATGCTCAGCCCCGATACCATTTAGTACTGGTATTGCTAAAGTATTTAAAAAACATTTTTTTTAAATTGTTTACAACTTTGGTATTAATAACGAATTAGCAAAAAGCTTTCCCAAAAATTATCATGTTCACCAATATTTGATTAGGGAGAGCAACGGGGAACTTGGGACAATAGTACTGGGCGCAAGCCTATACACTATTGAACAGTAGGGGAAAAGCTGCAGTCAAAAATATCTTGCTAAAATTTACCATTGAAAAATTCCCCAACCATCTTCTAAAATGCATACAACATTTCTGCCATTTCTAACATCTGTTAATAGCAGGTGCTATTAGTACACAACATAACATAACAGTACTCATTTTACCGTCCTTAAAAAGATGGATGGCCGAGTTGGTTTTGCAGTGGTTAACCGAAATTGCGACCCGTAGGTCACAGTAGGTGTCAGCAGAAAGCATTGAAGGAGCCATTTTACCAGTGATTATTGGTTTTTTTACTCGGTCACAAAGCAATTATCAGGATTAAAAAAAAGTTATACAAAATACCCTGTTTATGATCAGCAATGCAACTACAACATCCGAACTCCTCTAAGCCATTCTCATAGCCCTTTAAAATGAAATCGATGACAATCACTAAAGACGAAAAATGCTGCGCTTTTGCCTGGCAGCAGAACTAGGACCATTTGTTTGTTTGGGACCAAATGTTAGTCATAGGACATTATTACATCTACACTTAATGCTGTAGAGGAGATCCAGTACTTCAATGTAACTGCAGCAAATCTTTAATGTATAACGACTGCAGAGACTTCTACGTATTTGAGTTTTGCACGCATAGTCATTAATTTTGCAGTGGGATCAGCAACAATAATCATTCTTTATAGAAACACTGAGGTAATCTTCTTTCTTTTAGTGGTACTACAGACTTAGATTTACTCACTGACGTTACAAGGGGATGGCTTTGTTGCCTGTGGTTTAAGAGACACCAATCACGAGGTCATGCGTTGTAAACTGTAGGTGGCCTGAAGGGGTTAAAATTGGGGTAGCCCCAGCGACTCAAGACAGCATGGGAGGAGGATGTTGGGGACCTGGAGGAGGAGGATTTGGCTGAGGCACTGGCGAGTCCGCGGGGGCGGCAATAGCCACGCGATTGCGCCTGATTCAATTTAAATACTTACATCGGGTGTACTTCACCAGGGTGCACTTCACCAGGGTGCGATTGTGGAGAGCAGGAATGATTGTATCTCCAGAGTGTCTTCGATGTGGTTCAGAGGAGGGCACCCTCTTGCATACAGTTTGGGGCTGTCTTTCGTTACACAGGTTCTGGAGTGGGGTGTTTTCCTGCTTATCAGAAGCCCTGGGTTGGGAGCTTTCTTGTTCGCCGCGTCTGGCGCTGCTACATGTCCTGGAGGGGGTGGGGGGTAATAGATATAAGCGACACCTATTGTTGCTTGGTCTCACCTTGGCAAAGAGGGATTTAGCGAGGGCGTGGAAGGCACCCCAAGCCCCGTCGCTGACAGCGTGGAGAAACGGGTTGGATTTCTGCACGGGTCTAGCATTGCCGATCTTTACTGCCAGGGGGTGTCCTCGTAAACATTATAAGATATGGAAACGATGGGCAGACTACCGGGGACTAGACTTGGATCCCCCGGCGGAGCGAAGGGGCCCTCTGATGGACTAATGTGTGTGCAGAAGATGGGACCTAGTAGGGGGGGGTATATGTGTTCCAGTGTCCTGCTAGGGGTTTCAGGGGCGGTGTGAGTGCGACTGGGGGGAGGTGGGGGGTTGTTCCTGTTGTTTTCTTTAATATCAAGTCATTGCCATTGGCTACTGTGATTTAGATGTCTGCAGCTGTCTTCGGGGCTTCGGAGCTCTGCAATGTATGTGAAACATGACGAATAAAGTTTGTTTACAAAAAATGTGGGGTAGCAAGGTAACTTCTAAGGGGTAGAGGGTTCATTGTTGGTTAGTGACTACAGCAGTTCTCAACAGTAGATTTTTTGTGAGTTAGGGAACAATTAGGGAAGGTGGTAACAGTAACAATAATGGATAATTATGGACATAATATTTGCTTTTTATTGAGTTGGTGGGTCAGAAATGTTGTATGGACATGAAACTACCTCCTTGGGCACAAACAGGGTATGTACTGAACGAACAAAAGAGTGATCAACAAAAAAATTATTTATAAAAAAATAAATGAACACAAACAGAAAAAAAGTATTTTATAACTTGCACAATACCCATCCCTCAGCTCCACATGCTCAAATAGGCTGGCAGTAAGTCGCAAGACCAGCCGTGTCATGAAGATCTCCATGCAAATAGGGCAGCACACAAAGAGCAACAGAGTCAACACAAAGACTTCTAGAACTTCAACAGGAGGTGGAAAATACACTCTAGACCAAAAGAGCACATCATTCCCCCAATAAAACAGGAGAAATGAGCAAGGGCTACGAACACTATACAGGCATAGGTTGAGTCAGAAAGAACTCCCAACTTATTTCCCTCCACCGCCTTTCACATCTCCTAGAAGCACCATCCTCTTGGAATAAACACATCAGGAGGAGACTAAAATTTAAAGGGCCAATCCGTGAATAACGTCACAACAGACCCCAAGACTCGTAAACAAACATTGTAGAATGCCTACTGTTGGCGATTTTTGAAATGCAGAACTTGGGACAGAGAGCCATTTATTTTTCTACACTGGATGGCCCGTTTAAATTGTATCAAGGAGCCTGTGTTAGCGTGTATGCTGGACTGTGTCCTATAACATAACTAAAACATAATAATTCGTAATTGTAATTAAATAAAATGTGTCATTATTTGTTTGATGAATGCTATTTTCTGTATTTTGTGTGTGTTGTTTTTCGGTTCAAATCATAGTCAACGCTTAGGCCAGAGTGCCTGGCTTCCAGGATTCCAATACTGATTCAGGCGGGGGTCCCCGGGTTCCAGTAATAATTAAGCGGGGGTCCCCCGAAGTCAAACGGATGAGAATCACTGATCTAAACAACATTTGACACTTAGCTCAAATAAAAAAAAAGAAAAAGCATTTCAAACAACTAATGTTACTTGGTTCTTCTGAGATTCCGAGGACTCCAGATTCCACTGGAAGCATCTTTCATAACCTTTACTAAAACTCTTCACAAAGGTATCCCTGCGTAAAGCTCTCAACACGCGGCAGGGCGTCCTTTCGAAGCCCTTGTCCAATTTAACGCCATACTTGTGCCCGCAATGAAATTAAATGTGATCAATAAACTGTTCTCTCCCCCGTTGCAGCGTGTGCGCCACTGGATTCTGCTGCAGTGTTCAGAGCCATGCCTGGCAGCTGGAGCGAAGAGCTGGCCTGTTTTGTAGCACAAATAAATGACCGAAGCGTCAGGCATTTCCTGTTGGTTATGCTATGAGCTAAACGGTTAAAAAAGGAACAAGCTACTGGAAACCCTCCCCACCTCACCCCCCCCCCCCCTCCCTCCCTTCGAGCCATTATTGCTCATTTTGCGCTGGGCTACAGATCAGCAAACGGGAAAAGAGGCGATGATCACGAAATAGAAATAAATGATTTGATGGGGAACCTTCAGGCCTGAGCTGGAGAGATCAAGGGGACTCCAGGACTTAGCACAGGCAAGGTCGCTTATAACTTTAAGAAGTGTCACTTTAGGACTGAAATGCATTTACTCACTAGATAACTCGTCTTTTCACAGAAGGTACACAGAAAACTAGTACCACATGACCTTGCATACTGGGGAAAAACTCTACAAAATCAAACTTGCTCCCCCTGATGCAAGTAAAGAGGCCAGTTTAACAATTGATCCCACCAGGGACTGGCATCCCAGCACGCCCCACCTGATTTTGTATTACCTTATTGCGGTCAACTATTTTTAAGCAGACTTTGAAATGCAATAGGGGAACAAGTTCAAATCTCATTTTTTCGCGTCCTAGGAAAATATGGACATTTTGGACGCCTTTTAGTTTCCACTGCCTTCCAACCTCACAACAGTCTGTAAGTGAATCTGTATTTTGTCTCCACATTATATGACAAGTGACAAAGCTTCGAAGAACAAATGCATAAAACCTCTTGGCTTGCAGAAATTACACTCTAGAGACAAGAAGAAAATCATCTGCGGAGCAGAACTTTATTTTCCAGTCTAAAATGTTCCAGTGCAGTTGATGTACATTATCATGTGAATGACTAACACTGCTGCCAAATGTCTGGGAAACAGTGAGACGGGAGTTCCCAGAGCCCAGGAACAAATGTTCCACAACATTCCATCTACACACTAGAGCACTGTTCAGCATGTGAAAGAAAAGTGATATCCTCGATGATCTGTGTTCGGCGGCGGCGGAGGCAAGTGTTGGCTTCTGATGGTGCATGCGGTTGGGATAGTTTGTTGGCGGGTGTGTCTGCTGGTATGTGGCATTGTTCACTGTAAGGTGTGGCCTAGCATAGGTTCTGCTGTTTGCCACCCTCATATTAAAAAAAATATTATAATAAATAATCACACACATATATGTATGGAAGTACACCAAATGTGGCAGCAAGCTAGATCTTTACCCAGAAAGGGTGCTTTTTGTGATTTGGTCTAAATCCGTTCAGCAGTTTTTGAGAAAGTCAGGATAAAAATGTTCAGGATGGTTCGGTTTGCGGGACTCTCGAGGACATTGTGCAATCATGGAACTTCAAATAACAGAGAGCTCTGATTGGCCAAAGGGCCCTCATTTCCAACCAGCGGTCCCACTCCTGCAGGAGCTCTCACTCAACGGCTGTCACCACTGGTTAATTGTAGTTGGGTCAGCGTTCCCATACGAAATGTCTTTTTTGTTTCACTAATACTTTTGTGCCATTTGATGAATCTTCAAGAAGCTTTAAAAAAAAAGTTTTTGTCCTAGTTTGTGATCAGTCACGCAAAGGAGAATGGCGGGCATAGTAATGCTTAAACATCCCACCCACTTTCCCCCACAACAGCATCGGGGGGATAAGTTCCTTTTTAGGGCTCGCCTGCTGTGCACATGTGCACAGCTGGAAGCTCTATAGGGGCTTATCCAGTGTTTATCCACCACTGGCGATTCCACTGGCGATTCCTTTGAGTGCATGTGCTTTTTAGGTCATTGCGCAAGCGCAAGCCCTAAAAAGCGCGTGCACAATGCCACCAGCCGCCTGCCTGCCTGCCTCGCATTACCACATCAAAGGCAGCCCTCCCAGCGCATTTGTCACCACCTAATTATTCACGGCCGCCCGGCCGTACTTTCAGTTTCACGGCCGGAGGCCGTGTCTCCTTTTAAAACCTGTTTAACTTGTTTTGCTTGTTGTTATTCCAGCCAGCATGTCACGGTGCCTCCTGTGTTTCCTTGTCCCCGATGCCTTTCCCTCTGTGCGCTTGTGTCCATTAATCCTATGCTTCCGGAAGCATCTGCCTATTTGTAATTGTGCCCTACACCTTAAAGCAGTCGCCGTCCTTCGTCCCCCCGCTGCTTGGGTCCCATGATCTCAGGTCGCCTTTCCTCTTTGTCCTTTTGTTTCCTTCTGCCTATGCGGACTGGCTCCCCTGCCCCACCCTCTGCTCCGATTGTTCCTATGCTGCTTCGCACCTGTGGACCCCACTTTACTTCCTGGTCTTTATAGCGCCTACTCTCCATGCTCCATGACCGCCATTCTCTGTTCCCCTCTGCTATGCTCCCTGGCTCATGTTTTTTTTTTCTACTTATGTGCCTTATTCTTCTGGTCCGTGTACCCTTTGGACCCCCTGACGCTTTTACCCAAGTAGCACTACGTCACTTTTTGTCACAATTATCCATATTCTGTTTGCTTTTGAAGCCCTATAGCGCCTGGTCCTTGCCCCAAACCATTTTTCCCGCCGTGTGTCGCACTGTGCGCCCCCGAGGATGTCTGCACAGTGGCCGTCCTGGAGTGCCACTCTCTGCACACAGTGGCCTCATTAGCGCCTCGGAACTGGAGCCCCTCGTAGGGTTCGTTAGCAGCTCTGGTGCCCGTGCACACGGGCCCGGTAATTAGAGTGCCCCCGCCCCCGGGATTTCAACTGCACAGTGCACGGCTAATTGTATTCTGCCTGCAGCCACGCAGGCCTATTATAGATGCACAGCTCCCGCGAAGCCTGTATTTTGGGGAAACATGTTTGGTACATCAGGCTCCAAGTCTGGAAATGTGAGCATCCTTTATTTTGAGATATGGCCACAGCGTAGTGCAGAGCAGATGTGGCCATCGTCACTGCAAAGGTACACCAGTGCCCTCATTGCGAAGTATGCTCACATTTCGTTAACATGTGTTTACAGTGAATTGTGAAACTCATTGGAAGCTATGGCACACATCTCCCGCGCTGATCCGGCATCACATACCAGAGAAGGCCTTGCAGTGATCTGTGCGAACTCCATGAGTAGAACATGCTTCATTTAATTACACTGCGGTTTTGGCCGAATATGTGATGCAATGTGAGGCCCGGCACTAGCAGAAACGGCAGGCTGGTCACCCATGCCACAGCCCTTAAAGGGCAATCTCAGAAGCGGGCCTAGAAATGTATGAGGCAGGACAAATAGAATGATAGCAATGAAACTGCTGTAACTTTCAAGGAAGTGACATCATCTTTTGGCAATGTTCCATGAAACATCGCAAGGAATGTAGAACATTCTGGCTTAGTGTATTTTTCCACCAACTAATCTCACACACACACAAATACACATGCTCTCTCTCCCCTCATTTTGGGATTTAAACAAAGAAATAGTTTGGCCTGTTTTTTTGCAGTTTTATGTAAAGCAAATTCGACCCGAAGGTATTCGAGCGCTTCACACAAGCACCAGTTACATGACACAAGGACACATCCTTTTGTTTGAGGCTCGGGCAGTTTAGTGATTTGCCCACAATCAGATGATGATGAGCCGACGCCGAAACTCGAACAGGGTCTCCCAGTTCCAAATTCGGTAGATCTGGCCTTTAACCAATGCTCACATCCTTGCCCCTTGTTCCCTTAATTGTCACAGAACTGTTTGTACGACTTTAAATAGTTTCACTCTCGATTTGCTTTTTATTTGTGTATTTGGAAACGAGATTTGCTCATAGGTTACTCCGGATAATGTGGCTTTTTCTAAGAATGTATTTTCATCTTTCTACAGAACTATCAATTGAGGAATTTGAGCGTGTGAAAGAGTGTAATTAACTCTGCCACACACACACATAACCAAACACACACAACCACAAACACACAACCCCACACACACAACCCCCCCCACACACAAACCCGCATGCACACACACACACCCACACACAACGTCCCCATACACACAACCCCCCCACACACAACCCCCCACACACACACAACCCCAGACACACACAATCCCACACAACTCCACTCACACACACAACCCCCCCCCACACACAACGCCACACACACACAACTCCACACACAACCCCCCCCACACACACCCCCACACACACAACCCCACCAAACACACAAACCCCCACATGCACAACCCCACACACACACAACCACACACACAGACACAACCCCACACACAACCCCCCACACACAACCCCATACACAACCCCCCCACACACACAACACCCCCACACACACAAACCCCCCAAACACAACCCCACACACAAACCCCCCACACACACAACCCCAGACACACACACAACCCCACACAACTCTACACACACACACACACAACCCCACACACAACCCCCCACACACACAACGCCCCACACACACACCCCCACACACACAACACCACACACACACACACCCCCCACACATACAACCACACACACACAAACCACACACACACAACCACAAGCACACACACAAGCAAGCACACAACCACACTCAACCACACAACCACACACACAACCCCACAACCACACACAAAACCCCACAACCACACACACAACCCCAAACACTACACACACACACAACCCCAAACACACCACACACACAACCACACACACAACCACACACAACCACAACCACACACACATCTATCTATCTATCTATCTATCGCCCTCACTCTATCGCCCTCACTCTATCTTATCTATCCATCTACCTATCTATCTATCGCCCTCACCCTATCTATCGTCCTCACTCTATCTGTCTATCTATCTATCTATCTATCTCCCTCATTTTATCTTTCTATCTGTCTATCTATCTATCTATCTATCTATCTATCTGTCTATCTGTCTATCTGTCTATCTATCTATCTATCTATCTATCTATCTCTCTATCTACCGCCCTCACTCTATCTGTCTATCGCCCTCACTCTATCTAACTATTGCACTCACTCTATCTATCTATCTATCTGTCTATCACCCTCTATCTATCTATCTATCTATCTATCGTCCTCACTCTATCTGTCTATCTATCTATCTATCTATCTCCCTCATTTTATCTTTCTATCTGTCTATCTATCTATCTATCTATCTATCTATCTATCTATCTATCTATCTATCTATCTACCGCCCTCACTCTATCTGTCTATCGCCCTCACTCTATCTGTCTATTGCACTCACTCTATCTATCTATCTATCTATCTGTCTATCGCCCTCTATCTATCTATCTATCTATCTATCTATCTATCGCCCTCACTCTATCTAGCTAGCTATCACCCTCACTCTATCTATCTATCTATCCATCTATCTATCTATCTATCACCCTAACTCTATCTATCGTTCTCACTCTATCTGTCTATCTATCGCCCTCGCTCTATCTATCTATCGATTTATCTATCGCTATCTATCTATCTATCTATCGCCCTCACTCTATCTATCTATCGCCCTCACTCTATCTATCTATTTATCTATCACCCTCACTCTATCTATCTATTTATCTATCACCCTCACTCTATCTATCTATCGCCCTCACTCTCTATCTATGTATCTATAGCCCTCACTATCTATCTATCGCCCTTACTCTATCTCTCTATCTATCTATCGCCCTCACTCTATCTCTCTATCTATCTATCGCCCTCACTCTAGCTATCTATTGCCCTCACTCTATCTATCGCTCTTACTCTATCTCACTAGCTATCTATCTATCGCCTCACTATATCTATCTATCGCCCTCACTCTATTTATCTATCTATCTATCGCCCTCACTCTATCTATCGCCCTCACTCTATCGCCCTCACTCACTCTATCTGTCTATCTATCGCACTCACTCTATCTATCGCCATCACTCTATCTATCGATCGCCCTCACTCTATTTATCTGTATATCTATCTATCGCCCTCACTCTATCTATCGCATCACCACAGAATCACTCAGCACCACCACAGCATCACTCAGGGGCACCACAACATCACTATGCGTTACCTCAGCATCACTCGTTGCCACCACAACATCACTCAGCGCCACCGCAGCATCAATCTGTGCAACCATTCAACAACAACTAGTTCAAATATGTTCTCTCAATGTTTCAAGCTTTATTACAAATGTCACAAAAAGATGTTAATATTTCACTTCTGTTCTTGGATTTTCGTCACAATAAAATACACTGAACATAATCTTCACAAAAGTTATTTACAAAAGTTTAAGCTATTGCCATTATATATTACAATAACTTTTATTTAAGAATAAAATAAAATAAAAGCCATTGTTATTTGTAATATCATTACATCTAAGTCACGTAAATACAACACATATTGCATTACAAATGCTATAGGTGTCACATTTGCGAAAGTTATAACTATTGGCATTGTACATGACAAAGCTATTAATTTTGCTATTTTCAAAACCAACACATAAATAAAAAATGTGTCATTTACAATACCAATAGCTCAAACTTTACTAATGCGAGACCTATTGCATTGCAAATGCTTGTTTATTTTTTAACCAACTTAATGATTGCAAACTTCAGGAGCTAAATTAATGGCGGGCTCTTCACTATCCCCATCGGGGTATATAATACTTAAGGTACACCTCTGTCTTGCCTGAAGGTAGGAGGTAAATATTCCTAGTTCCTCACTTAACCTACTCCAGGGCAGGGACATTTTTTATTCAAGTAACTTTAACCAGCTTCTCTGTGACCTGCAGTTTATATGAGGGTACAGAAGAGACAGTGGCTATGCCCTGCAGCATTTGGCTAATCATTAAAAAAAAGGGGCAGCTCACTTAAGTCCCCGGGTACTTTTAATAGCTGTGAAGATGGCCAGGACACATAAGAGTCGCACTGCTCCTCCGTAGCATTTGTCGGGTACAAAGAAGTGGGCCACCTGCCCCCTCCTTTTTAGGTCTCACCTATCAGATAGTGCAAGCTGTCAGAAGGCGATAAGACCCGTTGTCAAATTATAATGGGCTTAAAGCCCACCCCTTACTCACTATTGGTTGGTTTTACTGTCACTCTCATATGATTGCTTCTTAATTGCTATATTGTGTGGACTTTACTTTCTCTTCTTACGTTTGTCCCTCCTCTGGAGCATGGACACATTGCTTGTGCCCTTCCACTATTCAATTTTCAGGCGCAAGCTTTTCAATCAGTTTAAGTCTACAAGCATGAGTGTTTTCCAGCTTCCCCCCTTGTGAATTTTGCATTCTTTTTCTCTCCCTCCCTACGCTGTCCATATGCTTCCCCATCCCTCGCCCTCAGTTGTCAGTGTTTTTCCCCCATTGTTGTCTCTTGCTTGTCCTTCTCTCCCTCACCAGCATCCTTCTCCCCCACCCTCCCTCCATTTGTGTTGCCTCCCTGCCTACTCCTTCAACCCACTGCCCCATTTTTGTTTTTTAAAAAGCACCTTGGCCCAATAATAAAAAAGCATATTTGTGCTGCATCAAAAAAGCGCATTTCGCTTAATTTCTTTTATTTACTAATCCATCTTGGAATGATAAAAAACAAAAAATTTCATTCTTTTGTACATGGTTGTTGCATCATTGCATGCACGCATCATAGCACTTTTTTTTTTAACACTATTTTCAGCTATGCTGCTCAGGACCCATGCTGCCGTGCCGCATGACTAAAATGAATTGCCAAAGGTAATAGGTCTCATTGGCGAGCCCTATTAGCTTGGCCAATGCTAGTCATCAAAAAGTGGAATAAAAACAGGAAATGCAGCTGAGAAGCAAAGAAACGTGGAACTTTTTAAATGAACTTTGGTCTTGAGATGGCAGAGTGCGAGGGGAATGAGGCAGGGGTAGAGTTCTAGAGCAATTAACAAATAGTTCAGGTGTCGGCTGCCAGCAATTTAGCTTTGAAATAGCTGCATTGTTTTGTCATGGCTTTTTGTAAAACGTTTGTCTGAAAGCCGCTGGGTGCTTGCCAATGTGTTTTTTAAAGAAATTAGCTAAAAGCAACCCAAAATTTTTTTTGTCTCAAAACAAACATTTTCATATTTATACCTGCCACTAAAGGGATACATGAAAACACTTCATCATCTCCTTATCAATGTTCATATGAGGTCCAAGGACGTCCCCCGATGGTTACATGCAAAAGATGCCGGTGTAACTAATGACCACTTAGCAGGCCCACACACACCACAAAATGAACACCTACCTGGTACCAGGCCTTTTTAAGAGCTCCGAAATAGGGCAAATAATAACCAATATTCGTTCAACTTTGTACCAAACCGGAAACCAGAAATGCAGATGCAAAACTAGGCACTCTACAGTCTCACCCGGAATATGAAGCGCTGTATCAATTCTCAACAACAACAAAATGATAATGTGATCAACTACAGTAGGATGAAAGGCAAATGCAGATCCATGAGGGGCTGGGACCCTTAAACATTATGTTGCACATAGATCTCAGCCGCAGATACTCCGCACGTAGAGCTATCTAGCCATGAGTTCCCAGCACTCACTTTCTCTTTAAAGGGACCTGGCTTTAAAAGGCTGCCTGGGTTTGAACGGCGAGATGCAGTAATTGCAAACAGATGGGCTGCTCTTTTATGAGCCCATTCCACTAAAGCCTCCTCCATCCCAGCAGAGAGCTCATTTCATCCAAGTGCCCAGTCATTTTCTTCCCCACCTGGTTAGAACAGGAATCTGAGATGAAAGGCAGCGCTTAAGGATTAGAGGGGGGCCTATTTGTTTATCCACTTTTCAATACAATCCATGTGGAATTTTATTGAAGCAGGCGGACAATATTTTAGTCCCGGCTTGCTCCTTGCCCAATGCACTTCTTGGCTCCTCATGTTAATGTTTCGTCACACACTCACAAATGAGACAACGGTTTTAATTTCAAGGCGCTCAACAAGTCCTAGAAATAGTAACTCTGCTTTGAAATTCATTATCATTAATTAACATGACGCGTGACATTAAGATGTGGTCCATGGGTTAACGAATCCACTGCAGTGGCTTGTTGTATTGTATTGTAATTGCATTTATATAGCGCTTACTACCCCAGACGAGGCGTCGTAGCTCTTTTCCGGTGGGTAGCACGCTACTCCGGGACCCATAGAGGATTAGTGTTGAATTAGTATAGTGAAACATGCAAGTACATTTTAAGTAGTGGATAGGCTAGTCAGTTATTTGGATTTGGAATGATAGCAGAAGAATAGAGGAGGAGAAAAAGGTTTGTATTTATATAGCGCTTGTTACCCCTGATGGATGTTGAAGCGCTTTTCTGGCGAGTAGCACTCCACTCCTGAACCCATAAAGGATTATTGTTGAAAATTAGTATAGTAAAATATGAAGTAATTTGAGTAGTGGATATGTTATTCAGTTATTTGGGTAGAGAAGGGTAGGTGGCGGGATAGTGTAGGGAAAGCTGTTTGTATTTATAGAGTGCTTGCTACCCCTGATGCACGTTTTTCAATAAAGGCTTGCTGGTTTACATATTGGGGATTACTATGGTGAATGCAAATATTGGGTTGTTCAACAACTCATTCCTTTCAGGGTGTCGTAATTCAGGTTAATGCTGTATTCAAGGTTATGGAACATCCTTTTCAGAATGGAACATTACTCCTTTATGTGCACCACAGTTTCCTTTTTCCACATGAAAATGTTATGCAAAGGCATTGTTACCAAGCTTTTAGTGCACTTTTGTGTGGCATTTCCACTTTTCAGTGTACTTATGTGTGACATTGCAAGTCTTTTGTGTGACACTTTACTGTGAGTATAAAATGCAGCTATGTTCAAATAATGACTTACTTGTCTAAAACTACAACCTTTTGTGAAGTGGGAGTGGTCTAGAAATAATCTACAAATAGCTGCAACACTCCTGAGAAAGCCTATGCAAGAAGGCCATGACTTGTGTTTACTCCTTAGCCTGGATGCAGAAAAGTCTCATACCCTGGTCTAGACCACAGAACATCCTGGTGTGAAGGATGCATAGAGAGAGGAGATTCAGCATCTGCCACCTCACTGAAAAATCTTCAGTAATCTAATTAGTTTTTTTATGCAGACAATTTTTCAGTTTTAATAACTAACATCTGATGTAGGTGGTGGACAGTTACAAAATATGCAATGGTTTTTGAGAAACATGATATTCAACAACACATTTAATCTATTTAAATCATACAGCCAGCCTCTAAGCAAGTGGCAGAGTGCTGGAAGGGATCTACTGAAGTGTGCACAAGCGGCACTCAAACTCTGGAGACCCTGTCGCTAAACCATGTATGTCTCCCACCCACAGGGACCACAATACTTGCTGTAGGAGGGAAAAATTCAGTAAACATGTGAACATCCGCCAGGTTGTGCGTGTACAGAGAGTTACTTATAAAACATAAGACCCATCCTGGCCTGTCTTTGTAACACGTTGAAGCCAGAAAGGTAGCTGGACAGTCTGTGTGTAGTATTTTGACCGAGAGGTTTTTGTAAGGTGTCTTGGCTTTTTAGTCCGAGGGAGTTGGCTCTAATGTCTGCCTTTGGTATGGCGCTGTGTTTCGGTGCAGTCTCTCTAGAGTCCTTCTGTCAAGGCAGGTCTCCACCACAAAAGTTTCTCTTGTGTTCATCTCTTCTACACTATTCTGCACCAGAGTGGTCTCTCTGATGTGTGTCTCTTCCAAATCACTTGGGCTTAGACAGGTAAATGTAGAGCCTGGCTCTCTAGGATACTGTGACCAAGAGCTGTCTCTAGCTGACACAGTTTTCTAGTATTGTCTGTGTATGGTCTGTCTCTCCTACAGTCAGGGCCACTGGAATTATGCGACAGGGGAAGAGTCAAATTATGCGGCAGGGGTGAGTAAAACTAGCTGCTCAGACAGTGTAAATGTGCTGTGTGGAATGTTGGAGTGATGATGATGGATGGAATGTTGGGTGCCTGTGAGGTGAAATGTGACAGTCGGAGGTTGGGCCGAGCAGCAGGCAGGCTTCTGTACATGGATTTACCAACTTGCAACGAAGACTAAATAAATCATCATAAACTACATCTCGGCTACCTGAACTTCATTACTACACTTGCATAAGCAGAGTCCCAGCTTCGAACCCCAGCGTGGTCTTCTAACCTGCTAAACTGATAACAAGGCTACATACCAATGAAGATTAGTGGTAATAAACATCTCAAATGGAAACGTGAAAAGACTATTGTCATTTACACTCACGGACACTGGGTTTAGGAGATTCTGCAGCGATTTTCATAGCATGGTGGGATTTTTCTCCTTTTCGGGAAATAGCAGAAACAACGACTCTGGATGACCCGGTTGCAGAGTGAAATCCCTGGCATCATTTAAAACATTATTTGAGGAAAACAACTTGAAAAAGTCTAATTTCTGACAAATTTGGTTTGACCAATTCCATAGCAAATTCTGCAAATTAAGCATACAGAGCCTATAACACCTTAGTACACAAAAGAGGAACAGACGGAAATTAATAAACGGCCCTATAAAGCAGTCCAGGTACCTCTGGTAAGTCCCTTGTCCACTCTCGGAAATATAGAGGGCCTTGAAAGAGAACTCAGTGAAAGTGAATGGACGGGCATACGGGTCATTCACACAAAACTTCTCGGAAAGCCAGGCTCAAGTACATCCACTTCAATTTACAAGTGAGGCAACCCTTTCCCCTGGAAGACTTACTAAAATACATTCAGGAACACCCCGGCAAGCCACAGACACCCAGAACCTCAAACTGGACCCATTCACATGATGCATAAGTGCCCACATATCACCAAGCAGTGGAAAGAGGTTGATAAATCTCTCTCCAAAATTTGAGAAAACTTAGAGCTATTAGACCTAGAAAGCTGGTTATCGGGGATTTTTAATCATTCTAAAAAGGCACAGAGCTAAACCAAAATTCTCCGATTGTACCATACTATTTATTAGCTATGAGAACTACAACTGCGTATTGGAAGGCTGTCTATCTCTATCTAAATGAGGCAAAGGCCTTACCTTACCCGCTGGGTAGAAGCTGCATGTCTGGCACTTCACTGAGAGGAAAAGTGAGGGCTGAGGAAAAACCCCATAGTGCACCAATGGGATGATATCCTACAAAATGCATGAACATCAGAGTTACCCGACAAACCATTTTGAAAAAAACTTAGATAAAATTTGCAGCGGACTGTAACAAACCAAATCGACATGTATGTAAAGCACAAAAAATGCCATGGCAAATGTCTCAGAGAATCCTGGCACGGATATTTATTTATTTTATTTGTTTACATTTGTAATGCGCACAGCTACCCAACAAAGGGTTTCCCGGCGCGGCAGATCCCAATAGCAATGCGGTTACAGAAACTAGATGTTAAAGAGCCATGTTTTTAAGGCTTTTCTGAATGTGATGTAATTCGACTCAGACCGCAATGTATGTGGCATTGAATTCCAGAGCGAAGGTCCTAGGAATGAGAAGGACTTGCCACCCATGCGTGACAGCCTGGTCCTTGGAATTTCAAAATGATTTGCCGTGGAAGACCGAAGAGATCTGGAAGGACGGTAGGGGCGCACCAGGTTTTGCAGATATTTAGGAGCGGTGTTGGTGGAAATCCTGTGCATAAAACATAGAGATTTGAATTTAACTCGGTTTTCAATTTTTAGCCAGTGTAACTTCCTGATACTTCTGTTTCTTCCTCCTCGAGTGATTCCACAGAAGCTTGTACCTTCCTTCCAGTAGGTACCCTGGATGAATTGCATTATGAATCTAGTGATGTTCAAGAAAGAGTGGAATCTTATTCCTGTGTCCAAGGAAGTACAGTGGATAAAAGAGTCAGACGGCGCCTGAATTGTTAAAAGACTTTATTGTTAAAGGGTGTAAATAATTTTATTTTGTGCAAACAGGGTGGTGGTGATGTCTTGTTTTAGCTTTATCCTATAAAGGCAGTGCTTTAACCCCTTCGACGCTCATGACGAGCTGGGCTCGTCATGGCGTAGCCTCCTCGCACGCTCATGACGAGCCCAGCTCGTCACGTAAAGTGCGGTTTCGCAAAACCCAGCGTACGGGCGGTATTCCGCCCGCACGCATGCGGTTAAATGGGCCGGTACTCACCAGTACTGAGTACCGGCACTTCTCATTTTTACCGCTCTGAGTACCGGCACTTCTCTACTGCCAAGGAGAGTACCCGTACTCATCAAAGGTAGGCTCATTGTTGCTTTGGCTCACGCCCACCAACGAGGCTGTCTGACAGCCAAAGCGTCTCTCACAATCCCATTGCATCTCTCTCCTTACCCCGCTCTCCGCCAGCAATGCTGTGTTGCCCCCTTTCCCCCCCTGGTAACCCTTTCCATCTCCCTCCATCGGGCCCAGTAGAACAATCTCCTTTCTTCAACTTCCTTCTCCAACCCCCCTCACTCCGCCAGATGCCGGTTCCCTCACAGCCACCCCTCCTAGCCAACAGGACCTCTCCAACCACCTCCCCCCTTTTCCCCCCAAACCTCCTACACTCCTATGACACCTCACAGTCCTCCCCTCTCCTTTTACCCCACCGCCTTGATCCGCACCTATCTCCTCCTAAATATGTCCTCAATTCCTTTCCTTCATGCAATGCCTACAAAGACAACTCTCCCTTCACATCTGATACACCAACCCCCGCTCTCAACCTCCACCTTTCCCCACCTATGAACCCTATACCCCAACTCTCCTCCTGTCCCCCCACCTCTCCCTGCCTTCCACCACCTATTTCACCCCATCCTTTTGCCATCGAGACACCCAACCTTCCGCTCTGCCCTACTCTCTCTTGAAAATAAGCTAGGCTCTCTGATCACCCCCATCTCCCAGCTTGTAGCTTCCATTTCATTTTTAAGCTCTAAGATTTCCACTTTCCCATTCACCTCAACTCCTTTGGAAAACGCTCACCTTCCCACGAGATGCACCTCGCTCTCTCACCCCATCATAGCCAAGCATAACCTGTCGTCTGCAAAAATCGCTCACTCACACAACCCCATGAACGCCACCCTTCTTCAACCTACATCTCAGAGTAACCCAACTATCTACACTATTCCGACCATCTCCTCTGTCAGAACCAAGCATCCTCCTAAACCCTCCCGTGCACCCCCGTATAGGCACAATATCCCTATCACCCTTCTTTGCCCAAGTGCCCCCATCACCAAAATAGTCTCGACAGAACTGCGCTGTCTGCTCCACAACTGCAGATCTGCAATAAAGCACAAACTCGAAATCTCTGATACCATCACCCTTCACAATATTGACCTGGTCTTCCTAACAGAGACCTGGTTCAATGATACCTCTCACTCTATGTTTGATCTCCTATTACCCACAGGCTACTCGATCTTCAGGAATGACAGACCTATCAAAGTTGGGGGAGGTGTTGCAGTCATCTTTAGAAACTCCCTTCAACTTAAGGCTTTTCCCATCAGCGCCTTCCGCACTTTTGAATGTCTATCTCTTGAGCTTCAACTACACCACCGCTCACCCCTCAGATTCCATGTCATATACCGGCCACCTGGTAGCGGCCCTTCGTGAATGTGAATGTGAATGTGAATAGGCTTTTATAGAGCGCACTTACACTCCAGGGAGCATCTTGGCGCTAGACATCACTGTCCCGACAAAGAAGAAGGGGGGATGCTGCTTAAGGTAGATCCTATTTATAGATCCTGGTCTATAAGTAAAGTGTGGATTAGATTAACGCTAAGCAGAGTGAGTCTTCGGTATTGAAGATCCATGTTTTGAGCATTTTGCGAAACAGATTTTCGGAATGGATAAGGCGCATTTGTGGTGGGAGCTTGTTCCAGGCTTTGGCTCCAAGTACTCCGATGGATTTTCCACCTTTTGTGGTTAGTCTGAACTTGGGGACTGCAAGTAGGTTTAGGTTGGATGATCTAAGTGACCGTGGGGGAGTGTATCTTCCAAACCTTTGGGACAGGTATGTCGGTCCTGACTGGTGGTAGGCTCTGAACGTAATGAGCAGGATTTTAAATAGCACTCTTTTGTGGATGGGTAACCAGTGCAGGGTTTTGAGTGCTTTTGAGGCAGATGATTTCCTGGGTAGCCTTAGCACCAGGCGGGCGGCGGCGTTTTGAACCATCTGCAACTTGTGCAGAACAGCTCTGTTTGCGCCTGCATAGATGCTGTTGCAGTAGTCTAAGCGGGATGTGATGAGGGCTACTGCCACAGTCTTTCTAGCTGTTAGGGGAAGGAGGTCGAAGAATCTTCTAAGACCTTTGATGATATTGAAACAGGACCCTGCCACTGTACCTGCTTGTTGCTTAAAGGATAAGGCTTCATCAAACCTTATCCCTAGGTTACGGGCCGACGTGATGGTGTTAGGGGGAATTTCGGCGTCTTGAGGCCACCAATTGGAGGGGGAAAAGAGGTTGTTTTGGCCGAAAGGGAGGATTTCAGTTTTACCTGAATTACATTTGAGATGGTTCGTTCGCATCCAATCAAAGGTTGCCGTCAGACAGTTTCTTAAATTTTCCTCCGCTTTGGAGGAGTTGTTATCCAGTACTAGGATAAGCTGGGTGTCGTCAGCGTAAGATATCGTGCTGATGTTAAAGGATGTGATGAGTTCTATCAGGGGGGTCATATAAAGGTTGAACAAAACCGGGCTCAAGCTTGAGCCTTGCGGTACCCCTGTTTTTATGGTTTTTTCATACGAGCAGTATTTTCCTAGCACGGTTACTTGTCTCCTATGGCTTAGGAAGTTTTTCAGCCATTCGAGGGCGGTTCCTGCTAGCCCTGACTCTGTCAGGCGGCCTATCAACACGGGGTGTGAGACCGTGTCAAAGGCCGCCGACAGGTCGAGCAGGATCAGGGCGGCCTTTTTCCCTTGGTCAAGTGCCATCTTGAGGGTCTCTACAGTATGTAGGAGGGCTGACTCCGTGGAGTGTTTCGCCCTAAAACCGGCCTGGTTAGGATGAAATAGGTGGTTTTCCTCTAGATGTTTTGTCAACTGTTTATTGACTGCCGATTCGGTCAGTTTGAACAGTAGTGGGAGCAACGAGATGGGGCGAAGGTTGGAGAGCGTGGTGGGGTCGGGTAGGGGCTTTTTTTGCAGAGGCTTGACTGCCGCGAGCTTCCATTCAGCCGGAATGGATGCAGTAGTCAGAGAGGAGTTTATAATGGAGTTTATGGCTGGATTTACCATGTCCACCAAAGTGTGGAGCAGCATTGGGAGGCATGGGTCAAACGGAGGTTACTCGCAAAGTGACAATCAGACCTTCGTAGGTGACTTCAATCTCCACTGGGGCTCTCTGCAAGACTCGTCTGCGAACCTGCTGGCCACCTTCCTCTCTACAAACGATCTTATCCAACACTGCACAGAATCAACACACTCTAAGGGCTCAATCCTGGACCTTGTTATTTCTAAAGCAGGCATGATTTCTATCGCTACCCCTATTCACGTAGACTGGTCTGACCACCTCCTCATTCCATTCTCTCTTCACCTAGCACACTCTATAACTCTTGGCCAACCTAAGGGGGCTACCTCCTGGTTCTGTGACACTAAAAATATTGACACCATTTCCCTCTGTGAATCAGCTTTGCTCTCACTTCCAAGGCTAGACCCGAACCTAGATGTTGACGATCTCACCTCCCAATGCCTCTCAGTCCTTGCAGTAGAAATCAATAATGTCGCTCCTCTCCAAAGCAAAAAGAAAAGGCCCATTCCCTCAGCACCTTGGTTCAACAAATCCCTCTATGAAGAAAGGAAGCACCTAAGACTCCTGGAGAAACAGTGGAGGGAAGCACCTTCCACCAATAATTTGGCCACGCTTCGTTCAGCAAGATCCAAGTACCACAAGCACATCTTCCTTGGGAAAGCATCACACTTCAGAACCCTCCTTGACTCAGCCAAAAATAGACCCAAAAAACTACTCGATCTCATCAAGAATATTAACTGCTCTCCCCCAACCGCCAAGTTGGAGGATTCTACAAAGAAAGCTGCTAATTTCGCTGTATTCTTTGACAAAAAAGTGAAATCACTTGTGGATCAGGTCGCTGATCCTACCCCTCCAGAGGAGCGCAAATCACTAGCCATTTGGCAGAACTTTGACCCCATTTCAGAAGATGTCCTCCTCAAGTGCATCCTCGAAACAAAGCCCTCCAACCATTCTCTTGACCCCATCCCTAGTGCCATTGCCATGGACTTCTATACCCACTCTCTTCCTTATTGGACCACTCTGGTCAACCTCTCCCTCTGTCAAGGCTCCCTTCCTGTTCCCTTCAAAACTGGGCAGGTCACCCCTCTGCTTAAAAAACCCACTGCGGATGCGAATGACCTCAACAACTTCCGCCCCATCACTAACCTACCCTTTCTTGTGAAGATCACAGAAAGATGTGTTCCGAAACAACTCTCTCGTCATATCAAGGACAATGATCTTCTTGACAATTTTCAGTCCGGCTTCATCCAGAACTGCAGCACTGAAACAGCCCTGCTGCAAGTGATTGATGACGCGCTGCGGATACTCGATTCGGGGGGGGTCTTGTCTTCTAATTCTCCTTGACCTTTCTGCAGCCTTTGACACTGTCAATCACAACACCCCCCTCAACATTCTTCATCAGAGAATGGGCATGGAGGGCACTGTGCTTAAATGGTTTGCTTCCTTCCTCTCTGATAGATCCCAAATGATCAAAATAGCGGACAGTCTTTCATCTCCTTTGGCGGTGGGTTAAGGTGTTCCTCAAGGCTCTATACTTGCACCCACATTGTTCAATCTCTATTTGGAACCACTGGGAAATCTCCTAAGTAACACTGGGGTACACCATCATCTCTACGCACACAACACTTAAATCTACCTCAAGGTTGCCTCCACTCATGATCTCTCCGTCCTAAGCTCTACTTTGGACTCCATTCAAAACTGGATGTCAACACATCAACTGATTCTGAATCCCTCCAAAACGGAATTCCTCCTCCTCTCCTCCTCACTTTCTCCTCCCCCGGTTCAATCATGGATGGACCAGATGAATCTACTGAACAATAAACCCATCATTGTCGACAGCGCAAAATCCCTTGGTGTCATCCTTGACACAAAACTCAATCTACTCTCCCACATTAATTCAATTGCAAAGTCTGCTCGATACCAACTGCGCCTTCTTTGGGGGATTCGTCGCTTCTTCCCGGAGCATGACCTTAAAACTCTGGTCCAATCGCTGGTCCTCTCCAGAGTGGACTACTGCAATTCTCTTCTTACTGGCCTCCCCAAATCCCACCTGTCCCCCCTCAAGTCTGTTCTCCATTCAGCAGCTCGTTTTATTTATGGGGCCAAAAGAAGCGACCACATCACACCCATATTATCCACCCTCCGCTGGCTTCCCATCGAGGCAAGATCTATCTACAAGACTGCCTGCATTACCCACAAAGCCTTGCACTCCTCCTCTCCTCGCTACCTGGTGAATAAACTGAAACTCTCGGGAGGCTCTAGACTGAAACTCTCGGGAGGCTCTAGACTATCACGAAATGTGGAAAATCTACTGCTTGAACCTCCCACTTTCAAGAAGGAAAGATCGATGGCCCAATCCTTTTCAGGCAGCGTAGTGAGAATCTGGAACTCACTCCCGCGCCAGCTCCGGACCACCACCTCCTCCCACGCCTTCAAAACTGACCTCAAAGTTCTCCTCCTTCAAAGACACTTCCAAACTTAATTCACGACCCTCTCTTTTACCTGAAGGAAGACCTTCCATTATAGAAAATTCTTCTTTCCATGACTATGGAAGTGCCTTCCCAGTGTGTTCTTGTGGTTTGAGAGTCTGCCATTTATTGCAGTATTATCCTTCTACCTATGTTTGGCACTCGTTTATAACATGCACACGTCACTTTTCTCTTGTATCACAATGTTTGCTACCTCTTACATGGTTTGCTTTCGATTTTTGCACAAGTGCCACCATTGCCTACGTAATGTTTGTTTTTGTAACCAGCACACGTCACTTTTTTCTCCTGTAATGCACCGTTGCTACCTCTTGCATTTTGTTTGCTCACGATTGCCACTTTTGCCTCATGTAACGTAACGTTTGCTTTTGTTATTTGATCTCTTGTAATGTTCTCATGTATCAGTTCTGTTCCTATTGTGAAGCGCTCTGACACCTTCGGGTAAAGTCCGCGCTATATAAAAATGCATAAATAATAATAATAATAGCCCAAGCTGAGCCACCTCTAAACAATTCAGCAGGGCTCATCTGCATAATGTCCGGTGTTCACCATCATGCTGTGTTTGACAGAGCAGGGTCCATTCAGGCCCTATGCTGTCAATCACATTCACACCATGGTGTGCATTTGTGCACACACTCGAATCCAGGCATCCCGCTAATAGCAGCAATTAAGAAAGCCACAGGATATAAGGGGTGTAAAATGGCCTTTATCCCACCTGACTCTTTTGTGTGAGTGTCTGTCTGCTTGTGTCTGGGTGTTTGCCTGCTTGTGTGTGTGTGTGAGAGAGAGAGAAAAGCCAGTGAAAGAGGGAGAGAATCCAGATACTAGGGATGTATTTTAAAGGACATTCTTGGAATGTTTTGTGTAAGCATTGCTGCTTGTTGCTGCGAGTGCGCACTCAAGAATATATAAGTATTCGGCCACATAGTAGAAGTGTCTTGTGTATCTTGTCATTCGCCCCACCCCTAGCCCCGCCCACTTGCTACACTCATAGCTCATTTTAAGAGTACCTTCACTTATTTTTTCACATTTAAAGCACTGTATAAGGGAGGGATGTGTTGTGGCTCGTGCATGCGCTTCCATATAAGCATTCATTGGGCTCACATATTGTTACGATTTGTATTGTGGTCTGCATGGTAGAATGCTTGGGGGATTCCCTGCTGGTCAGTTTCCGACAGGCGTTTGTACCGAGAGGATCGAGTTACCCTTGCTGTTCACTTTAGGCTAATAAATGACCTTTGGAAACTGCACTGGAGTCTTGAATTTCTACACAAAAGCAGATTTCACATTATGCCACAATATTTGCCTTTTTTTACGCATACGCTGATCCACCACCGCCAATATTTCTAGTGGCCTTGTTTCCTGGTTTACTCCCCAGCACAGATGGACCTGTAGTGTGGGCATGCTGGGGCGGGTGGGGGGCCGAGGAGGGGGTGGGTTAAATCCACGTGGTGAGGATGTAGGATTCTACAAATCCACTTGGTTGCTTGCTTTCTCAACTTTAAAGGAGTATTGTTTAAAAGAGACGCCTTCAAGTATAACAAAGACACTTAGCAACTTCCTAGAAATCAACTAATCGAAGGGGACCTTCAGGGCCCACAGCGCAAGGGTCGCTGAAGTCAGGTATTTTATGACAAGACATGAGGCTAGTATTATGTGTAAACCTTTTATTGCCACATCCACGCAGCAAGCCTTTAAAGAATTACAAAAAGAACAATGAAATAGAACTTGAAAGTCCAACAAATGCTGCCTGACAGCCATCTTCTTTCTCTTTGTTTCCAGCTTCTGAGCAGATAAGTATATGTGTTTAGCAATTCCTCCAAGAACATAATGTTTACCTTATATGGTGTTAGTGATTTTTTGGAGACGTTATTAAGCATAAAAAATGCGATTATGAATGGTCCTAAATCCAAATTATGGATATAACATGTATTTATATTAGCTTTGGAAGAAAGTATTTAAGAAATGAAATTATATATATTTTGGTGAGGTATGGTAAATATTCTAATTAGACTTGTAGTAAGTTGTCGAAAATAGTACGATGTTTTTGAATTGTAAGATCAAGGGAAACCAAGCAGTGCAGAGTTTAAAGAAAAAGAGTTAGTCAAAGACATATGGAGTAACTCGAGCATCGAGGAAAAATCGCTTGGCTACATTTTTAGAAGTATGGATACAGTAGAAAATAACTTTTTTAAGTTAATACGCTGAATCAGCAGTTAAACAGCTTCCTTGAGCTGGGTTCTGCGGGCAGTTTTTAGCCCTTATTGGCATCAAAGGATTTTCAAAAAGGCCGGCAAACTTTGAAAAGGGCATGCACATTGTAGCGTCTATTTCCATAGGAGATTGGGCACAGTGACGCTTGAAACTCGGTACGCAACTTGATCAGAAAAGCGAGTGTACAAGCAGGTAATATATAATAAAAATTATAAAAAGGTGAATGTTAAATGAAACACTCGTTTAAAAATGTACAGTTTAAAGATTGGAAAGTCATTTTAGGGAAAGGAAATTAATAGTGGCATAAGTAGAGTTTATTAGAATGCTTTGAATTATTTTGCGGATTTGGGCTTCTTTCTAAAGGAAGTAGAGGATTTTAGGTCGCTAGGTTATGATTTCACCGGCACAGCTGGTGACAGTTTATTTCCAGTCACAGTACGACGGTGCTTAATCAAGGTTTTCTCACAGGTTTTGCAACTTTCGGGTCGTTTTTTGATGTAGAATAGATACAATTAGGTTTGAAGTTTGGTAGGTTGGTTTTTAGTGTTTTAGGTAAAGGTGTATTTTGGGGGGGAAAGATTATATAGAGGGAAGGTTAGTAGGTCTAGGTATGGCAGATCAGACATCCAATGAAACTAGTCAATCTGTCAAAGTTACTGATTGAATTACAAAAGAGTTGAGGGAGTTACTTCAAGAGTAATCATCAATTTTGTTTTATAAAGTGCACATTTGACAAGTTGTCTTAGTGCCAACTGTTCCAACTAGATACAATTTGAACTGACTCTACTAATAATGAACAGAGAAAAGCCAGGACTTGAAAAGATTTCTGAATGAAGAGATATTAGATTGTGATCCCAATGCAATTGGTAGGGATTCCACAGCGTATCAGGCAAAAAAGAAATACTTTTTCCTCTCCATCTTGACCTCTTGATTATGAGAATCACTACTAATTTAGCAGTGCTAGTTCTTAAATTGCGATTCCGCACATGCCAAGAGAAAGCTTGTTGGAAATATGCAGGACCTCCAGAGAACAAGGCCTTATGGACAATGCAGAGGGCTTTGAATGTAACCCTCTTGCTAACTGGTAACCAATGGAGGTGGCAAATGCCCTTGATGATCGGGATAAACTTGGCGATTTTTAGAATCAGGAGAACAGCTGCATTCTGAAGTCACTGAAGTTTAACCTGGTACGTTTTTTTGTATGCCTAGATAAAGAGCATTGAAATAGTGTATTCTAGATAGAACTAATGCCATACTGACTATCTTTTGAAGGTCAACCGGAATGAACGGAAACACCTCCCATAAATCCCGAGGAGATGGAAACAATTAGATACAATCTTACTTATATGATCTGAGAAACAAAGCGGTCTATCAAACCACACTCCCAGGTTTTTAACTTTGACTGGGCATGGGAGGTTACCAAGAGATAGAGGCTACAAGGAGGTACTACAGAATGAGAGCTAAGAACCAAAAAGTATAACCTCTGTTTTTTCGGAGTTATATTTTAGATAGTTGTTCTGCATCCAAGTGAGTACTTCAAGCATACATTCTTTGCATTTGGTCGCTACAACATTAGTATCCGATTGAGTGTCAACTGCGTATGACAACGGCAAAACCGAAGGATCTAATTATTTCAGCCAAAGGCGCAACATAACTGTTGACCAGAGTAGGTGATAATGATGAACTCTGCTTTACTCCAAAAGGTAAGATGATTACGAAGAATATCATTGGTTTTATCCACAATGAAGTGGGAAGAAGATTGAGATTGCATTTAGAGAAATGGAGATCTATCACAAACGACACATGAGTTATATCCACGGTCGTAGGCTATCAGATAGAGTTTGAATCAGTGCCTTGGCAGGTTCAAGAACCAAGAGAACTCTGCTTCAACGCAGAGCTACAAGATGTGGTGAGTTGCAAGATTATATCTATGCTAGAGAAAGGTGCGATAAAGGTGGCTCGCAATGAAGAAGTGGGTTTTGTAAGCACTGTGTTTGTAGTAGAGTAGAAGGACAAGGGATAGCATCCTGTAATACATTTAAGGGATCTGAATTGTTTTTTAACATACAGACATTTCAAGATGGAAGGAATCCATCTACTCAGGGATGTGTTGGAAGGAGGCTGGTTAATAAAAATAGACTTAAAAGATACTTACTTCACTGTTACTATAGCAGAGGTCAGCCAAAGGTTTTTTACAGTTTCATTGGAAAGGGCAATCATATCAGTTTTTGTGCCTCCCATTTGGATTAGCTTCGTCCCCATGGTGTTTTATGAAGGTAATGAGAGCAGTTGTAGGTTTTTTGAGAGAGAGATAAGAGTTTGTCTAACAATTTATCCAGATACCATTTTGGTCATGAATCAATGTTTGTGAATTACTGTCATAGCTGGGCATGGTGAAAGAGCTTTTAGTCTTTGGGTTTGGGAAAAGTATGGACAAGCCCATTTTGCAACCCATACAGAGTCTAGAATTTTGGGGGTTTGTGCTAGACATGGTCAAGGCACAGCTTCTGTCTTGGGAGGCAGGGCGGTCAAATTAAGAGACATAGCCAGAGTGATAGATCTTTTATCTTCGTCAATTCAGGCAGTGTTCCCAGGTACGTTACATTACAGGGCCTTGCAGAGAATGAAAAGATTGAAACTGTCAAGAGGGCGTTGGTATAGAGAAATGGTGAGGATTTCATTAGAAGCTTGGAAGGAGTTAGAATGGTGGTTAGAGAATTTACAGGCTTAGAACGGAAGAACAACTTTTGGGATGAAGCCAGATTTTATATTGGAGACAGATGCGAGCAATCTCGGATGGGGAGCATTGTGTACAGATCAGGAAACTGATGGTATTTGGAGAGTGAGAGCAAGAAAGGATATGTCAATTGTTTAGAGATGAAAGCAGGTTTTATTTTGCTTTACAGAGTTTCAGATCTCAGATCCAAGGAGCTTTGGTTTTGCTAAGGATGAAAAATGTAACAGCGGTGATATATATATAAACCGGTTAGGGGGAAGTAGGTCAAAGAAACTAACAGATCTGGCAAAGGGAATGTGGAAGTTTTGTCTGGAACACATGATTGAATTGATGGCTCAGTACCTACAAGGAAATGAGATCTGGGTAGCAGAATGAAATCCCAGGAATTTATTAGATTTCAGGGATTGAAAGTTAGGCATGCAATTTTTTTGCAAGATTCAAGAGTGTATGGGTCCTCTGGACATAGGTCGGTTTGCTTCCAGACTGACTCATCAGCTGAGAAATTACTGCAGCTGGAGGCCAGATCCAGGTGCTTTAGAAGTGGAAGCATTTACTCAGGATGAGTCGGAAATGAGGGGTTATGTGTTTCCTCCATTTGCGATGATACAGAGAGTATTAGTTCTGGTAAGAAGGCAGAGATGTCAGCTGGTGTTGGTAACACCATTTTGGATGACATCTCAGGTTTGATTTCCTACAACTATGGAAAAGGTGGTCGAGATTCCCTTTTTGATAACATGTTGAAAGGGGTTGCTGAAAGTGGTGGAAGGAGTGGAGTGTCCATTTATAGAGACAAATTCACTCAACCTATTAGTTTGGAGAGTATCCGGGCATCAGGAAGGTTCAAAGATCTTTTGGGATCAGCTTCGGTATCGCTCAATGAGTCTGAGGCACCTGGAACACAGAGATATCTAGTTATGTTGGTGTGTGGCAAAGGATTGAATCCTGTGAAGGTTGATGAGGTAAAGGTAGTACATTTTCTGGCAGAACTATTTCAAAAGGGATTGTCGTACAAAACCGTGAATTGTTATAGGTCGGTGATTGCAGCGTGCCATTTGTTAGTGAACAGAGTTTCTATTTGCAGAAACCCTTTCATTTGTAGGGTTATGAAGGGAATTAGATTCAAATACCCCCTGTTTCTAGGTATGAAAAAGTTTGGGATGTGAAGTTGGTATTAAAGCTTTCTCAGTTTTGGCAAGGTAATAAGTATCTTACCTTGAAAATGCTTTCCTGGAAATTAGCCACATTGTTATGTTTAATCTCGAACAAAAAGATTTCGGATGTCAGGGCTTTGGAGGCAAGTAGACGTGTTCATCTACCAGAGGGAGTGGATTTCAAATTTTGGAAAGGAACACATGTTGAAGTCGGTTTCCTATCCCAGATTTGAGAATATTTCAAAGTTCTGTGTTGTGAGTTGTTTACAGGAGTACGAAACTAGAGTGAAAGAGAACAGAGGTCATGAAGTGGATCAGCTGTTGATTCCGTACGTGAAACCTTACACAGGGGGTTCATCGCCTATGATTGCAAGATGGGTGAAGTCGGTTATGAAAGAAGCAGGAGTGAATTTATCTCAATTTAAAGCACATTCTGTAAGAGCTGTTCTGGTTAGTAAGGCATATTTGAATGATGGAAGATTGGAAGAGATCCTAAATGGTGCCCAATTGGAGTAATGCAGAAGTGTGTAGGAAGTTTTATTTCAGACCAGTACAGCATGTTTCAAAGAAGGTGTTGCAAAGCTTTGAACATGCATAATGCTAGCCTCCTGTCTTGCCATGTTGATTATAAGAGGTTGCACTGCATACAGAATCGTGATTTTATTAAAGATAAGGAGGCTAGTATTATCCCTCCCGCCCACCATGGGTGTGGTAGGGTTTGGTGAAGAAGTAATATATTAATAGGTATTCAATTTGAAAAAAGTGTATAACTAAAGATAGAACACATATTAGTGACTCTTTTTACAGATGTTTCCTTTCAGAAAAATGAGTTTGGAGTACGGGTTAAAGAACAAAAGTAGGATTATGAAGAAATCAGAACAAAAAAAGAAGAATATGGGTGGCAGGGAGTATTTGATGGACTGCAACGTTCTATTTCATTCATTTTTGGAATTCTTTATAGGCTTGCTGCTTGGAAGTGGTAATGCATATTGCTAGCCTCTTTGTCTTTAAAAAAAATTACGATTCTCTATGCAGTGCAACCTCTGAAAATCGACTTCATCAGCCCTCTCACCTTATCTAAATAACATATCTTTAATGAAAACACAACCACCTCATTCAATCGTTCCTCGGGGACATAAGCGATGGCAGAGGCATTAAATGAGCAAATGCAAACAGTCATATGCAAGCAAAAGCGTGAAATCTGTAAACCTGTAAAACCAAGGTCAATCTAAGGGAATTGATTTAGGCTGTTGGAACCTAGGGGTTGAATACATGTCAGAAGCATGGTTTCACGAGAGATCACACCACTTGCATCTGAAAAGAATACCATGCTAAAATGTACCTGTGCCAATGGAAAACGAAGGCCCATATCAAACAACTTATTGAAGGAACACTGCGAATTCTAAGAGGGATTATGCCATCAATAAGTGAAAAAACAGTTATGACTTGACTGTAAATAATCTGTGATGCTTAAGGTTGTGCATTTTATAAAGGTTTATACAGTCTTAAAACCTAGGGGGCAGTGTAAAACGCAGCAATGGGAAACATTTTGCCAGATATAGGCACTCCCTCAGAGACTTAAAGGTGTCAACAAAAATAGAAAGACAGAAAACAGTCCCAGGAAAGCTGCGGATCATACACAAAATGCATATATAACAAGTAGGGAAAATAGGTGATTAAGTCACTGTTTAACCCTTAGGTGACGGCTGTGCTGAAGTCTTGCATCTAGTTCACAAACTCACTCGTTAAAGGGATCGAGATTAGAAGCAGTCCTGAAGAGAGTTTAAGGCTGCAAGGCATTTAAGGACATAAACTCTGTAGTCTGGAGACGAAAGGGACGGGCTAAAATATATCTGGAGTGAATAAACAGTTGAGGAACGTCTAGTAAAGAAAAGGCATAGCTCCAAGGGTCATGAAACAAGATATTCAGTTGGAGGTGAAAAGAACCGCAAGTTCAAGTTCTCAGAAAAAGTAAAAAGCACATGGGTTTCTTTTTCCTTTTGTGTAGTGTAGGGAAAACCTTAACTGAATTCAAAGACCCAGGATCACATTACCCAAGAACTCGCGGCTGCATGGTTTTCTAGTCTCCTGCCGGATTGTTTTTAATGCTCTGCCACTGTATATATAATACAGAGACTTAGACAGAGGTTTGCCAACCTACATTATCGATCCGCCACCTTGAATGCAGGCTCTGTTCAAACACAATAAGAGAAAGAAAATACTCCATGGGCAATCACGGTTTTCTATTTGTGTTTTCGCAACAGAAAATCTAACTAATCAAATTATCAAATAAATAGGCAATATCAAAGGAGAGAGCAAGTACAAAAAACAACCCTTTTTATTGATTACAAATTAATAAACATACATGTATTAACCCGTTGACTGCAGCGCGAATTCTGCCGCGGTGTGGGCGATTTAAACAGTGGGCGGGAAATTCTGCCGCGAAAATAACCAAACTAGCTTTTCCATCCATGCATTCAAACCACAGTAAGATCACGCGTATCTGTGCAACGACACCCACGCTGGCAGAGCAATATTTTCTACTACACGGTCTATGGATAATGTCACAGCATGTGCCACAACATACTGTACATCTTATTTAAACAAGCATTTGCAATGCAATAGGTCTCGCAGTTACGCAAGTTTGAGCTATTGGCATTGTAAATAACAATGCCTTTTATTTATGTTTTTAAAACAAAAACAAAAATAAAAGGCATTATTATTTGCAATGTGAATAGCTCAAACTCTCATAAATGCGAGACTTCTTGCAATGCAAATGCTTGTTTTTAAATAGCGCTCATACCACACTTCTACACTTTCCAAGCACTGTAAATTCCCAATGTAATGGTAGTCAATTTACCAAGAAAAACCAAAGGTGGTGCTGGACGGAGCGTTGACAATACAAACACTCACCCCCAGTCAACTGATCTGGGTTTAATCCATCACCGTTCTTTAGCTCACTCCGCCACCCCAGTTCAGACATGGCCATATGCAAATCAGTCTGACCCTGTGCCTCATGGGAACAGTCCAGCCCGAACTGCCAAGCCATGTCTTCCCTGGAACGGAATCAAGCTTCTCAGGACCGGTTTCTGGCATAACAGCCGTCTTCAGCCGGGCTTGCTTGACTTCAGTGCCAAAGTGAGCAAGGGACTCACGTCTGAGCATACCCTGCCAACTTAGGGCGAACAAAGAAAAACCAAAGGTGGTAATGGACGGAGCGTTGACAATACAAACACTCACCCTCAGTCAACTGATCTGGGTTTAATCCATCACCGTTCTTTAGCTCACTGCGCCACCCCAGAGGATGGAAAGAAGAGTCTGCCTTGCTAGGGATGTATACACGTAACCCTCAGGCCCCTGCTGAGGTCTACGGAGAGAATTATCTCTCGGGACACCGATTCACCAAAATACCAAGGGCCGCAGAAGGGAAATCTCACACCTTCTAACTTGGGTTTGCATCACAATATGTGCCCAGCAGCCCGCTATTTCCTGCTGGGGGGGTTAGGGGAAGGGCATCAAGTGCAAACAACCGAAAGTAAACAGGGCTCACAGAGGCGGCTTCTTTTCTCTTCTTGGTGCTGCCTTCATGACCCCCGAGCCTTTAGTAACAAGTGCCAGGGGACACGGCAATGTTACCAGCAGCAACCAATGCTTAGTTTGTAAATAAAATAAAAGCCACAACCCAGCATATTTCTCAAGCGGTCACTGCAGCTTGCACCATCCACTGTCCCTGCCAACATTACCACATGCTTGTACCCATGCTGCCTACTCACCCTCACACTTCTAAGTATGTGACAATTTGGACCTTTCCAGGTCGCTGACAGCTGTAGGATTGGCTCAGATCATCTGATACCATTATTTTTGTAAATGTACGACTGTTATACACTGCCCATGTTTTCTGATGTTAAAAAACAAGTGCCGGTGCCGAGCACCGATGAACACTATCACAAATTAAGCACTGGCTGAAACATACAACACTAAAATGGATAAATATGGACAGAAAGCAGATACTTACCCTTTAAAAATAAGCGAGTACAACCTAAGGACAGGAGGAGCTTGGGGCACAGGGGGTTGAGAGGCGGGTCAGGGGAGGGGTGGAGCAGGGACTGGAAATTCTTTATTTTGTCCCTGCGCAAGGGTTTTTTGTGTTCATTGCAGTTTATCTAAGAGGTATAATTAGGTTCGGCTAATTACATTTCATTATTGTGTTTTTTGCCATCCTTTCAGAGTTAAACAATTATACAGTATCCTTGCATCTGTACTTGTTACATAACTTTATCTGGGTTACTAGTTGATTGTTTTGTTGATATTTTATGGGGCTGTTTAATTTGACTACCCCATGCCTAGTTTTAGTTATACTGTTTTTATTATATTTGTTACTGAGCACAAAAATGTTGGTATACAATACAGTCTCTGAAAACATTTAAAGTGCAATGATGACACGAGCAATTAAAGAAGAAATTGTCCCTGTTTTTATGGAAGTTGGGTGGATGGCAATATAAAACAAGAGCTTACAATGCAACGGTCTCGCCTTCGGAAAAGTTAGAGCTATTGGAATTGTAAATGACAAACTTTTTATTTATGTGCTGGTTTTGAAAACAGATAAATAAATGGCATTGTCATTTACAATACCAATAGCTTAATCTCTCGCAAATACGAGACCTATTGCATTTGCACCACACCCACACACAGAAAGCCACACACACACACAGACCCCCACACACACAAACAGACCCCCACACACACACACACAGCCACACACAGAGCCACACACACACAGCCACACACACACACAGAGCCACACACACAGAGCCCCCCCCCCCACACACACACACAGAGCTACACACAGAGAGCTACACACACACACACAGAGAGCTACACACACACACACAGAGCTACACACACACACAGAGCCACACACACACACAGAGCCACACACACACACACACAGCCACACACACACACACACAGAGCCACACACACACACACACACACACACACACAGAGCCACACACACACAGAGCCACACACACAGAGTTCTCAGATAGGATCACGCAGTCAGTAGTTATCTTGAAAATCTGCTATGGATCAGCCTTGTGTAAAAACACAAGTTCTAAGTGTGATGCACAAGCTTGTAGGTGCGCTCTCTTAGCAGCATTCGAAATCTGGAGGGAAAGAAAGCGACATGGTTTACACCTATGGGAGGGGTTTTGGTTGCACATTAACGTAATTGAATAAGCAACTGTAATAATGCAAGGTCCTCTAGCAAGCGAGTCGCGCTGTTGGTGCAAGGTTGCCTTGCTTTTGAAGTTTGTGCGGGAACAGCGACCTAGTACTCAATGACCGAAGAATGGAAAATCTAAGGTTCAAAATCACACGAGCAGACCCTCGCTGATAACACCGTTAAAGTAAAACTTTAAAATGTACACAAACGTGGATGAATTATAGGTGTGAAAATTGTCCTGCCTGGCACACGCAGGGAAAACAGTATTAATAAACTGTCCAAGGACATGAGACAAAACTTGCCACTGTGCAAACCAAAATTTGTAAATGTCGGATTTTTCACTACTTCAAAACACAGAACTGTTTGTATAAATAATGCCGAAAGTCAAATAATAAAAATACTTTACATAATAAAAATCTGGGACTAGACCTAAAGACAGGGAGGCGAAAGTTATCCGGCGTGTTCTCACTTTTATAATTGTTCACTTCCTGGAATGGTTACAAAACCAGGCAAGCCACTTCTAAGAGATTAATATAGGAGGGATAAGCAAGCAACAAGCGTGCGGAACGTGGATAGAAAATGCAGAGGGAATTAGACCTTGCAAGCGATAACGACAGGTGCAAGAATTTAGGGAAGAGCGGGAGGGAATTCCCTGGCAGGGCGCGCAAGTATTCTGCTGCATGCTCCGCGCTGCTGTAAGTAATTCACTATTACTTGGTGCTCCAGACTATATTATCAACCAGTTACAACAGCTGCAAACCACAACAACTCCTTGGTTTTACTTTGGCCAGCTTTCAGCTCGCTCTTCCGCCACCAAGGCAAACATTACATTTTCTCCTTACGGCCAAACAAACTAAACTGCCTTCAAGTCCCTCTGTACGGTCTTCAAGGCCATAAATGGACTCAATCCACTTTACTTGCAAAACAAGTTCCAGTTCCATTAACCTCCGAGGCAGCTTCGATCAGCTAGACTGGACAGATAGCGAGGCCAGATTTTATCAGACACATCAGCTAAACTCTGGAACTCTCTCCCGCTGAATTGAAGAACCAAAGCTAATCAGTTTTCCTTTTGCCACATATTTGAAACTGGATTGCTCTAAAGACCTTAACCCTGCTATTGCACAAGCTTGTGTACGAGTTCCAGCGCCAGGACACCTTTTCTCAGTATCCGTACACTTAATAAAAACAAATATGCTCAATTTAGCCATTTGCAGTAAAAATGGGCATAACCTGGAATTCATTGTTTTTGTACTTTAATCACTTTTTTCAAGTTCAGTGCTTTGTTTAACCGCAGCTTAGAGCTGGCAGTAAAAGGAGAGCAAATCCAAGCTATAGCAAGTATTGCTTACCTCATCTTAAAAAACAACAATCTCAGAACGAAAGAAAAAAGTTGTCTGTGCTGGTTTTGAAAAAGCCACAGTCGAAATTAGGTCATTATTTCTGCTCAGGCCACCAATCATGCCTCGTACATAACTGCCTTTCACACAGCATTACTTGGCAAGCGGCAAATAGCAAAAAAAAGGAGGTGCGAGAAGACAGCCGTGGGCACATACTCGGGTAGACGAGCTAGTATTAATCCACACAAAACTGAAGTGTCTCTACTGAAAGTGGCAACAATAGACCCGCGTAATTTAACTGCTTGAATAGTAAGAATGTGGAAACGGCAAATTTACTGATCACAAAATTCTCGCAAAGTAATAACTGCTGTTTGTTTTTACTCATTCTCATAAAATGAATAAAGGGAACGAGGACACGGACAGCGGGAGGGGGGCGGGAACAAAGACACAGACTGCGGGAGGGGGGCGGGATACAACGGGAACGAGGACACGGACAGCAGGAGGGGGGCGGGAACAAAGACACTGACAGCGGGAGGGGGGCTGGATACAACAGGAACGAGGACACGACCAGAGGGAGGGGGGCAGGAACAAAGACACAGACAGCGGGAGGGGGCGGGAATGAGGACAGCGGGGGCGGGCGACCTTATCTTAAAAAACAACAATCTCAGAACGAAAGAAAAAAGTTGTCTGTGCTGGTTTTGAAAAAGCCACAGTCGAAATTAGGTCATTATTTCTGCTCAGGCCACCAATCATGCCTCGTACATAACTGCGTTTCACACAGCATAACTTGGCAAGCGGCAAATAGCAAACAAGCACTCACCTGAGGACGACTTCTTCCGGCGGCGGTGGGCCTGAAATGGCTGCCACAAAGCTCCGACATTTTCGCGATTCGGGGGCTTGTTTTTAGCAGTTGACGGATGACGTCACTGCTTAAAAACTGCAAAAAAGCACGCCCCTGAATCACAAAAAGACGGGGCTTGAACAGAGGGACGCCCCTCTCCTCCAATAGCTGGCCTCCGTTTAGGAAGCCAGCCAATGGAGAAGAGGGGCTGGTTCAAGCCCCACTGTAGCCAAAACATAAAATTTCGGACTCCACCCACTGCTTACGCAGTGCGACGCAGGCCGAGACCTAAAAAACAGTACCAGTAATTTGAAGAAAGCATTCTGCTTCTGGGTGTAATGGCACATGGAGGAACTCACAGCCTATCGGGTACATCAATGATGTCACTACAAGCATCTTTATTCAGGGCCAGGTTTTTGCTGCAATCTGCTTCTATTAGCACATTCTGCTTAAGGTGTTAACAGCTGCTAATCTCCTGCTTCACAATTATGAGCCCAATTGAAAAGTGAGGGTGCATAGTGAGGAGGTAATAAAACTATAACTATTAACGTCTGAGAGCATGGGCAATAAACCCATTAAGATGTCTAACCTACATTTCACCAAATGTAGACACCGACCCTGTCTGCTTCAGGTTGCTGCTTTAAACAATTAATTAATTTGTAATGCAGAAAATAATATTAGATAATCCATTGTTACATTCTACGTATTCTGACGGCCTGTGACAATTTCATTATTAGATTTAGAATGCTAATATTGTGATAATGACGCTTCCTATTAGCACAGCGTCGCCCACACCCCTCTGCTCGTCCAGCCTCTCCGTGTCCGTCAGTGAGAGACATGGAGAAGTCCTCAGAGAACTCAGCAGGCAGATGGATAAATTAGGAGCATTTGGCACTTACAAAGAGTGATGGGCACAGCAGAGTCCGACCCCTTACACCCGCCTACAAGCCGCGATAAGGGAGAGGGTGGATTGGGAGAGGGAGAGTGCTTTTTCTTCTCACTCAAACCTGGGGACAGTGACAGAGGGCCCGTGGGATGCAGTGAGGTCTAATCGAGGGACTCTGAGTGCACCCATACTGCGTTTAAAGGAATGGAGAAGAGTGTGATGAATGTGGCAAGCCATCGGATTGAAAAACAAGCGTGAGGCGCACAGGGAAAGTTCTTCCCTACTGAAGACATCCCGAGCTAAGCATGGGTGCGCATGAAGAAAGCGAAAGTGTCGATGCTTGCGACGAGGTCAGTTGCGTGGGGCATGGGCAGGGCATGGAGCGCGCGGGCGGAAGATTCCGGGGCTCCCATGAGCTGAGAGAGCCCCGTGTGTTGGAGAAGCGAGGCAGGAGCCCACCCTGCAGAGAGAAGCCCAGCGGGAGCACACCCCATAGAGGGAAGTACGGCGGGTGCCCACCCCGCCTTCGTGAATGCCGCATGGTGTGGCCGGAGCAAGATTTCAGGCAGGGCTCCTGTGAGCAAGGTGGAGCCCCGCGTATTGCTGCGCCAGTGACCGGGTGAAGAGGCGAGTCCCCCCTGCCATTGAGGAGACCAGCCAGGGAGCAGCGCAGAGTCCCCACAAATGCCAGTGAGTGGGGTTGAGCGGGAGACATGCTGTGCGCCGCGCCTGGACAGGACATGTGCACGCGTATGGTACATGCAGGAGTTGTGATAAAGACACGAGCCATACGCGTGCACATCTCCTGTCTGTTAAGCTTCAGCACAGAGAGTTGATGTGCACGCATACGGCTTGCGGCGTTATTACAACTCCTGCTCGCACCATATGCGTGCACATCTCCTGCCCAGGACTTGGCGTACACGTGCACAGGTCCTGTCCGGCATAGAGGACAGAGGATGCGCGCAGCAGAAGTCACAGAGGGCGGAGACAGGAGATCAGCGTGATAGGTGGGCAGTACTTAGGCAGCACACCAGGTCCGCAGTACAGAGGATGCACCCAGCAGAAGTCACGTCTGTAAGCACACCTGTAACTACGTTTTAGAATATTGTTCATTTGTATTTCTCGCCGCTTTTTAAAACACTCTGCTACCCATTTACCTGCTTTCACTGGTAGCGCTCTGCACTTCTGCCGCACCCCGGTCCACCGCAGGTTTTACCGGATTGTTGTGGAGGGTGTTGGCGCTCTCCTTACTTCCGGTTGGGTGCGGAGACAGGAGATCAGCATGATAGGTGGGCAGTACTTAGGCAGCACACCAGGCCCGCAGTACAGAGGATGCACGCAGCAGAAGTCACGTCTGTAAGCGCACCTGTAACTACGTTTTAGAATCTTGTTCATTTGTATTTCTCGACGCTTTTTAAAACACTCTGCTACCCATTTACCTGCTTTCACTGGTAGCGCTCTGCACTTCTGCCGCACCCCGGTCCACCGCAGGTTTTACCGGATTGTTGTGGAGGGTGTTGGCGCTCTCCTTACTTCCGGTTGGGGCGGAGACAGGAGATCAGCATGATAGGTGGGCAGTACTTAGGCAGCATGCCAGTCCGGCGGGCACGCCTAAGGCAAGCCCGTCTGCGCCCGTCCGGGACCAGGGGCCACGAAGCCTGGCGGTTTGTCGAATGGCATTCTTACTTACAGTGCCCAGACATTGCGCGGCATGATAGGAGTTACTGGCATCAATTGCCGACACTCACTAGATCTGGCAAATAGCCCCTCCTGATGTGCCCACTGTAATTTCAAGTTTCATCAAGACAGCAGCCATCCCTTAAAATTTTACCTACTGAACTGTCGTTCTCTCCCTAAGCATTCAGTTGAACTTGCTCTCTTAATAGAAGACCTTAAACCTGATGTCTTATTTCTCACTGAGACCTGGCTTTAGTATGAAGCAGATCCAGCTGTCACACAAACTATGCCACCTGGTTACCTGATACAAAGAGCGGATCGCAAAAATGGCAGAGGGGGAGGGCTAGCGATAATTTACAGAGATCATTTCTGCTGCCGGACTTCTATCGAAGGGTTGCCAGATTGTGAAAATATGAACTTTTCTTTAGAATTTTCGCCTACTAGCACCTTCTCCGGCTTACTGCTTTATGGCCCCCCCGGACCCATAGGACAATCTCTCAGTGCACTCCCAGAGTCTTGTCGCTAACCTAGCTCTCTCCCCTGCCAAATACACGATTCTGGGGGATCTTAATAGCCATCTGGATGACCCTTCGGACAACATGACTAAAGACCTTCTATCCGGCCTATCAGCTCTTCAAATTACTCAGAAAGGCTTCACACCCACACATATAAAAGGTAATCTTCTGGATCCTGTGCTTAGCAACGCTCCAAATCTTCTGGATGATACTCCTATCCCCCTCCCCTGGACCGACCATTCATTGATTCCTTTAACCTGGGAAACTCTCGCTATCATCCCTTCTGAGAGCGCCACCAGAATACAAGAAAGGAAATGGTCAAATCTCTCTGCTAGTCAGTGGTCTAATCTCCTGGAGAATACCACACCGTCCACTAGCTACGACCCAGAGAGGGCAAACAACAACTTTAACCTCTGGATTCAAAGCTCTTTGGACACCTTACCCCCCAAAAGATTTCTAAATAAAAAATCCATTCCAAAAACAGCACCCTGGTTCTCTGCCAAACTAAGGGAGCTCAAACAATCTTGTAGGAAATTAGAAAGGAGCTGGAGAGCGAACCCAATAGAAGAAAGGAAAACAGCCTACAGAAAGGCAATCAGGAACTATAAATCAGAAATTAAAATGGCCCAGTCCTCCTTCTACGAGGAGAATACCCACCCCATCAGGGTATAAGCACTATATAAATGCAAACTCTTCCACTTTTCTACCCCTCCCCAACCCTCTCAATCCAAATAACTGACTAACATATCCACCACTCAAATTAATTTCATGTTTCACCATACTAATTCAACACTAATACTTATGGATTCCAGAGCAGCGTGCTACTCGCCAAAAAAGTGATTCAAAGCCCCATCAGGGGTAGCAAGCGCTATATAAATTCAAACCTCTTTCCCTCTTCTATCCCGCCACCTATCCTACCCTTCTCTATCCAAATAACTGATTAACATATCCACCACTCAAATGACTTCATATTTCTCTATACAAATTTTCAACACTAATCCTTTATGGGTTCCGGATTAGCGTGCTACTCGCCAGAAAAGCGCTTCACCGCCCATCAGGGGTAACAGATGCTATATGAATGCAAACCTTTCTTCCCCTTCTATCACTCCGCTATCCTTCTCACTCCAAATAACTGACTAATATCCACCACGCAAATTACTTTCATATTTCACCTTACTAATTTACCACTAATCCTTTATGGGTTTCCGGAGTAGCGTGCTTCAACACCTCATCAGGGGTAACAAGCGCTATATCTCTTCTATCCTTCTGTTATCCTTCCAAATCCAAATAACTGACTAACCTATCCACCACTTAAAATGTACTTGCATGTTTCACTATACTAATTCAACACTAATCCTCTACGGGTCCCGGGGGAGCGTGCTACTCACCGAAAAAGCGATTTGACGCCTCGTCTGGGGTAATAAGCGCTATACCAATACAATACAATATAATGATTCAGGGTGCGCAACAAGGCCTTTTTGGTCAGCCCTTTTAGACAGAACTCAAACATCAGCACTCAGGACAGTGGGCAATGAACCCTTGTCTAATTTAATCAACCAGCAAATCAAAAAGGAGAGAGAGGACTAGATAAGCTAGTCCGGATCCCCTGGTTTATATGTAGTATCAAGAAAGGACTAGCTTAGATGTGTCGGCGAGACTCAGAGGGTACGTCTGTAGGCAAACCATTAGGTTTGATCATGAAGCCCTCACCCACCAACCTAGTTGGTGGCATGCTTCATCATCGGGCCCACCACAGTGACACCGAATGTGTCCCGGGTGTGCTGCGACTCCAGATTACTGAGGAGCTGGTATACTTACTGAGTGTGCTGTGATAAGTGGGTGTGAACGTGATGTTTAAAAGCTATGCAGTGGGTCCCAGTTCCCGAGGGTACAAGGATAATTTTAATGTCTGGGCCCCTGCTAGCAGATAAAAAGGCAAGTGGACGTCATGGAGTGAATTATGAGCTCCTACGTCCTGTGTGGTCTACATGTTTCAGCCAGGCCTTTTGTTTACATCTGGCTTTCCTCAGGACCAATGAGTATGTGTTAGTGAAAAAATAAACTATATTAAGTGATGGTGTGTGTTAAAAAAGTGTCGCACTCGCTAAGGTGCTATACGTGTTAGAGGGGGATTCCCTCTGCTTTAACTTGCTAATTGCTGTTAAAGCCTCCTGGGTCACCTGGCAGGGAGAGAAGACCGGAATTGCCGATCTGCGTGCTCCTGCGACCTATCGTCCTGCTCCGGTGTCCAGAGTCTGGAGTCGCAGCACACCCGGGACACATTTGGTGTCACTGTGGTGGGCCCGATGATGAAGCATGCCACCAACTAGGTTGGTGGGTGAGGGCTTCATGATCAAACCTAATGGTTTGCCTACAGACGTACCCTCCGAGTCTCGCCGACACATCTAAGCTAGTCCTTTCTTGATACTACATATAAACCAGGGGATCCGGACTAGCTTATCTAGTCCTCTCTCTCCTTTTTGATTTGCTGGTTGATTAAATTAGACAAGGGTTCATTGCCCACTGTCCTGAGTGCTGATGTTTGAGTTCTGTCTAAAAGGGCTGACCAAAAAGGCCTTGTTGCGCACCCTGAATCATTATATTGTATTGTATTGGTATAGCGCTTATTACCCCTGACGAGGCATCAAATCGCTTTTTCGGTGAGTAGCACGCTCCCCCGGGACCCGTAGAGGATTAGTGTTGAATTAGTATAGTGAAACATGCAAGTACATTTTAAGTGGTGGATAGGTTAGTCAGTTATTTGGATTTGGAAGGATAACAGAAGGATAGAAGAGATATAGCGCTTGTTACCCCTGATGAGGTGTTGAAGCACGCTACTCCGGAAACCCATAAAGGATTAGTGGTAAATTAGTAAGGTGAAATATGAAAGTAATTTGAGTCTCGCCGACACAACTAAGCTAGTCCTTTCTTGATACTACATAATTTAATCAACCACCTTTTTTTTTTATCAGAATACAGGATACAGAGGATATTTTGCACCATGTAATGGTGACCACAAAAAAAAAAAATCAGTTTAGACCAGCCGATCAGAGCACTCAAGTCTACAAAGGCTTCTAAGGTCTGAGAATCTGTAATAGACCAAAGGAAAAAAAAATCTCTACATCCATTCAGATTCATAATTTTTCCACTATTGTTTAACAATCTTGGGTAACTCAATGTGGCACCTTACTATCAAGAAACCTGATTTTTTTTTTTGTAAAAGCCACGGAACCGATTTTCATTAAACCAAAAATGGGTTCGAAATCAGACCAACCTGCTTTACACCACACCCAAGTTTCCTGAAAATCTGTCCTGCGATTTCTGCAATAGCTATGACACAAATTAGCATTCAGGCTCCATTTACAACTTTTGATCCCCTGACCTCCATCGAAGTAGCTTCACGCGTTTCTCTCTGGTTTAGTCAATATGGGAGAAGCAAACATTAGGAAAATGTCATTCGGTTTTGTCAAACGGCGTCTGATTACCAGAGTAAAAAAAAAATGTATTCCCATGGGGATTACTATGGTTACGATGTAACTACAGCTATTGTGTGGGCACTGCTGTCTCATATCTTACACACAAACACTTGTTTGAAGGAAACCTTTCGTTTTTATCCAACGTAGCAGTACATCCGGTGATCCTGCAAGAACCCCGGTTGAGGGTACAGAACCCCGAGGCACTGAAGCCAAATCAAAGAGAAGAGACAGCATGTGCAATAAATCCCGCCTCCCCAAAAAGCCTGTGATCATGACACAGTGATCCAAGAGAATTAAAGGACTTTTATATATGTGGAGGACACCTTAAGGAGCGAATGAATATATCTGAGAAGGCCATCACTTCCTGATAGCTCTGTATTTGTATGTGTGGCTATGGCACTTAGACCATGTGGGGTACAACTTTCTGGGTGGTCCGACTTATTTGTATATGTTCCATACGTCTAGCGAGGTCCTAAAGAGCTCATTATCTGCACTGTGTTCCCAGGCACCTTTCAGAGTGCATAGTCGAGATGGTGTTTGCACTGTGGCCGTATGTGGCACGCTGGGTGAGGTGAGAGCGGTTTGACGCGTGGCGGAAGCACAGTGTGCCGAGCGTTTTTTGCTCATAAACGTGATGTTCTGGGAGAGCGAGAACAGACGCAGTCTTGTAAGCAGGCATTAACGATTTTTGCGCTGCTGTGCATTCTGAAGTACCGAGTCCACCCAGGAGAGTAATAAAAAGGCTCCGATGCAATGTTAAACCGAAAGAGCCCGGAGGGTCCTTTCTCTAAGGTCGGGGAAAGACAAAAGTTAACTTTTGGTGGGGTCTTTGGTCAGCACCATCGCTCACTTGACGCCATGACGCAGTCTTCAGCACGCCAGAGCAGCTGCATTCTCTGCCACTCTGGGGTGATGGAGCGATGGGTGGGAGGGGGAAGCGGGGCGATTAGGAAGAGAAGTTTAAAGTTTTATCAGAAGACAAAGCTCCATTAGCAACTGATACACTGTGTGAACAGCTTCCGACCGCAGAAGCTACGAAGCATCAATACTGCGTGATAACAATCTCACCACTGAGACGCTGCAGCCAGCTGGGCAGAAACACACACGTCATATAGATATATATCGGCTTCACAGGGCTCTGGACTGCTCGCTCGGCTCAAGTCCTTTAATTAGTGAACCATGGAACAATAGCACGAAAACAGCCCCCAAGTGCTATGCAACAAACGCCAAACAAATATCACATTTCGTCATCGAGGAAACGTACACCCTGCCGGCGACATTTTCACACAAGAGCAGGACAAATGAAATTAGAGGGTGAGCAGAGGCCTAGCTTTGACAAGGCAGAACATTATCTTTGGAGAAACGAGACTTCAGGAGATACAACGTGGATTGTAGAAAAACTACTACATATACGAGTACTTTTCTTGTGTGGCTTTCAGAGCCCGCTAGGATTGGTGAGAAACATGATCTGATCCTTTTTTCCGTTTTTTATGCTCAACCTGTATGGGCTGAGGAGCGGGTTGTACAGGCCAGAGAGGTAACCGCAGTGGCGGGACCGACTCTATAAACACAGCAGCACAGCCCGCAAGCACTCCAGCCTAAGGGCACTTAGGGCATGAAGTGCGTATTGGCTGGCTACACATAGTGGGAGTAAAGCAGCGTTTGATACCTGCCTGTAAGTGCTTTGTGAAGACTGTACTAAGAAGTCAAATTACAAGATGTCCTAATCGCCGGTGTATGGGCTGGGGAGTGTCACAACACAAGTTGCTTAATATGAATTAGGTGTGTCACAATTTCCCGTTGAGCAGCAGCAACAGTGCAAAGAAACCTTACAAACGAGAGGTGGAGGGGAAAAAGAAGTGTTCAGCTTATGAGAACATAGCTCATTACTCCTGAGCCAGATACAGGCGCGCAACGCCCGTAGGGCTCAAAGGGCTGAGACAGCTTCCCGGGCTACACAGTGTTTGAGCTGCTATAGGCTGGCAGATCTGGCGTCCGTCTTATTGCAGCCGCACCCGACTACTTCACAGGTCATAAAGGACCGTTTACTGGTTAATGAGTCTTTGTTATTTTTCCACCCCTACTTTAAGCCCCTGCATCTCCACTCTGCATATTGATGGAAGAATTAGCCCCCCCACACCCCCCCCCCAAAAAAAAACTTGCCTCTGGCCAGGTACATCATTCAAGTCAGCTGACCTGCAAGTCTGATAACATTTTCCCGATTCTGCAAAGCTTATACCACAATTCCTATTTCAAGAAGCACACACATACATTGTTTGTACTCTAGGAGGTTTTAGTTAGAATCGTGACAGTGTATATGGGAAAGCGCTGGAGAGGTAGGCTGAAAAGCAGTCCCCAGCCTGCCCGTTTTCCACCTTCCCCACTCTAACCTCTGCCTAAAACCGACAATAACTCCCCCACCCATTCCAATGCACCACTTGCTCAGAACAGGAGGAACACAACTGTATTCGAATTGAGGCGATCTATGTAGCTTTGGACTCGGTATTTTCAGTGCAACACGGTTATTCCCCATTCTGGAACAAAAGAAGACTCATTGTCCAATTACAAAGTGGAATTGTTAATTCTGGCTCCCTGGCACAGCCCATTTCAAAAGCAGACCCGAGTAAAAGTGCAAATCCTTATAAAAAGCACGGCAAGGCTTGGACTTAATGTGCTAATACATGCAGCGGTAGCACGAGACATGTGGGAGTCAGCCTGCAGGAGCAGACAGAGAGGTCTTTAGCTGTAAAATTGTCTCTCATGTAGGTCAGGCCAAATGAACCATGAGTGGGGGAGAAAGGATACTACCAAACACCTAATGAGAGTATACATATCTATATAGTTAGAAATTAATAATCCACGTGATGAACCAAGACATCATTGACAATGTCTCAAGCCTACGGATGAAACAGGCTAGTCGAAAGAATGCACTAACTAAAAGGGGTGGACAAAATAGCTCACTCCTGTAAACGTCGGTTGACAGCTGACATGAGAAGTATTGCCCAAGGACTCTGGAATCGTATACTACGAGAACGCCAAGAACCTTCTTCGTAGGCTTTGATTCTCAAATGACAGCAATGGCGAACAATCAAGATTTATTCTACCTTTGTAGAGTAGAAGAGTTGAACATCCGGATACAGAGAGCACTTGAATGGCACATAAGTATATATTGATGACTGTAAAAAGTATTAGACTTTCAGTTACTGTTAAAGGCTGCATACTGCAGTAAAATGATGTTTCTATTTTAGCTTCACAGCAAGTGCCTTTAAAGCGATTATCCGTCTCAATCTTGTTCCATCTAAGTAGCGGGAACTGTGCTAATTTACACCTATTCCAGAAAAACTCAGATGCATTAGCTGTGTTACTCAGGTACAATGTCTTCTCTGTAGGCAACCTCAAATAGCTCTGCGTGGTCAATCATTATACATCTTGTTTACTCTTTGGAAATAATACATGTCCACATTGATTTTATCACAGCTCACTCACATTAGCCCACTTAACTCAAATAGAAGAGTTAGGTGTTGACTAAGAAGAGCACCTGGGAAAAGCAGAGTAGAAAGTAGTTAATCAATCTGAAATCTTCAGCTTTTCCATCCGAATACACACCGACCGTCTACAAGAGTTGTTGCTCTTTGCGTTGTCGTCTTGGTCTGTGTTAGGCAGCAGCATTGATCGTTAGTCCTAGCAGGACATCATAGATTGAGAAATGGTCTTCACTGCAAACACAAGAGAGGCGGGACAGGACAGTCCATCAACACCTTACCTTAAGTTCAGATCAAAACAAGCTTCTCTACAGTCCTTCAACCAGGTCTCATCATGTAAAGGGATGCCAATCTTGGCATCCCTTATGCAATGTTTCTCTAGACACAGGGTTTGCAGCGGAAGAAAACACTCTGCTTGGCTCCGAGGTCTAGTTTGGGCACCAACACTGTATATTTATTTATCGCTTCCAAGTTTAATTAGTGCTATACATGTACACAAAGTCTAAATCATCCAAAATAAATCTGCAATTCACAAAGTGTTGAGATGGATAAGCTGCTACTTAAAGCCAGCTATGACTTAACTTACAAATTATTGGGAAAAATAGACACCTTTAAATGGATCAGATTATGGGGGCTAAGTAAACTAGACTCCAAGATGGCTACAGTATCTCGAAGCTCCGTGATGCATCCACGTTCAAAGGTCCTCTTACATGCTCTCGAGAACCAGTGACTGGTCCTGCTCATCAGCTGTGAAGGAAAATGCACAGGCATCAAAATGAGAGTGCAGTGGAGGTAGTATACAATCCAGAGGTCACTAAACTCTCTGACCAACTGATAATGAGGTGGTAACATGTTTTTTGGCACCAGTGGTGAAAACCTGCCAATAGCGCTCTTGAAGTGGTTGGAGAAAGATTCATTTTTGGGGTACTGTCCAGTGCATGCTGGGGGCTGCTGTAGAGATAAGGCACCAAAGGCGATTCAACAGAAGACCAGGACCACGGTCAGATAGTGGTGCCCTGTGAAGGAGTGGGCCATGAGAACGAGCCGGGGAGGGGCTGAATTCACCAGAGGCTGTTGAACTTGAGATTTTTATTTCATGGACCAAGAATTATGCGTTTCTGTATGGTTTCTGCCAACAAAAATATTTGGGAAATGTAAGTCTACGGAGGAATAATGTTATAGAATGTATCAAAAGGAAGCTATCCTGCTTAAACCCTAAACAAGAAGCCGTTATTAGTCAAATGCACTGAAGTCTTTCATTCCTATCAAATGTTTCTGGAGTAGGTTAGGCTCTGAAAGAGCAAAAAAGATACACTGAGGTAAAACATGAGGTATTGTATTGCTATGAATTATAACAATGAGCATAATGCAATAAAATGGGACTGCAAAGCTATTAAGTAGAGAACGTGATGAAATTGTTATAATAGAAAAACTGCAAAATATAAAAACCAACACCTCGATGCAATGAGAGTCGAGAAGGAGAGGAATTAAAAACACACACGGACCTCATGGAGCACCTGCCTCCTAAGACTGCCTCAAAGTAAGCTATCTCATTTCCTCTCTTGATCCTACACCAAAGGGCAAGTCATTCTTCTACTCCAACCATTCCCCCCAAAACAACAGTAGTCCTGAGACAACTGTGCAACAAGGAACCCACTCAACCACACAAGGAAATACAAATGTTGCTTTTGATCATATTGAGTGTTGTCCTTCAACTGGAAGAGTCCCCACTCTACCCAACCCTGAACAGACAACAGTACATCTAGCACCATGACACCACAGTAAGGGGTGAACTGCCAAGACAAGTCCTGCATCCTCTATACACTATCCTTTACCGCAGCACAATCTTAACTAGTGGACTACTTGCAGCACAATGACATAACAAGTGTATTTGTAAAGCGCACTTATCACCCGTGGGTCTCAAGGCGCTGAATAACAAATGTTTATTGTTACCCAACTCAATGGTACTCTTATCGACCTCTGATATATGAAAGGCTAAGTGGACCTGCCAGATTTGTACCTGCGACCATGAGGTCAAACACAGGCCTCTGCAGTGGATGCATTAGTCCACTAAGCCACCAGACCCTTAAAAGGATACAGTTTCATGAGCATTCACGTAGACATCATTAAACAAAATGAAATCGTAAACTACAAATTTAAACAGGAAGAACTCTAAACCATACAAAACAGGAGAAAGGTTTTCAATTCACCCTGAATAATTTGCCACAGAAACTAAAAATAGACCACAATCCTTACATTAATGTAAAACACAAAGTCACGCTGCTGTGCAGACAGAATTCAGCATATTCCATTTACTCTTAGTCACTTGTTGCCATATTCTCCAGTATCTTAACTAGAGTAGCATGACTGGAGCATAAAACATTATATTGTGCAAACGGAGCAAATACCATCACAAGTTGGCTAAGCAGAACACAACAAGCATCGGCAAAGCCAACAGGTCGCATCTTATTAACATCTGCAAAAAGCATCAGGAAAAAAGGCATACTGACACAGTCACATATTTCCCTAGGTGTATGCCTCACCACGCATTTGTACTTCTTCTAAACGATGTGGTGGTTATTGTTTTTCTTTACCAATCCAGGATGGTAGACGTCACTTGAATAATTTAAATAAATATAAAAAGTTGTTGCATTAAAGTATATTTCTTAAAGTAGAGTAGCAAAGTAGCAAATGTGAGCTGCCAGGAGCTCCAGAAAAAAAAACCATAATAAAACTCATTTGAAGGGCCGCAAGGGGAGGGAGAGCAACAGAGGAGAGGGTTGGAGAAGGCAGCGAGTAACGTGGGCGTGAGAGAAGCATATGAGGAAAAGAGCAACACAGAGTGATGGGTAGGGTATTGGCCAGGGGTTGTGGTGGAGAAGTGCATAAGGGAGAGAGTTGGCATTCTCTTGAGTACTTAAACAAATAGAAAAAATATTTTTTTCCACTGCTCACTTTTGGAGAAATTAAGTCAGCCAAACAAAAGGATGGCAAAGAGACAATGTATCAGGGAAAGACTAAACACAAGAAGAGGAATGCACGCCATCGAATAAAAAAAAAACAAGGAAATGTGAGGGACAATAAAGCAAACAAATGGGAAGGAATGGGTAGACTGTAAGCCCAATATAAGTTTTGGTAAGCCCACAAAAGGTCTTTCGCAATGTCTGGTATATGAGACCTAAAAAACAAGATGAAAACACAAACATTAAAGTAAAACTGCAGCACCAGTACACCACAAGTTGAGTTTTTGCATTGCCAAATTGTATCATAATAAGCTCTATTGCTGTCAGCTGTACATCTTCTAAGAAGTCGGACAGCAGAACTTGTCTATTGAAAATTAAGAAAACTTACTTATACAGTAAGTAAAATTTATAGGCACAGCAATCTGCATAAAAAGGGTATAAAAGTAGCCCAGGTTTGGCATTTATAAAAAAACAAAATGGTTCCGAATTTAGGCGTCCTCCCGGTGTGAGGCCTCAGGAAATTTCAATGTTCAATTCGCAGGAAACTTCACATGCCACCGGTTCAACAAAGCATCTATTTTCAGATCTTGTGCGTAGCTCACAAGACAAACTAAATGCAAGCACTTTTTTAAAGTTCGTGCTTAGACCTCACCACAAATCATATCACATAAAAAATATTAGAGAAGCATGGCTGCACATTAAGGATTATATAAAGTTAAGCCTCATACAAGTAGTACTACCAGTCAATATGGCAAAAACAAACCTGATGAACATTGCATCAAATAAATTTCTAACAAAAAAGAAAGCAAACATAAAGCTGTGGAAATAAAGCAGCGAACGGGTCAGTTTATACCAGACTGGCTTGCAAAAGTGAAAGAAAATGGAGGAAAGCTTAAATAGGTAAAGAGAAAGACACGTGTTAGAAAACAAGGAAGAAGATATAAAAAAAAGGAAAAGAGCAACATAGAGGAAAGACGAACTGTAGAGAAGCTATTGTGAGAAATGGTAGAAAAAAGTGGGAGCAAGTGAGGACAGCAGCTGTTTGGGCAAAGGATAAAATATCTTGTTCGCGCCATATAAAACGTAATAAATAAATAAATAAATAAAAAGGACCAGATTCATTATGAAAAGTTTTGGCGGATCAGGTTCCCAAAAAAGGAATTTATAAAGAGCACACCAAGCGCTCCCAAAGGGAAGCCAGAACTAGGAATTTATTTGTTTTCACCATCAATAGTATTCACTAGGTAGCTTTAGTCAAACTGCGAAATCTTATGGAAAATATGAAAGAATATTATCTGCGTAAGTTTACTCCTGTTTTCAGGTCCAGAATAGTATTTTTAAGCTAGGGAGCTCTCCAACATTTTGTGTTGACTAATCCAGTTGAGAGTGGGGAAATTACACCAATCCCCCTGCCATACTAAAAAAAAAAAAAAAAAAAAAAACAAGCTCAGATGTGAAGGACAACAAAAGTGATTGCTCCTGTTTTGCATATATGTTTCATTCATTGAGTCTACATGGAAAAAGTGCACACGTGTCACTTGGACACGTTCTGGGAACGATGAGGCTTCCATATTAGATATTAACTGTGTGAGGAGACTAAAAGTGTGCGTTAATACACTCTCTTTAGAAAGGTTATAATTATGTTTATTATGTCGCAATTAATACAGATTTAGTTAACTTGCTAATGTTGAAATTAATATGCAGTTAACCTGCTTTACTTCTAAGTGTTAGTTTTGTTTCTTTGTGTACCTTGTCGATCGTGTAATTTTGTTTATGTGTGATTCCTTCACGTTCCATTACTGTCTGTTCTGAGTCTTGGTTGCCACCATGCTTAGGCCAAGTTGGACAAACAAGGCTAATCCGTGTCTCCAATAAGGATACTGACAAAAAAAGCAGATCAAAGTAAATGCAACCAAGTTACATAAGGACCAAAAGAAGAAAACCAAAAATACCGAAACAGACAACAACCAAGGAGGCTTTGAATAGAGTAGTAATAAAATGATGGTGCATACCACACAGTTCTTCACAAAAATGACAGCTGCAGTACAAAAAAAGTGATCAAGAATGCCTTATAAATGGACAATTTCGGTCTTACTTAGGCTGCTCGTACTTCATTTTAAAAGGACAAGCAATTCCAATAAACCTTGGCAAGGAAGAGCAGAAGCAATCTGCTAAAGTGCACTGCAACGGAGAGGAGGGAGGGGAAAGTGGGATTAATTAAGGCATTTAAAGGAATGGAAAAAAAGACAGTCTGGAGAAGCCAAGGGGATGAAACACTGCAGCAGACAAAGTCTCAGACCAACACTACAAGACACTGGCTCAACCACGTTCGCCCCCTACTCAACAGGGAACTGGATTAAATGAGACTCCACCCACACAAGATGAAAATAACTTCACAAATCCTAGCCACGCAGGTCGACAATACGTACATTCCTACAAACTATACCAAAGACCATTGGAGTTTGACCAGCCTACCACAGGGTGGAGCGGGGGGGGGGGGGAAATCACAACACTTTGTAAGGTCAAAAATTCAACATGCTACGACAATCAACTTGGGCATCAGAAACGCGGAATCCTCTGAAAAATCCTCAGCATGTGCTGAAAGACATACAGGAGTGACAAAATCAATAATTTTGCTCACAAAGACTTCCCACCAAGACATACCACGTACAAGCATGCACATAGCCAGAAACCAGGAATAGATTATCTGTAAACGCTGAGCAAATGTAATGATATATATGCCTAAAAAGATGCGTAAGCAGTTAATTAGATTCCCCCTTCCAAAATACCTTCAGACAACAAAATCACATGTTAATGAATAAATTACCAGCACCAAATGACAAACACTTTGGTTTGAAATGAAAAACCTAGAACTGCATCCTGACACACCACCAGAAAATGGTTGTATGACAGAACAACGCAGGTAATAACATTGCATGCCTTTACAAAGCATTTTTCTTGCATGCATATGCTTTTACCACTCATGCCATTACCACGCAATTAGACTAATTAAGGTATTAGTAAGAGAAGTAAAAAAAAAAAATATCGGATAATGGCAGTGCTCACTGTGGGTGCAGAGTCCCGTGGCAGAACCACACTGCTACATACAACCCAACAATTCCTCTGTGAATAGATCAACGAGTTTCAATATTACCCAATACCGTGATCACGATCAAGGTATTGGGTAATACCGAAACGCGTTGATCTATATCGCCTGTAGCCCCGTTTATGAACGGATAAAAAAGGAAAAGAAAAATTTCAAAAACCTGCAGGAGTGCAATCCGAGTATTCATCTGTCCACAGAGGAATTGTTGGGATAGATTATATATATATATATATATATATATATATATATATTATATATTATATATATATATATATATATATATATATATATATACACACACACATACACACACACACACACACACACTTTTAATCTTTTTGGGGGAGACGCCCCATAACTACCTTAAATGCATGGTAAAGTCATGTGTGGTAAAGGCATACACGTTGTAAAAAAACTTGTGTGGTAAAGGCACTGCGATGTAAAAATAGCGTTGTAACGACTGTTTACCCCAGAAAACTGCTTTGAGACCAAATGAACGCCTGACTGACTTGCAAGGTTGATTATTTTGATTCTGGACATCATACTTTGCTCTAGTTGGCGGATATTAGTGACCTACACGGGTGTATCAATTGATTTGGTCTGGAATGCACTTTATGTCATCGTTAAAGGCAGGGTGGAAGATGAGGTTGCACCTGGTTCTGAAAAGCATTGTTGCACTAACTAGCAGACAGGGTGACCAGAAGTGGTTGTAAGAAGGAAGTTTCAAAATTACTTAGATATGAAATAGAAGAAGAACTTCAATGAGTAGATCACATTGGTAATTCTGGAGTGGACTTCAGCTCAGGGGGTGATTTTTTGGCAAGATGGCGCCTGTTCTGACTTTAAGTGGCAACTGATGTGATCGGAGAATCACCATACCAAGCACCCAATTTGTGAACCATAAGAACCAGTGCAGAAGGTGGTCAGTGTGAAAAGCACCACGGCAAAGGGTTTAGAGATGTTGAGAAGAATGCCACGTTTTAGACCTCGACTGACAACAGTCTATTATAACCCAGCTTTGAACAGCAATATAATCATGTGAGAGATTGTCAGGATATTTCAGAGGAATGTTATGCATTCTTGTCAGTAGTTACATCTTTTCCATTAAGGATCACTGAGCACATGCAAATGTTTTTACTCTTGGACGTTAGATAGTGTGCAGAATGTTTTACATGCCTCGTGAAAATATTTCTGCTAGTTTCTCATCTTGTGCATCTTTGAATGTCTGTGGAATTTGATTAGTCAGTTGAGAAACGGCTAGGACAATTTCGGCAGATTGGGAGTTAGATAGATGTGGTGTTTAGCGGTATCCAATAAAGGTATAGTTCCCCCACCTCAATGTTATGTGATCTTTCCAGTTCGTAATAGTTGCTCGGCAACATGCAATCCAAAGTTGTGTTTCAACAGCATGTCAGTTAAAAGAGATATGGGGCAGTCAGCCAAAAGTGAATAGAAGAGGTGTTACAGCAGAGCCCTGGGGGATTCTATGTTTGAGGATGTTTGAAAGAGATAAAGGATTCAATATTTGCTTATTAATAGCAATCATGAAAAATGTTTTATCAAAGTTATCTCACCAGTGGGCCTGAATGGTCCACTACCGTTTTAGATTTGCATAGAAGTAACGCAGGATCTATCAATGGACGTAAAAAAAGAGAATTGATCAAAGCCATTGGGAGGGCTTCAAGAAGACACTCTGAACTGTCAAAAATTATGATTGTGGGGTCTTGTGGGGTGGAAATTCAGACAGAGTGTAGGAAAGCTGATGTTTCTTTAGTGTTGCTTTTCTGTATGGTGAAGCCAAAAAGGTTGAAGGGGTTTTAAACGCTTGCAAAAATCTTGGAGTAAATGGGTTTGATGGAGAGGCAGGATATAATGGCGTGTTTAAGCATTGGGGTACCACACTTTCCCAGAAAGAGCAACTTGCAGTACTTGAGATTGTAAGTACAAGCATATCAACACTGCAAGAGAAAGAGGTCATATGTTGATGAGAAGGAGCTTGCAGCAACAAAGTTATTGCATTTCAAATGTAGTCAAAGAATGGAGGGTGGATTGTTTATGTGGAAGAGAAGAGCAGAAGTAGATAAAGTGTGTGAAAACCCCAGTTAACTTTATAAAGGAGGAAGTATGCAAGAAGTGTTCAGTTAGACCCCCAAGATAGTCTCATGCAAGAGTAGAGGCTGCCAGGCTCGGATTATTCCTCACCAAGACCATGACAATTTTGGTAACATCGTAGTGCGATTTGTCAATCAACTCAATACTGTATATTTGTACATATGAAGATGGTTTTGAAGCTTTGGAAGTAAATGCCAGAGATAGTGAAAAAGAGTTTTAAAAAAAGTCAAAATTGACACCATTTGCCTATAGCGTTGAAAATCTAGCTTGCATGCTAAAAGAGGAAGGAGAAGGAGGAAACAGATAGAAAGAACCACACAGCAGTCATGGTAGAGTGGAGGAAGTTGTTAATATCAGTATTGAGTGATAAAGAGCAAAAATGTGACAGTACAAATTAAAGGGGGAAGAGCAGGTTGGCACTGGCCCTACATGACATGTTTAAAACGCAATAAATAAGATGCTAAAGGGAATGTATCCCTGATAAAGGAGAAAAAAAAGAGTCTTTCGAAAAATTTAGGAAAAATTGCTGCCAGAAATCAGCCATTAAGGAAAAAAAATAAGTAACTATATTACATTTATTATTGAAACTTTTTTAACTAACCAGAATGGTAATAGATATTTGAAATAATCTCCTTTTCACACAGAACTCGACAGGTGCCTAAAGAAACACTAAACCTAGGCCAGGCCACACTTTATACAATGTGGGTGCAAGATTTGGGATGTGGGCTTTATTGTGGTGGATCAGGATAAGGAGGGAGTGGTAGGATAGTGGTGGAGTCAAAGTACAAAGTCCTAATACATGCGGCCTCGTCCCTCGACTTCAAAGTACAGTGGGAATGCCTGTGTGAGGTCAATGCACGTGGTCCCAAAGCCCCTTACAGTATTACTGGATTGTTCAATTGTGTACGGTCGTAATGTATGTCCGGTCCTCTGCCATCTCCCTGTGCAGCTGAAGGATTTGAGGGAACATAGGTGAAACGGTGTGGGGCGCGAGCATTATCATCTACCAGTGAAGCATGAATTACACCCCATTCACAATCCTGAAATTTCACGACTTTATAAAGACCTTTCTGCTGCAACATCAGTGTTGTAGCCGAACAACTCCGTAGGGAAAGCGTGCTTTCTGTAGATGTGACGTTTTGCATAAACAGCGTAATCAACAAGGATGACATTCTTTTCAAAGAAATAGGGGCATTGCCGCTCAAATGACAGTTGGTCCGAGACCCTGGTAAATGCATGAACAAAGTGCAATAGTTCTCACATTTTAACAAGCGAATCCGTCGAATTTCTGTTTTAGTGCAAGAAAAGTGCTGGAAAAAAGATCAGAGGAACACACAACATGAAGATCAAAAGTAAAACGATACAGTCCGGTGCCTGGAATTCTACAAACCACAACCACAGAGATGTGAACAAAAACATATCAGTGTGCAGCGGAAAGCAGGGGAAGAAGTCCTGGCACGCTAAGGCGACCACTCATTCACTAGCTGGGACGGCGCACGGACCGCTGTGCTGGGAGCATGCACGATCTGCAGTATGTTCGAACTGTTGCATTAAAACATACATCCTTTATTACTACCTCGGCAGCCCTTACACTAGGATGCAGTTGAGTGTAACAATGATGCAAGCTGATAATCCAGATGTGATCTGATGACGAAAATGTGCAACCCTAGGCAATTTACTATAATATTTCCCCACATGTCAAACGTAGAAGCATCTAGAAGCCATGCTATCCTGTAGGAACTGCTCAATGAGCTGAACATTCCTTCTGGAACAAAATGTTGATTGGCACGCCACAAGCTTTGGTAGCGCTTAGACTCAATCTACTATAGTATTTCACATGTGGTCACATAGCTATTTTCTTAACCATTGCGAGACCTAAAGCACTATTATTAGTTGTCTGATTCCATTGTTTTCTTTATTCTGTATTTTAATTAGAAATGCATGTTTAAATCAGAAATGGACGTAGGGACACATTTTGGACGAAAGTACATCCCCAAACGCCAATTTTCATTTCACATACTTGTCCCGATATTTCTACCGATCTAGCAATTGCTAATTACCCACATTTTACATAAACCCCCCCCCCCCCCCACTGCCAAATAAGGTGATATTCCGGACAGTAGGTTTATTTAACTGATAAAGCTCACTACCAGAACAGGGTGATCTATGCAGTTCACACATTTATTCTAGACATCAGAAACCAGAACAAATCTCGCATCAGAGGGAGCAAGTACTGAAGAAGAAGCGGCAATGGATAGATTGACAATTAATTCGGAGGTTTACAACAACAATCCACTCATGAATGAAAAGAATAATGCATGCCACCTTGAAGTTAAATTGCAGTACAAGCAAAGCACGCCTTTAGTCTCGCTTTCCTACACAGCCATGCAATGAATCACTCTATTCAAACCTGTACAGTGTTGTAAGAGATACAGTAAAAGACCCATAGAAGAATGTATGCGCCAAGTGTGCTTATTTTGTCTGTTGTGCTACTTGTCTCGAGGAGTGGCTCTCAATTACTTAAGAGTGGTGGTATTTGTGTTTTTGTCGTGCTCACAAAGGCCAGTAGCTTGTAGAGTGTCCAGACCATGTGGAAGAAATGACAGCAGCTGATGTCAGGCGACAGCAATGCATGTTATTTAATAACCAGCACGCCAGGCACACCATGCGGGAAAGGAACTTCAAGTAAACATTTCACAGAGGATAACTCTGAACTCAAAACACGAGCCCGAGAACTAACAGCAGCCTTTGTTACTCACCGAGGGCACAGCTCCAACCGCAGCTCGAGTTCGGCGGCTACGGTTCTCACGCAATGCAGATGCCAATCTAGGGGGACCAACCGTCCGTAAATTCCACGGACAGCCCGTAATTTCGGCCGTCTGTCCGTTGTCCGTGAAGGTTTCTTTAACGGATGTCATTTGTCCGTAATTTTACCTGCTGTTGGGTGACCAATTGTTGGGCCAATCATGTGCCTTTCTATCACCAACCGTTCCTCCAATCGTTGCTATGGTGAACAAACAAAGAGATCTAGGATTGGCTTGAAAGCCGCCAGCCAATCCTAGAGCTTTTAGTACACTGCAGGAGTGTTCTTATTGGCCTGGTGATCGGTAAGTTTAGTTGCTGCTTTCTTTGCCTCATGAAGCGTGATGTGCGTTTATTTTCAGTGTATGTTCACTATGCCTCACTCTTTCCGGATACCAGAGACTGAGGCATAGTCTTCTGAAGGGGAATCAATCACGGTGTTTGTGAAATCTACACAAGGAAACGTATGTGTTCGAGATGAATCTCCGTGCAGGCATTCAAGGTTGTGTCCAGTGGTGAAAAACTTGTTTTGGGGCTGTCTGACTAGAGAATTTTTCGTGGGAAATAAAACCTGAAAACGTTATTTTATCTTAAGTGAACGGCACCGATTACCACTCATTTTCACTACTCCACCGCCTAGCCGCATGTTGTAAATGAGAAGTCCCAGGTGCAGATCACTTCATAAATACACATCCCTTCTACAGAGATTAAACTGCCCCTCGTGGTATATTTAAAAGAAGATGTACATTTGGAACAAAATGAATAAAAGACACAGGTCCATCCTGCAGCTGAAATTGACTCATGCCTTGCCACAATGTTAATATTAACTCGGACAGGCTTCCTGGCTCACGTACACTTACTTATTAGATATACGTGCATGCGTTCCCTGGAGAGATTCCCATGGGAGAGATGAGACGTACGTTCACTATCTTTACAAGACCTTCGTTAATGGGTTGCTTTCAATTATGTAACTTGTAAAGCAGTAATATGTGTGATTACGACAACACCATTTTATAGGCTGTCCTTAAAAGGTCTACTCCCTAAAGAACGAGAACCTGCCCCCCTCAACATTTTTAGTAAATTCCTCCCATTCCTATGTCTTATTATTTAAATGCTAAGAGGCTGATAACACAGAGGTTTTATCCAATCTGTTTTAGCACGGAGTATGGAAACAAGCATTTGCAATGCAATCGGTCTCGCCTTTGTGACCTTATAAGTATTTAGTGATGCAGCATATTATCGCATAGTAGTGCAATGTAGATCTCTCTGGCTGTAAAGGTGTCACTGTGTAAGCGCTCTGACAAAGAATCGGATACAGCCCCCTCTAAAATTTTATACCATGAGGTAGTTTAATGGCTAATATAAAGTAAACTTGCACACCCATGGGGAGAGTAAATAAAGTGCAGAGGAGCTGTTGCCTATATTAGGAAGAGCCAGCTTTAAAGGGGCACCTTTTGAATGTCAAAAAAGTAAATACAACTGGAGCTGACCTCATCAAACAAGAAGCTTTATGCATGCCTGTTGATGATCTTTAGAGAAGCAGGGCTGTACTAACTAAGAGGTTTAACATGACTTCAGTGGAGTTCGGCCTGTGGTGAAATCTAGCAGCCCTAATTAAATACTTGAACAGATTGTGTGTAGGCCACCGTGCTTGTGTGCCCCAGTACCGATCTTCATGCTTTTACTGAAAGCTTGCAGAAAGCCTTGTAAGCTCTGATTACAATGGTCTCTGTAATTCTTCGTATGTGCATCTCCCCTGCCCCTACCATCCCAAATTAAAGAAAAGTTTGGATTTAGTGAAGCTGACAATCAACAAGCAGCGATATCTGATGGCAGCTGCACCCTGATGGCAATTTAATGAAGCGTTTCAGCTGGTTAATATGCAGGGAAAAGCTATAAATATATCACTGTGTAAGCGCTTCGTCATGATCACAAATGTCACGCTATGTCACATTTTCATCATTTATTCCTGGCAACAACTTGATGAGTTTGACATAGCACCTTAAGAGTGCATGGCTTTTGAAAGCAATCACTCCATTCATTTCTTAGTTGTAATTTAAGGCATTGTAGATGGTACAGCTGTTCCCTATTCCTACAAGCATCTCTTCCCATTCCACAGCAGGTTATGTAAGCAATTTTTGTGTAAACAGAGGCTCAAGAATTGCCTCAAACAGTTAACAATCAACTACATAACAGGAATAAGTGGATTATAAATTAACAGCACCCGGTTGCCTTGTGGTTACCTACAATCTCTCTATATCTACATACATGGATACACACACTTATCAATGCACTGTATAATAGACAAAATGTAAAATATATAAAAAAAAATAGGTAAATATATACCTACAATTGGATAATTTTCTAATGCGCCCCTCCAAGTTACCTCTTCGGTCCAATGCATTCAAAAGGAAGTCGATGCAGAGCGCGAGACTCCGTGTCAGTACACCTTTAAAAGGGGTGTTCATGGCTGTTTGTCAGTGTAAATGTCAGCGCTCTCAAGGCTTCTGATCTTTTAGCCCTGTACTTCTATTTTTGGCCTGTTCTGATTTTTATACGCGCACACACACTTTAAGTGGGCCTGGTCTTGCCGGTGTTTAGCACCAGCAGTTCTAAAAAGCAGGTGATGAGACTGGTCCCTTCACTGTCTCATGTGAATTTCAAGGAGAGTTGTTCTTTTATAGTGTTATCATTTCAAAACAGGAGCATTTTCAATATGCTATACTACGAAGCCATGGCTATTGCTTATTCATGTTGTGCAACTAAAACCCATTGACAACGCCAATAGTACTGGCTTGTTGTAAGGGTAGTGTTACTTGCTGAATTGTATACCTGGATGTAATGACAGAAGTTCCAAATTGCCAGTCGGGTGGCAACCTGAGAAGCTAAGCATAGATTTTCAGCTTGGGTGCTTTTAAGCCCTGGACCCTTAATTACGTTGGTCACGCCACTTTGCGAGACCCCCCAGTTTTTCCATCCCACTTAAAGCCCTGTGTGTGTGTGTGTAAATATATATTTCGCTATGTTATCTATGTAAATGCGTGCCTATGGCAGGATCGCCAGCCTGAGCCCCCTGCCCTCCTCCCACTCTGTCTCCTCTGAGCATGCAGCCGGCCTTCTCCTGTACTGCTTGGAAGAGGCAGATACATTATTTCCAACGTTAGATGTGCCTGTAAAAATTCTGAAAACATGAGCAGAACTTTCAACGGGGCTTTGGTTTGCAGGAGGACTTGACCTTTGTTCTAAAAACCGAGATGTACTTAACATGAAGAAAAGCTTTGGGACAGTACTCTGAAATCCGCGACAGTCCCGGGAAATCCGGGACATCTGGTCACCCTACCACAAACAACGTCCATACCACCACCACGTCCCTCTTCAAGCATGCCCTTCCTTACCACTCATACTGAAGCCCTTTGTAATAGCAAATGTAATTTAAAAAATACGAACTTGCACTTGGTTTGAGCGCTACCTGGTTACATTTATAAAGCCTCTTGTGTCTAAGCGAAGCATCGGGACGCTTTAAAATGTAGGTCTGGTGTGATAGGGATAAGGAAAGCAGGGAGCTCACCAGGTAAGAATCAAATGGATGTTTGTGTAAGGAGACTTTAGCAGCTTTCTTCATTAAGATGCCTCATTACGAAATAATATAAACGCAGATAAACATCCAGAGAGGATGTGTCCCTGTAAAGGTAACTGGTGCCTGTGTAAAGCACTCCAAAATACAACTGCCCAGAATCATAGTATGTTGTTGGGTCAATGCAGGGACTCGATTGCGAGGATGTGACGTAATGGCCAGAGCCGCCAACTTTGACGTTGGGGAACCAGGTTCAAGTTTCGGCATCGGCCCAACATTCTGCTATTCTGGGAAAATCCCTTTGTCTCCCTGTGCCTACCATAAACAAATGCGTTCTCATGTAAAGCAGTCCATTACCTTCTGTTGAGTTACCGCTATGAAAAAAATAAGGGTTAATAGATCTTTTCTCGCTCCCACAGGTTGGTATAAACTGTGGCGGATATCACCCCCTGGCAGTGTCCCCACGACCCCGAAGAATCTCGAACCACAGACCCTTCGCTCATGGGGCTATATGTAAGACTATAGTAGGAAGGAACTCGCACAACCTGATAAATCACAAAGTGATGAAAAGTGAAAAGTTGTAGTGTGCTGCTAGAGTGAAACACTGTCTGGCCTGGCAGTGCAAAATCCGTAGGAACTAATACTTTGCTTTCTCAACAAGGAGAAAGCGACTCTGAGCACAATGTAGGGGACCAAATGGTCTAATTCCATAAATCAAAAAGTAAATCGCCAGGTTGAAAATACCAAAAAAGTTCATCCAAAGTTCAGGTTTTTATTCAACCAAAGGTTTAAAGGTGTTGAATCATCGATCAAAGTAAAACATAATCAATAACGTATATCCTTCATTGGAAACAATTTTAAACGATGATCACACATCCCGATGCATTTCGGGCCACGCCCTTCCTCAGGGGATTACTAAAAAGAGCATAGTGGTTTGAATTCCGCGGGGAGCCGCAGAGGAAAAGGTCCTTTCCTTTGATCAATGATTCAACACCTTTAAACCTTTGGTTGAATAAAAACCTGAACTTTGGATGAACTTTTTTGGTATTTTCAACCTGGCGATTTACTTTTTGATTTATGGAATTAGACCATTTGGTCCCCTACGTTGTGCTCAGAGTCGCTATATGTAAGACACCTTTTTTGAAAGTATAAATCAAAACCACCAATTAGCCTATGCTTGGACCATCAAGTAGCTAAAAACATAGTACCTTTTGTGAATAATTGTAGAAGTTATTTATACAATAAACATGCCCTTCAACTATTGACTCACTTTTGGCCAGTAGAGACCTCTAAGATCCTGCTGTACCTCTGTCCGCCCTAGTACTTCCGGGTCGTATTTTGGCCAATCCCATGGCAGAAAATTTTCTTGGAGTGGGCACAACTCGAAATGTAGACGATGACCTAGGATTGGAGAATTTTTGGCACCTCACCCAGTCTTAATGCGCTGTCTGAAATTCTGATGTGCTTATTAGCTGTGTCGTCCACGCGTGCCTCTGAGGTGCAGAGACCGTATCTGTCTGACCCGTCTTACTATATAGCTGACAGGTGTGCTTCTGAGTGGATATGTTCCCAGTTTGAAGTTAGCCTCTGTTTCTGCCAGAAGCCTATCCGTAGGTGGACCGTAAAATCTTAATCGGCTGGCATAATTTTCGCAGTCAGTTTATTAAACCACTGGTGTGCGCGAGCGCTGGAAACCAAACACCCTCCTGTCCAGATCACTTCCTGTTTTTCCTCGTGGAGTGGGAGACTTTTGGCGCATGCGCCAGATGTAAGGCAGCGCGCACATGTTAGTCCGCAATACTTTAAAAACAAGCATTTGCAATGCAATAGAACTCGCATTTACGTGAGTCCTATTGCATTTGAAACGGGGGTGTGGGCGGGCTAAAAGGCATGAATGGGGGGGAGAAAAATCACAGACTGCGGGGGGCGTGGGTGGGGGGACACAGAAAGAAAATAGTGTTTCGAGTAAAGGGACCAGTAGCCCTGAAGGATACAAATGACTGACATGGCTGTCATGGGGCCCGACTAACAAAGTTAAAAACAATCGGAAGGCAGCATTTATAACCTAAGCCAATGAAGATGATCCGGAGAGAAATTGCACATGCCCAGGATCAGACAATGTTTGCAGAACCCGGGCAGGTTTCATAAAAACAGGAGACAGTATTCATTTAAGAATATTTTAAGATATATTGGCACCATTAAGGTGAAAACTTTCCGCCTCTGACTCCTTGTTCCACGTTTGTTTAAGTTAGTTTAAACATTTCAGTTTTACAAATGCTGTGCTTCTCCTATGCCTCAGTCCCCGGTGACCAGATCAGCCTAAAGACGGCTGACTCTCCGGTCCGAGTATTATGTTTAGGCCTAACTATGTTGCGTGATAGTAGCATGCACAAGTTGTGTCATCGCATCCAAACATAACTCCACATACTGAGTGCCACAATTTCATCTTACCTGCAACCAAGCTTCCAGTCAGAAGTATCCAAAGTAAGTAATTGCTTGCTTCATCATAATGTGACATGGGTTTTATGTAATTCTTTTACACTCTTCTTGCTTTGTCGCACTCTAAGACTCCCAAACTGAATAGGCGAAGCATCTAACAATTTTCTGTTACTTTCTTTAAATGTGCAGCAGTGTTTACCAAGTCAGGTTGCCTTTACCGCGCTTTTCTCACTCTGTTTATATTAAGAGCACGTCATAATTGCTTTTGGGTTACCAGCCGACACTTTAGTTTAAATTTGCAGTTCTAAGCCCCATTGTGGTCATTGTTTTCTTCACCAATGGAGATTTTCTGTGCGTGCTTATACCTTTTTTGTGTATATATATATATATTTTTTTTTTTTACATTTTAGGTCATAGCTGCAGAGGTGACTGGTGTACCATGCTGTGAAGCATCACATCTCCTACCGCTCCCTGGATTGTGGCATCAAGCTAAGCAAAGTAATGTATCCCGACTCAGCCATAGCGATGGAAGCATCTTGTGGCCGCACAAAGGCCTCGAGCAGCACTGTGAATGTGCCTGCACCTCTATCGTTGCAGCGAGCACAAGCAGACTTAAAAGATGGATATTTTTCCGTTTGCAGTGACGCCTCAAACAAAGGTAACATTAAACTCTATCCACTTTAGTTGCTGCACTTTAATTTCACCTCCGGTGTGACCTACACTCTGCTGGATTTCTACGAGGATGCAGCAGAGACTGCTACAGCTATTGCACAACAGATCACAACAAAATTAAATAACCATGGTTTGAAAATGGAGCACGTCATGGCATACTGTGGGGACAACGCAAGTGTTGACTATGGACGACATCATTCTGTTCCAGCATTTGAATGGAGCAAATGGAGACCTTCTGCCTGCAAACTGTTCTGCCCATATCCTGCATAACTGTGCTAAACAAGCTATTAATGGACTTTCAATGGATGTAGAATCCTTTGTTCTAAAAGTCTACAGCCATTTCTCTTCTTCTACAAAGCGGACAGCAGGGTTGAAAGGATTTTTCACTTTTGTGGTCCTAGAGTGGCAACCTTTGTTTCGGCATGTCCCAACACGGTGGCTCACATTGTTCCCAGTCACTGCGCAACTGTTGAAGTGCTGGGCAGCACTAAAATCCTATTAGTCTGGGCTGCACCTATAAAAGGTGCACAGAGAGCTGAAAGTGCCAAAAGCAAATTTAAAAAGACATTGATAAAAGTACAGGCGGGCCTACAACATATAACCTGGAGAGATGCACATGGATCCATGAAAAATGTTTGCCGGCTTTGCTACAGTATGCAACCAAAATCAAACATACTGGGTTTCTTTTTTAAGGCGAGATAGCATTAAAGTTGCGCCCACATCCCACAATCCAAACAAAAATGGTATAAACAGTAGACCCTCTCCTTCATTCCCAGGTGTAGCTTGGGTGTCAACTGAGGGTCATTTCAGATTCTGACATAACCCTCTTTATATCCTGCTGTGACACTGTAGCACAGTAAGACAGTATTTGGATCGAGGGCAAAACAATTTGTATCAAATGTGCACGCCACTCTCCCCAGAACCGGGAAATATGTCTGTTTTAACTAAAACTGTTGGGACGCCGGGACAGTCCACAAAAAAAACAGGACTGGAAGGGGGAAATCCGAGACGTCTGGTCACCCTACCAGGAAGAAGTCTCTGGGATACGCAGTCCACCTGCCCACAATCACAGCGTCGTGTTCTCCCGCACAAGATACAGATGTGGGGAATTAAACAAGCTTAAAATGTAGTGGCCTCAGCCGACTTCTGGCCCTAGTCAGTTGATCTTTTCTTAAGGAAACAATTCTTGCCCACTTAGGTAATTGCTACAGGTCCAGCTCTCATCAGCCGCGTGTTTTATCTGCCCTACCATTGACGACCAAAGATCCTTGCAACGGAAATCACTAAACGAACTGGAAGTTTCAAAGCGATCTATGGGCGCCCATATATACAAACTACCAGGAAGCTCCAGCATCAGCCGTGATGCGAGCTTGAACCGATTCTACGCAAGACGCTTATCTTTTTCTGTAAGTACCGTTTACCTCCGGCAAACCCGCTGTATTTTTGAAATCTACAACATAATACTGAACCGAACGGTTTGTTACAGACATCATCATTTACCAAGTCAGGAGAAATCACGAAAACTCGATTCAGTAAGCCTTTTTCCTTACTATGTGGGATGTTTACTCACACAGTTAAACCACGTTTCTCACTTTATGTTGTGCACATCTAATTTGACACTTTTTTTCACTAAGCACAACATTGTTTTTGTAGGCACCATTGTACATTGTCTAGATGTTCATGTTCAGGTTTGTGATGACCTAATGTATTAATAATCAGCTATGTTACATCAATTGTAGATATGCTCCCAGATGAAGGGCACTGGCCCGAAATGCATTGTAGCCAATATTGAGAATGTGAATTTAATTTTCAAATATGAATTAAGAAATGATATTAATTTCTAAATCAATGGAATAAAATCTAAACGTGAAGAATCAACTAAAGCATTTTGAATTAACTTTATTGTTTGAAATTTCATGAAGGATTTCGCTTACCAGTGTGCCCTATGGGATGCAACTAATTCCTAATTAGAAGCACACCATAGGCCTACAGTCAAATATCGTCTCACGGACAGGAGACGATACCATAGGAGCACCTACAAACTAGATAAACCTCCCACAAACCAACAACACACCAGGCTGTGCACTTGCTAACAAACATCAGGTTTATCAACAATTCCTCCTATCCTAATTGACGGGTAGCACGCCAAACGCAACATTTCACGAAGCAATCAGAACAATTAATATGAATTACGAGGAAATATCAAAATCTACAGAAGCAAGGGCCGACACCTTTGCCGTCGCAATTTATGAAGCATCCAGAATATATGCGTTAATACATGAAGACATAGCTCAATCATCCACGAGTAGAACAAAGGAACAGAACATAAAACAATTATTGTATTTATCTAAATGGGAGATTAATAAAAAACTTCATGCCAATATATCAATCAAATATCACAAAGCGCTACGCATACCCAGGGGCCTACGGATTGCGTTGAAACCATCACTATGCAAAAATTCCCAACGTTTTCAAGAACGATGGTATGCCATATTAAACAAATGTAGCTTGGATCTAATACTACTGATCATAGAAGAGTTATCGAGCATGCTTGCCGAATTATCAAAAGAAATAGCTGAAACAACTGAGGAATTAACTAAAAATATGAATCCGGAAGAATGGGATGCATTTCTAAACGACTTAAACCGACAACTGGATAAACACACCAACGATATCAATGAGCGAAAAATCAGAAAATTCCGCCGTGTTGCATTAGATTACAAATTAGGGGAGGTATATACCTGGGCGGAGGTATATGCCCAAAGAAGAAGAAATCGCCCGTATACTCAGAATACCGACACATTTTCAACTGATAGTGACACATCCAATAGACCATGCAGGAGTGGTCCTCAACCAGAAGAGAGACCGCAAGATCCTTCCACCAGCGGTATACAACAAACCGATAACATACAAAGAGATCAAACAACAGGAGCTGGTTTTTTAGAACAGGGACCCGACAAAGACGACCCAGGAGGGGTAAAAGGAAAAGAACATCCACAAACCAGAAGTGTAACCTTAACGAAGAAGGATAAGAAGAAAGCAACCCCAAAAGACAACTTATGATCAATATCTCAGATCACAGATTTAAAAAGCATGAGGTTGAATTATTACAAAGAGGTACCTCCTTTTGTACCAGCGAGCAAAACCGACCAATTAGAGTTAGAAGTCAGCACATTCAAACTACTAAGAAAATTGAGACTCAGAAATTTCTTTGAAAACGTATTACCACCGCAGCCAACCACACAACTGGACCAACTAATGGGCTTAAAAACAACTAGCACCTATCAGGCTCTGGTGAGCCACAAAACGTTGGATCTTTTTTAGAAACTAGTCGGACAAGACACATCTCGAATATATTACAAAAAAATGACATATAAAAACATCACGCAAAAGGACAGAGATACTTTGAAAACCATTGGAAACAACAAAGCAATTACATGCATTAAAGCAGACAAAGGAGGAGCACTGGTTGTTATGAACACCTCCATGTACAATCAAAAACTAAGAGACCACATTTCGGACGACAAGTAGCATACATGAAATTACAAGAAAATCCAACCCAACAATTCTCCATCAATTTAAAAAACATCGTGGAAAAAGCATATCAAGAAGGAACAATTAAAGAGAAGACCAAATCTTTCTTACTAAAACAAAATCCAAGGAGTCCATCAATATATATATATAGCGCCAAAAATCCACAAAAACCCTATGGATCCGCCGGCTAGGCCGATAGTATCCACACGAGGCAGCATCCATGAGCCAGTTGGACAATTCTTAGATAAATATCTCCAACCCGTGGTTAAGTCTACGAAGAGCTACATCAAGGACAAGACAGAGTTCTTGTTAAAATTACAAGATATCGAAATTGAACAAAATTAATCTTTATTATTGTGCACAGCAGATGTTAAATCTCTCTATACGTCTATCCCTCATTAAGAGGGTATTGAAGCTATGGAACAGGCTATTTTGAAATTGAACCTTGAACAACCAATGCAACTATTTCTAATGGAATTAGTATATTTCACTCTATATCAGAGTTATTTCAAACATGAAAACGAGTGGTACCTCCAACTCGTAGGTACATCAATGGGCAATTGCGCAGCTCCAGTCTACGCAAATCTTTTTTATGAATGAATATGAAGAGAAGAACATCCTGGCCAACCCCGAGTGGAGTAACAATACAAAAATGTATGTCAGATATATAGATTATTTATTCATCATTTGGAGGAACAGCAAGGAGAGCTTAGAACAGAGGTCTTCAAACTTTTGGATGCCGAGACCCCCCTGTCAACATTTTCAAGCGTAAGGACCCCCTCCTGACAAAAATTTCTAAACCTCTAGGTTATGAGGATGGTGAGGACCAAATTATGCGACAGGCTTGACTAAATTGTGTGAGTAGAAAATGTAAATAATGTTCTGTGATGCTGCATATTTTGGGGTAGCATTGATTTATTATTTAGAATTTTTTTAAACACAGTAATACTGAGGAAAGATTTCACCCCATCAGTACCAGTTCATAACCAAAATACAGCAATTAACATCAGAAAGATGTCTAGTCAACCTCTGTGAAGGGCCTCCCAATCTGCTGGAATACGCGCTGCCACATTAGAAGCTCACCTGGCCATGGCCGGGAGCAGCAAGGGTGCATTCAAACCATGGCGGTCTTGTGCAGAGTTAAGCAGTTTACCCATGCCCCTTTCCTCTCACCCCCTTTCTTCCACTTCCTTCCATCCCTCTTTTCTCTCCTCTCCCGACCCCGGATCCCTCTCTCACATTGCAGGCAGATGGTTATTAGCCCCAGGACACCTTTTGGTAACAGTAGCGCACTACAATGTAAATAATAAGCAGAAGCAGGGTATCCACTAGACCCGAAATTCGGGGGGGGGGGGGAGTTAACACTCCCAGCCAGGGCTTGTCCAAGCACTGTTAGCATACGGTGCAACAGTCTTTCCACCTTCTCCATGAATTCCCTCACTACCACTCACCAACAATACACCTCATCTCTCTATAGCACCTGTCTGACAAACATTTCATTTTTTTATAGCGCTATTCATAGTTTACTCACACTCAGTTCTGTAATGTGCATGGTACATCTTCTTTGTACCAGGCACTTTAACCTTCTGCACTGTGTGGGTGACAAGAGTGCCCATGTGACTGCACGGTGAGCAATGCAACACTGTGAGAGTAGGGTAAAAGGAGTGACTGCAGGATGAGTGAGGTGACCATATGAATTTGGGTTCGGCGGGAAGTGCAGAGTGGGACAAATTAGTGCATGGTTAGTGATGGCCTTGTTTGAGTTAGCTACAGATTGAGCAGTAAGGGGGGGACAGGTGAGTGAAGTGTCACATGAGTGCAGGGTAAGAAGTGTGCTCGTGTGACTGCAGGGTGAGGTACAGAGTGAACAATGCAAGCACATTTTTAGTGCAGTGATCACTGTGAGAGCAGGGTGAGCTGGTGAATGGTGTGAGTGCATGGTGATTGGTGTGAGTGCAGGGTGAGCGAGTAAATGATGAGAGTGCATGGCGATCAGTGTGAGTGCATTGTGATCAGTGTGGAAGCATTATGATCACTGTGAGTGCAGGGTGAGCGGGTGAATGGTGTGAGTGCATGGTGATTGGTGTGAGTGCAGGGTGAGCGAGTGAATGATGTGAGTGCATGGCGATCAGTGTGAGTGCATTGTGATCAGTGTGAGAGCATTATGATCACTGTGAGTGCAGGGTGAGCGGGTGAATGGTGTGAGTGCATGGTGATTGGTGTGAGTGCAGGGTGAGCGAGTGAATGATGTGAGTGCATGGCGATCAGTGTGAGTGCATTGTGATCAGTGTGAGTGTATTGTGATTGCTGGGAGTGCAGGGTGAACGTGAAAGTGAAGGCGAGAATGGAAGTGAGTAGTCTGAAAGCAGGGTGCATTCCCAGAAACTTGAAGCGTAGGGTTTCATATATAACTATTGCTATAATGGCATTAATCAGGGTTCGAGGGTGGAGGAAATAAATAATGTGCTGATCCTGCAACAAACTTCCAGTCTAATGATTAGGGTTACCAGCTCATTATTTTGATGGCCCAGAAATAAGCAGTCACCTACAGCTGTATTTTTTGCACTTATCTGTGAATACTTAGAACAGCAAAGATAAATAGAAAGCACTTTTAATTGTGTTCTAGGGATGCCTCAATGATCCATGACTAATAATTAAAGAGAATAAAGACAGAAAAGTCACATAACTAATTAATACATACTTTTTTATTTATAACTCAATTTAGTGTCAAGAGCAGGTCTCTGCAGGATCTTTAAACAACACATAGCAGGCATGTTTCTTTTGGCAACCCAACTTTATATTTCTTTTCATTAAATGCATTCTCACACTACAGCAGTAAGTGTAAAAATACAAATGTAAGGAATAGGCAGAGTGGGGGCCCAGGGGGATCACATTTAATGAGTGTCTGCCGTCTTAAAAGCGATCATGATATAACTTAATTCCCAATGCAGGTGAGGCACTTTTCAGCTCTCAGATAACAGCGGTCGCCGCACAGCTGGAGTCAATGTGTGCCACTCATTTACTAACTCTTCGCCCCCACGCACGCAGGCTGTGGATGGCTCCAATGCAGGATTCAATCAACAAGCATTAGTGGTACATAAACAGACTGTGATATCACTTCCTGAGTTTCCACTCATAGATCATGTGCACTTTTGTTTCACCCCAAACTCGATCTTCATTTAGAATGCAGAAATACATGCAGTCATTTCTTCTTTAAAAAACTATCCCCCAAAATCGCATTTCTTTGTCTGCTCCTAGCCATCCCCTCACCACCACTTCCTGCTGGTCAATTTAACTCCATCTCCCCTAAAGCATAGTTTAATGTGAGCGTGTTTAGCTTCGGGGCCTCGCTATGCCTTCCCCACCCATCACTGCTTGTAAGGTGGCTGTTCTGTGTTTAAAAAAAAGAAAGGCGCTGCTCTTCAAACGCTTCAGCAGGTCTTTAAAGACCATTAGCATATTTACATGCCTTTGTTAACTGATTACCAAAGCTTAGTTTTTTTATGGTTCCAGTACCCCCGGGCCCTGGAACCATAAAAAACTAAGCTTTGGTAATCAGTTAACAAAGGCATGTAAATATGCTAATGGTCTTTAAAGACCTGTGAAAAACTCGGGCTGGAGATAAGACTCCAGACACTGCCCAGCCAAGGCCCCAGGAGCGCGAGCTGCACTGCAGCAGCCCGGGCTGAGACACAGACTGGGAGGAGGGGGGCTGAAGCCCTGGAGACCAGGGCAGAAGTGACACTGTGAAGGCGCGACCCCCTTTGCATCGCTCCACGGCCCCCCTGGGGGTCGCGCCCCACAGTTTGAAGACCCCTGGCTTAGAACAAGCCCTGACAACCTTGAATTCCATCGACCAACTCATTCAATTAACTTGGGAAATCAATCCAGAAACCATCACTTTTTTGGACGTGTCTATTAAACTACACCCAGACCACATTTCCACTGATATCTATCGTAAACCAACAGATCGTAACAATTTATTGCATTATTCTAGCTTCCACCAAGAATCTTTAAAACAACATCTTCCCAAATCACAAATGGTGTGAGTCAAACGCATAACCTCGGACCCCACTAAAGCAATTGAACGCATTGATGAAATGGGCACCAGATTTCTTGAAAGAGGATACCCACAACATATTGTGGAAGCAGCCAAAACACATGCACAAGCATTAAACCGTACTACTTTACTAAAATCTACCACAAAATGCCTCAACAAAAGGACAGTGATTGTTTCAAAGTTTTCAAATGTAAGTTCAGATTTCAAAAAGATCATTCAGAGACACTGGCCGATTCTAAACTTGGAAGAAGAATTCAATTGTATTTTTGAACACAACCCCATATTCGCCTATACAAGAGGCAAAAATATAGGAGAAATTCTGAAAACCACAGACCAACCAGAAACCAAACCAAAAGGTACGAAACCATGTGCTAATTGCAACAATTGCCACAACATAATTCCGGGTACCAAGGTGATGCACCCAATGAAAGGAAATTAAATTTGTCTAAATGTTACAGCAACGTGTGATACCACGAATGTCATTTACCTACTTAAGTGTCCTTGCGGTAAAGTTTATGTAGGGAAGACTGAACGCAAACTTAAAACACGCCTTAATGAACACAAATCAAACATCAGGACACGCAACTTAAAATCTTCGGTGGCAGCGCACTTTATTGAGAAACATCATAACATCTCACAGTTAAAATTTATGGCATTGGAAGTCATACAGAAAATTGAGGGCAGAGACAATAACAAGTACTTACTTTGCCGAGAAAACTACTGGATTTACAAATTGAATGCAATTAAACCGAATGGACTGAATGATCGAATAGGATTTTCTTGTTATCTGTAATAATTTACTAGTCCTATGGGACCTTATGTTCTGCCATTATTTGTTCTCGTGTGGACATAACATCACACACTAGACCATCAATTCACCACTACACCATGGTCATCATACTTTACCACTTTATTTATTTTTTTAATTTTAATTTTCGTTTTTACTATCATTAACTCAGTAGAACCTTTGTATTTCGCATGTTGTTACCTACATCACACATTCATAGTCTTTTTACCTAACCCCCTTTTGTCGTCATGACTACAACATAGCTTTCGAACACCCACTTCCGGCATCCGCGTTAGCCTGCTCTCTACCTCTATAACACACCCGGGCGCGTCACATGATCCCATTCACGTGACACGCTAACGACCTATGGGCGCCCATATATACAAACGACCAGGAAGCTCCGACATCAGCCGTGATGCGAGCTTGAACCGATTCTACGCAAGACGCTTATCTTTTTCTGTAAGTACCGCTTACCTTCGGCAAAACCCGCTGTATTTTTGAAATCTACAACATAATACTGAACCGAACTGTTTGTTACAAACATCATCATTTACAAAGTCAGGAGAAATCACGAAAACGCGATTCAGTAAGCCTTTTTCCTTACTATGTGGGATGTTTACTCACACAGATAAACCACGTTTCTCACTTCATGTCGCGCACATCTAATTTGACACTTTTTTTCACTAAGCATGACATTGTTTTTGTAGGCACCATTGTACATTGTCCAGATGTTCATGTTCAGGTTTGTGATGACCTAATGTATTAATCATCAGCTATGTTACTTCAATTGTAGATATGCTCCCAGATGAAGGGCACTGGCCCGAAATGCATTGTATCCAATATTGAGAATGTGAATTTAATTTCAAATATGAATGAAGAAATGATATTAATTTCTAAATCGATGGAATAAAATCTAAACGTAAAGAATCAACTAAAGCATTTTGAATGAACTTTATTGTTTGAAACTTCATGAAGGATTTCGCTTACCAGTGTGCCCTATGGGATGCAACTAATTCCTAATTAGAAGCACACCTTAGGCTTATTTGTTGATAAGGCATGTAAGTTACAGTTGGCTACCGATTGCTGAGTGTTATGGTTATGGTATGAGTATTAGTGTGGGCAAGAAATGTTATGGATGAGCCTACATAATTATACAATACCCTGGTGAAGCTTAGGTCATCTCGCCTTAATTTACTTGCCTACCAAAAATATTTTGCTGGTCCAGTTGTTTCCAGTAAGCTGAAGATTGAGTTTTAGGGTGCAACCATCTTTTTAAGTTCTATTGCAGGGATGTCTGGTGGTGAAGGTGTCTTTGAAATAGGCATGCTTCCAACTGTCTTCTGAAGTGTATAGGCTCTTCGATACTTCCAATGCTGGAAGGGCATTCCTAAAATTGGTGGCCTGTACTGAGAAAGCAGAGCCTCCTACATATTTATTATGGTAAGGTGGTATGATCAGAGGTGCAAGCTGGAGTGCAAAGTCCTGATTTGCTTGTGTTGCTCAAATTTAGCTTGTAAGTATAGCAGTCCTTTCCATTGGAGGCTCTGTGACGAATGCAAAGTGCCTTGAACATTGCCTTCTTTCCCATAGATAGCCAGTGGAGTGATTGCAAGACTGTAGTCACGTGTTCCTTGGGTGAATGCAGGGAAGAAATATTGCAGCAGTATTTTAGATGAGCTGTAGTTTGTGTATTAAGAATGTGGGTGTGGCTGTTCGCATTGTCAGGCTTGGAGATTACAAGTGTGAGGATGGCTTGCAGTTTCTGTTGGTAACCAAGGTATGGAAGGATGCAACATAATGTTATTGTCGAGAAGGCACTCTGTTTTACGTTGTTAACATGTGGTATCAAATATGGGTCTGGATCCATGGTTTCCCCTAGATTTGTGACTCCTCTTGACATTGTTTGAGGGGCCTTGTGTTCATTAGGCCATATGTATGGTATTTTTGTCACTGTCCGCTAGTAATACGTTTGTCTTTGGGGTATTTAGCTTTAAATGGTTATTTATCATCCATGTATTTATTTATTTATTTATTTTATCCTCATCCACGTTCATGGTTTCTGGCTGCCAAACAGCTGAAGAAGGTAGTGGGGCACATTGAGTATAGTCGTGCTGACTCAGTGGAAACTGGTTGGGAAGACAGGCGGATGGTGGTAGCAGTTCCCATCAGCAACGCATGACTCATTCCCAACAAACCAACTATGTTGCTCAAATGACAGATGACACCAATAAGGCAGTTGTTATCATAGCTAATGCCAACAGGTAGTTGGGCATTGCAGAGTGATTAAACCATGACAGTGTAATCATCGGACCTGGGAAAAAAAAAAAACCCAGGTTCAGTGTGTCCAGTCCAACAAATGCCAAAAAGCTCTTTTATCTTTCTTCCCAGCCCAGGCAAGGTCTAATTTCGAAATCTATAAAATAGAGTTACACCAATCATGGAACGTCTTTCCAATGTTTACAGATTTCTCTTCAAGCTGCCAGAATGGAGTAAAATAATAAGTTCTCTGCTGGACTTCGAGTCTGATCCACAACTCCAAAAATAACCATGCAAAGATTAATCACTACATTTGAGCCAAAAGATGATGAAAGTTTGCTGCTAATAGAGTCCCAAAAGATCTTCAGCTGGGGGCAGTCGAAGAACATATGAGTATCCGGGGCCTCTTTTAAACCACACCTTGGACAAGCCACAGGGCCACCCAGAGAGAACTTTGACGACCTCTGAGGGGAATAATATGCCCTATGTAGGGTAAAAAGATGATTTCTACGCAGCCAAGCTGGTTTAACTAAATCCCAGAGGACCCTCCAAGAGAATAGCCAGAGATCTTTCACATGCACGCCTGGCATTAATTCTCCCCACAGTAACTCTGGAAGAGGGAAATTGACAACGATCTCCTCCATTATTAGATTGTACCACACTGAGATCCCTTTCTTTGCTGGTGGTTTATCCATCAGAAGAGTTTCAAGTTCACAACCTCCTCGTAGTGGCAAGTTTGTTCGTCGTGCAGATTGTGTGGTTACAGCTTGAGCCCAACTCGATATTTGAAGATATTTAAATCTTGACATGTTAGGCCCTACCTTGTTTACTAGATACTCCCAAGGAAGCAAGGTCCCTTCATCAAACAAGTCTCCCCAGGTAGATATTCCGGCTTCTCTGAGTGGGAGTGCTAGTACGTCACTCGCCCAGCTTGGAGCCAACGGTAGATCCCAGATTGGAGATCTACTAGAATAGTACCCCAAATTAATTGTAGGTCTAATCTTTGCCCAAGTTCTTGCCAGGCCATAAAGCACCTTCAGTTTTACTTTTTTTTTTATTATTTGGGATCTCCAAACTTAGAGGTAACCTGATGGACCAACTCCTTCACAACTCCTTCACAGCGTAGGAGAGCCAAGAACATATTGCCTACTCCCTCTTCTGTTGGTGTTTTGAGGAGCATGCGTGAGTGCGAGAGCTGAAACGCCCACGCATATATCTGTATATCGGCGCCCGCCAGACCGCCCTTCTCCCTACGGCGCCTGATCTTTTTCCAGGCTATCCTAGGATTTTTGTTTTTCCAGAGAAAGGAAGAGATTTCTCCCTGTAACTTTGCCAGCGAAGAAGGTCAAAGAAAAGTGGAATTGTATTAAACAAAAAGGAAACCTTTGGTAGGATTGACATCTTTACAAGATTCGCTCTTCCCAACAGAGACAAAGGAAGGTGTTGCCTAGATCTCATTAGCTTACGACACTCTTTTGCTATTACTGCAAAATTTAAAGGGGCGATCTGACTAATGTCTTTAACGATGTTCAGCCTCAAGTTGGGCAGGTTTTCACTGAGATATTCATTAAAGCCTCTCGCATCATCGTTCCAAGTCATAACCTCAGTTTTTGAAGCATTTACCTCGTAACCTGACACTTCCCCGAATTCCAGAGCTAATTTAATTGCTGTAGGAAATGCGGTACTGATATACGAGGTCATTATCATGACATCGTCCGTATAGAGGGCTACCCTTTTTTCTCAATCTCCATATAAGAAGGATTTGATGGTATTAGCCTCTCTTAATCGCTGCGCGAAGGGCTCTATGTAGAGATCAAATCGGAGAGGGGATAGAGGGCAGCCCTGCCGTGTACCTCTAGTTATTGCAAAAGGTTCAGACAAAGCCCTATTACCAGCACAGAGGCTGATGGACAATTATACAGCCCTGCGGAAACCCTCTCCCACGTTGAACTTTCTCAAGGCCCCTGACAGGAAAACCCAATTAACCCTGTCGAAGGCCTTGGTAGCGTCCAACGTAACGATGGACAAGGGCTTAGAATCCTTGACTGCTATGTCTATGGCACCTATGAGATCGTAAGTGAGTTCATGCAACCGGCGACACCTCACGAAGCCCTTCTGATTAAGATGTAAAATATCAGGGGCCACCTGGGCCAGCCTATTTGCTAAAAGAGATGCGAAGATTTTATAATCCGCGTTCAGGATTGATATGGGGCGATATGACCCACAGTTTTTGGAAGGTTTACCTGGTTTCAAAATAAGTGTGATGGACGCGCCATTCCAGGATGTAGGTGGCAAAGCCCCATCCTGCAGTATGTGATTAAAGAGTATAACAAGGAAGGGCGATATTTCAGCCGCTAAATTCTTATAAATTTCAGCTGGTAGGCCGTCTGGGCCTGCTGCCTTGTTGCTCTTGCTTACCTGAATAGCTGATATAACCTCTTCCTCGGTGATCTCCCCATCCAAAAAAGCACTTTGTTCTAAAGAAAATGAGGGAAGGGAGACACCGTGTAGCCATCTATCTACATTATCTAAGGTAATGTTCTTGTCCTCCTGATATATCTTTTTAAAGAAGTCCATAAAGGCTATCCTGATTTCTGTATCTGAAGAAAGGGTGCCATAGTTCGTAGTTACCGAGGCTATGATGTTTCGAGCCTGGTCAGTTTTGGTCTTCCAGGCCAGTAATTTACGGGCTCCCTCCCCATATTCAAAATGGGATAGTTTACTGTTCTCCCATCTTTGGAGGATACGTTGATTTAAAACCGTGGCCAATTTCTCCTTCAGTGTGAACAGGTTATTCTGTAGGGGTACAAGATCTTGGTTTGAGGCACTGTGAATGGCTTCTATTTCGGCTTGTACTCTAGGAAGATCGGTTTCAATAGATAAGATTTCTTGAGTATACTGCTTCTTACGGAACGCAACCTTATTTTTTATTTACCCCTCGAAGAAAGGCTTTGTATGCATCCCATACTGTACAATGGTCCACTGAACCAATGTTTAGTTGCATGAACTCTCGAGTATCTGTTTTAATAGATAAGATATCATCCGACGATGTAAGGAATGAACAGTCAAAAGACCAAGATCTAGAAGGTGATGTGTATATTCGTGTAGAGATAATGCTACTGAGGAGTGGTCAGACAGGTGCGTGGGGAGATATCTTATTTTTTTTACTGAATCGACCAGGTTTTGACTAATTAGAAAGAAGTCTATTCTGGATTGGTGCCGATATTTGTAATTTCTAAATGAAAATCCTGAAAAGCAAGAATTATCTCACAGGAGGTTGATCCTGGTGGAAGATGGGCGATCACATCTATAGATATGGGTGGAACTCACCTGACTCTTGCTGGTTATTATGGGCCTAATCGAGATGACTCTTCAGCTCTTGAATCCTTATTTTCTCATCGCTTAAATTTTCCAGTGCCTTTTATTATAGCAGGGGACTTTAACATTGTATTAGACCCCTTGCTTGATAAATCCCCAAGTAGTAGACCACTAACTATCCAAAACAAGAGCTTTTCTTCTTAACTGCATGAGTCAATACGGCCTCATGGACATATGGAGGGTGAGAGCAGGGTTGGAACCAGGATTTTCATTATCCATGTATTTATGTCTCGAAAGCAGTCATCAAGTTTTAAATTGCTGATGGCTTTTGGGCCATCCACTTTTAGAAATGATTTGGGTGTCATCTGCATAGCTGGAACAAGTGAAGTTGACTGATTTAACCAGGTTGTGTAAGGGGTTATAATGTAGTTGAATATGAGAGGGAATATGACGGACCTCTGTGGGCCACCACATTGATGTATGTGAGGAGCTGATAGGAAACTCAAACCTTCGAGTCATTCAGAAGCAATGTCACTCAGGAAAATCCAGATTCCATTATGGCATGTGCTTTGAGCCTATTGTGCTGGGGCAGAGTTATCACATCAGGTACAACTTGTATTTGACTGACATTGCTCCAACCTATACTGGCCTGTTGTCAAATATAGCCTGGCGAGATTAGGTATCTGCTCTACAGATTATTTTGGTTGCAGGAGCCACACAGTTTATTTGTTTAATGTGCCTGCTGCAGAGGGGTACAAATACCCTATCAGTAGTGTGAAGCTGAGATGACCCAATATAGGCTGCTATTGTATTGTAATTGCATTTATATAGCGCTTACTACCCCATACGAGACGTTGAATCACTTTTTCAGCGAGTAGCACTCTACTCCGGGAACCCATAAAGGATTAGTGTTGAATTAGTGTAGTGAAATATGAAAGTAATTTGAGTGGTGGATAGGTTAGTCAGTTATTTGGATTCAGAATGCGGAAGGATAGAAGAGGGAAAGAGGTCTGCATTTATATAGCGGTTGCTACCCCTGATGGGGTGTTGACGTGCTTTTTTGGCGAGCAGCCCGGTACTCTGAAACCCCTAAAGGATTAGTGTTGAATTAGTATAGTGAAATGTGAAAGTAATTTGAGTGGTGGATATGTTAGTCAGTTATTTGGATTGAGAAGGGTAGGGGAGAGATAGAAGAGGGAGAAAGGTTTACATTTATCTAGCGCTTTTTACCCCTGATGGGGTGGTGAAGCGCTTTTTTGGCGAGTAGCATGCTTCTCTGGAGCCCATAAAGTGACACAAAGGGCTACTATAACAGACTACCTTTCAAACAGGATATAATATCTAGATAACCCTGCCAGAGTAAGCACACTGAGGATTTATCTCTGAACCAAATTATGTGCATTTGAGACTGAAAGCATTTGTATTATAATTGACCTCTCTAGACATCTCTGCAGAACATCAGCTGATTTTTTTGTATAATTAATTTAAGATCTGTGTAGTCTGAATCTGCTTTTTGAACTTTATTGACTCTTATGAAATGCTGCTTTATCTTTATCTAATTTATGGCCATAGCAGAAAAACTGCTGTTATGAGGGCCAATGTAATTAGTGTACTAAATGCTAAATATGTGGTGAACATTTGGGGTAGTGTTTTTATTGGGAGATGGGGGGGAACACTGTGTGGTAGGAATTTGATACATTCTTACAGATTCTGGAATTTTCCAGCACAGAAAAATGAGGAAAATCTGTTATTTAGCCGAAGTTTGGTGTTTGCACGGCATTCTGGGTAAGAAAAGATATTGAGAGCCATGCAAGCCACACCACCCAAGACTACTATACGAGCCTTCTTTTCAGAAATATCTGGGTCTGGCAGGATTCCATGGGTGCCGACAGAGCCCTGGCCTAAATCCTGCAGCTACCAATTACCAGATTGGGACAATTTGCAAGGCAAACGATTGATGTTTCTTTGTGTCTTAGGGAGCCTTTCCTTTCATTGGTAATAGCTTGGTCACACAAGTGCTGTACTGTTGTTATCAGGAGAAGTGTAGGAACACTGTGTGGTATGATGTGGATCTCTGCAGATTCCATTAGAGCAACCTGCTTTCACTTCCACCTATGTTTTGGTATGTAATGTCAGCGTACACAGAAGGTGGTTTGTCTTTCTAATATAGATTTAAATATGGCTGTCTCCTAACTGTTTTAGTGCATGAAGCTTGACTTTTATCTGTTTCTTTAGTAATGCCAAACAATCCCATTGCAAGTAACTTTTTTCCATCTCTAGTATACATGGCAGGCTTCCATGCTTTCCATATTCTCAACTCAGAAAAGTGCACTCTTGTCCAAGTATTGTTAGGCACATATTGTGTGCCACCTTGAGGATCCTCTGCAAGGAGTCTAATGCACGTGAAAAAGTAGAGGATGTCCATAATTCTGGAAGTGGAGTACTCAGTAGCATGGGAATGAAAGGTACTGTGTTAACACCAACAAAGAGAGATGGTATCGCAGAGCAGGATCCTAGATGCAAACTGTGAAACCACCACTCGGGGCATTAGAAGCAGTGCTTCTGCTAGTAGCATCAGCCAGGCCTCAAGAGGACCTATCACAGGCTCACACAATCACCCTTACTTTAACATGCCTACCTGTCTTACTGGTCAATGTCTACTGAAGGTCATCTTTTGTGCAACACCTTACACACAATCTGCCTGTAATTATGAAGGGGATATGCCAATGTCCGAGCCTGCTTAAAGTCCATACAGGTTTAATTGGTGCTTTTGATGAAAATGTAATTGAACTATCAATCTTTTGTCACAACCTTACAGTGAAATTTATTGTGGGACATTTCCAACTTCCCCTGTAAAATGACATCTAAATTCTATTTAGTTTTCACAATTGTTGCATCCCTAAAATGTTTAAAACACACTGTTCGCCATTAATTTCCCAATATGTTCTTGATGGTTCTACTCCAAGGTGTCTGCAAAGTTTTTTTTTATATAAGTGGCAAGTTAAATTAAAACTTCACTTACAAATTTGGTCAGAATTAGGAAACTCCACTCTTCATGAATCAGATGAAGTTTCCTACCTTTACTCTATGTGAGATTCATCATTTTGGACCTTCCAGGTGTGATGATTTCCTGATGCATGTGTCCCAGGTAAGACATCTGCTAGCCAAATAAATTTGGATGTTGAAGTTGTACATCCAGCACCTCCGGTAAGAGGTGGGGAGGGAGGGCTCTGAGTTGAGGCCAGCCTATGATTTAAAAAATAATAATTTGATAAACTTTGCATTACAGTTCAGTTCATAAACTTTATTTCGATTTAAAAAATCCCAAAAGTTGAAACAACATACACATGGAGGTAAAAAAAGAAGAATCCAGCATGTTTCTTAAACGAGAAACTTGTAAGTTATCTTAAGTAAAAACGTACTCCCTGGAGAATTAGCATAATGCAATAAATAAGTAAAAAAAAACTTAAAACACACCCATGCAAGGCAGCCGCGTGGGGGATCAGCCTTCAGAGCTTTAAATTACAAAGGGAAACATCAATACAATACAATAAAGTGCATAGTGCTAATTTGGGAGAATAAAGCTACAAGACATTCCATGCACATTTACCTATGCCTCCTTTTATTCCATCGAATCACCCACACCCAACCCAGGAACTTTGTTACAGCAATCACCGTAGGCCCATCCACTGTTGTTTTGAGGATCCTAAAAGCCTCGCTGCTAAACCTAGTCCCCAGGTTTGAACATATGGGTTTCAACCATCTGGATCTGGGTTTACAATAGACTGGGCAAACAAAGAAAATATGGCCCAGTGTTTCACTCAAGTCGGGACAGAAAGGGCAGTTGCTAGTGTTTGTGCTACACCATTTAGCGGTTAAAACATTTGTAGGGAGTGTTCCCACCCTAAACTGATAGAACAATTTCCTGTCTCTAGTCGAGGTGATTAAATCCCAATATCCCTCATATTTGGGGTCGTGCTTGCTGTCAAGGAAGGCATTAGACAGAGTGGGACTAGTGGAAGCTGCGCAGCGCGTCGTAGTTATAAAGTTCCAATAGGCTGCTTTAACTCTGTTTTGGTTGGAAATATACTTCCGGCTGGGGAAGTCCAAAAACGGCTCATCCCCATCTCACAGGGTATATTTTTGACACACCTAGACCACACGAATTTCCTATTTACATCAAGATCCCTAACTTCTAAAAGAGCCAGGGCATAGTGTAAAAGCTCCGGGGTAACCCAAAGCCTCCTCCTATATGCAACTGGCCTGTAATGTGCGACATCCCTGATCGAGTGTCATCCCAGATCTAAATACAGGGGTACTAATGGGGTGGACTGGGGGAGGCCAATTATGGACCTTAGGAATTTGTTCTGAGCCACCACTAGGGAATCCAAATTGGCATATCTCCACAGCTCTGCCCCCGTATAAGATCGAGGCGCCAATTTTAGTATTATAAATCTGTAGCACAGGAGCTATAGGTTTGGTGTGTGAAAGTCTCTGCTCCTTGAGCAGAGCGCCCGAGAGTTGAGCATGCTTAACGGTAAGGCAGTCTATTTGGGGCGTCCAACTTTGTTTTTTGTCTATTATTACCCCCTAGTAAGAAAAGATCTCCGTTTGATCCAAAACGCTTTCCTTCATTCTGACATCGCCGATGACATTTTTGGAGTTGTGTAGGAGCATGTACTTTGTTTTATCCACATTGACGATAAGATCGTGGGCCTCACAGAACTCCTCAAATCTTGTAAGGGCACGTTGGAGGCCCTGTCTCGTCTTGGAAAGAATAAGGGTGTCGTTGACGAACATCAGTAGCGGGATCTTGGTCCCATCTAAAAGCGGAGCATCTGTTGGGAAATTCTCAAAATATTGCACTACCCCATTAATGTAAATTGAGAAGAGGGTGAGTGCTAAAACGCACCCCTGTCTCAACCGGGAACTTTTCTGTGGTACTGCCCCCCACATCCCATCTCACCTGCACGTAATTGTCGGCGTGTAACTTAATCACGAACGCCAGGATATCCAGCGGCATACCTAACTTTAAAAGAGTACGCCACATCTTGGTGCATGGGACTAGATCGAATGCCGACTTGAGGTCGACAAAGGCTGCGTAGATAGTGCCTCACCCTAGGATTACCGTGCGCCAATATATAACAATAAACCTTAGCACCTGGTCTTCTGGGCTAATACTTGACCGAAACCCCACTTGAAGATGGGAGAGGATTTCACATTCCTCCAACCAAGCCTGGATTCTACTGAGGACCACCCTTGCCGACACCTTTTGGATGCAGTCAATAGGCTTATGGGCCTGTAGTTTCCCGGTACAGAGCGATCCCCTTTTTAAAAAATAGGAAGTATTACTGCTTCTGCCCAAGTGCTGGGCATAGGTGCTCCGTTGGCGATGGCATTCACTTGGAGCTGAATATATAATGCCCAGGTATCTATATCGTGGAGGAACAAGTTTGCAGGGATGCATTCGGGCCCAGGCGCCCTACCTTTTGGGACCAGGAGAAGAGCATTTTCCACTTCTTTCTTTGATATATGTAAATTTAGGATGGGGGACGGCATTTCAAACAAATCGTGAGCATCAGCATCACGTGCGAACTGGACTTTGTAGTGTGAGACCCACTGGTCTGACTCCACATGGTTCGTGGGCACTTTACTAGAGGACCCGCTCCCCCACTTCACCATGTGCCTAAAGGCTGTCATGTCTCTCCCAGAACATGCTTTAAGAAGATCAGCCCAGTGTTGTTCGTCCCAGTCCCTTTTTGCATGGGGTTGGACTGTCTTGTATGCAGATCTATACTCGCGTATACATTCCCTATCTTTTGTCCTAATTGCTGCTGCTAGGCTTCTATATGCCATACGGCAGGAGGAAATATACCAGACGGCAGCCTTCTAGCATGGGTGACTCGTCAGTTTTTTATTTTTTAGTAGCAAAAAAGCTTTTAAGCTTACTAAAAAGGTCCTAATGGACCTGCACAGCTCTAAGATTGTATTCTTCCTGCGCAGCATCCGTCTGGAGAGTGTATATGGTGTTGGCTACCAACCTACTCATTTGTTTCACATGCCCATCTTTGTTAGCCACGTTTGCCCATTTGACTCGGCGTGTATCATTTGTTATTTGGGCCTCTACAAAGTCTACACGTGGTGCCAACCCTTCTGCACAATATGGATGCAAGGAACATAAAGAGAGTAATAAAGGGTTGTGGTCACTTTCTGGTCGGTCACAGACCACCATATCTGATAAGTTGGGCCAGAACTCTTTATTGAGCATGAAGAAGTCTATGCGACTAGTACGTAGCCCACTGTTATATGTGGGCATCCCACGCTTCTCGGATCTAGTTTTCCCATTAGCTGCTCTCACCCCTTGTTCCAGACAAAAGACTTTTAGTGGAAGTGCTGCACTCGACCATTTTTATATTGCAGGAAGATCCAGCGGAGGAATTGACCAGTCTACATCCTCCTTTATGCTAAAATTCATATAATGAAAGTCCAGGGGTTCGAATGTACAATTAAAATCACCAGCTATTAATATGTTGTTGTGACCTCTCTGGTTTAGTAAAAAGGCATCTAAAAGTGCTACCGTATGTGACATTGGCGTAACGATAATTGAGGGGGCTCCCCTGCAAGGTACGTGGAGGGGCCCCCTCCAGACTATCAGGAGCTCCCCAGGCAAAGTGCAGTGCTGAGGGGGCCCCCTGGAGCTTGAGGCCCCCCCGCACTGCGGGGGATGCGGGGGCCTGTGTTACACCCCTGGTATGTGAGGCTTTCCCACCTTGCGAGCCCCTGGAATAAACATTAATGAGTAGCAAATCAGGAAAAATTCCCTGGTGTAACCTAATAATATAATAAACATTTATAAAATACAGGAGTCCCTAATTAACAAGCTAATCAACTACTTGATATAGCTTAAAACACATAATTTCAGCTCGTCTTCTTCCGTATTCTGGGGTGTGACGTCAGACTCTATCACAGGAGCTGTCGAAGTAGGGAAGCTGTAACTGCCGACTCAGATTGCCCTAATTGAAACAGACAAGTTTGGGAGGACATCCCCCATGCACGTGTGGCTTCTTACGAAAGCAGGACTGAGACTGCAACGGAGGCAGTAATAATATTACTTTTCGCCGCCCGCTTCTTAGATTCGAGGACTAAAATCCCGAACCAAACATTGGTGACTCCTTTGAAATACCTGTGTAACCCTTCAAGATGTTTCTGAAGGTCAATAGAAAATATCATTACCGAATAGGACCTGCATAATTGCAGTTGGTACACGGTGACCCCAAAGATCGCCGTTAGGAGAACATATGTCTCCAGACTTGAACTAAGCTAAAGAACTGTCCTGAAGAAGGTGTATCTATCTCCAAGTTAACCGAAACGCTGCGTCAACAACTGTTTTTAGCCTAATATATAATTTTTTATATTTGTTTTTAATCTTTGTGATCCAAATACATTGTGTTTTATGTACTTGATAAATTGGATGAATAGTAAATGTATAAATATACTGAATACATTTGTATAAACTTTCCTTACAATTATTGATGACAGTTTTGTTGTTTTCTATTTGTGCAATAATTGTTTAAAATGTTTGATGTACTAATGGCACTATGATCTAGAGAGCTCTTGTTCTGGGAATTGAAGTAGCTGAAATTATGTGTTTTAAGCTATATCAAGTAGTTGATTAGCTTGTTAATTAGGGACTCTTCTGCATTTTATGAGTAACCTAATAATAAGAATGTCCCTACAGTCATTGTGGATCTCCTTAAACTTGTGTTGGTGACACTGCCTAACCCAGGTTGTCAGTCCCCCTTTGGGTCTGCCACGCTGTCCCTGTTCCGCAACTTTAGAAAAATTTAAATAACCTAGGCGGAATACCTCCTCCATGGCCCATGTCTCTTGGAAAAATAAGATATCTTGCTCCTCAATGAATGTAGACCATTCAATGGAGGCTGTTTTTTTTTTGCAAGCCCCACAATGTTGCATGAAGCTAATTTTGGGTCTACAGTGTTCTTATAGGAGTCACTGTGTCCTAGCTGCGGGCATAGGCCACACCTTACCACTGGGGAGTAGACCCCTTTGACCTTCGGATTATCTACAGGTGCTATGCCACATACTCGCTCCCTACCACTACCAGGCAGACCTTGGTATGTTTCAAGTTTTGACCCATTTAGTGTGTGTGATGGAGAAATGTAACTTTTGGTAAGGCCTAATACATGGTTGCCCTCTCCCAAGCCTACCATTGGGTAAGGGTCTTTTTGAAAACAGATGAACAACTTAGTCAGTCAATTTCTTCCAGATTTGAGAAAAGCTCAAATTTGTTGTGAGTTGGTACATTATAATCATATGGACCCTGTACTCCAGGTATGTCCCTGTAATCTCCCCTTCCAGTTGTTTGAGTAGGGATGTTTCGACAGAAAAACCCAATGACAAAATACTAATGCCGTCCCTGCTTAAATGCTTAGTCCCAGCCCTGTCTAAAATCGTTTTCACTATCAGTGGAGACCCAAACTTCAACACAACACAGTCTCCTCTGCTAGATTTCAGTGATTTTCCCTACCCATGGAATTCTACGAATCATTTCAAATTCCTGGAATAAATGGCTACCCAGCCCTGTTCTGTTGTTTAGTAAGTGAAGGGCCTTATTCCTAAGTGATAACCAGTGTTCCCCGTTGCCAGATGGTAAGACAGCCACATTGGAGAGTATGATAGTGTATGGCGTTGCTTTGGGTGGTAAATTAAGGGAATCACAGGGGCTCTCCAAACTACCCCGGGCCGTCCCTCTATCTTGACCCCCAATTAATTCCCTCATGGGGCCAGCCTTTGCCATGGCGGCAAGCACGCTACTGGGATTTACAGTGGGAGCATGCGCAACAGTATTTATGCTAGCACCAGCTTCGGTAGTGGGCAATTGTGTTACATGTGCTGTTACCATTCCAAATTCAATGGGGCCACTAAAGTTTCCGTTACATGATGTGGGTTTTGGAAGAAAGAGGTGTTGCTCAATTTTGTTCAATCTTGAGTCAATCCCTGACAGTTTGGTTAAAAGGGGGTCGAGCATTGCTGCAAGTTTTTCTTCAAATTTAGCTAGGATGCTGTCTTCAAAATCGCTAGACACCTGTCGAGAATTGACCTGTGCTCTATTGTCCAGTGGGCTGGAAGTGCCTGTGTCTGCAGCCACATAAGAGCAGCCTTTGTTTCCGCGAGCCGCCCCTCTTGTTTTTGTCACTTTACTGGCCTGATGTGAGGTATGGGGCAGTGCACCCGCTTTTCTTTTCTTTGCTGTAATGGCACCCTCCCCTCCCTTCCCTTGACCTGCACTGATCGTTGCTGGCGTGTAAGAATCTTAGCCGGAGGGGAAGGAGTAGGAATAGGGACACTAACTGAGTTAGTTGGATCATTAGCTTGGGATGCTGGGGACGTCGGAGCCACTTGCGGCGTACAGTCAGTAGATGGGTCCGGGATTGGCAGGGGTCCAGCTAGGGGAACTTCCGTAGAGGCTCGGCGTGGATCTAGAGAGAGTCTCCTTTGGGTGAGCTCAATTTCGTGTATTAGAACAGACTCCGCCCGCATGAGAAACGCGTTGTGTTCCTACAACCCCTGGACCCCCTACCCCTTTGCGATTACCCTTGCTCATAACTAGTTGCTAACAATATTATACAAATAATAGGAGTGAAAGTATCTGTAGTGCAACAGTTAAAGTTCAAAATCCACTGACCAAGTCCTTGGAGACACAGGACAACCGAAGAAAGAGGGGTGGCCCTGCCCTGGCTCCGACGGACAGGCGCGGACGGGCCCGCCCTTGGCCTGGGCTTCTCCAGAGCAGACCTGCATTCGTCCCACGGTGCTGGAGCCCCAGAGCGTTTTTAAACGCCTCCGGGCGCTGAGCGATGACGCTGATGGCAGGCGCCAGTAGGGGATGCTGGGATTTGTGGTTCCCAGCACCCGCGTCCTGAATGCGGGTGGTGCGTGGCAACCGGAGCAGCAAAGTCGCCGTTGCAGTCCCAGGGACTGGTTTCAGGCAGGCAGGTACGTTTCTTGTCTGGGTGGTTTTGGAGAGAATTATTTACGACTGCCACTCTCGTGAATGAAGAGGAGAAAGGCTGCTGCTGATTTACTACAGGTCAGGCCAAAGTTTTAGATGTGCGTATCACATTACTGGTTCGAATGAGTCAAAGTGCCGAATTCAGATACTATTCCTTAATATTGAAAATATCGGGCGCATTTGCTACCGCGATTCTTCCTTTAGTTACGCGATATCAAATGCCGTTTGGAGACAGCTGATCAAAGGGGTTTCTCAAGGCTCAAAGATATCGCTTCATAGCCCCGCCGTATAATGCTGGCATTTATAATATGTCTGAAATGGGTGAGCAACCCAATAAACCCTTGCGGGCTTGAGCAAAGAATGTATTCAAAGAGATATGCCAGCAAGGGATTTTGTTTGAAAATTATGAATTTGGGCCACAGTAGGAAGTGAATGAATCAATTACCCACACTAATGTCAATTGGTGGCTGAGTTTGAATTGAAATTAGAACAAAGTCAATATTGTTACCACACTAACAATATAAATAAACACAAAAACCAGGGTTTTAGTCAAAAAATTATTATTTTCTTTACAATGAGTAAAAAGGGTACTAGAAAATGCATTTGGGATAAACGAGGAGCATCCTGTATACTCCTACTATAAATCTCCAAGAAAAAGTCAATACTGCGAAGTAATGTTAATACAATGATTTCAAATCAACAAGATAAATGAAAATCAATGACTCTTAATGCACAATAATGAAGTCCTGATGATGGTCTTATGAAATCATCTCCAAAGACCGAAACGTCGACTACAAAGTCTAATTCTGCCTGATTTTTATCTATCATGATTGATTTTCATTTATCTTGTTGATTTGAAATCATTGTATTAACATTACTTCGCAGTATTGACTTTTTCTTGGAGATTTATAGTAGGAGTATACAGGATGCTCCTCGTTTATCCCAAATGCATTTTCTAGTACCGTTTTTACTCATTGTAAAGAAAATAATAATTTTTTGACTAAAACCCTGGTTTTTGTGTTTATTTATATTGATAGTGTGGTAACAATATTGACTTTGTTCTAATTTTAATTCAAACTCAACCACCAATTGACATTAGTGTGGGTAATTGATTCATTCACTTCCTACTGTGGCCCAAATTCATAATTTTCAAACAAAATCCCTTGCTGGCATATCTCTTTGAAGGCATTTATAATATGGCCAAACAGGATTCAATAACCTGGATGTAAGAAAAAGAGTGGCAAGACTGCTCCACGGCGATAAGGCGTCACGCAAAAATAAAGACGATTTGCATTACACAAATCTTAACCAATTTAGAAAATACACATAGCTGCCAGTCAGCTTATATTAAATTTTACATCCCTCTAAGTTAAATTCTATCTGATTGATATGATTTAATGATGGCTTGGGAAAAGCTGATTGAGTGTGCTTTAACATGTACCTAAGCAAATCCACATATTCCTTCTTATAGAATCACACTGTGCACCCTGATTATCAGAAACAGAATATCGATGACCGAATATCGAATCGATATATATATATTCTTTAGCACCCTTGACGTCTATCACCCCCAGGTTACTTGTGCAATTATTTATTTTATTGGTCACTGTCCGCCATAGTATTTATCCTATCTATCTATATGTGTGTGTGTGTGTATGTATGTATGTATGTGTATATGTGTATATATATATATATATATATATATATATATATATTCACTGAAAAAACCATAGGTTATAGACCATATATAGTTAGGAATTAGCATTTACAAAACCTTATTTTACTCACACAAAACCATTGAAATTCCATATATAGTTAGTTGCACTAACTATATATCGCGCACCCGCAATCCACTGCTGATGATGTCACATATTACATCATTCATGACATGGTCAGTGACATCACTGATGACATCACTGATGACATCTCAAATGACATCACTGATGACATCACTGATGACAACATCCAGTGACTGTATGTTTCTGTAAAGTTAAAATATGTCTTACATATTGAAGAATGAGTGGATGTATAAGTGTCTGGATGAAGGATTTAGTAGGTGCATGACTGACTGTATAAGTGACTGATTAAATGTGTCTCACTGAGTGCATGGGTTAGTGACTAAACTGTTTTAAATTGTGCATCATTGTGTCTGTTGTTTTGTAATCTGATGCATGTGTTGATCATTAGCTATATGACTAACTATATGGGTTATTGATTAGTTGCCCAAATATTTGTATGGGAGACTGAGTGTGTGTGTGGGTGTCTGGGAGGTGTATGACTCTGTGCATAGATGTGTGAGCAGTTGATTCACTAGATGTATGGGTTCAAAAGTGCATGTGGAAACAGCTGTATGGGCGGTTGACTGTGTGCATGAGTGGATTGGTGAGTGAATGGATATCTCAGTGCTACATGTCAAAGTAAGTACATATGTAAAACACAGTACATGTGATAATTGACATATATAAATAACTGTGCATAAGAGCCAGTGAATGTGTGAGTGGCTGTATGGATTATTGTGAACTTGTATCAGGGATTGTATAACAGAGTAAATATGTGTTATTATATGTTCCAATAAGTAAGGTGTGTATAACTATATAGTTGAGGAAATGGAGGTGTGATTGATTCTTTGCAAGACTGACTAGGTGTGTGAGTAACTCCATTGATGAGTGACAGTCTGTGAGTGTCTGTTTACACTGAGTGTATCTAAGGTTATATTAGAGTCTGAAGAGGTTCATCGTATCATCACATGAATGATGTCATCAGTGATGTGATCAGTAATGTCAAATGAGATGTCATCAGTGATGTCATCAGTGATGTCATTTGAGATGTCATCAGTGATGTCACTGACCATGTCATGAATGATGTAATATGTGACTTCATCAGCAGTGGATTGCGGGTGCGCGATATATAGTTAGTGCAACTAACTATATATGGAATTTCAATGGTTTTGTGTGAGTAAAATAAGGTTTTGTAAATGCTAATTCCTAACTATATATGGTCTATAACCTATGGTTTTTTCAGTGAATTTCATAGGTTTTTAATAGCAAATCTTTATAGTTTTAAAAAATAATACATTTTAAATCGAATTTTATATTGTATAATTATGTCATTTTTTTTTTTTTATTCTTTTTGGTGCGCTCCCGGGGCGCGGACCGGTGAACACACGGGTAAGCGCAATCTTGCGGCGCGCCCCGGGGCGCGTACTGATGAGCGTCCCGATAGCGCTATTGCCGCGAACGAAAACAACATCGTGACGTATTGCGTAGCCGCCACGCCTTGCGTCATAAGACACGTATCGCGTAGCCGCGAGATGCGTCTTACGACGCACCGCGTAAGCGCACCCGGAAGCGCATACGATCGCGCAACGTAAACGCCCTGATGCGCTTACGAAACACGCCCCGGGACGTGCCCCGGGGCGCGTAGCGTAAGCGCGTCAAACCATGTGACTTTAAAATAACACTTTTCATTGGTTCAGAACTTTTTTTTTCCAAATTGTGTGAAACCCACCCATTTCTCTCACTATTGCTTTGTACTTGGAGAGAGCAAGAGCTGTTCTGTGTACTTTGTTCATCTCCTACTTTTCTGATCTACAGCAATGGCTGCAAGAGAGTCATCCAGCAGTGATTCAGACGGATTTTTAGATGAGGACCCTCCTCAGCAGAAGAAAAAAACCCATTTCATCTGGAAATTTTATGACATCCCTGAAGGACAAAAAAAAGTCAACGCTCCAAAAGTAACCTGCAAAATATGTGGTAGTAGTTTATCCAGAGGCAATCCTCTGAAAAAATATAGTTTTGGAAATGCTAATTTAATCAGGCATGTGACTCGCTCCTGTCCCTTTGCCTGAGTGGTCGCTCCCCAGTGACTTCCTGCATCAGTCGGTATCGTTGCTTGGCTGCCTATCTGCATTTTGCCTCATTATTGCTGCCTGCTGTGTGCCTGCTTGCCGCTCTGTACATTTAGCATTTGTGGATTTTAAAAGCGCCGCTTTTTCAGCATTTGCGCATTTCCGCTGGGCTCCCCCCTCCGCCTCCATCTTGCCTGTGTTGTTGTTGTGCTGATCTTTAGCCCGCCCCGCCTCCCAGCTGAGACGCCCTCCCACTGACCAGAACAGCGCTCCACCACCGGAAAGCGCCGTGACTCGCTCCTGTCCCTTGGGCTGAGTGGTCGCTCCCCAGTGTCTTCCTGCATCAGTCGGTATCGTTGCTTGGCTGCCTATCTGCATTTTGCCTCATTATTGCTGCCTGCTGTGTGCCTGCTTGCCGCTCTGTACATTTAGCATTTGTGGATTTTAAAAGCGCCGCTTTTTCAGCATTTGCGCATTTCCGCTGGGCTCCCCCCTCCGCCTCCATCTTGCCTGTGTTGTTGTTGTGCTGATCTTTAGCCCGCCCCGCCTCCCAGCTGAGACGCCCTCCCACTGACCAGAACAGCGCTCCACCACCGGAAAGCGCCGTGACTCGCTCCTGTCCCTTGGGCTGAGTGGTCGCTCCCCAGTGTCTTCCTGCATCAGTCGGTATCGTTGCTTGGCTGCCTATCTGCATTTTGCCTCATTATTGCTGCCTGCTGTGTGCCTGCTTGCCGCTCTGTACATTTAGCATTTGTGGATTTTAAAAGCGCCGCTTTTTCAGCATTTGCGCATTTCCGCTGGGCTCCCCCCTCCGCCTCCATCTTGCCTGTGTTGTTGTTGTGCTGATCTTTAGCCCGCCCCGCCTCCCAGCTGAGACGCCCTCGCCCCTCCCCTCCACCACCCATATATGACAGTTCTTCCCGCGCGCAGCGTTTACGCGCAGCGACCGCGCCCAATCCGCGCCGAAGGTGCGCCAAAGGTAAGCCCGTCTACGCCCGTCCGCGCCTGGACCGTGCCCAGCGCCAGACCCCTTGCCCCTCGCGCTCCCCAGCCCTCCCGCATTACCTACGATGCCGCCACCCTCCTAGCCCTTAACTCCGGTCGCGCCCCAAACTGCGTCCAAGCCGCTCCCGGACACACCCATGGACCTTTCTCCTGCTTCTCCTGCAAATTCATCGGCACCGACAACATCTCCGCTACGACCACAACACAGACTCCTGACCCCAACCACCTACAATGCATCCTTCTCAACACCCGATCAGTCCACAGACACGCCATTGACCTATGGAATCTACTAGACACCATCTCTCCAGACGTCGCCTTCCTAACGGAAACTTGGATGAACGCCTCCTCCGCCCCAGACATCACCATTGCCATCCCTGAAGATTATAAGATCATTCGCAAGGACCGCGCCGTCCACACAGGAGGAGGAATCGCCATCGTCCATAAGAAGTCAATCCGCATCTCAACCAGCTCTGACGCCAATCTCACCAACTCTGAACACCTTCACTTCCAAATCCACATCGACCCCAAGACCACACTCAGAGGCACCCTCCTCTACAGACCACCAGGACCCCGCGCAAAATTCAGTGAAGACATCACGGACTTCATCACTCCTCACGCGCTCCCCTCCAAAGACTACATCCTTCTGGGAGACCTCAACTTTCACCTTGAAAAGTTCAACGACCGCAACACCACCACCCTCCTGGACAATCTCGCCAACCTCGGACTTAAACAACTGGTCACGTCCCCCACCCACATCGCAGGTCACACACTCGACCCCATCTTCACCTCCAGCAATCATGTCTCCTTCAGCCACACTACGGAGCTCCTCTGGACTGACCACAGCTGCGTTCACTTCACCTACAACAAACCAAAACCCACCAACCACCTCCAACCAACTCTGCTAAGAAACTGGAACAAAATCACCACGGACCAGATCTCCGCATCGCTCCTTCTAAACACCCCAGCCCACTCTTCTAACGCAAACGAAGCCGCCACCAACCTCACCCTATGGTTATCCAACACCGCCAACACCTTAGCACCACTGAAGAAACGTCAAAACAAACCTACCAGCAAAAAGACCTCATGGTTCAACGATGAGCTTAAGAAGTCCAAGAAACTCTGCCGCTCCCTCGAAAAGGCCTGGAAAAAAGACCCAACTACTAGCACCAAGGACGCCTTCAAAAACGCCACCCGCACTCACCACCAACTAATCCGAAAGGCCAAGAAAACAGCATTCAAGGATCGACTTGACAACAACGCCCACAACAGCAAGGAACTTTTCAACATCGTCAAGGAATTTTCCAACCCCTCGGCCAACTCCAACGACATCACCCCCTCTCAAGCCCTCTGCGACTCCCTAGCCTCATTCTTCCACAACAAAATTGCAGACATCCACAACAGCTTCGACGACCAACCCGGAAACCAACCCACCCTACCTTTTGCTGAACATTCTCCCCCCGTGAACACCCTTAACGACTGGAACCCAATCTCCACTGAGGACACAATCCGCCTGATGAATTCCATCCACTCAGGATCCCCCACAGACCCATGTCCTCACCACATCTTCAACAAAGCAGACTCCGTCATAGCACCGCACCTCCGAGACGTCATCAACAGCTCCCTCAACTCCGCCACCTTCCCGGAAGACTGGAAACACGCTGAACTCACCGCCCTTCTGAAGAAACCCACAGCGGACCCCACCGAACTCAAAAATTACCGCCCCATCTCGCTCCTTCCATTCCCGGCCAAAGTCATCGAGAAAGCTGTCAACAACCAGCTCGCCGCCTTCCTCGAAGCCAACAAATCCCTCGACTCCTCACAATCTGGCTTCCGAGCAAAACACAGCACTGAGACCGCCCTCATCGCAGCAACAGACGACATTCGAACTCTACTGGACAATGGAGACACAGTCGCCCTCATCCTCCTCGACCTCTCTGCAGCATTTGACACAGTCTGCCACAGCACCCTTTTACAACGCCTCAATAACATCGGAATCCAAGGAAAAGCACTGGAATGGATCACCTCGTTCCTCACCGGAAGAACTCAGAAAGTCCGCCTCCCACCATTCAAATCCGAGGCCACTGAAGTCATCTGTGGCGTACCACAAGGATCCTCACTCAGCCCCACCCTCTTCAACGTATACATGAGCCCCCTCGCGGCCATCGCCCGCCAACACAACCTCAACATCATCTCTTACGCGGATGACACTCAACTTATCCTTTCTCTCACCAATGACCCCAGCACCGCCAAAACCAACCTACACGAAGGAATGAAAGAAGTTGCAGAATGGATGAAACAAAGCCGTCTGAAACTGAACTCAGACAAAACAGAAGTCCTCATCTTAGGTACTTCCCCCTCTGCATGGGACGACTCCTGGTGGCCGGAAGCCCTCGGAAAAGCACCCATCCCGACAGACCACGCACGGAACTTAGGCGTCATCCTGGATTCTTCACTCTCTATGAATAGACAAGTCAGCGCCGTATCCTCTTCCTGCTTCAACATTCTTCGCATGCTTAGAAAACCATTTCGCTGGATCCCCACCGAAACAAGGAAAACAGTCACCCATGCTCTGGTCACGAGCCGACTGGACTACGGAAACACCCTCTACGCAGGCACTACCGCTAAACTCCAGAAGAAACTCCAACGAATCCAAAACGCCTCAGCCAGGATCATATTAGACATCCCACGCAACGAACACATCTCTGGTCACCTTAAAGACCTCCACTGGCTACCCGTCAATAAGAGGATAACTTTCCGACTGCTAACCCACGCACACAAATCACTCTACGACATCGGACCAGAATGCCTCAACTCACGACTGTCCTTCTACACCCCCTCCCGCCAACTACGTTCTTCCAGCCAAGCCCTCGCCACTGTACCTCGCATCAACAAGACCACCATGGGAGGCAGATCCTTCTCATACCTGGCTGCTAAAACATGGAACTCACTCCCCGCTTACCTTCGCCTTACCCAGAACCACCTAGCATTCAGAAAGCAACTTAAAACGTGGATATTTGACAAGTAATCCTTCTCCCCTTTCTAAGCGCCTTGGGACCCTCTGGGTATGTAGTGCGCTATATAAATTCTCTGACTTGACTTGACTTGTGAAAAGAAGACACCCTAACAACTTTGCCAGGGAGAGTGTCAGAGAGCTGGCACGGAATTTACCCACAGATGGCGACAGCACCTCCACTGGTGGAGCAACACCTTCGGGACCACCCCGTGGAAGAATGGTCCCTAACATTCAGCCGGTGTTTGCAGGCATCAAATTTCTGTGCACGGAGTGTGACGAACTGCTCTGCTATGGGGAGCAGAGTGTTGAACTCATTGCCATAAAGAAACAGCAACACCGCTGCCCTGCCAGTCCCTAAATTTTCACATTTTTTTGCTCCTGTTGAGCAGTTTTGGAATCCCTGTTTTTGTTTTTCCCCTGACAAAAATCCAAAAAAAATATAAAATCGTTTTAAAAAGTCTAAAAAAATATAAAACAACAAAAACAAAAAAAAAATTCTTTTCAGAACTACCTCCAATTTATAAAAAAATGCTATTTTTTTTTTAAAAAAGTGTCATTTTTTATCTCCATGGTACGCTCCCCCGTACGCTCCCCGGTGCGCGTACCTGGCGCTCCCCCTGCGAAAATCGAATTTAAATTTTTTTTTTTTTTTTACCCGCGGGACCCTTTTATGGCCTTCACATCAAAACTAGGGGGTCAGGGGGGTGTACCCTGCCCCCTTTTGCTCATTTCCCCCTTTGATTTTTGCCACCTCTTGTGTCTCAATCTTACCGAGACACAAGATGGCGGCCGCTGCGGACTGTTTCGAATGTTTACAGACACCCGAGAACCAATCAGCTTGCCGTGCGCAAGTCGCGTGGCGCGCCCGGAGCGCTCCCCGGTACGCGCACCGGGGCGCGGCTCTAGATATATATCTTTTTTTAAACCTAATTTACTCAAAATTCACAGGAGCATATATCTTGAGACCTAGCAAAGGCACATCGGGCAAACAATATCTACAATTTTGCCAAGTTTCGTGGAAATCCATTCAGCCGTTCGGGCTAAAAGTGAGGCCAACCGCCCTATGGAAATTAACATGGGAAAAACACGTTTTGGGACCCCCCTTTTTTCTCAGCCCCCCCATGACAAACCCCCCCCAAATTTTCAGTTGCTGCTCAGAAACAAAATGTTCCATTTTCCTGAAAATTTCAGACAATTCCGTTCACAAACGCCAAAGTTATTAGACATAGAATTTTCAAAAATCCCATAGAGAAAAAATCCTAACTATATATACCTACTGGCGACCGCCAGTAGGTAATATATATATATATATATATATATATATGTGTATATATATATATATATATATATATATATATTCCAGGTATGTAGCTGTGGAGTTATTAATAGTAAATTTATACTTCCCTATGTGCACTTACCTTCCACTATTCTCGATATTCTTTTGTAACGATATTCTGGGGGGTTGTTACTTAGCAATACAACCAGTATTTGGGAAAGAATGCACCTATACAGCGCAACTTTAATATTTGGTCATTGTTGAGGCCCCCCCCTCCCCCCCTAAAAATATACTTCTGGCTACGGACCTGCCTTAATCACCACCACCACATTTTCTGAATGTACAAGAAACAGAGACAGAGGTGCACCTTGCTAGACATATCATTTTGTCCAACTAACCTTCACTGCTAGCATGTTGTTATGTTTAAAATCTGTGTGCCCTGTGGGACAGGAGTTTTAAGATCTGTACATGAAGTTCCACGTAACAGTATGCATAAGTGGACCATTCATGCTGATCTTCTTAATAGGGTCATATGTCTGCAATAAGGCGTCTGACAGTGCTTATAGGACGCATAGAGTTTGTGTAGAGGGGACATCTTTGCTAGTTGCACGGGTGGAGTCTATGTGCACTACCAGTCATAGCGGTACTTGTGTGCAAAAGAACATCTACCTCCTCCTGTCTGTACGGTAGGTGGGTGTGTGCACAAGGGAAACAATGTCTATTCCACAAGATTTCAGGCGGTTTCCATACAGAAGGCGTGGGATCAGGGGAATAAGCTCACCTGCATAAGACATTTTGTGGTCTGACTACAGAATAAGGCTCTATATGTGAATGTACAGGTGGTATAATGGTGCTGGTCTTCAGGTTTATAAGGCACAGGATGTGGGATACATGTGCACAGGAAGCACGGGTACTTGTAAATGGAGACACTGAATTTTGGAGTGTGGGGGACCAATTGGGAGTTTGTTTGACAGGGAGCAGGCCCGTGTTTTGGAACAGTTGAGGTGGGTTTAGGCCCAGGGCTCCAATCTTCATAAGGGTGAAAGGACTAGTCAGCATTCAGGGTTTTCAGACAGCAGACTCCCTGTGACCTGGCTCCACTATTTAGTATTACAATGCTTTCACTCATTGTTTTAAACATTTTTCAGGCGCTGTTTTTAACACCATGCCTTTCTTGCTCTCCCATTTCCCTCTCATCCCTTGCTGCCACACACTATTACACACCCCCATCTCCTAGTAGACAGCTTGGCCCCAGCCTTAAAAGCCACTTGGTGAGTGATTCAGGTAAGTTGGGGCAGAGAAGCAATATTTGTGTTCAGAGACCAGTCACAATTCCCGATGTATCAGCCACGGACTGACCTCTGAACACATTAGAGCAGGGGTCTCCAACCTTTTCTGTAGTGAGAGCTAATTCTGCTCAAGGAAAGTCCTGCTGAGCTACTATCATATTTTATCACTGTAAAATGCCGATGATATGTATTAACATTACACTATGACCACCCTAAGCACAATTATCAGTAGTAACCACCCAAATATTCCAGAATAAGTTATCAGCAGAATGCTAGAAAAGCGTTTATTAATATTAAATGCTTGTAATAAAGTAAAATTCAAATCATCACATGCTGTGTGCCACAAAGGATATTACCACAACAGTAAGTCTCCCCAACTCAAATTGAATTATAATTCAGCTAACAACTTTAAATGTGTTTTAGAATTGCAATATTTTGTCTTCCTTAGAATAATATTTTTTCAAAATACACATACTTTTGTATCAAAATCCCTTTACACTTTGAGCAATCAAACTCAATTTTCCAGAAGAAAAACCTTTTCTGAAAAAGCATAACATTTTCCTTCACAAATCAAATCCGTTTTCATTGTTAGAAAATACACAGTCCCTAAACATCAGCTTTTAGTTTTCATTGAGTACCGCCATGTAAAAATGCCTCTCATGGACAAATTATGCTTCAAATACCCAGGTATTGGAATCATAGGCCATGGTTCCTCACCATAACACTAAGAATGCCTCTGTTATGCTAATAATGCCCACCATTAAACCAGGGCTACCACTGTGCCACAGCTGGATGCCCAACATGTATCAGTTATGGCCATTCTTATGGGAGAAGCGGTTGCCACTCTGTCAGGAATGGCTAAAAGCAGGCCAGGCATGCTCTTAATATGTCAGTGATGGCAGCAAGTATGTAATTACTACACTTGTATGCCCAAAATAGTCAAGGACGAAAATATTATGGCTATGGCACAAATATATCATGAATGGGCACAATCTTATGATGGAGACCAGCATACATATTTAGCAGTCCTGGACACTAGGAGTAGCTTTAATGAATCAACACTGTTTATTTGGGAAGAACACAATGTCACACACCCACACAAAAATGAATATGATGCTTTTCATTTTCTCTGCCCTGGATGTATACTCTCTTCTCATCTGCTCTTTGGTTGATCATGCTCCCAACTAACAAATTTTCACTTTAGTTCTTGCAGTCACACCCTTTGGTGGGTCAGCCCTGGTTACTGCTGCTACTATTCTTTGATGTCACACACAGTGCGACTGATCGAGCAGGGCGGATAACATGTCCAATCTTCTTCTTAGGAGGATTGAAAGTGGATCAAGGTGGTTCATGTGGCAGACCCATAGGCCAACGCTGCAGCTTCCACATGCTTCAACACCCTCCGCATGACCTTCAAACGGACCCACCCCCCGAATCCAGGAAGACCGTCACCCATGCACTCATCACCAGCAGGCTGGACTACGGGAACACCCTCTATGCCGGAATCAACAAATCTCTACTCCACAAACTTCAGACTGGCCAGAACGCCGCAGCCAGACTCATCCTCAGCATCCCACGACAAGACCACATTACCCAGCATATACAAGACCTCCACTGGCTCCCCGCCGAAAAAAAGAGTGACCTTCCAGCTGCTCACACACACCTATAAAGCCCTCCACAACACCGGACCCCAATACCTCAACAAAAGAATCTCCTTCTACACCCCCAAAAGAAACCTCCGCTCCGCTGACCAGGCCTTGGCCAAAATCCCCTGCATCCACAGAACGAGAACAGGCGGCACACCCTTCTCCTATATCATGGCCAAGACCTGGAACGAACTCCCCCAGGCATCAGATGAAGCCCCACAAAGAAACCATTCAGGAAGAGCCTCAAGATTTGGCTTTTCGAATGACCTGAGCTGCCCAAATCCCCCACACACACTCCCCCAGCGCCTTGAGACCCTCACAGGTGAGTAGTGCACTCTATAAATACCTGATTGATTGATAGGCATCTCTCAGATTGGCTTGGTTTGGCTTCACCTCTGAGAGCTACTTTGAGGGTGCTGGTGAGCTACCAGTAGCTCCCGAGCTACTGGTTGGAGACCCCTGCATTAGAGTCTCCCTGCTGCGTCATTGTAAGCCTCATTTTATTCACCGGCAGCTGAGAAAGCGAAACATTTCTTTCTGGCCAGGGTGCTATCCTGGCAAAGGCCAACTCTTCCAGGAAGTATTGCTTGCTTGCCACTGGTACTGGATGACAAAGGGTTACTGGGTATAGGAGGTTAGGATGATCTCTGCACGGGAGGTATCAGGGTCCTCTTTGCATGGCGTTTGAACGCAGGCGGCATATGTTAAGTGTAATCGGCTCAAAGGAACTCTTCCATCTCAGAAGAATAAGGAATATGCGGTGTAGAGAGGCATGGAGGGTCTCTTGTGCTTCAATCAAGAGGAAGCAGAATCGCTGTGCCAGGCTGCTGCATTTTTCATAACTCTCCATGCAAAATATGCCATTGAGGACACTGCTTGCGCATTACGCCTCAGACTGGATATATTCCTGTTCGGGCTTGCAGGCCACTGAAGAGTAATGGACAATTGCTAATGTGATTAAAAGTGCAGCAGGCTCATTTCCAGGATTGTAAAATATGCAGATGTACTGCCGCAGTTGTTGGCCTGCTGACAACAAGGCATATCCAAGCAGGGGGCACCTTGTTGAAATCATCTGCAGACATGCCGACTTTCACACAAGCAGTGGCTTCGCCAATAGGCCTTGCATACGCATTGTATTAGCTTTCTCAATGTTTTAGCCATGTTGTACAGCAGCTCAGCCGCTGTGCCCTCTGACATGGACAACGCGGATGTATGACATTACAACGCATGCTTTTACCACGCATGCCTTTACAACGCTGTTTTTACAACGCATGCCTTTACAACGCATAGTGCTTTGGGGCGCTGGATAGTGAATAGTTTAATTTACTCCAGTCCCCGTGGATAGTAGGGAAGGTGCTGGATAGTAAATTAAACCTATTCCCTATCCTAGAGCACCCCCCCAGCGCAATGCGTTGTAATGGTTTGCGTTGTAAAAGTTGCGTCGTAAAGGCACTGCGTGGTAAAAGTTGCGTTGTAAAGGATGTTTCCCGGACAACGCTGCCTTGTTCTAGCACTTTTTTTTATCATCGGAGGAAAGGTGGGAGCAGTGGCATAGTGTTGGAGTGGGGGCAGGGAGGCAGTTGCCCCAGATGCAAAATTCTTAGGGGCATTCTTAGGGGAGCAACATTTTTAAAGCAGTGCAAAGTTTTAAAAGAAAAGTGGAAGGATACATGGCTTGCCCCGGCGTAACGTTTGTATTCTCATGTATTTTATGTTTCTAGCATATTTCAATGTATACTGGTGTTGCGCATTTAATAAGTATGTAGTTCTCTGTTCTTTTTATGAATTCTTTTATGGAACTTCCTGCATTGTTCTAAGAATGACAAGGATTCATTCCTTGCCCGTCCACAGAGCTTTCTGAATGTCTCTAGTCTTGTGTTTTTATTGTAAAAGGAATAAAATAACTTTCTTCAGGACAGCTTCTTGGTGATTTATTGTGGAAATTCTACCCACTCTGTTTTAGCCTAAGTATTACATTTATATGTAATCAGCCTAGGTCCTCCTAGCTGCTCAGCCAGAGTGAGAGATGGTAACGGAATGTTGGTGTGACTGTGATGAATGGAATGCCTGGGTGCCTGTGTGGATGTGTGGATGACAGTTGGAGATGGTCTGAGCAGCTAGGCAGGCTGCTCCTGGTGGGGCTGGTACATGGCTAGTACTTGACTAGAGCTGACTGGACAGAGATTGATACTACCCTAACGTGGGACCAATAAAGAAGACTTGAAATATACAACATGGCTACCAGTGTGTCTATGTACAGGGTACAACATTATTTTGGCGACGAGCGGACCTGGACCCAAGCGTACTTAAGGACAGTACAGTAACCAAGAGACTAAAGAAATTTAAAAGTACGCAGTGTTCCTACTTTGGCAAAGTTGCTATTAGTTTGGCTTCTCTGCGTTTTTAACATTATTTGTGATTTAATATTTTGTTTCACGTTTTGAAATATCTTAATAATTTTCATGTGGGAGGATGGGGGTTATTGATGCACATATATTTTGATGTCATATTTTGCCCATCTTTCTTGATTTGTATTGTTCATTCTCTTGTGATGTTTTGCTTTGAGTTGCATCTCTGATTTCCGAACATTACTGCTTTCATGAGTATAGTTATCTCCTTTAGAATTGTAATTTTTGTTTCTGTTTAAAGGAAAGGGATAATGTTATATCCTAAGTATTACATTTATATGTAATCAGCCTAGGGGGTCCTCCTAGCTGCTCAGCCAGAGTGAGAGATGGTAACGGAATGTTGGTGTGACTGTGATGGATGGAATGCCTGGGTGCCTGTGTGGATGAGCGGTGACAGTTGGAGATGGGCTGAGCAGCTGGGCAGGCTGCTCCTGGTGGGGCTGGTACATGACTAGTACCTGACTAGAGCTGGCTGGAGAGAGATTGACCCTGACGTGGAACCAATAAAGAAGACTTGAAATATACAACTTTGCTACCAGGGTCTCTATGTACAGGGTACAACTTTCTCCACACTACATTGTGGTACCAAGAGTGGGGTCTTCAAGGGGTTCAGGAATATGGACCTACCAACGGACCGATTTGTATCAGAAATGAATGGAAAAGAAAGGAAAAGAAACCTGGCTGGTGTTTGCACAGCACAAGTCTCAGCTCTGCAAGTTTGTGTTGAGTTTGTTTTGCCTTTATCAAATGCCTCGCTGTTTGGTCTTTGTTTACCGATTATGGTAACAGCCTCCGGGTGCATTTTTTGATCTCCAGTTCCGTTTGTCCTGTACGTTGTCTTCTATTGTGTCATGTTGGTGGGCACTGTGGCTGGAAGGTGGATGCAAGAACGATGCTTTGTTCTTGTTGGAGGCGAACGGGATATTTCCAGAGCAACGCCATCTTTGTGACACCCGCTGTTGCTAGGAGAGTATGGGCGCTTTCTACTTGGTTGCCTTCAAAGCAGTGTTTTCTTATCGATGCCCGACGCTGCTTGTAGAGGATGTATCCTTCTACTTCCATGCAGAGGGTGACATTATCCTGAACCTCGCAGTGTGACAAGCACGACGTCGGCAGCCATCTTGCCTTTGATTTTAAGTCTTGTTGTTTTTCTTATTTTCAGTGGCCATTTTGGATCAGGATATCCACTTTATTACGTTCTTGAAGTGCAGTCCTGCAATGGTCCCCATTGTTAGTTGGATTATTACAGATTCAACTCAACTCATGGTTTTAATCTTGTTTTCATGTTTTTAACATCCAGTTTCTTGGCAAGTGCTTTTGCTTGTTCTTAAAAAGAAAAAATATATTTTTTTAAATTACATTTGCTTTGCAGCTGTATTTTTGCAAGCTACACAGGTGAGACTTATGTATCTGTATCAGCGAGCATGGCAACTGTGCAAGGAACGATGCAACCGCCACCTTTTCTGCAAAAGCTAGGTAGGCCTAAGGTCAAATGGCAGGAATGGTTGCACATATTTAATACCTATATTACTGCCATTGATGCAGTTAAGTATTAACTTGACAGGAAAACTGCGCTTTTATTGAACCATCTTGGAATTGCGGGTCAAAAGGTCTTTGACAATTTACCTGTGGTTCCAGCTCCACCTGGAGAAGATGTGCATTGGGATGTGTATTTGGAAGCCAACGAGAGAATGTGAAAGCAGTATACAGATCAATCCAGTATTCTTGTTGCGAGACATAAATTTTCGAAGTGCAAACAATGGATGGATGAGACTGTTGAAGAGTATATTGCCACCTTGCGTGTGTTAGCCTCTAAGTGTGAGTTTGAGAACAACGTAGACATCTATATATGGGATCAATTTGTTTTCAATTGTTATTCTAAAAAGATGCAGGAGAGGCTTTTAACATGAAAAATTCCAAGTCTTAGCGAGACAATCGATATTTCTAGAAGTATCGAGATATCTTTTATTACTTCTCAGGTAATGAATAGTCAGAATTTTCTCATACCGGTCAGTCTGGTATTCCCCCTATCAACTAAGTTGCAGATGATTCTATGATAGCTGCAGTTAGTAGGGGCGGCTTGTCAAAAAAGGGAGATGGGTACAGGTGTGGGAAATTACTTTTCTTGTCCTGATTTAGGTAAAAGAAGTAATTGCTGCCGTAAGGTTAGGCATTTCCGGGGGGGGGGGGGGGGGTATGCAGAAGTGCTTCTGCTAACTCTGATAAGACCAGAATAAGTCATGTGGATGTATCAGGCGGTTCTGAAGATTTTAAAGACTGTGTTGACAGGTTCTCCAATGTGGTTCTCACTATTGCCACAGCTAGTTGTTTGAACAAGAATGCGTACCGTTCCTTGATAATAACACTATTATGCTTATGATTATATTCACAGCTTCCTCTGAAGAAGAATGAATCACCCAAAATACATTGGGAATCTTCCAAAAGTTGTGTTTCAACCAATGTATAATTATATTCATGTTACTGGACATACAATATGATATAACATTGAGATCTGTTTATGTACAAAAAACCTTCATGAAATATTGACAGTGAATATTTAAAATGGATCTGAATTGAGTAATACATTAAATGAAGAGGTATGCATCAGATGTTTTGTTAAATTGCTGTTAAAATTCTAACTTTTTGGTATAAAAAAGAAACCTAAGGGTCCATTTAGTTGTGTGCATCGTGTTGTGCACACTGAGTATAGTACTTAGATGGTAAACAGATAGCAACGGAGATGAGCAGGCTCCGTCACCAGGCAGCACACACATTTTCCATGTTCATAAACTTTATTCGACAGTTAAGTCATAAAAGTACAACATAAAAACATTGGTAGTGATTCAACAATTAAAAAATACATTTTTAAAACCAGTTGAATAAATATTTAAGATACATTAAATCTTTTGATAACTATCGAATACATTTTAAAAAGAGAATTACTCTATTTTAAAAAGAGGGATAATAAACAGTCAATAATTCATTATACAAATTGAGGTATAACTCCAAAAAGGGTGCCGAAATCTGGCGCTGCCAAGGGAAACTCATCACACTAATCAAATAGACAGGGCAGCTATAACACAAAGTCTTCATAATACTTGGGATGTCATAGGCAGTCAGTCGCTGGCTACTTGGGACAACATTTTCAAACGAATTGACCATGCCCAGCTCAAGTACTTCGCCACAGCTATAGCTATAGGAGGGGTAGGGTCTGAACACAAAATTCGCAAGGCCACGGCATATTTTCTGATGCCCATCGCCTCACAAATAGGCTTTATCCACATACTACGTGGTGCAGCATATAATGGACAAAAGAACAGTATATGGCCTACTGTTTCCCGTTGTTCCAAACACCTACGGCATCTATCATTGATAGTCCCCCCCCCCCATTTACAAGTTTATTCCCGAGTTGGGAGAGTACCCACCCTAAGTTGAAAATACAATTTGCGATCATATGGTTTTTCAATCAGGTCTCAGTACTTCTCAAACACTGGACAGGACTTAAATTCAAAAAAACGACCAGTAAGATGGGTCGAAAGACCTTGAGAACGTGCTGATGTAAATACCAGTTCCCAATACCTTCCTTTCAAAATTTTCTTAGAGGGAAAGACTGTGTTTATAGGATCATCCCATAGTTCTAACATACCCAGCTTCACTAACAGGGATCTGATCTCCTTCAACCATTTAATTTTGTGGAGGGAGTCAGTTTTTATGACGTCCATGAGGCCCTTGGCATAGTGTGAGAGTTCCTCTGTACACCATACCCTACGCCAATATAGTAGGGGCCGAAGCTTGGCTAGATCTTCCACAGGTTTCTTGCCGAGATCCAATAATAATGGTCTCAGGGGGGTACTTTGAGGGAGACTAGTAACTGCGTATAAACGCGTTCTCCAGCAAAGTCAGACACTTTAGGTTTTCGAGCCCCCACAGCTCGGCTCAGTATAGGGCCGAGCTCAGAACCTTCATTCCATAGATATCTAACACTGGGCTAATCGGTTTGGTTAGGGAAGTTTTAAATTTGGTTAGAAGAATACCAGCTTGCTGTTTGTGCGTCAAAACAGCCAAATCAAGTTGGCTATTCCAACGCATATCCTTCTGTAAAGTGACACCAAAATATGTAAAAGCTTCAACCTGTTCCAGGGGCGATTTGTTCATTTACACGCTACCTCTGAAGGATTTGTGTTCATTGAAAGACATAAATTTGGTCTTAGCAGTATTTATTTCAATGCCACGCAGATGGCAAAATTCTTCGAATCGCTGTAGGGCCTTCTGGAGACCACTCAGTGTTTTTGAAATAATCAAAGTGTCATCCGCAAACATAGGGATTGGAATACGGGTGCCTGCCAGCACCGGGGCGTCCGTGGGGGCCAGGGAAAGATAGTCAGCCACCCCATTGACGAAGAGCGGGAACAGAGTAGGCGCCATAACGCATCCCTGTCGCACTCCTCTGCCAACGGGGAAGGTTTCCGGTACTTCACCCTGCGCCCCCCACCGAACCCGGGCAAAATGATCCTCATGTAGCCGGATGATAAGGGTCAACAATTCCGGGGCCATCCCCATCTCTCCCAAGACTTGCCATAATTTGCTACGCGGCAATAGGTCAAAAGCTGCCCTCAAATCAACGAACACAGCGTACAAGGCCCCCTTTCCCAATACCACCGTCCTCCAGTACAGAGTGATAAAGCGAAAAACTTGGTCAATCGTACTGGTTAGGCGGTGGAAACCAGCCTGCATAGGACTCAAGATATCGTTATCGTCTATCCAGGCCTGCATCTTGCACAAAACTAATCTGCCCATAATCTTCTGCAGCGAGTCGATGAGCTAATTTGCCTATAATTGCCTGCAACAGACTTATCTCCCTTTTTGAACACCAGAAAGAAATCCGCCCCCTTCCATGAGGGGGGGGACGTCGGCTCCTTGGGCGATTGCATTTGCAATATGGGCAATATATAATCGCCAGATTTGCTTATGGTTTACAAAAACATCAGCGGGGATGCAGACCCGGTGCTCTACCCCCAGTTACCTCATCTAATGCCTTGTCGACGTCTTCAGGAGTAAAGGCCACCCCATCATAATAAATATGTAAAAATGATCCATCGATCTCTTCATCGCTACTCCTAGCGTACTGTGGCTTAAAATAATCGACCCATAGGTACTGAGCCACATTATTCTGAGGGCGATCCGGGCAACCTCCCCTATCCTATTTGAATATGTCCCGGAACAATTTGGGGTTCTTAGCCTCACATGCATCTTTAAGTTCCTTCCACTTATCCTCATCCCAAAGCTTTTTTGCCTCCAACTGGGGTTTCCTGTAACAACCCTGCGCTGACCTTACTTTACATGCATCCTTCGTTCTTAAGGCCTTGCCAAAGCTGGCCCGAGCTTGTCGGAAAGCCTCGTTATACCACCCAACAGGTTTCTTACCCTTTTTAATCCTACATGTGCTGGGCTTACAAAAGTAAGATTTTAAACGGTCAGAAAGTTTAGTGTGAAATGAAATGAAATCAAAAATGATATTCATATAGTGCGTAACTACCCGGAGGCCTAGGAGGCCTAGTGTGGGCATCAATCACAAAGAGCGAGAATCCCCACTAGCGTCACTAGACCCCAACGCAACTAATACATTAGTTACATCATTTTTAATTGCAGCCAGAGTTTCTGGGTGGTCAGCGATTTTACTCCATTTTAAATGGCGCATGTCGTTGGCTAAAATAAGATCTGGCGCTATGACATCCTGTGGGGCTAATGCACCCTCAACTAGAGACAAATTAAAAGTAGAGGTAAGTGGATTTTGGTCGCTTTCTATACAGCCAGTTACCACCATATCCATAAGATAATGCCACTGTCTTAAGTGAACAAGCAAATAGTCTATACGACTAGACCTGTGGCCATTATCGTATGTGTTAATTCCCTGCCTATATGATGGTGTGCGCCCATCAGCTGCCCTCAAGTGATTACCCATACACAGCCCCTTTAATTGAATGGCCGCCTCGGTCCATTTTTAGGTCTCGCTAGACGTAAGCAAAAAGCGAAGCTTTTTGCTGTCTATGCGAGACAACTATAGTAGTTACTTTTCGGGGAATGAGGACAGCCAAGTTGCACGCGCATTTGCAGGCCGAGATTCGACCTCGTGAGCGCGCACGTCGTCACTCACGCATGCGCACAAAGAAAGCCATACACACACTGCATATACACACACGCACCCCCCCTTAAACATACACACGCGCACACACACAGACAGACGCACGCACAAACACACTCAAACAGAGACACACACACGCGTACACCCCACCCCCACTCACCCCTCCTCTCACTCAACACACTTACCTGTTCTGGCGGTGCTCGGCGGCGGATCTGCATCTCGGGCGGCGGTAGCGCTTTGCGGGGGTCTCTCACCACATGAGAGCCCCGCCTTCCCCATGCGCCCGCTCGCTTTTCACCCGGTCCCCCATCTCGGGACCGGGACTCAATGCGGAGCCTTCGTGGCTCCTCGGGCAGCTCTCTCCCTCTCGCGGCGATGGGGCGGGACTTCCGGTTGGGGCCGCGCTGTGATTGGCCGGCTTCCCAACCGCTTCCGGGTCGTCGCAGGCAGCGCGGCGGCCCGGCGGGGATTTGTAAGTTTCGTTTCTTGTTGATAATCGGTGAAATTTATTATAATAAACCGTTTGCCTGCCAGCTGTCTCTTTGCACAAGTTATAACTCAAACATGGGCGGCCTTTCGACTTAATCCCTCAGCCTTCCAAAGTAGTAAATTGAGCATTATCTCTAAGTTGAAGCATAGAAAGGCTTGCTTTTCCTAAACCCTGTGCGTGCACTGGCACAGCTTGAAAACCTCACATACTTTACAACTTCCAAACCATGGTAATCAATAAAACGAAAATATGTACACAGACATAAATCTGGATGTTTTCTCAATTTAAAATTGTGCTTCCTATGGCGTTTCTGCTTTTTACAGGATAGTGCTTATGTGTTTTTGTTTGAAGCACTGCCTAAGATGGGGAGATAAGGCAGTGCATTAGCTCGTCAGTGCTTCTATTTCAGTTGGCCACAGAGCCAAGACCAGCTCCGGATTACCCTGTCTCGTCCAACTCTTCTGACGACCTGAAGTGAGTCGCTGGCCTGGTACAAACCTTATTAAACGTGCAGACAGGGCGAACTTTCAATGTTTATACTTGGACAGAGCCAGGCACCAGTCATAAAGACACTGTTGCCTGGCAGTTCATAAACCCGCAGTGACGTGCGAAGTCGCTGTTGGTTTGCTCTTATAATTTGAATCATGACGTCACTTTTACCTCCTAAACGACCTGCAAGTCAGACAATACTTTATTCGAGTAAATAAACATAAAAGTGCATGTGCCATCAGTCCATCCTATAAAACCACAATTAATAAATAGCATCTTTAAAAAAAGCATTAGGCCCTGGCAACGCATTGCAGTGTTTAAAAAAGACACAACAGCAAAACAAACGTAATCCTCCCTTAACAGCTGTAAAAAGTAAAGGGCAGGTCTGCATCACCTCACCTTACACCGCCTCAGCAGGGGTATTAAAATACGCTTTGAAAATACTCCACACTATTAATACATAGGTTGAAGCTAGTGTCTGCTGCTGTTGTAACAAGCATTTGCAATGCAATAAGTCTTGCATTTGTGAGAGTTTAAGCTATTAGCATTGCAAATGACAATGCCTTTTATTTGTTTTAAAAAGTAAAACATAAATAAGACATTGTCATTTACAATGCAAATAGCTCAAACTTGTGTAAATGCGAGACCTATTGCATTGCAAATGCTTGTTTTTATAGGTGCCAACTCAAGACAGGGGATATCCCACCTTCAATCTTCCTCCTCTGTGAGGCATTGGTCGTCATGCCCTAATGGCTCAAAAGTTGTATTGAAATCCCCCGCTACAAGAGGCAAAGTGTTGGAGGGCATAATCACTAGCAGCTCTTCCAAGGCGGTTAAAACCTCAGATTTTGTTCCTCCTGGGTGGCCTCTTGCATAGACATAAAAAATATCTAGGCTGATACCTGAAGGAATACTAAATCTCACTACAAGGAAATCGTTATTACATACAGGACGTTGCTGAATATTACAGCTTAGGTCCTGCCTAACCCATATAACTAGCCCACCAGCCGGGCGGCCTCTATCCTCTATACCGCTGGGACATAAAAGTTAAGATAGCCCAAGCGGAAGACAGGATCTACTGACCATGTCTCCTGAAAGAGACAAATGTAAAATTTTTCAATAAAATCGTACCACTCAGGTGAAATTAATTTGGGGCCCAAGCACGCTAAGTTCCAAGATACCAAAGAGGTAGTCCCATTCTTACGAGACAAGCCGCCACGGGAATCCACCCTGCCTAAGGAATTACATTGCCTATTTACATTACCAGGCCCAGAAGGTGGGATCAAAGTTATTTCTCCCATAGGTGGATTTAGCAGTATCTCATCACACTGGTGGACCAGATTATTATTCCCTACTTCTGGTTCAATACCATTGGGTTGATGGACTAATATCCCGACGTGGCCGTTAATACTACCCCCAGTTGGTTCTATTCTCGTTCTTGGTTCTCCCTGGCTAGTCTCAAAGGGATATACCCATTAACTGGACAAGGGAGACCGTCAATCGCAATCCTCCAACCCAGACAACCTATCAAATCTATTGAACAACCTTATTCCTCCTTCATTACCCCAAGACTCTATCCCCCTAGCTGGCAACATATTTCCGGGGGTAGGGTGTGATGCTGGATAAAAGTAGGGTCGGGTTAGGGAACATATTGACGTAGCTGTGCTGTCACGGGCCAATCACAAATGTGTTCCGCAGCCCTTCTGTCCCTAAAGTTAATGATTATACAGTCTCCCTCAATAGACTTTTTCCGAGGTACCACCCAATCTACACGCCTTGCAAACAAAATTTCAGCCGATACCTTCACAGGCAATGGACGATTGAAGTTAAGCCAATGGATACACTTATTCTTGAGGTCCCTATACTCCTCCCTTTTGTCCTGACTTAAAGGAGGGACCCCCGCGAGTACCACCACATAGGGGATAGATTCGGGAGGAAGATCTATACACGGTGATCTTTTTACTAGTGGCACACAGGGGGTATCCAGATTCACTTGGGTATTATGTGGTACCACCCTGTTGACTTCCCCCATCACAACCCCTCCGCTCAGCACAGATTGGCTAGGAACAACTTGGTTTCTCAAGGGAGGTAAAAGGGTGATATACGATGGCACAACAGGATCAGTAGATTCAACAGTTTCACTCACAGTCTGCTGGCCATTAAGGTGTCCAATTTTGTTCGGGTGCCCAGTCAAAAGTGCTTGATTGTCAGTAAGATCTTTGGCCCGGGTTTTAATCCGTGCCTGAGCCGAAGCAAGTGACAGTTCAAGGCTTACTAGTCTATTTTCAATGATATCAAGTCTATCATAGATAGGGAGACATTTTTTTTAAAGATGGATTCCAATTTGGTCCAGAAATCCAACCCCAGCTCGGCAGGTAACTCGTCGCCAGGAGTCGAGGACAAGGTTATCGCTTCACTAGGGAGTTGACCTGGATCCGGACTATTGAGCACTGATGGTATAGCGTTCTTATCAACTGTGTTAACTTTCTGAATTTTGACTTTCCTTCCTTTAGCATTTGCGCTCCCACGTTTCCTTTTAGAAGTTATGCTCGACATTGATTGAGTCAAACCCTGCTTAGAGCTACATGCAGGCCGGGTCTTAACGCGTGAGGCCGGGGATCCAGGAAGAATACTAGGGGGTGGATTAAATACATTTCTAGAGCTCAGAATGACATCCTCGGTTACAGGGAGGCAAGGCGGGCTTCCAGCTTGATGCAATACGCAATTCCCCTGGCCTTCATTGTTACAGCCTGCCTCACTGGACTCTAAAACATGAAGTTGTAGCGGCGACCGAGCCTGAGCCAGGTACCCAATGAAGAGCATTTTTCTAAAGCAATATCCATGGACAGTCTCTTTTCTGTCTGTACAATTTCATGGGCTAGGATCGAAGACACTCTTATTAGAAACTGGTCCAGGGTTCCCACTATGGTGCCACCGCCAATAGATTTTCTTCCTTTTCCGCCCGTAGGAGAAGCCATTTACGGTACAAAGTAGAGTCAATTCTTTGGGGTTGCTAGGCAATATAGGTCAATCACAACTTGCAAAATGGTTTCAGCTTGCACTAACCTTTGAATAAAGATGTTAGAGAAAGGCCCCTTCCCGTCCTCATACGTCCTCGAACGGGCTCAAACGGGCCCGCCCTTGGCCTGGGCTTCGCCCACGCGTGTCCCGCGCTGCGGGAGCCCCAAAGTGCTTAAATGCGCCGCCTGGCTCTACCCCAGTGACGCGTGAACATGCGCCACACGGGGGAGCTGGGAGATGTAGTCTGCGGCAGGAGCAGCGGGTCCGGTGGCGGGAGCAGGAGCGTGAGCAGCAGATCTGGTGGCAAGAACAGGCACAGGAGTTTTAAATGCCGGTAAAATGTTCAGTAAGCACACACAATTAGAACATACACTTGAAAAAAAATTTAAGTGAGTACTTTGAGTGGAGTATAACTCTTGGATTTACTGCAATTTCACCAGTTCTGCTCACATTTTTACCCTGCACCACGTGTAGAAAATGTCATTTGAAGACATAGTTCATATCACGGCCAATCAGGCAGAAACTAATGCGTACACCGCAGAAGAAGCATTCAAGAAGTGAGAACCTTCAGTGCAATATCAGGAACAGTAACTCAAGTTTTGAAACAATTAGAATACACCATGCAGGAAGCAGTGTATTAGAGACTGCATGCTACAACATTAATCCAATATCACAAAGTCTAATGCATTACACAAAGATTACGGATCTCTTTGAAACAAATGCTTTTTAAATTCAACAAGAAATTCATGTCAATGCCAGGGGGAAAACATGGCGGCCAGCTAGGTAGTCGGTCGCGTGTGCTCGGAAAGGAGGAGCGGCGTTTTTGATAAAAACAAACAGCCTGTTATGCGTCCAACAAGCGGGTGCCCAGTTTTTGTACCTGATTCACGTTAGCGGCTTTTTTCGTGTGATCTGGGATTCTTTTCCACTATCGTAAACGGCAAGCGGAGGGGAGTGAAGGGCGGCGGCAGCCGCAGGCAGTGTATGGCGGCGGGAGACGAGGTGCGATTACCCAGGCAGAGGGGAGGGGAGGAGGAGCCTCCAGCAGAATCACTGGAGGAGCAGGCTGCCGGAGGAGGAGAACGCTGGGGCAGAGCGGCTGCCGAGTTGGGAAGAGGTAGGAAAGCAGCAGCTAGGCTACAGTATAGTGCGGGAGGGGCAGTTGGTCGTGGAGCTGGAGGCTTAAAGGGAGAAAATAAATTGGAGTTAGGAGAAGCCCCAGTGTTGCAGGCACATTTTAGCCCTAAAGTGAGTGCTTATGGGGTGGGTGCTGAAAATACAGGCAGAGGGGGTAAGGAGAGGGGGTTACGATCAAAGGTTTCTCAAAACATTTCTAGTGAGAGAAAAAAGGGCTCAGTACACACTGAGAAGGAGGAAAATAAGGAGGTCACAGGATACGTTTTGAGGAGTACAAGACAGGGAGGGAAGGAAAAGCAGGTTAATACACAGAAATCTGTAAAAAAAGATTTAGGCTCAAATTTTAGGAATAATAGTAAAAAGCACAGTAGGCAAAACAACAGAGCAGGGTTATTAGCAAAAAATTTATCAATAAATCCCTCTTTGAATGCATACTTTAAACCCATGCCCAAAACTCTAATATTATCAAAGGATTCTATCCCAGACAGCGCCAGATCGAATAAGAGTGGGTATTTGAAGGAAGGACAGACGAAGGGGGAGAGGCTGGAAGTTGGTACTGGGTTGAAAACGTCCGAGGTAGAAAACAGCTTGACAGATTGGGCAGATCAACTAAGTCCGAATAGTTATCAGGTCTTAGAGATGGAGGATGTAACCCAAGATAATCAAGATACAATTGATGTCGAGCGGGAGTCAGGACAGGAGGTTAGTGCTGCACCCACAAGTCTAGGGGAAAATGACTCCCCCTTGACAGAAGAGCCGGACATTAGAGAGGAAGTGGAGGGTGAGGGAGGAGGTAGAGAGAGTTTATATGAGGTTGAGAATCTGGATAGTACGGTTATTGCCCTTTTAAGAAAACTTGATTTGGATGTGCACAAGGGGTTTGAAGAGTCAAAGGCGAATCAGGAGGGGATCAGGGAGGTATGTGGAGTTTTGGAAACTAAGTTTGATGATTTGCAAGCGTACAGAAGCTCTTGAATTAGAGGTTCAGGAGATTAGAGAAAAGGTACAGGAAAATAGCAAAGAATTGGAAGAAGTTAGATCCAGGGAGAGGGCGCATGAAGATAGACTGGAAAGATTGGAGAATATGCAACGGAGGAACAATTTAAAAATTTTGAAACTGCCAGAAGGGAAAGAAGGTGAAAATATAAAGGGTTATATTGTCCATTTATTGAAAACAGAACTGCAGGTAGAAGAAACGGAGGAGGAGATCTCTCTGGATATTCAGAGGATACATAGAGATCCCTTCAGATTGAATCCAAATCGCTCAAAACCCAGAAGGATTTTGATTAACTTCCTGACATATAGTCTTAAGGAAAAACTTCTGGCCGCGGCTTTGAAGAAAGGAGCCTTGATGGTAGATAACTCTAGAGTTGAGGTCAGGTCGGACCTGTCAGTGGTAACAGCAAACAGGCAATGGGAGCTGGGCAAAAGGATCGAGCCATTAAGAAGTATGGGAGCTACTGTGCAATTGAAATTTCCGGCTTTTTTAAAAGTCATGTGGAAGAATAGAATGCATACTTTCAGGTTTGTCGAGGATGTTGATGCTTTTTTGGATCAATGTCAGGCCGAAAATGTGTAATTGAAAAAGGCTCTAGAAGAATGGGTATAGCACTGGACGCATAGAGGCTTATTATTTGTGCATAAGTAAGATTGTGAAAGAAAACGCCATACCTCTCGTAACGGGTACTCGAAAGGCCTTGGTAGGGCCTTAGGAAGCTGGTTGGGTTTTCCAGGGAGGGGGGAATGGGGGTGAGGGGGTGAAAGTTGGGAGAGGGGGTTGGGAAGGGGGAGTAGGGAAGAAAAAGTTAAAAAAAATTCTCGTAAGCTATTTTCTCACCTGGGTGTTAGTGAGTTCCGAGGGGATATGTGATGATGGGGGGTAGTGTTGCGGAGGTGACCTTGACTTCCTGGAATGTGAATGGTTTACGAGTAAAGTCTAGGAAGGACAGGATAATGAAGTACCTAAGGGATCTCTCAGTACATATTATGATTCTACAGGAGACACATTTAACTGGGGAGGAGAGCAAGAAATATTTTGCATCATAGCGATGGCTGAAGCATGTCTTTTATACTCCACAATCGGCGGTAACAAAAGGGATTGCATTGTTGGTTAGACAGGGGGTAGACTGTATTATTGAGGGGGAGGTAGCTGACACTAAAGGAAGATGGCTGATTGTTACTATGAAAATTAGTGGCCTCGTATATAACATCATAGGATATTATGGTCCAAATCAGGACGATGTGGGGCCTTTGGATGAATTAATTAAAGAGATGGTAGGTTTTACAGGTAATATTATTCTTGCTGGAGACTTTAACACGGTATTGGATCATAAATTGGATAGATCCTCAAACAGCAGGGCGCAAGTAAATAACAAGATGTTGAAAATTAGTACGTTTTGGTGAACATTATCTGCGCCATCTTGCCTCTTCCCCTGATGCCACACTTTTGTCGTGCGCGCCCGCCATTTTTTTAAGATGCCCCGATCAGAACGAATCCTTTTGCATGCCGCTGGCCCCTGACATAGCCCTTCGCCTTCACTAAGCCTGCACGCTATCCACCCCCTGCTTGCACCTGCCTTGAGTCATAAACCCCTCTTCGGCGCTGCTCTGCCCCAGGCCCTCATCCTGTTCCCAGCGCGACACCTCCCTGCTTTCCTTTCATGATCTCCGGCCCTTAGATGCAAAACCCTTTTTCCCCGTGTGCCCGTTTTGTCTTCCCCGTTCCCAAGCCGACACCCAGCTCTGCCGATACCATCCTTGCCCCTCCCCGTACAATAGAAAGCTTCCCCCATCAAAGAATCCCCGGGTTGATCAAAGCCCCCACCCCATGAGATCCGATCAAACCCCCCACATTCCGTGAATCGGCGGATTATCCAGCTGCGCGATGCTCATCACCTGTTGTGACTAGGGTGGGGACTTCAGCTGTAAATGTGTGGGAACGGACCCAAAGGGGAGTTCCGAGAATGTCTTTTCCGTACATCAAAGCTTTAACATGTATGTGTAAACTACAATAAAGTCATAAATGTGTGTATAAGAGGCCAGGCCTCAGGAATACCGTTAGAGCACCTCAGAACGATACCTTCTGTCCGTTTCGTTGTGTTCTCCTCCGGAGAGAATAAAAACCCTTGTTTCCTGCTTTCCAGTCTCCAGCGCCTGCCTCTTCATTGATTTAAATAACTAGAGGGTCACAGAGGCAATACTGCCGGGCAAATATCGATTGTCCCCGACCCGATTGAACTTTTTACAATTGGCGTCCCAAGCGTGGGGCCCATCAGCGACTCGTGGATCCAGTGGGAGAGGTCCCGACGACAGAGTGAACGACTGCAACGATCGGGAGAGCTCTTGCCCAATAGACCCTCGTCTGGCAGCCGATCATCCGAACTTCACTAGTTCCGAACAGACCTCTCTCGAGTGATCTACGGTCCTGACTGGGAACCATCAGGAGTGCCGTGAGAAATACGAGAAAAAGAGGACGATCGGGCGCTGGATTCGGAAGACAAGAAACTGTCCATGCGGTCCGGGTAAGGTCGTGTTACCACGACAAGTTGCGAAAAATTTGCTTGATTGTTTGATTGTCCAAAAATACTAGTATTGCTTTGTTTATTTTTATTTGGAGATTCACTGTCTGCAAACGGAGAAACAACAGGCTCTCTCTCTCTTTGCAAACAGTGGAGGATAGGTAGGGTAGCAGCCGTGCTTATTCTTTTCTCCCCCACTCAATAATTGCTTGAAACTGAACTGTTGTTCGCAAACTATTGTTTCCTGGAGATTCCCTGTCTGCAAGCAGGGAAGAGACCACCCTTTTTGCAGATAGTGAAAAGGGTAGGTAACGCAGATCTTTGCGGACCTACTCATTCTCCCCATTGTTATTTATTGGTCGTTTGGTTTTATATTTTTTTTGATCCATGAGGTATTCACTGCCTGCAAACAACGTTGAATAGAAATATTCTGTACGGTCTTTGCACCTAGTGATAAGATAGGCAGTGCTGACTTTTTAGTCCCTCGTTACGAGCCGTCATGTCTGTCTTCTCCCCACTGATAAATAGCCTGTTTAGTCCGGACCGCGTATTAGAGGTGGACCATATAGCTCCATTAGAAGGCACCCCTAATAAGGACATGTTCATAAACTATGGGTTAGTCACCATAGCCTATAATAAATTATGGCACAGGTATACCGAAGAGAGTCAAGACAAACAGTGGCCACTGGCAGGATCCTTTGACCTTGATAAAATAGAAACGTTAGAAATAGCCCTTCGAAATAATAAGACAACGCCAATTATGCTCGACAGTCTCGGTATGTGGCGCAGAGAGGCTACGAAACGACAGAGAAAAGACGAGGATAAACCAAGTAGGGAAATATACCGACAGGACAACCCCAGGACACCGCTACCCACAACTTATCCCCCGACACTATGCAAAGGACGACCAGACTTAGGGTCAGACCAATGCGCTTTTTGTAGGTATGTCGGACACTGGAAAGCCCAATGCCCGACTCTACTGAGCGTGAGTAAAGGCAAAGGGCCGACAAGAACGACAGACCGACAGTACGAGAAAAGGCGCGAGACAAAGAAGAACCCGACTTACATAGACAGACCAGACAGAACCACCACGTTTGATTATGCCCGATGGCACAGATTTCGCCAGGAAAATCTCAGCGGCATGCTCACGTTCTCCTAGGTCGGGCAATGTCAAGACGGGAACCCAGCCTCGTTTAAAATTCACAGACGGAAAGAGATAATTATGACCAATAACTGTTTTTATATTTGTCTTGGGTCTTTGTATGTCGTACTTGTACTGTCCCCCGTCTGAGTTTGTGTGTATGTAATGTGCAAATCTGCGTCATCCCTCTACACGTGTTTCCGTGTTACTCGACCTCTGTTAGCAGAAACTTAGCATAAAAGCAACCTGGAAAGAAAGAAATGGTAAAACAAAATCCGTAGACCATTAATGAACTTGAACTTTTAATTTAACACAACAAACAAGGAATAATAACGATAAACTGTAGAAAATGAAAGTCAAACAGAACATTCGCCCCCCCCCATTCTGGAACCTTCCAAAGTAGGGCAGGGTTACGGCTACGCCCAACCAACGGCAACCCATATAAGGCGAGCCCGGCCGCCAACTCTTGGTCAGGAAATCTTAACGTATGGGGGAGCCGGAGGAGAGGCAGGAGCCCGCAGCCTGGGCATTTGCAGGTAGTCCCGCCACATGTCTCCTTGGCCGGCCGCAACGGGCCTGGAAAGACTAAGGTAGTCCCGCCACATGTCCAGAGGAGAACGAGGCACCTCTTCCTTTTCTCTTCCGTCACAGCCGCAGCAGTCCTGGACGGCGGGATGTCCTGCACGTACCTCCACAACAATTTGTCCAAGTTGGGCTGGGAGGGAGAGGCGACGCGGACGAGCCTCTCCCACCTCCACCGGTAGGAGGTTTCCCAGCCCCCAGCCCGACGCCGAACACCCCCAGTCAGGCGATGGTGCCAATACTTGCGCAGCACCGAACGTACAATGGTGGCACCCCAGTACTTGCGCAGCGCCGAACGTACAATGGTGGCACTTGGGGAACACCGGATGTGGAGAGGCCTTCATGCGGGGCGATGAAAAGGAGCGGCATGGAGTACACCGGGAGAAGGAGACGATGCGAACGAGTCTCCCTTGCCCCCCCAGGTGGGGGCATCACAGCCGCACCCCAGCCGAACGTCCCGCTTTCACAAAACAGGGACCTCTTCCTTTCACTCCGAAGGGTCTCTTCCACTCTTGCAAACTCGACGAGAGTGACCCCGGTAGGGCCCCAAAATGGCGTCTGGGTCCGCTGGAAGGTGGGCCCCGGCCACTAGAGTAACTTTGACCAGCAATATAACTCGAACATTTGCCCTCTGGAGCACGAGCCCCCATCTCCGACAGCATCTCCGCAGCCTTGAAGATCCTACAAGGGTCCCCGGCGGAACCTTCGGCCTTTGCAGGTTTCCGGTAAGGGACGGCTGCCTTGATCGCCGACGAAACAAACATGACATTGCCACACCTTCTGTTAGCGTGAATTCTAGAACTGCCGAAAAGGACTCTGGTCCAAACTGCCAGTAATGGAAACATTTCCCCCTGATGCTGCTTCCGGACTGAGCCGGCCCCGCCCAAAATGGCGCTGGTATCAATCGGAACTTACGAACACCTCGTGGTGTTCCTTCGCACTAATATAAACTTGATGTTCTGAGATTTTATATGATCCTTTGTACACTCGGCTAGAAAAGACAAGGAGAACTTACTCGACGAACAGTATGAAAAGATTCCCGTTACAAATGTTGATTACGAATGTACAATGTATTATATTTTTATAACTGATGTAAACCCCATTTACGACGCACACGTACGGTATGCATATAGGAAATCTGATTACAACTGTTATGATTATGCTTCTAAATTATGAAAATATATGCCCCCGAACCCCCAGCCAATTAATAGACGTTTTAGTCTCTTACAAATGAATGAGTAAAACTTTCCGATGTTTTTATTGCTGCAAATGACACCCCCCACTGTACGCACTTTAGCCATTGCCACGACCTGCCAAATACGACCGCACCCTCATAATCCATATGCTGAAATGATTTTGCAAAATAAAGTCTTTGAAACTATGGACGGGTATTGCATGCTTTATTTTAAAAAAATATGGGATGGGTGGGAAAGTTCTTTTCTGTGCACCCTACTCTGCTCTCTCTTTAAGGTTAAAAGAAGATGGTTGCCCAGCCCTGGAGGACGGATCGGATCGACAACACGACACTCCGCCTTCAATGTACGCGACTGACTCATGAACTCTCGCGTAGAGGAAGACCTTGCCGTCCAAGGATGGGTAAAACGAATGGTGTAAATGAGGGAATGTAAAAGGAGGGTGAAATGAAATAATGTAAATATTATAAAGTACAACGTTCCAAAGTAGCAGGGACCCAAGAACCGAAGAACCTTAGAACGCCACAGCGTTGAAAGAGATTTAAGGACCCCGATAGTGAGATACATCCTTTGACTAGATACCTCGCACTAGGCACCTCTGGTTTCCTTTTTATGTTTCCCCGCACACGCCCTACATGAACACACTACCCCCCCCGACTCCAGAAACCATATCCCCGGGGACCCTGCCCCAAGGAGGAAAGACGAGTAAGAGGTAAGTAAAGGACTTATGAATCCATGTATTTGAATGCGCGCGAATGCTGTCTCCCCCACCCCCCCCCCCTTTTTTCCTCCTTCTGCAGGTTACATCAGAGATTACAGCCGAGGTGTGGCGAAGATCTGAAGCCTTGCCACGTCTAATACACGAAGCGGACTAGCGCCGCAAGGTGGTGTCTAAGCACGCCTGCAGACTACTCACGTACCGAACAAACCCGAAAAATTAGCACAACCTGATAAAAAGTGGTCACCCTTAAACCAGACCGGACGAATGAACCCATGTCACGTATGATGCGAAACTATGAGGGAATGTGTGTGTGTGTGACTGAGGCGTTGGCCCAACTGGTCGAAGGACCGAGAATGCGAGAAAGTGCGACAACATGGTACCTCCTTTCTTCTTTCCTTTTTCTCAAGGCACGTCCCCTCTACCCTGTCTAATGCTCAAACTGCATGATTACAAGATTCTAACGCAGACTCGTGAATGCCCTTTACTGTGTAATGCACTAAATAGCCTTTCTTGAATACACTGCCACCCTCTCTGTTGCACGTGTACTATTTAGCCTGCCGTTGCACTCTCTCTCTCTCTCTCTCTCTCTCTCTCTCCCTCTATTTTTGCACTCCCACTCTTCCGAGTGGTTAGCCCCGAAATTGGCAGACTGCCACCCCTAGCACCCCACCTAATTGGCTTCAAATACCGTCAGTATTTGCACAAAAACTTGTCTTTAATACAATCACCCTGAGACCGCGTCATTACCTCTCCTTTTCCGCTAGAAGTCAATGAACCCAGGTTGGGCCGTAAGGGAAAGGACAGGTAAAACGACAGAGGTTCCCTAATCTGACCCGAAAATAAGGGAACTACATGTCAACGGCTCCTATAGTATAAGACAAGGACCTCAGAATACGCGACCCTCCCCTCCCCGAATTGTCGCAATACCCAAACCGGAAAAATGACCGCCCCCGTTACCTCCCCTGTATATGTCCCTGGTTGTTTCCCATAAAACCCCTGTCCTTCCTAATTAAGTAATCGGGCTGTAAAAGGTTACGTAGGACCCAGAATGATGTTTTACAAGGTTAACAGACTAGTTCAAGGTAAAGAAATCATCGAAATGAACCCCGCAGTAGTTGCAAAACAGGATGCACCGATAGAAAGGAAATGTTTAGCCATGTTCGTCTCTCAGCAAAATACCTGTGTAGTACCATGTTGACGACTCACTGCACCCTTTTGTAAATGTAAAACTCTAGAGAACGGCATATCTTCGCCAGATTTGTCTCACAAGGGTGGGTTACCATCAGATGAACTGCCATGCCTGTAATAAATAATTATGAAGGAAAGTCATAGTAAATCCAACAGAACCCGTCACCGGTCATTCATATGCCAGTTGTGAACACTAAAATAACGGGCATTTTTCATTCTTTGCCTGGAGCTGGGAGAGAAATAGACTTTTTGATTATCTTCATCTGCAAATTTTCTAAAGACTGTCTTTTCAAACTTGTTTAAGGGTACCGCTGTTGGAGGAGAAAAGGACCGGATGTGGGAGCACGAGGCCCGACTGCAGACTAAGGAACACCTGCGACATTAGCCAAGGCGAGACCACGACTGAAAAGAGCTGCAGGACGAGGCACTGTTTTCGACAACATGAGAAGAAAGGGTCGACCTGATGCCCCTGCTCGATGTCCAATGCCTGTCGACAAGTCCCCGCTCTCTGAATTCGGTCACACGCCCGCCTATTTGAAGTCTCTCGTTCCCCTAGTTTGTTCCTAATTTGGCCTTGCTCCATCCCCCTTTCCCTCTGACCTACCCTATGGACTGTTTTGTACGCTCTTCTTCCATCCGAACTTTCTGACAATCACCTCAAAGGACACAGGGCGAAAAGGACCTTTCCGACCAGAAACGCGAGGAAAGGGTCGTGCCCTGCAACGCAGAACTTAGAACAGAGCTGGACTTGTAGCTCCACCGCCGGTGCTCAACAGCGCCAACGAAAGACCACAAAGAACAATGAGAACTCGTAAAACTTCGAACATTTGACATCCTCAATCACCGTTTTTTATGCCTCATTTCTCTCCCAGCCGCCATTGTATTGATCCTGCTCCAATCCGAATCTGAAATATGTATTAACCTGCCAGTTCACGTTATGATATGTACTTGCTGCTCGCCGTTTTTGTATTACATTCCTATGACTTTCCTGCTGAACAAGTTTATCAAAGTTTATCAAATAGGCCCGCCTCCTGAAAACTAGAAAAGTTGAAATGTATCGTTTACAACTCTTTTTATCTAGGGTTCCTACCATTTTCCTTCTCATGCCCACCACAATAGAACCGAGTAGAAAATGAACCAGCAAGATGTCTTGAATATGTTAAAGGGAGGACTGTTGAAAATTAGTACGTTTTGGTGAACATTATCTGCGCCATCTTGCCTCTTCCCCTGATGCCACACTTTTGTCGTGCGCGCCCGCCATTTTTTTAAGATGCCCCGATCAGAACGAATCCTTTTGCATGCCGCTGGCCCCTGACATAGCCCTTCGCCTTCACTAAGCCTGCACGCTATCCACCCCCTGCTTGCACCTGCCTTGAGTCATAAACCCCTCTTCGGCGCTGCTCTGCCCCAGGCCCTCATCCTGTTCCCAGCGCGACACCTCCCTGCTTTCCTTTCATGATCTCCGGCCCTTAGATGCAAAACCCTTTTTCCCCGTGTGCCCGTTTTGTCTTCCCCGTTCCCAAGCCGACACCCAGCTCTGCCGATACCATCCTTGCCCCTCCCCGTACAATAGAAAGCTTCCCCCATCAAAGAATCCCCGGGTTGATCAAAGCCCCCACCCCATGAGATCCGATCAAACTCCCCACATTCCGTGAATCGGCGGATTATCCAGCTGCGCGATGCTCATCACCTGTTGTGACTAGGGTGGGGACTTCAGCTGTAAATGTGTGGGAACGGACCCAAAGGGGAGTTCCGAGAATGTCTTTTCCGTACATCAAAGCTTTAACATGTATGTGTAAACTACAATAAAGTCATAAATGTGTGTATAAGAGGCCAGGCCTCAGGAATACCGTTAGAGCACCTCAGAACGATACCTTCTGTCCGTTTCGTTGTGTTCTCCTCCGGAGAGAATAAAAACCCTTGTTTCCTGCTTTCCAGTCTCCAGCGCCTGCCTCTTCATTGATTTAAATAACTAGAGGGTCACAGAGGCAATACTGCCGGGCAAATATCGATTGTCCCCGACCCGATTGAACTTTTTACAATGATGTCAAACAGGGTGAAGGGGTAATAGATCAGTTTGGTTTATGTGATGTGTGGAGACACAGGTCAGGTCAAACACTAGGCTATACCTATTACAATGAAAAATACCGTCACAGATCACGGATTGATTATATTTGAATAGATTTAAGATTGTTGGAGAGAGCGAAACAGATCTTTCACGTTGGGGTACACCTCTCAGACCATTCAGCAGTTACTTTAGTGGTTAAGATAGGGGTGAGCGGTTTGGGTTCGGTCTGGAGGCTGGATCGAACCGTATTGTATGACTCTGAGTTGATAGAGAATCTCAGGCAGGAAATAGATGGATTTGTAGTGCATAATGTGGGGTCAGCGGGAATTGATGTTGTTTGGGAGGCCTGTAAAGCTTTTCTCCGAGGGAGATTGGGAGTTTTGGCGGCTAGTAAAAGAAGAGCATACTTTAGCAGGGTAGAATCTTTGGAAAAGGAAGTTCGTCAAAAGGAGAGAGAGCTAGTGGAGGCAGTGAGCAGTGAGATTAAAGAAAAGATTGTTCAAGATTTGGAAGAATTAAAAAGAGAAATTGCTGTAGTGGTCTCTAATAGGGTTAGGGAAAAATATGAGGCTACTCAATTAGCACATTTTGAATATGGTGAAGCTACAAGTAAATTATTAGCTTGGAAAACTAGGAGTGAGCGGGTACGTAGCACAATTAAAGAAGTAAAAGATGGTGAACTAGGACAGTTTGTTGCTGACACAAAGGATATTGCGGAGGCATTCTATAGATATTTTGAAGAGGTGTATAGGGAGGATCTTGCTCCGGCTAAACAAGCAATAGATAGTTTTGTAAAGTTTTTAAAACCATTGACGGAAGAGCTTCAGGAATTATTAGATCGAGAGATAACGTTGGGAGAAGTAGAGATCGCTATAAGAAGTGTGAAGAAAGGGAAGGCTCCAAGACCAGACGGGCTTCCTGCCGAGGTCTACAAGGCAGTGGCAGGGAGCGTGGCACCCCTATTAACGAAACTTTTTAATGATATTTTTTTAGGTGATGCGGTCCTCCCAGCGTCATGGAATGAGGCAAACATTATTGTTATTCCTAAACCCGGGAAATCACCGAAATATATGGACTCCTATAGGCCGATTTCGTTGTTAAACAGCGATTATAAGTTGTTTGCCAAGATCTTGGCAGATAGGTTGGCTAGAGTTGTCCCACATCTAATACATAAAGATCAGAATGGGTTTATTAAAGGGAGGTATCTAAAGGAGTTAACGTTTTCCCTTATATGCAGTATAGATGCAGCAGCTACATATAACCTTCCCTTGGCGGTGGTTGCCCTGGACGCCACCAAGACATTTGATCGTGTTAACTGGGTGTATTTGAAATAGTTAATAGCTCATATACAGATGGGGTCAATTTTGGCTCGGTATTGACACGGCTATATCAGTCACCCACTTCGAGGGTTTTAGTAAACGGGAATTTAACACCACCAATAAAAGTAATGAGGGGTACAAGGCAGGGATGCCCTTTATCTCCTCTCTTGTTCGATCTTTATATAGAACCTTTAGCGTGTCGAATAAGAGAGGCAGAGTTAATTCCTCCTTTTGAGTTTCAAGGTTGGGCCAGAAAGATTGGGCTATACGCGGACGATATAGTCATTTTTACCCCTAAACTACATCAATCACTGAGTTGTATAGAAACTATAACGAAGGAATTTGGTGAGGTTTCTAGATATCTTTTAAATATGGATAAAACTGAGATTATGTCCTGGAACTTAAATGCAGGAGTTACAGCATGTAAAACAGAGATAAGATATCTAGGGGTGCAAATAACACAGAAAATTAAGGAACTTTCTAAAATAAATTTGGCTAAAGTAAGGAAAGAAATCTCCCAGGTCATGAGAGGCTGGGTGCATTTGCCGTTAACGTTATACGGCCGAGTTAATTTGGTGAAAATGATGGTTCTACCCAAGTTAACTTTTCTTTTTGACTCTATTCCACTTATGTTTGAGAAGGAGGAGATTAGAAAGTTGCAAAGCGAGATTGGGTCTTTTATTTGGGCATCTAAAGGATCCCGTTTATCTTGGAAAAAAATTAGGAGAAGACTTTTGAAAGGAGGTTTGGCAGCCCCGGACCTACAGATTTACTCTTGGGCTTTTTTGTTAAGGAACTGCAGAATGCCTTTGGGAATCCCAGGGAGTTCAGACATTGGCATACTACTCTCAGCACTGTTAAGAACGGAGAAGACTAATCAAAGGGCAATTATGTATAAATTTGCCGACCCGAAATACTTCAAGAAAATAAGGTTAAAGGTTTTGAGAGATCTAGCTATGTTATGGTATAGAGTCAGGAGGGCAACAAAGATACCGTACTTTAGTGCAATGGCACCAATTTGGGATACACCAGGAGCTCCGAGTTGGACTGATGATGCTTTGGCAACACCATTAAAAACAGTAGGACCTCAGAGATGGGGGGACCTGTTTTTAGAAGGGAGCTTAGCACCGTGGAGGTACTGGGAACAGAAGTGGGGCCATAACTTCTCTAAACTTAAGTACCTCCAGATACAAAGCTGGGCTGTCGGGAAGGAAAATTTACTCGGGCACTACAATGTTTTTGAAGAGAAACTAGCTTTGGAGACCCCAATTAAAAAAGAGGTGGCGATGTGGTATTGGTCGATAGTGGACCTAGAAGATGGACCCTTTGTATTGCCGGAAACCCTGTGGGGAGAGTGCTTGCCGAGGATTGCGAAAGAGGATATATGGCAAGTATCTATGTTGATTCTATACAAGGTGGTTAAACCTGCTAACTTAAGGAGAAACCACTTGTTCACTCTCCACAGGGCGTATTGGACTCCAAAAAAACTGGCGAAGTTCAGAGACGGCGGTACAGTGAGGTGTTCCAAATGCAATAGCCCGAATGAAGACGATATACATATGTTTGTTACATGCCCAGAGATAGAAGACTTCTGGAAAGCAGTGAGTAAATGCTTGTCCACTGTATTGGGCCAACAATTGGAGGTAAGCCCTGAACTTGTTATGACGGGAAAAGCAGATTTACAAGGTAAGGGCTATAACGATAAAGTGAAGTTGTTGTTTCATGGTATCTTGGTTGCTTGAAGGGAAATATGCAGAATGTGGATATCTGTGGACTCTCCGTCTGAGTTGACTTGGTTAAGATCTATGAGAGTTATGGCAAAGCTAGATATGGCTGGTCGGAATAAGAAGAGATGCAAATTTTGGACTCAGTTCTTACAGCACTATGGGTGATGGTGGGGGGGACGAAGACTTAGATGAAATAAAGTCCTATGATTAAGATTCTCTAGAATCTCGGTGGAAGTTTGTTGTAAGGAGGAAGGGCGAACGAGGTATATTTTACTCCTAAACAACACTACGCCCGCTATATGAGATAAATTAACCCCAGGGTGGATCCGCGACAGCATGGGGTGAGGAGAGGCGTATGAGGACAAAAAAAATAAAAAAGAAATTCATGTCAAGGTGGTATGCAATTATAAATAAATGCTTGTTGGATCGATTCTTTGAATCATTGAGGAACTCTCACACAGTTTGAAAGATCTAGCTACAGAAATTCATGATTTAAAGACTGAATTAGAAACAAGAATAGAATGTGACACTTGGGCGAAAACCATGATATGACATCAACGAGAAACTAGACATACATGCTAGAGAAATTCACAAACGCAAGCATCACAAGTTTAAACATGATGCAATAGACTACTAATTATATGAGGTCTACACATGGGCCGATGCCTACTCGCAACGTCATGTTTTAAAAAAATCCAACGCATTGTCCTCAGAAGAAAGCGTAGTCACAGACCAAGACATATCACCCGCATGTGTACCTGCACAGCAGGCAACTTCAATCACTGAGAATGTTCCAACAGCCACGCCAGTACCAACAACCTCTAGTGTAATTTTTTTTTGCCACAAGCCATGGTGCAAACCATCGCCCAGACGAAGTAGATTCCTCCCTGAACAAAAACGCAAAACACGCAGGGGACAAAGGAAAAGCAAGCTATTCAGGCCGGACACTGAGAAGCCAGAGAAAGATCTAGTCATGAATATATCTTCCAGGCAATTATTGGCTTTGGAACGGTCAGTCTTCAATAAAGGGATGTCATTTGTTCCCACCTACCATACAAATGCTTTTGAGACTGACATTTCCTTATTTAAATTAATGCGGAAATTATGGTAACTGTGTTGTTTTTTTTAACCTACCAACTCCCGAAACTAGTTTGGATGAACCAGAATATAAGGAATTTGAACAAAGGATCAGGGGCCGGATGTAGGTCGGTCGGTAACGGCCGAAAATCGGTATTTTCGGCCGTTACCGACCGAGATTCACAAAATGGTATGTAGGGCCACATATTTTACAGATTCGGTAAATTTACCGATCGGTAAATTTACCGAATCTGTAAAATACCGATTCGGTATTTTTACCGATTCGGTAACAATGAGATGTAGGTGGGACTCTTCTGAGTCCCACAAGCCTTACAGAATCGGTATTTTACCATGAAATCCAACTTCATGGTAAAAAACCGATTCCGGTGTGCATGCACATGTGTGCATGCACACCTGTGCCATATGACACGCAGACCTGCCCTTAGGGCAGGTATGCCTGCCACATGGCCCCCGAATCTTTTTTGGGGGTGCTAGAGGGTGTCAAAGTGACACCCCCTGCACCCTTGTCAAAATCGGTATTTACCGAATCGGTAAATACCGACCGGTAATGCCCCATTCATTCCTATGGGCTTCAAAGCCCATAGGAATGAATGGGGCATTACCGGTCGGTATTTACCGAATCGGTAAATACAGATATTTACCGATTCGGTAAAAGGAACATCTGGATGTTCCTACATATCCACCCCTTAGATTTACCGATTTTTAATTACCGAATCGGTAGGATTCGGTAATTAAAAATCGGTAAATCTATTTTACCTACATCTGGGCCCAGGTTTCTGGCACCCCACTCACACAAAACCCTACATGCTTTTGAAACTTTAATAAAAAAGATCTCTGATGTTTGCACTACCAAACGACATGACAAAAGAAAATGACCCAAGTTGAACTCAAGGTGTTGAACAAACTGAGTAAGGATAAGGAGATCATTTGCCAGTCCGCTGACAAAGGTGGGGCTTTGGTAGTCATGAACAGATCATATTACAAACAGAAAATGCTTGCTCATGTAATGGATGAAGGCACTTACATAAAGCTAGATAATTACCATGTACTTGTTTTGACCAAAATCCTTATCATTCTGTCGGACAAAGCATTGGAGATGGGATGGATTACTGACAAAACACACATTTCTTCTCACAGATCATCCCAAAAGACCACATTTGTACATGTTACCAAAAATGCATAAAGACCCAAAAGAACATCCATTTATTCCCATTGTTTTGGGATGAGGTTCTATACACGACCCTGTTGGTAAATACCTAGACTTCTTTTTCCAGCCATTGGTCAGAACATGGAAATCCTTTATCGGGGACACCACGGATTGTCTTAACTGACTTACGGAATTAAAGTACACACCCGGTGAAGAACTTTGGCTATGTACCATCAATGTAGTTTCATTATATACGTCGATTCCGCATAAAGAGGGATTGGAAGCAGTTGAATGGTTGCTCCTCAACGGTGAAGATGCCAAACCTAATAAGATTTTTCTTCTGGAACTTCTCCATTTCAGTCTTTTTCACAGTTATTTTTTATGGGACAATTCATTCTTCTTACAGAGGATGGGAACATGGGTTTTTGGGGGCACTATCATATGCCAATATTTTCATGGCGAAATTTGAGCAACAGCACATTTATTTAGAAGAGAACTAGATGGACAATATAGTCTCTTACATGTGCTACATAGATGACATTTTGATAATTTGCAAAGGTACCGAAAATCAATTGGTGGAAAACATTATGGAACTGAACCAGCAGAATCACTGGATACAATTCACATTCAAGATGAGACAACAGAGCATTCATTTTTTTGGGTATTCAATTAGATGTGACACCGAAGGGTTTACCAGCCAAAGTCTTTAATAAACCCACTGACAGAAATAACGCTCTGCATTACAATAGCTTTCATCCACCAGCATTAAAGCAACATTTGCCAATGTCCCAGTTTATTTGAGTTAAACGCATTACCTCAGAAATGGATATGTGTAATTCTTCCATACAGGAGTTTTACACACAATATGAGAAAAGAGGTTACCCTGCTAAGGTATTGGATAACGTGCTTCGAAGAGTGCACACTATGGAACGCAGCAGCCTTTTACAATACTCAATAAAACCAAGTTGATCCAGAGAGGTTTACGTATTGAAGTTTTCCACTAAGTCACCAGTGATTAAACACATCTTCAACAAAAGCTGGGAAGTGATGCAACAAGAATTGGATTTTTGGGGACCTTTTCAAAGAAAAACCTTTATTCGTGCACACTTGTTCCAGAAATCTCAAAGAAATACTATGACCCCATCAATTCCACAGAAAAAAACACAAAGGAATGTGAAAATGTTTCAACTGTATCCGCTGTAGCAACGTGATATTGGGAAATACGCTGTTGCATCCACAGATTGGGAAAACCATCAAGTTATGTCGCACATCGGACTGTAATTCAGATACATTGATTTATGCCATTAAAAGTCCCTGCGGTCAACTCTATGTTGGTAAGACAGAACGCAAAATCGAAATAAGAATTACAGAACATAAGAGCATGATTAGAACCAAGAATCACAAATGCTGTTTAGTGATCCATTGGCTTGACAACAATCACAATATAGCACAACTTTTTTTAAAATTTAGTTTTTATTTATTGGCCTTTCAAAAACCAACATTGCGTACAAATAGAAAAAAAAACAGCCAGTCATTTGCTTATGCAATACAGGGTTACAGTTCCGTAACAAAGTCATGTGTGCTCTGATCTCATTGATGTACATAATCGCTCTGGAAGATAGTTCCAAACAAATGGTTAGTGTAGCCAGTATAGAGGATTCAACATCCCCCACACCAAGAAAGGTTCCCATATATCCTTGGGTCTTGAAGCAGAGGGCATGAGTTCCCAAAAAGTGGTGAACTGTGAGTGACCAAATGTGATGTCTGTAATCCAATAATTCTTAGATGGAACCCTTTTACTTCCCCAATGTATGGCAAGTCGTCACTTGGCAAAAAGAAGCAATAATGCATGCAATTTCCTGAGCTTGGCAGGAGTGTCCTTGACATATCCCAACAACCCCTGCAAAGTAATGTGGTCCTCCGCCAATCCAGTTATCTGGTGAATGATAGGGAACACATCACCCAATATTTCCCTAGTCTGGGGCAGTCCCATACAACATACAGAAATCCGGCTTGGGCACTTCCACATTTCCAGCAACTGACGTCCCCTTTGAGACCTTTATGATGTAAACCAACCGGTGTCCTAAAAAATCTGTGTAAAAATTTGAAGTGGACTAAACAAAGCTTGTAGTTTGGGGAAAGTGCTGTGACTTGACTGCAGCAATAAAGCCACTGGTCTTCTGTGAGTGATATTTGAAAGTCCACATTCCAAGCCCCTATTGCTCGTGGAGTCGTCAGGGGGTTCGAGTTCTGCATGTAATTATATATTCTGGTGATTAGTCTGCGAGGGGAGGCTGACTTAGGAACATTTTCTAGGGCACTGAGGGTAGGTTGGGCGTCTGGAAATGTATCATGTAGAGATCGACATGTAGCTTTGAGTTTATGATCTGCAAATAGTTTGGAAAACTGCACCTGCCTATCTTCCATAGTTGACGTAGGCAGTCGTAAAGATCCTTCCGGGTAAAAGTCAGCGAAAGTGTGCCATATCATAGTGTGTGCTAAATCTCTTCCAACACCCTTCCCCGTGGGGAATAGCATTGGGTTATTGGCTATAGGTATTGCAGGGCAATATAGGATGGAATACTTTCTTCCTCAACTCATTCCAGGCCCATCTCATAGTCTCAACCGTATCACTGTCTTCCATAGGGTGTTTATATTCCTCATATAGGGCACTTTTAGGGGAAGAGGCACCGCCACAGCAGCTTCCACTGCCACATGTGTTTGAAAAGGAGTGGGGTGTGCCCAGTAATGCGAAAACTGTGCCTGTGCGCTCCAAGCATATAACTGCATGTCTGGGGCTCCTTGACCACCCTGTCGTAAAGGAAGAGTTAAAAGTTCCCATGAAACTCTAGCTTGTTTACCTGCCCAAATCAGGGAGATCAGCAAAGACCGTAGGGTCATAAAAAAGGCCTGTGTGAGTGGCAGTGGGATATTGACAAATAAATAAAGGAATTTGGGAAGCACCACCATCTTAACCAGTGCTATCCTTCCGGCCAATGAAAGTGGGAGCCCAGCCCGACAATATAGCACAACTTCACTTCACCGTTCTAAAGAGACTCTCTATACAACCAAACTCAATGTACAAAAAACCTTAGCGCAAAGAGAAACCTTTTGCATCAGATATCTAGACAGTTTAATTCCCAAATGATTTAATGGTAAACTAGAAATGCTATGTTTTTTTTATAAACACACAAACATGCTAGCACATTTACACACATTATCCTAGAGTTTATAATATGTTTTTGAGTTGGCAAATGCAATTCACTTGTCAGAGGATGTAAATCCAGTTTGAACTTTCTATCTCATTGTCATGGGCCCTCTTTCCACTCCATTATTTTATTTTGTATCTTTTTTGTGTGTTTTAGATTTATACTTGGTGACAAGCTCAGTCTTGTTCTATTCGGAGGTAATATAGATAAATCCTGTGTTTTAAGGCTTAAGATGTGACAGACCATATGTTTTGCTTTTTTAGTTTTGGCTGCCAACGTTTGAGATGTGATTCGATCACTTCGGGCTATCAGTATTCAGCTTCGACTGCCGAGGTACATTTGGGTAGTCTTTTTTATGGTCTATTAGATTGCCACCATGTGATATTCCGTTCCAGAAGTTTGAAACCACATACGACTATGGGATGGTAATCAAGTTAGCGTTGAAGATTTGAAAATTGCACACGAGGCGGAATCAGGAAGAGAAGGTAAACCAACAGAATAGGTTGCAAAGTAGGTTACCGGAATGCCTATATTGCAGGGCCCATCCCTTTTGCGTATGTTTTACCTATTTACTGACTGCAGATATCGCAGATAGAAAGTAGTGTGGAAAACAGCCCCTGGTTGGTGTCCGGTTCGTTTTTTCGTGTGAGTACTGATAGAGCGCGCGAGGTCACCCAGCCAATGATTCCGCCGTTTCCGGCTTCAGGGCCCATATACTTTCAATTCACTCTATTCATTGGCCAGGCGACTTCACGGGCTGCTACCAATTGTGTGTGTTCCCTTCTGTTATTACTCAGTGTACCCGACTTACCAATCCACCGACACGGGTACCTATGACTTCAATGAATCAGGGGCCTAGCTGTAAAAGGAAAGGCAGCAAATGCAATTTCAAATGACATTCAATACTGTTTGTAAAATGACCACGGACAACTGAAAAGTTTTAAAATGTTTATCTAAAGTTCGTTTTCTGAGATCATGAGATTTACAAGAATAAGGCAATCAATAATCAAAATAATGAAAAGTACATAACTATAGAGAAATAGAGTCAGGGTAATCATTAAAATGCAATAATGAAATGCAAATGAAATATGCTATGCATTCAAGGCAGGAATTCTTTAGAAAATCTAAGTAAGGTCGTTCTAGACCATATCAGGAAATGACAAAATGCAATGCAAAATATGATTTCTAAAAGATTGAGAGACATGGGAACATATCATGAAAATATGCAAATGACTTTCGTTCAATAGTTTGCGGTAAAAGCATGGAAAATCAACATATGCAAAGGTGTCACTTTATTATAGCAAAAGGTAGAAATATAGAAAGGTGCAAGTTTAAAAGAACTTAGAGCAGTATTTACCTAGACTGGTGTGGAAACCAAACCCTGGCCACGGGTCAGTTAAGGACAGGAAACCCTCAAGGAAGGATACCCCTCAAAGGACAGCAGGTGCAGAATGGACACCCCGGACAGGACAGGATACCCTCAGATTAGGAATCAGGACAGGACCTCAGGACAGGACAGCAAACCCTCAGGACAGGACCGCTCAGGACAGGACCACACCCGCAGTTTGGAAGCAACGCCTGCGCTCCACCCTCTCTGCAGCTATCGATCAAGACCCCGATTGGGTCAACGAACTCCCAGCAAAGTGCTTCTCCAGCACTTTAAGGTTCAGTAAAACCTTAGTCTATGGTCAATTTGGACAGAGTGCTCAGCAGCGCTCTGTATCTTCAGTCACCTATTGAGTACGATGGGTCAGTGACAGGTCAGCTAAACCAGACAAGTCGGACAATTCCCTAGGTGAACCCAGGGTAGTTATACTGTTTGGGGACGATGTACCACCCCCCAATGTTGCAAAGTGTCAGAATCCCTCAATTTGGATTGGTCCTAAGATAGGCTTTGGGTAACACACCAATCACAACATGCTATTTAGATGCTTCATTATCATATTTGGGTACCGCCTAGTGAGATTGGGGTTCTCATGAGAACTGTGCAGAAAGACAATGACAAGTTAACAATGTAACATATGAGGAGCAACATTCGCCGTTCTCGTAGCGCAGAGGTGGCTTTCCCAGGCGCATCTTGACTGTGGCTGCCAGCTGGCTGAGTTCCGCTGTCCAAAGTTGCCACCTTTCAATGCTCCATGGGCATGCGCAGAAGAGACCGTCAATATGGCTCCCAAGCAGTTCGGACCCCCATTCCCCGCGGTACATGAAAAGTAAGCGAAAACAAATTAATACATAGAAATAACATTATGAAAACACATCACAGGGTTTGTACTTTCACCTTATCACTATAAAATATACTTATGCAACCTAAATGTTAGCTACATATAAACAGACACAAGAGCAGTGGCACGAGCAGTACCACATGATGGGCACAGCTATGTATTACGCATGCGCATGAATTTCCCTCCAACTCTGCAGACGCGTCAGGACACGTGAGTGTGGCTGACGCATGCGCAGTAACTAAATACAAGCGGCGGCCATGTTAAATGACTCGAGTAAATTATTTTAGTAAAACACATATGCAAGCGTCTTAATCCTTATTTTAAACTAAATATAAACGTTAGTAAGACATACATTTATTACCTTGTTACACATAGACGAGGTTCTTGACTTCGGCAAGGTCGCAAAATATGCGCAGCTTTCCTTCATCAATCCCCTCTTTGATGATATTTACTATCATCACAAAATAAATGGAACCAGATGCCAACTTTCTTTCACACTTTGTACAACTCTATCTCTTCCAGCAATTTCTCTAGTTTGTCCCTTTCAGTTTTGGTAGGGTGAGAATTCTTCACCTTTTTATAGATCTGATTATTCATCTCTTCTAATTCGAGCTCATCCACACTCCGTTTCATTCCTCTTGTATTTACTTCTCTTGCATTCACTTCATACTTCTTTGTGTGTCTGCGACATTTGCAACAGACAAATATGAAAAATAGGATGAGACCTATAATTCCAATTGGCATCAGTACTTTAAGCAATAAGCCTTTACCTATATCAGCAAACCAATGACCTACATTTGAGAGACCATCTACCAGTCTCTTCCAGGCACTATCAACCTCGAGTGGTCTGAGTTCCTTTGCCAAATTAGTAATGTTTTTCACATATCTTTTGAGCTGTACACTTTTATCCGGAATATAAGTGCAACAATGTTGCGCTCTCAACATCCGGCAGACTCCGCCCTCTTTTGCCAATAAGGTATCAAGAGCAAGTCGATTCTGCAAAACCATTGATCTGATCGCAACCATTTCGGTGTTTACCAGCAGAAATCCATGGGCTGTCTCAGTTGACAACACATCCACTATAGTGGACAATTTGCAAATTCTGTGAGTGTTCAGAACCACTCCCACTCCAGGTATCAGTGCACTGAAAATACTACCCATAATTTCACCTATGCTTTCTCTTTTACTACGCACTAAGCCATTAGTATTTTCACTGCTTCCAGCATTTTCGTTCACATGGTATATTTTCGGGAAGACAATGCCAAAATAGCAACTTCGATACCAGTGATCCGGCAATTTGAAATAAGCCTTGTCCCCACATATATAATAAATTCCAGGAAACACAGGCTCTGACCCATTTTTGAAACCCCAACCTCCAATTACCTTGTAATTATGTTCGCATTCACTGGAACCAATGAAAATGTTATTATAATAGCTAGTCTTCTCGCGGTGAAGACATAGCTTGCCTTTCTTTTCAAAATCCAGCAACAGAGCAGGACCCGCCTCACCAGTTGAGGTGCCTTCCATGTTCTCTGCCCACCTTGGCCTTTTCTGACTTTCGTCATTAGCCTTCTTTTGTATTTTAATTCTCCTTTTCTCTGCCATGTTTATGAACATCTTTTCCTGCTCATGCAAAGAACAAGTCAAATTATCTCTATGTGCGTCCGCTATGTCAATGTTACCTATAGTCAGGAAATAATCTCCCATGTATCGTATTGCGTCACTTTTGGTATGTACAGGATTCAAGTTCCCACGTATAGGAAGCTCAGAAAAGATCACGTCATTATTAGAGTAATAGTACTGTAACGGTCCTCTTTTGTAAAATAAACTAGCTAAAATGCTACAGGAAATTCCGTATGTCAGCGGTAAGTGATGGTATGTCACGCCTTCAGCTACAGAAGTAGGTAGCTTCATGCAGACATAGCAATCTTCAATTTCCATAGTCTCTACATAGTGTATTAACAAGTTTGCGAAAACATTTAAGCGTGTCCTGTTTTTGATTCTATGATAGTGTAGTTCCTCATCTGATGCTTCTAAGTTCTGTTTTGTTTGTCTCAGTGCTCTTTCATGTCTAGCTACACTCTGTGTTGTCAGCTCTTCACTGTCAGTATTTACAATTTCAGTAGGGACAATGTTAGTATCTTTACTCACAGCAAAGGGAATGAAAATTGTTAATCCTATCCAAAGTAATATCAGGACAACTATACTACAGACACATACCTTGCAGCAAGTTTTGCAACCACTGCGACTAGGTCTACCATTCACGTTTGAATCAGACATTTTGGCTTCAGAAGAAGTTATTCAACCCCTCTTTGTGTCTCTACACAAGTATCTTACTTTGTGCAAATTCACGGTGGCTCTTCTTCCTCTTCGTCAGAGTACTCAGGGACGGGCTCTCCGCCGCTTACGTCAGTGATATCGAGATCTTCAAGCTCTTCTAACACAAGTGTCCATTCAGGTGACTTGTACTTTTTGTTTTGTCTCTTTATTCGATCACTCCTTCTTTTGGAAGAGTCTTCTGGTTGTTCTGCTATACGAGCACTTCTCCTTTCTTCTGCACGTTTTTCTTCTACTGTTTTTATTCTCAATCTCAATTTCTTTATGTATTTAGGCTCAAGATGCTTTCTTTTCTTTAGTCTTTTGGTTGGTACTTGGACTTCGTTTCCTTCTCTTGCCCTCTTATTCTCATTAGCTTGTGGCAATTCTGCTTCAGTTTCTTCTTCTTCTATCTGACTAATCCCAGGGCTAGTATCTGCTTCTTCTGCCTGGGTACTAATCTGGCCTTGTTCAGGAGAATTTTGTTTTTGCCTTCCAAATGTCTCTGTTTCTGTTCCCTGAACACTTTCTCCTAATCCTATCTGATCCTGTTCAAGCACTTCGATCTCTTGATTTTCTTCTGCTCGAACTATTACACTATGTCTAGTCTGTCCCTTCCCGATATCAGGTGTCAGTGGAGGAGTATCAATCACTTGTTCTGTATTCCTCTCTAGTTCAGGATCCTTCACTTGTTCAGTATCGGGCACTTGTTCAGTCTTATTCACTTGTTCTGTATTAATCACGTGCTCTGTCCCTGTCTGACCTTCTCCTTCCTCAGTTTTGATGTGAATCTCAAGATTCTGAGGCTCTTCGCCTATGCCTTGCTTTTCCTGACTAGTCCACTCTCTACCTTCCCAAAGTCTTTCATTTGTTCGGATGGGGTCTTCGGTGAGATCAATCAAGGGAATCCACTCCTCTGGCCATATGCTCGGCAGCTCGTCTTCAGCTACTTCTGGCTCAGCTTCTTGGACTCTTTCAGCAGGCTGGACTCTTGGTAGTTCGTTGTCAACTATTCTTGGGCCAACGTCTGCTGATTCTGCAGCTTGACTGGTACTGGGCTGTACGCTGTCAGCTACTTCTGGTCTGGCTCCTGCAGAGTCCTCTGCTGGACGTCCTTCTGCTCCAGGCACTTCGTCTGGTGGTACCTTCTGGGTGTGGCTGGCGTGTATCCAACGCGGAACCCCAGCACACTTGACTGCTGTGGTAGTAACCAGAATCACCTGACGTTTTTCTCCCCACCTTGGCTCCAGGCAGGTCTTCCGAGTATGCTTCTTTATCTTCACCCAGTCCCCCGGGACCAGTTTGTGGAGAGGAGTCGTTGGATTGAGGATGGCGTCTTCTCCGATCTGGCGAGAGATAGAACGCACTTGGTCACCCAATCTCTTGCAGTATTCAAGCACCAAATCATCAGTAATACTCAACAGTTTGCTTCCAGGCACCCATGCTTGTCTCATCACTCTTCCCATAATGATTTCATGGGGACTTAGGCCTGTTTTGCGATCAGGGATACTTCTGAGTCCCATCAGGACCAATGGTAGGGCCTTCACCCAGGTCAATTTAGTTGCATCACACAGTTTGGCTAGTCTGTTTTTGATAGTTCCATTTATTTGTTCCACTACTCCAGAAGCCTCTGGACGGTAGGCACAATGAAGCTTTTGGGAAATTCCAAAGGCCTTACAGAGTTCGTCGATCACTGCATTCTGAAAATGTGAGCCTTGATCTGATTCAATAGTGACTGGAACCCCGAACCTAGGTATCAGTTCTTTTAATAAACACTTAGCTACTGTTTTTGCGTCATTTTGGGGAGTAGGGAAAGCTTCCACCCACTTGGAAAATAAACAGACCATGACAAGGACATATCTTTTCCCTTCACAACGGGGCATGGTGATGAAATCGACCTGTATCCTTACAAAGGGACCCCCAGACCTCCCAATTTTCCCCAGTTCCACCACAGTCCTCTTCCCTGGGTTCATCTTTTGACATGACAGGCACCTCTGGCAGAGGGATTCTGCTACTTTCCTGAACTTTTTACTGTACCAGGTCTGTTGGAACACTAGAATCATGGCGTCCCTACCAATGTGTGATCCTTCATGTATCAACCTCGCCATTGTGCTGAGTAAGTGTCTAGGCAATACAGGCATACCAGTTGGACCTAAGATGACACCATCCACACGTCTTGGTCTACACCCATCATCCTTCCACTTCTCTCTTTCTTGCCAAGGTGCCGCCTGCTGCCACTCTCTCACTTCATCCCATGTAGGCACTTCTTCAAACACCTGAAGTTGGCAGCTGGTTCCTGGCCCCCCTCGTTTTGGATTTACGATATACCGATCTCTTGCGCACCATTGGGCCACTCGATCAGCATAATCGTTTCCCAGTGATACCTTGTCCATGCTCTTCTTATGAGCAGCACATTTTACCACTGCCAGTTCCTTTGGTAACTGGATTGCCTCTAAAAGGTCTTGAACAATTTTTCCATTTCGAATAGGGGTACCTGATGAAGTCAGGAACTCCCTCTGTAGCCACAACTGGCCAAAGTCATGCACAACTCCATAACAGTACTGACTGTCAGTATACACTGTTATGCGTATGTTCTTCCCAATTTGGCAAGCTTTTATCATAGCAATCAATTCGGCTACTTGTGCAGACTTGATGTGATATAGATAACCTGCTTCTTCGATTTTCTCTAGGGACACTACTGCATAGGCAGCACTCAGGCCTCCTCGTTCATGCCTTAGACATGAACCATCTACAAATAATTCTTTGTCATGCTCAGGCAAGGGCGTTTCTTTTATGTCTGGGCGTGGCTTGGTGTTGAATTCTGTTAAGTCTATGCAATCATGTTCATCATCCACCCCTCCTTCCATATCCTTTGGGTCTGGTAATAAGGTGGCTGGGTTCAGAATACTGCACCTAACAATGTTTACATTTGCAGCACCCACAAGAATCCTCTCATATTTAGTCAGCCGACTAGGGGTGAGATACTGAGTTTTTGTTCTGGTCAGTAAAATTACCACTCCATGTGGGACATACACAGTCACCGGATGTCCCATGACAATGGACTCACTCTGCTCTAAACTTGCGCAGGTAGCAGCTACTGCTTTCAGACAACCTGGTAATCCAGCAGCCACTGGATCCAGGGTGGCAGAGAAATATGCCACAGGCCTTCTCGTTGTGCCATGTTCTTGAGTTAGGACTGACAATGCGCAATTATCGCGAGTGTCACAGAATAGGGCAAACTCTTTAGAATAGTCTGGCATTCCCAATGCAGGGGCTGTACACAGACAATCTCGTAGTTTTGTGAAGGCTGTTAGGCTTTCATCATCCCATTCTACAATTTCAGGTGTCCCTCTTTTAGTCATTTTTATCAAGGGCCTTGCTAGGACTGCAAATCCCAGAATCCACTGCCTGCAGTATCCTATCACGCCCAGGAACATTCTTATTTCTTTCTGAGTACGGGGCAACTGCATCTTTTGAATTATCCTCACTCTTTCCGATGTCACTTTTCTGACACCTTTTTCTATCTGGTGCCCCAGATATTTCACCGATTTTGCACAAAACTGTAACTTGTCAGGGGACACTTTATGTCCCTTTTCACACAGGTGATTCAGTAGGGCAATGGTGTCAATCACACAATCCTTATGACTTTTAGACGCCACCAAGAGGTCGTCTATATATTGCACTAAGACAGAGTTCCCAGGTAAGACCAAAGTTTCCAAACATTTTTTCAAGATCTGATTAAAGATAGAGGGGCTCTCTGTATACCCTTGAGGGACCCGGTTCCAGCAATACACGTGACCTTCGAAGGCAAATGAGAAAAGAAATTTGCTATCTGGATGCAAAGGAATGGAAAAGAATGCATGACACAAGTCTATCACGGTGAACCACTCAGCATCCCAAGGAATCTGATACAGAATCACTGCTGGGTTCGGGACAATAGGGCAACAGGGAACTACTATCTTGTTAACTTTTCGTAAATCCTGTACTACTCTGTATTTGCCACTAGGCTTTTTAATGCCCATAATCGGAGAGTTACATGGGCTACTCATCACCTCCTGTATGATGTTTCCTTCTAACAATTTCTTTATTTCCACAGCAACACCAGCTTTCACTTCTGCATTCATCCTGTAGGGTTTAGTATTGGGGTATACCGCATTGTCCTTTATTGCTATCTGTATGGGATCCACATTTTTCATTAACCCTACATCTTTCCCAGTAAAGTCCCACACCTCAGGTTTTACTGTTTCTTGGAGTTCTTTGGGTAAATCCTGCATGGTCATTCGTTTAATTTCTGAGTCAGGTCTGACTAACATTAATTTATAAATGCCGTCTTCATCTGGGGTCTGAATTTCCACCCCCTTTGGTGTGCAAAAGATGGTACAGTTCATTTTGCACAGCAAATCACGTCCCAGTAAGTTTACTGGACTGGTGTCGCAAACGACAAATCTATGCATTTCCCTAAAATTTCCAATTGCGATCTCCATAGGCTTGGTAACAGGAGTACTAATCAATTGATTAGATACACCCACTACTTGGATTGCTTCTCCCGAGAGGGGTAGGTTTGGAACGTCCACTGTTCTCACAGTAGAACGGGTAGCGCCAGTGTCCAACAGAAAGGTGACATCATTTCCGTCAACCTTTCCTTCAATGTATGGTCCGGACTGGTCTACCGGCAAGGAGGCGCCAAGTACGCACTCCTCGTCCTCCCCTCTCAGGCCCCGTCAGTACTGGTCATCACAAAGGAAGGTATCATTTAGAAGATACTGCGAAGTTGCTGCATTTCTGTTCTCATTGCTTTCCCAGACTTCTATCTCATCTCCCTCTGCCTGTTTTCCCCTGTATACTTGCTTTGGTGCTCGGGGCACCTGAACTGTTTTTACCTGTGGTCGAGTCTTTCTTGGTCTCTCTTTCTGCGTCTGTGGAGTTAAATCAGGAGTTTTGGGGTTATCTTCGGGCAAGTAAGGACACTCGTTACGCCAGTGTCCAATTTCGCCGCACTGATGGCAGGGAAATTTCTTCATAGCCTCTTCCCTGCTCATTTTGGGCCGGGGCTTGCCTCCTCCCCCTCCCCCAGGGCTTTCGTTCTTTGCACTTTTGACCATGTTACTCAACTGCTTTTCCTGCTGTTCTGCGAGCTTCACCTGAGCCCACATCACTTTTTCCTTGAGAGCTTTTTTCTTTTCTGCCATCTCGTCCTCGCAGTACTTTGCATACCGCAGGACCTCGTCTACCTTTTTAGAGTGCCAACATATTTTATTATCTTTTATCCACTGACAAATTTCAGGTCTTAAACCGTTTACAAACCTGTAAATGAAGTGCGTCATGTCCTTCATCTCGATGTTATCTATACCACTGTACGTTTTAAACACCTGCAACAGCCTTTCATAATAGGAGTGTACTGTCTCCTCTCTTTCCTGCGTTGTTCTATCTATCCTGGTCCAATCCGTTTCCTTAGCTGGCACTTTTAGTTTCAGATGCTGAATTACTTGTTCATACTTTCTCATCACTTCCTTCGAAGGCTCCCCAGTTTCTTTGTCTCTTGGGTATTCCTCACTGGGCCATGCTATGGCTATTTTACACTCGGTCCATAAATCTACCGGGACCACAATATCGAAAAACCCATCCAGGTCTTTCCACAGGCATTTTTGCACCTTTACGAACCTTTCCACTTGCCGGTACCATTCAACCGGTTTCTCGCGCAGTTTCGGGAAATCGTTAGTAAAGGACACAATATCCTGTCTGGACCATGGAACGTGCACATACCTCCCACCTGGTACTTCGCGCATGGGGCATAAAGTTTCGGGCTTGTCTACTTCTCTCAGAGGGAACTCAGGAGTAGCTTGTCTGGAGCGGGCCTCCTCTTTCTTATGTGCCCACCTCGTTTTCCATTTTTCCACGTCTCCCCATTTTTGCAAAACTGCAAGCAACTCTTTAATTTGCAATTTCCTCCCTGACACATTCAAGTTCTCCAAATCCTTATCTGAGAACTCAGCTCGGTATGGTTTCTGCAAGGGTTTTGATCTCGATATATCTATCCCCATACTAGCTGCAGTGTCGGTCAGTTTTTCGTGGAGCACCCTAGTATTCCTGGTAAGACTTTTACACATAAACAGCAACTCTTCTTCGGAATAGGTGTTTAATCTGTCTAACCCCACATTTCCTGCCATTAATTCTTCTATTTCTACTCTCAGTTTGTAGAGGTCTAAAAGTTTCGTTTGCGGAGCCTGTTTTTCTAAATCACGGCTCCAATTCTCAATTTCTTCTGGCGTTACCAAGGAAACACTCCTCGTCCCTGTTGCTGATTCTAATTTAATTTCTTTCGCATCAAAAGGATTATGTCTCTTCTGCACTCCCCTTCCGGTCTGTTTGTTTGGTAGATCCAAGAACACCACTTCGGACCCACTCTCACTGGACTGATCGTCTATCAGTAGGGGCTCTTGCCTCGGCGGGGCCATTATCGGGTTCATAACCGGAGGGTTCAGACCTCCTTGACTATTCCCATACAACGGGACTACTGGTCCGATCGTTACCGGAATAGTCAAAGCTTCAGGACTGGTATTTAACTGGGAGATCTTCTGAATTATTTCTGTTCTCTGTCTAGCTAGGGCCTCTTGCTCCCTTTCCTCTAGTACTCTTCCTAATGTCTGCTCAGGTATTATCTGTGGGGTCAGTCGAGGGGTAAGACTCGGGGCGGTAGGATGCGTTTCACTTGGACCCCCACCATAATTTGGTTTCGGGAACAAAGTTCCTGTTCCAAATGACCTACGCTCTTCCCCATATGGAGGCTGCAAAAAGGGTACCCCTGAACCTACTGACTTTTCTTCGTTCTCATAAAGAGATCTGGGGTAAAATGTTCTTTCACGGGAATATTTTTCCTCTGAGCTCTCGGGCATTCTAGGATATATATTTCGTACCTCCGGGGGCTCGGGCTTCTCAAAATAGGGCAATACCTGGCCCCCTCCCCCCCTACATAGGGATCGGTCCTCCTCCTTAATAGATGGACGTTGGGCAATTTCTCCTGTACTGGAAGGTCGGGCTCCCTCATTATAAGGGGGCGGACTTCTCGTAAAGATGTCATCTAACAATTCATCGTCTGATTCTCCAAGGGCTCCCCAATGCTTACATTTCTCTGTCCTTTTATCTCCCCCTGACGGGGTACATGCTGGCATCATAGGAAACAGACCCTCAACAATCATGCTCTGCCTCCACTGTTTCATCCTCTTATCCCTTGACTCTTGTTTCAGCCTGGGGTACCACTTGGTCAGACCTTTGTCCATTCGGGGTTTCTCTCTTTCAAAAGCCTCAATCTCCCATTCCTCTAATGCCTCATACTGCGTTAGTCTCGGTCTGGGATGTAGTTCATTCATGCGTGTTCTCAAATTAAATAAAATTCTGCCATTAAAAGTACCGTCTGACGGGAAAGCCAATACTCCATCATCTTTTGTGTACTTTACCCAATTCTCCAACCACACACAGGTGCTGTACCCCCGGTCAAACATCATGAATGAGGCAGGAGTATTCGGTGGCGGGATAGTAACACCCTCTCTAGACTTAATCGGGTTGTCCGTTTTGAAGAAATTCTTTACCCTGCTTACAAGGGACATCTTTCTCTTTGCTCCATACATGATATCGTATCTACTAGCTTTCCACTGATCCCTTTCAAACCCTTGGTTTCTTGGATCGGGTCTAGTCTCTGGACAATACGAGTGCCACATACGATTTCTAGGCTTAACTCTGTTTACAAAGTCACCTCCAATCAAAAACGCGTCTTACAATTCCGTGCGACCAATGGGTGCACACGTTCAAAATAATTTCAGCCAATGGGTGCGCGGCCCCTTCGTGAGACTGTTCTCACGCTCCGGCGCTTCACCCCTCCTTTACAATTCCAGCCCCGCTACCCGCCCGCTTGTTCCTACCAATCCCAGCGCGGCACGGAGTGACGTCAGAGACGCTTCGCGGCTGACTCCCTCCCTTCACAAGGTAACGGAAACTTTCTTTCCTTTTAAAGTGCTCAGTGCTTGGTTATTTAACAACGAATACACATTCGCCACAGTGCTCAAGTGTCTAGACAGAAAGATTTCTTTTACTGCAAGTAAACTACTTCCATTTACTTTTCACGCGCTGCGGGTAGATCTCTTCCGCCTACCCTTCACTCCAGCATCGGTGAACCTGTTATTTCCCTAAACTCATCCACTTCTTTCCGGGATATGTTCCGAGTCTAAGGTTTCACAGCGGACCCCTCTGCTTTCACCCTAGCTCCGAGGAACCTGCTACTCTTCCGATGTGACCCTTACTAGGTTACGCCACTATGGGAATTTTGCCAATGAACCTCGTTACTGACATTTATTCACACATGTATTCAGAAAAACCCTAGTTAGTGCTTCCCGGTTATCCTAACCTGCACCTAACTTTCCTTAAGCCTGTGACCTCAGGACAATGGATTCTATTCACCACTTGCCCTTTCAATTCCCCGGGGAGTTCGGACAACACAAAAATAAACGGTTGACAAACGCATGGATTAATACATATAACAATATAAGAACAAGAATAATGGCAATACAATAATTCATGAATTCCAAAGCAGCGTATTCACAAGAGAGTGATCGGTTCCCTTGCAACAGCCGCACTTATAGCAGCATCAATGTACTAGCAGCTTCCGACTTAACTAGTCTAACGAGTCCTACCTACCCTTTAGCTAGTCCCTAACCATCCTCTGATCTACCAGAAAAACTGATAGAGCGCGCGAGGTCACCCAGCCAATGATTCCGCCGTTTCCGGCTTCAGGGCCCATATACTTTCAATTCACTCTATTCATTGGCCAGGCGACTTCACGGGCTGCTACCAATTGTGTGTGTTCCCTTCTGTTATTACTCAGTGTACCCGACTTACCAATCCACCGACACGGGTACCTATGACTTCAATGAATCAGGGGCCTAGCTGTAAAAGGAAAGGCAGCAAATGCAATTTCAAATGACATTCAATACTGTTTGTAAAATGACCACGGACAACTGAAAAGTTTTAAAATGTTTATCTAAAGTTCGTTTTCTGAGATCATGAGATTTACAAGAATAAGGCAATCAATAATCAAAATAATGAAAAGTACATAACTATAGAGAAATAGAGTCAGGGTAATCATTAAAATGCAATAATGAAATGCAAATGAAATATGCTATGCATTCAAGGCAGGAATTCTTTAGAAAATCTAAGTAAGGTCGTTCTAGACCATATCAGGAAATGACAAAATGCAATGCAAAATATGATTTCTAAAAGATTGAGAGACATGGGAACATATCATGAAAATATGCAAATGACTTTCGTTCAATAGTTTGCGGTAAAAGCATGGAAAATCAACATATGCAAAGGTGTCACTTTATTATAGCAAAAGGTAGAAATATAGAAAGGTGCAAGTTTAAAAGAACTTAGAGCAGTATTTACCTAGACTGGTGTGGAAACCAAACCCTGGCCACGGGTCAGTTAAGGACAGGAAACCCTCAAGGAAGGATACCCCTCAAAGGACAGCAGGTGCAGAATGGACACCCCGGACAGGACAGGATACCCTCAGATTAGGAATCAGGACAGGACCTCAGGACAGGACAGCAAACCCTCAGGACAGGACCGCTCAGGACAGGACCACACCCGCAGTTTGGAAGCAACGCCTGCGCTCCACCCTCTCTGCAGCTATCGATCAAGACCCCGATTGGGTCAACGAACTCCCAGCAAAGTGCTTCGCCAGCACTTTAAGGTTCAGTAAAACCTTAGTCTATGGTCAATTTGGACAGAGTGCTCAGCAGCGCTCTGTATCTTCAGTCACCTATTGAGTACGATGGGTCAGTGACAGGTCAGCTAAACCAGACAAGTCGGACAATTCCCTAGGTGAACCCAGGGTAGTTATACTGTTTGGGGACGATGTACCACCCCCCAATGTTGCAAAGTGTCAGAATCCCTCAATTTGGATTGGTCCTAAGATAGGCTTTGGGTAACACACCAATCACAACATGCTATTTAGATGCTTCATTATCATATTTGGGTACCGCCTAGTGAGATTGGGGTTCTCATGAGAACTGTGCAGAAAGACAATGACAAGTTAACAATGTAACATATGAGGAGCAACATTCGCCGTTCTCGTAGCGCAGAGGTGGCTTTCCCAGGCGCATCTTGACTGTGGCTGCCAGCTGGCTGAGTTCCGCTGTCCAAAGTTGCCACCTTTCAATGCTCCATGGGCATGCGCAGAAGAGACCGTCAATATGGCTCCCAAGCAGTTCGGACCCCCATTCCCCGCGGTACATGAAAAGTAAGCGAAAACAAATTAATACATAGAAATAACATTATGAAAACACATCACAGGGTTTGTACTTTCACCTTATCACTATAAAATATACTTATGCAACCTAAATGTTAGCTACATATAAACAGACACAAGAGCAGTGGCACGAGCAGTACCACATGATGGGCACAGCTATGTATTACGCATGCGCATGAATTTCCCTCCAACTCTGCAGACGCGTCAGGACACGTGAGTGTGGCTGACGCATGCGCAGTAACTAAATACAAGCGGCGGCCATGTTAAATGACTCGAGTAAATTATTTTAGTAAAACACATATGCAAGCGTCTTAATCCTTATTTTAAACTAAATATAAACGTTAGTAAGACATACATTTATTACCTTGTTACACATAGACGAGGTTCTTGACTTCGGCAAGGTCGCAAAATATGCGCAGCTTTGCTTCATCAGTACCCATCTTGTACTGAGAGAAAATAGATGTTGCTCATCCATAAAACTTGCAGTGATACCGACATTTCATTGTAATCTTTACTGTTTCAGTTACACAGAGTTCTGAAAGTGTCTCTTTTCATGACAAGATATAGCACAACTTTATCATAAAAGTAAGGATAGTGGTGCATGTTGGGATTGCAATTTACACTTTTTCACAGTAAGGACATGGAGAATTTCCGGTTGGATCGGTAGGCACGGTGAGAGAGGCCCATTAGGGTATGTCAATTAGCGGCAGTAACTCACGGTTACACTTATTGGTTTCACAGTTTTCCATACACTGAATCACTCTGGGTTTTCCTTTCTTCCACTATTTTCTTTCCTGTGTTTCTGTTATTATCAGTGGTGTTTCTACTGGTATATCAACCTACAACAAAGGGCGATGACACCACAACGCATATTGTTTATAGTTTTGCCACCGCTAGTTGTTTAAAAAAAATGCGTACTGTTCCATGATAATAACAATATTATGATTTATATTCACAGCTGCCCTTGAAGAAGGGTGAATCACCTGAAGTGCATTGGGAATCTTCCAAAAGTTGTGTTTCAACCAATGTATAATTATGTTAATGTTGTCTATACATGCAATGTGATGTAACATTGACATCTGTTTATGTACACAAAAAGTTTAAGGAAATATTGACAATCAATATTTATAATAGATCTGAATTGAGTAATACATCAGATGTTTTTTTTAAATCACTTTAAAAATGCTAACTTTTTGGTATAACAAGGGAACCTAAGGGTCCATTTAGTTGTGCACATCGTGTTGAGTACACCAAGTGGTGTACTTAGATGATATACAGATAGCAACAGAGATGAGCCGGCTCCGTCACGAGGAAGCACATATAATTAGAACATACACTTGAGAAAAAATGTAAGTGAATACTTTGATTGCAGGATAACTCTTATTACATTCTCATTATTGACATGCCATCTGTTTGTACAATACAGAACATCAAAGGACCTTTTTGCCAGGCCACTGTCGATAGTAAAATCATTAGCATGTTTACGGACTCAGGAACTCCAGTTACCATTCTAGCAGATTCCACATTTATGAAGGGTTGGCTGGATGATGTGAGATTGATTGCTCCTGACATTTGTTCAACAAGATATAGAACTTTCAGGGTGCTTTGTGGCTTCTCTTGAGTGTTTAGATCTGCACCAAGGTCTATGTAGCAGGAAAAGGATGGGACTTTATGGGCTGGTTGGATTTAGCAAAATTAGGAATTTATTTATGTCCAGGTCATAAGGTTCCTATAGTTTTAGGTGATGTTCCTGTTTTTGCTATTGATACTCAAGCTGGGATGACCCACTCAATGGTGAACACGTTTTCTAGTGTGTTTAGTGATGCCACAGGCAATGTCAAGGGCTTTGAACACACTATTAAACTAAAAAAAGAAAGTCCCTCGCGTCATCCCCGTGCCTCTAAGCATAAGAGAGGACCTGAAGATGTTACTAGAAAAATTTACTACTGAGGGTGTTATTACTCAAACTGACTGTTCTGAGTGTGGTTCTCCACTCATTTTGACCAGAAAACCCTCTGGAAGAGTTAAGATTATGCGTGGACTTGAGGTCACTTAATCAAAATATTCTGGTTGATTGTCACCTGCTTCTGCACATTCAAGAAATGACGGCCAATACTGGTGATGCAAAATGTCTCTCAACCATTGATCTTCATTCCGCCTACCACCAAATTCCCCTAAGTCTTGACTCCACATCTTTAACCACATTCTTCACTCCTTTGGGGCGTTTAAGTACTTGAGATGCCCATTTGGACTCGCATCAACAGCGAGTGTCTATCAAAGAATGATGGTCACCTTTTTGACAATGAGTCTTAAGTTCAGGCATTTCAAGATGATCTTTAGGTTTATACTAAAACAAACAAAGAACACTTTTAGACAAAGTGTTTAAAATTTTGTAAGAACGTGGGATGATAGACAAATGCAAATTGTTTGTTCAGCACGTTGAATACTTTGGCCACACAATATCAGCAACAGACATAAAACACAAAGCTTGTAATGTAGAAGCCATTAAAAGTGCCCCTTCCCCTAAAGATAGAGATGCTTTAAGGTCGTTTTTAGGACTTTGTGAATAGTATGCACGTTTTTCACCTTATGCCTTGCTAGTACAACCTTTGCGCTCTCTGTTAAAAAAGAGAGCTACATTTGTGTTGTCACCACAAATCAATGAGGCTTTTGAGATTGTTAAAGATCTAGTAATGAATGCTCCTGCTTTGAAACCGTACAAGGACTTTCATCACTGTTGATGCTAGTCTCAAAGGTATTGGAGCTGTATTTGGACAGTATGTGGATAGTCATGAACTTACTGTAGTTTTTGCTTCAGGTACTTTATCCACATCAGAGGTGAACTATAGCACGATTGAGCATGAAGCTGTAGCATGTATCTGGGCAGTGGATAAATGAAAAAAACTCATTTGGGTTACATCGTATGATTTGTTCACTGATCACAAGCCTCTAGTGTATTTACCGAGTGGAAATGGTTTGTGAAAGACTTCTGCACAATGGTTAGGTTGGTTTTCAAACTACAAGAATTTCACATGTCTGTGAAATACATTCAGGGGAGAAAGAAAATCACAGCAGACTGTTTTTCACGTTTACCTTGCTCTAGAGAAGCAGATTTGGGAGGTGATGAGGAATGCATAGTTGCTGTGTTGGATGTTGTAAGAGGATGTGGTGATGTAATTTTAGAGAGAGAGAATGGGAATTAGTCCCCGCTGATGATGACATACTTCAAAAAGTATTTAACTATACAAAGGTTGGTTGACCTTCTAGCAAATTTCAATCTGAAGAATTACTCAGTTTTGCATAGATAGCTGCAGAACTATCATGTGAATGTATAATTTGCTTGCATGTTTGTACCAGCTCTACTCTACGTGTGCGTGTTATTACCACGGCTCATGATGACCATTTAGGTATATCTGCAACTTGCAAAAAATGTAGGCAAGATGTGTCTGCTCTTGTAGAAAAATGCCCTCAGTGCATCGTTTCAGTGCCACAAAACCACTTCATCCTGTACCTCTTCCGTCAGGTCCCTGGGTCAAGGTTGCATTAGGCTTTTCTGGTTCTTTCCATTTGTTACCTCCAAAATAAGAAATTCGTGGTTGTTTTGGTGGATTACTTTTCTAAGTGGATCCACCTCTCTTTCGTAGATTCACCTCATACCATGTCAGCCATTGATTTTTCTTAAAAAGATATTTTTGATTGAAGGATGTCTGCAAACAATTGTCACAGACAATGGCACTCGTTTTGTGTCAAGAGAGAAGAAAACGTTCATGACAACGTTGGATGTTACTCACTTGCAATTAGCTCTTTATAGTTCCACTTCTAATGGCCTAGTTGAAAGGGCAAATAGCATTGTTAAAGAAGGCATTCAAACTGCACTTTTTGCTCACTTGAATGTTACCTATATTTTACAAGATAAAGTTTGGAGCTACATGACTACCCCTCAGTCTACTACAGGTATTTCTCCTGTCAGTAGTCTGAGAGGGAGGGAAGAGAAAACTAAACTTATTCCAGGGTGGTTGCAACTGGCTTCTGGATTTGAATTTTCACATGGTGAGAGAGCATCACTTGATCAAATTGTGAGCGATAGGGTCATAGAGAAACATAGCATACAGAAAGAATGGTTTGACGCGAAGCTCAAGGTCCGCATGGTTGAAAACAAAGCCAATGATTTTGTACTGATCAAGAAACCTAATGGAGCTGGTAAAAAGAGAATACCAATTATGTAAGACTGATCAAAACGGGAAGAGCTTCTGTGTTACTGGAAGGAAGGGGTTGGTGGAACAAGAACAGTTTTGTTCCCATTTCAAAGACGCAGGCAGCTATATATGATCAGATAAGCAAAGATGTCCCTAAGAATGACTCTATGTTATCCACTGATGTAGGGGGTTCCGGCGTCTAAGGGGAGAGACAAAAACATGCTGGAGGATCTAAAACAAATAGAGTCAGTATATAGAGTCAAGCAAAGTTGAGTAACAAAACTAAAGCCAATGGTAAGCAATGGGTGGACTGCGTTTATAGGTAAACTTTCAGCATGTCCCCAATATCCAACCAGACAGCGCTTTGACCTAGAATGAGTGCATGGTTGGGGGGTGAGGCCTTGAGATCATTACTCTCACTAGTCATGATGGGGCTTCTGAGGGGAAAGACCAAGGAGAGGGGATGGAGGTTTGTGCAGGCCATTGCCTGAGAGACACTTAACCCTCCACTCCCCCCAAAAAAGCAAATAATAACTTCTGAGGCTTTCATTGAAGTCCTAGGGAGGTTACGATCTGCCCACACACTGCAGTGGCTATCAGCTGTGACCATCCTCCTCACAGAAGCTGGAAACGCTTTCTGCGCAGTGTTTTTCAGCTACCATTGTGTGATATCTGCGCTTCCCTTGGAGACCGTGTGAACAGAGCTGACATCTTGACACACGGTGGCACTATGCGAGTTGGAAGGTCTGGCTCTGTCCGACGGACGCATGGTGCCACTATGTGCAAAAGCCTCAGAAAGATTTGTTTGGTTCTGTCTTATGTAATGGATGGGCTCCCTAATATGTCGGGGACTTAAAAGTCCCCTGAAGATGATCCAAAATAATATTTATTTTTGAAGTCTGAGAGATATTACAAGCAAAGTGAGCATGAGGATGTTAGGGATGGAAACTAATCCTGCAACCTACTGATTGACATGTTTCATCCTTATTAATGGGCCAAAATGGGGTCCCCGGGTTTTTACCAGGACCTGGATACCAACATGGAATATAGATTTCTCAAACCCTATGTTCTGTAACACCTAGGTGGGTGAGTGAGGGTTTGTCTTTAATTTTTATGAAATCCACACATTAGGAAAGAGGATATCTACTAATATGTTTATAACTTCTGGAGGTACTCTCACGTCCAGATTACCTGTTATTGAAGGATACTATGCCGGCTTGTCACCGCAATAGAACCACATCTTGTCTGTTAACCTCACCCCCAAGTCAGTCACCCATTTCCACCTACCGCCACTCTTCAGTGCCTGTCTCTTCTTGCTACAGAGTCCTACAGTTTAGTAATCAAGACTTTAGGGTAATTCGGCTAGATAAGGGTGTTCAAGGCCAGCAAACTAGATGGCCCAGAAGGTAAGGAAGGGGAGCAGGCCCTGATCATGTGTCAGAGTCTAAAATAGATAAAAATATTAAGGGTGAAGTTCGACCCCTATGTCTAAAGCTCTCTGTGAGCATATTCGTTTTTTTCTTCATACAGGTCTCCCAATGCTTTAAACTGTAATGCTGACACCTAGCTTGTAGTCTTAGGCTCCAAGGGGAGTATCAAATTTGGGAAATCTAGCAATGGCAAGGTTACCATGTATAGTGCATCCATGCACAACATTGTTGCATAATTATGCAAAGCATAAACCATAGTGCCCATTGTATTACATACACTGAGTGCAGGGTCTGAGGAGCCTCTTGAACATTATCGCATTCAGTGGAGCGGGTGTTGCAATATCTATTTCAATTGCATGTGAAGGCGAGCGACACAGGGGATGATACCACCCATGTCCATGTTTGGTTGGTGAAACCAAATAGTAGTACTTGAGGTCTGGAGCCCCAAACCCTTTCCTCTAAAATAGATGTGGGTGTTTCCAAACGTAGCTTTGGCTGTTTATTTGCCCATATGAATCTTATTATAATGGATCTAACCCACCTGAAGAACACTTGCATCATTTTTAAAATTGCTACCAGTGCAGCCAACGAGAGAGGCTGAGGCTGGCATGCTGCCACTATGCCTTGGATCTTATGTATAGTCGGTCAGTAATTTTCTCTTCTCTGACCACACTATCTGCTTCTCTATGAATTTTAAAAATATGTATTGACTCAATGATACAATCATTTTTGTTTCTATATAAAACTGTTGATTTCACTAGGAACTATGAATATGAATTTTAAACCCCAGATCTCAACTGCATATTATCGGTATAAACTGTGATTACAAATGTTTTTTATGATGGGAGACACATTTTGAAATGGGTGCTTGATGTAAAGCAGGGTATTGTCTGCATAAAGAGATGCAATGTATTGTTTCCCAAGTATTTTCACACCCCTCTGGGCAGGCTTTTCTTAAATGCTGATCAAGATCTCTATTGGTATTGCAAAAAAGAAGTGGGTTCAACTGATCACCCTGTGTCATCCCCCTCTTGATCATGACCACATTCGCAATTTGGCCATTTATTCAGATACCAGCTCTGGGGGTTTTATATAGCAAAGCAACATGACCTAAAATATTAGCCTCTAGTTCCATCCTTGTTAAGATCGAGAACATATATGTCCAATTAAGTCTCAAATGCTTTATGGGCATCCAACAATGTAACCACCACTGGTAAATTTCGAGGGGCTTGATGGGCTATAGGAAAAAATTGCTGTAAGTGTATCTGTTGTTGACCTTCTTGGGATGAATCCAGATTCCTCCCACGAGACCAGTCTTGTCACATAGGGGTGTAAACGATTAGCTACAATTTCATCCAAAATCTTGGTATCTAAGTTTAATTAAGGTAATGCCTTGTAGGAGGCACAATTGGTCATCGATGTATTCAGCTTCCATGGGTCGGTAATGGTGGTCCCCCAAGGGACCAGCCGCTCTCCACCCTCTTGGCACCTCAAAGACTGCCATAAGGTACAAAACTAAAATATCAGAGCACTCTTTACAAAATTCAGAGGTCAAGCCAACCGACCCAGGCGTCCTTCCATTAGGAATGGATTTAACCCCCATCTCCTCGGGGGTTACTTTCCCTATGTATATAGAGATAACTCTAATCACTAGTATATGCAGTAGACCTTTGTACTATCTACCATTCCTATGTGACTCTTAGAGTATATCCAGTCATATCCCTTCCCTATGTATATAGAGATAACTCTAATCACTAGTATATGCAGTAGAACTTTGTACTCTCTACCCTTCCTTTGTGACTCTTAGAGTATATCGAGTCATATCCCATCCCTATGTATATAGAGATAACTCTAATCACTAGTATATGCAGTAGACCGTTGTGCTCTCTACCATTCCTATGTGACTCTTAGAGTATATCCATGTGTATCCCTTCCCTATGTTTATAGAGATAACTCTAATCACAAGTATATGCAGTAGACCTTTGTACTATCTACCATTCCTATGTGACTCTTAGAGTATATCCAGTCATATCCCTTCCCTATGTATATAGAGATAACTCTAATCACTAGTATATGCAGTAGACCGCTGTGCTCTCTACCATTCCTATGTGACCCTTAGAGTATATCCAGTCATAACCCTTCCCTATGTATATAGAGATAACTCTAATCACTAGTATATGCAGTAGTCCGCTGTGCTCTCTACCATTCCTATGTGACTTTAGAGTATATCCATGTGTATCCCTTCCCTATGTATATAGAGATAACTCTAATCACTAGTATATGCAGTAGACCTTTGTACTATCTACCATTTCTATGTGACTCTTAGAGTATATTCATTTGTGTTTCCTCGTTGTGTGACTTTACATCTTGTACATTTGCAATTTAATTTTTTTCTGTTTGTATCCTTTATGTTAATCCTAAGTCCTTATGTTTTTCAACTGGCTCTTATGTAAAGCGCTCTGACACCTTCGGGTAAAGTTTGCGCTATATAAAATCGCATAAATAAATAAATAAATAAATACATTAAGGGGCTCCCTTTCACTTGCCTCTAGCCTGGCCGGTGTAGCTTCAGACTAACAGGCATTTAATTTACTCTTTAACTAACCTACAACATGTCAGATGAAAATATCTTATCTGCTTACTGTATACTCCCCTTTCCCCCCAAAAAATATATTCTCCCGGAAGCAGTGCCAGGAGAAACAGTTTTGTCATGGTGTCTTTAATTTCTACTCTGAAAAATGCTTTTTCACACCTTATATTTCTTCTACAATGACCTCATGTTGAATGTATTATGCTTTCTTTATCATTTTTGGATTTTTATTTTGCAAATGCACTGCTGAGCTGAATCTAATCATATTTATTTTGAAATCGAGTGAGAGAGTCTGCACTGTTGATGTGCATACTGCACCTATAGTTGCCAAGTAGTACAATGACATCTATTTACTTTAAAAAAAACAAGTGGTGATAGCCTGTGGCACAGTGGACAAAAATCACAGGCATTTATTGGTCCTGTAATTGTCCTCTGCCGAGATTAATTCAAGCATGCCATCCATTGTTATACTCGTTTTCCCCATATCCTGACACATCTTTAGTTAGACCTGGGCGAGCCAGCAGTTAGAGAGCTGAGCGGGACCGAACCAACGCCAAAGCACAAGTTGAGACATCAAAAGATTTGCCAGAAAAATTACTCAAGCATCATGTCAAAATATGATAAAGCTTTCAAATTATAGTTTTTTTTAATAATACTTATGTTTCACTTCAGTATGACAAACAAGATGATGGACGGAATGTTGCACAATGGCAAAACATTCACCCCCAGTCACAGATCTGGGTTTAATTTATCATTATTTTGCTCACCAAGCCACCCCAGTTCAGACATGGCCATATGCAAATAGGTCTTGACCCTGTGCCTCGTGGGAACAGTCCAGCCCGAACTGCCAAGCCATGTCTTCCCTGGACCGGAATCAAGAATCCTAGGACCGGTTTCTGGCTATCAGCCGCCTTCAGCCAGGATAGCTTGACTCCAGATGCTCCGTCCATCACCATCCCCCTTTTGTATCACTTCAGTATGATACATTAAATCATTGCACTACCATCTGTTAAAAACAATAGGGTTTAAACTTGAACGTTTCCTGTCCCCAGTGCTCTGACAACACTGTGACGAGTGAACCGAGAAATGTCAGTTGCAGTGTGCAGTTTATGTATGACCAATATTGTTATTCGACGGGAAGCGACATTATTGTAAACCATACACAAGCAAAGTTTTTATATAGCTCTCATCCTGACCTGGCTAAGGGTGTTCTCAGATTCTCAGATTTCACACTCGATCAAAATAAAGGACAGTAAAGTGATCTGAGTATGATCACACAATTTGGTCAAATTGGAAGCTGGGAGTTGAACCTAAATTCCTTGGTTACATGACCTAAATCACTACACTATTTTCAATGAATAGAAGCATAACACAATGTAAAGATTTAATAAAACTTCAAAATGCATTCTTGAAAACAGTACGCAGTTACGCACAAGGGAAGAGAAAAGACTATTTTCATGTTACTTTCACTACCTTTCCCTAACTTAACAAATAGCAGGGGGAGAGGCTCAACACTTCCATGAAACAGACCCCCAGGAATTTGCATTTTTAGGTGCCAGATTTTGGGCCCAAAAAAGCAAAATTTGCGCCCAAATCATCAAACTGGGCAGGATGTGGCGCTATGGTCAGAGCAGCCGACTTCGGAACTAAGGAACAAATGGTTTGAGTCTCAGTCTCGCTCCACCATCCTGTGATTCTGGGCAGTATCACCTAACCTCCTGGCTTTAAAATAAAGCCAAATTTGAATAGTTCTTTTTATAAGATACTGCCCACCCTGTGAACTGGACTCCACACTGTTAGACATTGCGGGTATCTAATTGGCATTGCGCTAGCTTTTCTGCATGCCCTTTGATTAGTGTGGTAGTGCAATCCAACATATAGCATGCACCAGATAACACCAATCATGTTGTTTGGAAACCAGTGCCACAGTCTGCACGAACATACATGCTCCTTTGCACACACTCCGTGCAGTGCATGTGCATTGCTGCAGTGTTTGCGCTTGAAACAAGATGCACTGCCCCACCGCTCACTGCATGCCAGCTTGCAGAATGACCCCCCTCGCCTCCATAAACACAACAAGCCTTGTTGCTTGGTCATGGGAAGCACACAACTGGTTAGTGTGTGCGGTCTCACTGAGCATGCCAAACTGGGTTCTGCACCAGTTCTGGCATCCCTGAAAATTTAAGGACATCCTGGCAGAACAATCATTAGTCCAGGGATGCCATCTCCCCACCCACTCCAAAGGATCAACCTTAGATTGGATCATAGCCAAAGAGAAAGCGATTGAGAACATTAGTATCACACCCGGCGACCTATCTGATCACCACATAATTACATTCGAAATTCCCCTGAGCAAAACCAAATCGTCCACACAAGCTATTAAGACCAAAATATGGACCAGGGACACCAGAGGAATCAATATGGAAAACGTAGCAGCTCGCTGCGAATTAGAGTTGCAACCACCCGAGAACATAGTTGACGTCAGTGACCTAACTTTGCATTATAACAAGTCTATGTTAAGCATTATAGAGGACTTAGCCCCTTTAAAACTGAAAAGAATCTCTGACAAAGACCAAAATCCGTGTGTCTATGGTTCCTTAAATGAGGAAAGAAGATCACTCAGACTCTCAGAACGCAAATGGCGTCAATACCCTACATCGATCCACTTAATCCACCTGAGGCAATCTAGGAAAGCCTATAACAAAAGCATATTTAAATCTAAAAAATAATTCTTTAAGAAAGAACTGGACAATGCAGTTAATAGACCTAGGAAACTATTCGATCTACTTAAAGAACAATCGAATAAATCTGCAAATCAGCACCTGTCATCACCAAAACAAGCTTAAACAGTGAGGATTTCTCAGTCTTCTTTACAGACAAAGCTAACACTTTGGAGTAGGAACTCAAAAAAATAGCTGAAGACATTGAAAGGGAGAAGGATACCTCAGATTAACTTCAGACTCAACAAGAACTAGACAAACCAAAAAACAATGCTCGTTGGGCAGGATTTAAACCAGTCAGTGAATTAGACATCACAAAGATCATGTCAACCACTAAACCCAACAACCACTATAACGATCCTCTACCAGCAAAGTGCTGGTCTTCGCTAAACAACCTGCTAATCCCGTCTTAGACTTAGATCATAAATGCCTCATTATCACAAGGCCTAATACCGGACTGCCTTAAAACAGGGCAAGTCACACCCCTATTAAAAAAAACAACAGAGAACCCTTCTAATCCAAACATTTTCAAACCTGTAACTAACATTCCTATGCTAGCCAAAGTGCTGGAAAAATGTGTCCAACAACAATTGAGTCTACACATTTCGTATTACAATCTGTTAAATGACTGCCAATCTGGGTTCAGACTGAACCATAGTACAGAAACTGCAATTCTGCCTATAGTAGATGACGCTTTACTGGCTCTCGACCACAACGACACCTGTCTCTTAATACTGTTGGATTTGTAGTCAGCTTTCGACACGGTAAACCATGCCAAAATTATAGATCATTGAAAAATAGAATGGGGCTAGAGGGTACAGTCCTAAAGTGGTTCAGTTCCTTTCTAGAGAATAGATTGCAAAAATTCATTGCCAACCAAACCCTGTCAGGCCCAACCAGTAATACAATTGGAGTTCCACAAGGTTCAACGTTATCTCCGGCGCTATTCAATCTATATGTAGAACCATTAACGGAAATATTACAAAAAGCAAACATTTCCTTCCATATGTACGCAGATGACACTCAGCTATACATCAAGGTGGCATCGACAGAAGATTTAATGATTATGAACCAAGCTCTAACGAGAACCCTCCAATGGCTAACCTTGAACCACCTGAAGCTAAATCTGCAGAAAACTGAATTCTTACTGATTACACTAAAGAAAGGCAAAGTTAAGATACCAGAATGGCCCAACCTTATCACTGCTATAAAATGTACCCATAAGATTGTCGAATCTACTAAATCTTTGGAAATTACTTTAGACAAAAACCTGAACACGGTAGCACATATTAACACAATGGCAAAGAACGCCCGTTTCCATCTAAGCTACTTGCGGAAACTAAAACCATTCCTAAATAAAACAGATCTTAAAACAGCAGTTCAGGCACTAGTCATTTCTAGGATCGAATATGGTTGCACTACATTGGCTGGGCTACCCAAGATCACAACAGCCCCTCTGAAAGCATGTCTTAACGCAGCCACGAGACTTATGTCGGGATCCAAAAAATTCGACCATATCTCCCCGCGCCTGAAAGTGCTCAACTGGCTGCCCTTCGAAGCACAAAAACATACGCTTTCAGTGGTACACCGATTCTCCAGGAGCAAAGCGGATCTGCTACTGAAACCAGCGTTTTTGGAAGAAAAGAACTTATGACCGAGCGTTCTCTGAGGCAGCACCGAGATTCTGGAACGCTCTCCCCCCGAGCATTAGAAGAATCCCAACCATCGCAGCATTCAAAAAAGAAGCAAAATCTTTTTATATGTGAAAATTTCTCCCATAAAACCTTTTAACAGAACGATGGCTACAATCCTTTCATGTCTGCTTTATGTGTTCGCTAGCCTTTCACTAACCACACATGGGCTTGTTTATATGTTTTACCTGTGGTGTTGTGTTTTAAGCTCTCTGGTGGTGTGTTCTAAGCTCTCTGACTTTAATGCAACTACTGACTGCTATATTTGTTATACGCTTCCTGAAGTTTTAATGCTGTAAAGACATAGTTATTTGTAATCTATAAGGTCTAATGTTGAAATACGTCTGCAGAGCGCTCAGATACCCTTTGCAGGGTCATGTTCGCGCTATAGAAAACACTAAAAATAATTAAATTAATAAATAAATAGAAGCGCGGCGCAGTAAGGGTGGTGTGTGCAGAGATACATACATCACAGGCCTGCTGTCCAGTTCAGTCTGCGCCTTGACTCCCAGATTCCAAAAAACAAAAGCGTGAGCACTCCTGTGCAGGGGGCAGGAATATCAAACCGCTGTGAGCGACAGGATAAAGAGTGCAACATCTAACAATGGGATCCTTTCCCTCTGACCATTATAGGCTGCCATGCAGAGTACTGCAGGGCTTGTCCTTGATCCCTACCCTTTTCAATTTTTATGTAACACCACTGGCTAAGTTAATACAATCTTGTGGTTTCCCAGTCATATAATATGCTGATGACACCCAGTTAATTGTCTCAATTTCCAGTAACCCAAATGAAACAGCAGAAGCTTTAATAACTGCAGGGATTAAATCAATAAATGGGTGAGAGCGAATTGCCTGTGGCTTAACTCCGTGAAGACAGAGGTCCCTCTCCTGGGGAATGACATCTGGTTTTGGACACCCAACAGGTGGCCAACTGATATGGGTTCTTAGATTTTAAAAACAATTTATTTGGAGGGAGGAGCCGCGCCAGCGACCAAGATGGCCGCTTGAGCATCGGCTCCGCCGACCGCCACATCCTGACTTGCCATTTGGCACATTATCCTGAGCCCTGTCGCTGCCACTGGGCGGGGGACTAGTGTCTGAGCCACCAGGTGAAATTTCGAACGAATTTGGAACCCCGGTGCTCTCAAATTGTCGTCAGAACTTTTTGGGCCTACTGGTGGCGCCTCTGGGACCTTTCGTGTGGGACCACCCGCTCTGGAGTTCGACAACAACGGCGTGTGCGACCGGAAGTGCCCGGGGACACTGATTACACGGAAGTCGGGTTGTGCCAGCGGGACCTCCGGGCATAGCTCCCGGACTGGTTTGCATTGTGCTCTCCAGTTGGGATGGACCTGCCTACACCGAGGGGACCCGTTCGGGTACGTGACGCAGCTGTTCGCCCTGGCGCCTCTGCGACCTTTCGTGTGGGACCACCCGCTCTGGAGTTCGACAACAACGGCGTGTGCGACCGGAAGTGCCCGGGGACACTGATTACACGGAAGTCGGGTTGTGCCAGCGGGACCTCCGGGCATAGCTCCCAGACTGGTTTGCATTGTGCTCTCCAGTTGGGATGGACCTGCCTACACCGAGGGGACCCGTTCGGGTACGTGACGCAGCTGTTCGCCCTAGCTTAAACGGCAGAAGGGATACCCAACCTGGTGCGACTATGGCAGCGAAAGGTGACACTGAGAAACTGCCGTCGTAAACAACGAGGAACTCCAGGGTGGTTCAGTCAAACAGATTGGAGAAATACAGCTTTTCCAAGGGTTCCCCGGTGGAGGAGAGGCGCATTCAATCGGGTGGCCAAGAGGGTGTCCCCTCTGGTGAGGACCCGACGATGAAAGATCTAATGGTGGCGATCACTGGGGTTCAATCTTCCCTTGGCAGTATGGATTCGAAATTGGACATGGTGTCTATCGAGGTTGGCCTCATCCGTGCCGACCTGACCAAAACGTCGGAGAAGGTCAAATCGCTTGAAATCAAGACTACGAGCCTCACGGATGATGTGTCGGAACTTCAACGGGAGGTGAAAGCCCTGACGGCATCTCGGATTCAATTCTATAGAAAGTTGGATGAATATGAAGGACGTGCAAGGCGCAACAACATACGTATCCTTGGGGTACCGGAGAACTCAGAGGGACTGGCCCGGACCTTTTTGTGGAGGATCTTATCCTGAAACATCTGAAACCTGATGGCCTCAGTAACTTTTTTAGCGTGGAAAGGGCCCACAGAGTTCCTGGTGGACGACCTAAAACCGGAGTTGCCCCTCATCCTCTGATTGCACGAATACTGAACTTTCGAGATCGAGACACCATTTTGTAGAGGGCCAGATCTGCCTGTCCTCTGGCCTTTGAAAATGCATCGCTCCTTTTTTTTCCCTGACTTTACCTAAACTGTAAAGAGGCAGCGACAGGGTTTTATGGCAGTCAGGAGGAGACTGAGAGCCTCGGAAATTAAATACTCTATGCTGTTCCCTGCCCGACTGCGGGTTGAGCGTGCTGGGAAAACATGGTTCTTTGACCACCCTGAGGCTGCGGCAGACTGGCTGGATCATGTGCAGGGGCCGGCCACGGAGGGAGACGCCAGAACGGACAATGAGGAACAGTGACTTTCCTACTGCCAGTAATACTTGAACTTGGTGATGAGGGTGCTGGTTTTCTTGGGGCGTGTCTCACCGTCGACGTACTGAGTATTATTGTAGTTATCCTTCCTCTTTCCCCACTCTTATTGATGGTATTGTTGGTGGGTTGGGAGGGTGGAGCTTGGTGGCCTGTCGTGGGTCATCCTCCGTTTTCTACTTTTAGAGTACCTAGTTAGTTTCGGGGAGACAGGCACACTGCTATTTGGGGATGTGCACAAGTTGCATGTAGGGGTGCAGGGTGGGGGGTAGGGTTTTTTGTTTTTGTAGTATTGTTTATTTGTGTTATGTTTATGACCATCGCCTTCCATGGGTGTCACGAAATGCACTAAGATTATCTGGGGATGAGTATGGCTTCCGCTAGGCAGGGTTTGGGTGTGTCCGTCCTCAGCTGGAACGTGAATGGTTTGGGAGATAAGATCAAGCGTGCTATGGTGGGGCAATTAATTAGACGACGGTCACCAGATGTGGTTTTGCTCCAAGAGACTCACCTTCTGGGTAAGCGATGTATGGCTTTACACCGGGGAGGTTGCAAACTAGTGGCTCATGCCGGTTTCACTTCGGGCTCCAGGGGGGTCGGGAGTTTAGTAAAAAACTCCTTTCCGTTCACCATACAGGAGACCTGGTCTGACAATCGAGGCAGATACGTGGGCATATCAGGGATTTGGGAGGGGAGGTTGGTCACGTTCCTCTCTATATATGTCCCCCCTGCTTTGCAATCTGACACCTTTCGCGATTTGGGCAGGGTGTTTTTATCGTTGCCCGTTGGTACCCTGGTACTAGGGGGAGATTTCAATTCAGTGTCTGACGGTCAGATTGACCAAAACCCCTCTTGTGTGTTGTTGCCCTCCCGTAGATGGCTTTCAGACTTTCTTTCAACAACTGGGATGGTTGATGTGTGGTGATTGCGGCACCCTGGTGCACTGGAGTATACCCATGTGTCCGCAGCGCATCGATCCTCTTCCAGAATAGACTACGTTCTGGTGCCCGCGTCACAGGCGATGTTTGTTAAGGAGGTGCGTCACCTCGCTAGAGGAATATCGGATCACTCGCCGATTTGGCTTCAACTTACACTTGGGTTAGGTAATGTGGCTAAGATAGCTCCAATTAGTGCCTGGAGATTGAGAGACCCTACCATTAAAAAGGAGTTGGTTCGTGCAATGGATAGATACTTTACTGAGAATTCAGCGACGGTCGATTCTGCTTGCTCTCTCTGGGAGGCCTACAAGACAGTTATCACGGGGGAGGCGCTCTCCCTTATCTCTGGGCAGAAAAAGAGGAGCAGGGCGGATATTGATAGGATTGAGGCGGAGCTGGTGGCATTGGAGAGGGAGGTGGCGGCACACGGAGAACAGGGGGCGGTCCACCGCCTGGCTCTTCTTTGGGATGAGTACAAGCGTTTGGCGCGTGATAAGGCGAAGGAACAACACGCCGCCACGCAAGGTAGAATTTATGAACATGGCGATAAGGCAGGGAAATTGATTGCGTGGCTGGAAAAGGGAGACTGGGGGGTCGCGACTGGTGCCGGAGCTGCAAACAGCGGGCTCGGGCATCACGTCTGACCCGCAGACCATTGTGGATGAATTCGCTCATTACTATGAAGGGGTTTATGCTTCGCCAGGTCTTTATTCAGTGGAGGAGAACGCAGAGGTTCTCAGAGATATTCCGATGCCCGCGCTGTCTGTTAAACATAGAGAGTTTTTAGATTCCGCGATCACTAATGACGAGGTCGCGATGGCGATCCGGGGTGTTCACTCCGGGAAGGCCTCGGGCCCGAATGGTATTCCAGTAGAATTGTATAAACTGCATGCGGACCTTCTCGCTCCGTTCCTAAAAGGCATGTATATTGAGAGTAGAGAGACCTGCGTACTACCCTATGACCAACGTTTAGCCAATATTATAGTGATTTATAAAGATGGCAAGCCCAGATTGGAGTGCTCCTCCTACCGACCGATCTCTATCCTTAATGCGGAACCCAAGGTATTGGCCAAGTTGCTAGCTAACCGCTTGGTGAAGGTAGTCTCTGGATTGGTTCACCCAGATCAATCTGGGTTTATGCCACGCCGTAATACTGCCCTTAATCTTCGTAGACTCCATGGAGTGGTGGCCTCCGCTCCCCATATACATGAACCGGCGTTGCTTTTGTCTTTTGACGCCACTATGGCGTTCGACAGGGTGGAATGGTTTTACCTGTTTGCAGTGTTGGAGAAGCTTGGATTTGGTCCAGAGTTCATACGCTTGGTCCGTCTGATATACGCAGCACCGTTGGCCCGAGTGGTGGTGAATAATCATAAGTCCCACGATTTTCACCTGGGGTTGTCCCCTTTCACCTCTTTTGTTTGCCCTGGCCCTTGAGCCGCTTGCGGCTTGGGTACGCTGGGACCGATCGATTAAAGGTTTGCGATGGACTCCTGAGTGGGAAGATAAAATTTCGCTCTACGCGGATGACATACTCCTGTACCTGACTTCCCCCCGGCAGTCCCTCATAGTTTTTATGGATATTTTGGCAATTTACGGTAGATACTCTGGTTTCGCTATTAACTGGGCGAAGTCGGTTCTCTTTGTGTTGAGCAGAGATTCTCCCAGAGTCCCCGCTAATTGTCCGGTGAAAATCGAACTGGTTAGCTTTCGTTACCTCGGTATACACATCTCGAAGGATCCCAAGGTGCGCTTTGACGCAAATTTGTGTCCCCCCTTGGCTAGACTCCGTCGTGATACTACTAAATGGAGGGAGTTGCCGCTCTCCTTGCTTGGTCGGGCGGTTTTATTCAAGATGATGGCTCTTCCACGGTTTTTGTACGCCCTGCAGAACTCCTTTGATCCCATCCCTCAGTTCTATTTTAACGAAATAGAGTCATTGCAGCGCCGGCTTCTCTGGACTGGGAAGCCGCGGATCGCATTATCCAAATTGATGTCACCCTGGTATGATGGTGGGATCGAACTTCCTAATGTCAGGAAATATTATTGATTCAGAAAAGGGGGTGGTGATGAACAGAGTGTCTGAATTAAGCAGACCACTCTTACCCAGTCCAAAGATCAGGGCTTGATCCATCACCGTTATTTAGCTCACTGCCCCATCCCAGCTCAGAACCTGGCTATATGCAAATTAGTCTGTCCCTGGCCCAGTGCATCATGGGAACAGGGCAGACCAAACTACCAAGCCAATTCTTCACCAGAAAGGAGACAAGCTTCCGGGGACCGGTTTCTGCCATTTCAGGCGTCGTCGGCCCGGCTTGCTTGAATCCTGATGGAGCAGTGAGCAAGGGACTCATGTCTGAGTATACCCTTCCACGCTTGTGGAAGGGTATACTCAGATGTGAGTCCCTTGCTCATTGCACCATCAGGATTCAAGCAAGCCGGGCCGACGCCGGCTGAAATGCCAGAAACCGGTCCCCGGAAGCTTGTTTCCTTCCCAGTGTAAAAATTGGCTTGGTAGTTTGGTTTGCCCTGTTCCCATCATGCACTGGGACAGGAACAGACTAATTTGCATATAGCCAGGTTCTGAACTGGGAGGGTGCAGTGAGCTAAAAAACGGTGTTGGATCTAGCCCTGATCTCTTGACTGGGTGAGAGTATTCTGCTTAATTCAGAAACTCTGTCCATCACCACCCCTTGTTGTTAAATATTTTGTCCACCCTAAGCGTGGAAGGGTATACTCAGATGTGAGTCCCTTGCTCATTGCACCATCAGGATTCAAGCAAGCCAGGCCGACGACGGCTGAAATACCAGAAACCGGTCCCCGGAAGCTTGTTTCCTCCCAGTGTAAGAATTGGCTTGGTAGTTTGGTTTGCCCTGTTCCCATCATGCACTGGGACAGGAACAGACTAATTTGCATATAGCCAGGTTCTGAACTGGGATGGTGCACTGAGCTAAAAAACGGTGTTGGATCTAGCCCTGATCTCTTGACTGGGTGAGAGTATTCTGCTTAATTCAGAAACTCTGTCCATCACCACCCCTTGTTGTTAAATATTTTGTTCACCCTAACCGTGGAAGGGTATACTCAGATGTGAGTCCCTTGCTCATTGCACCATCAGGATTCAAGCAAGCCGGGCCGACGACGGCTGAAATGCCAGAAACCGGTCCCCGGAAGCTTGTTTCCTTCCCAGTGTAAGAATTGGCTTGGTAGTTTGGTTTGCCCTGTTCCCATCATGCACTGGGACAGGAACAGACTAATTTGCATATAGCCAGGTTCTGAACTGGGATGGTGCAGTGAGCTAAAAAACGGTGTTGGATCTAGCCCTGATCTCTTGACTGGGTGAGAGTATTCTGCTTAATTCAGAAACTCTGTCCATCAGCACCCCTTGTTGTTAAATATTTTGTCCACCCTAAGCGTGGAAGGGTATACTCAGATGTGAGTCCCTTGCTCATTGCACCATCAGGATTCAAGCAAGCCGGGCCGACGACGGCTGAAATGCCAGAAACCGGTCCCCGGAAGCTTGTTTCCTTCCCAGTGTAAGAATTGGCTTGGTAGTTTGGTTTGCCCTGTTCCCATCATGCACTGGGACAGGAACAGACTAATTTGCATATAGCCAGGTTCTGAACTGGGATGGTGCAGTGAGCTAAAAAACGGTGTTGGATCTAGCCCTGATCTCTTGACTGGGTGAGAGTATTCTGCTTAATTCAGAAACTCTTTCCATCACCACCCCTTGTTGTTAAATATTTTGTCCACCCTAAGCGTGGAAGGGTATACTCAGATGTGAGTCCCTTGCTCATTGCACCATCAGGATTCAAGCAAGCCGGGCCGACGACGGCTGAAATGCCAGAAACCGGTCCCCGGAAGCTTGTTTCCTTCCCAGTGTAAGAATTGGCTTGGTAGTTTGGTTTGCCCTGTTCCCATCATGCACTGGGACAGGAACAGACTAATTTGCATATAGCCAGGTTCTGAACTGGGATGGTGCAGTGAGCTAAAAAACGGTGTTGGATCTAGCCCTGATCTCTTGACTGGGTGAGAGTATTCTGCTTAATTCAGAAACTCTGTCCATCACCACCCCTTGTTGTTAAATATTTTGTCCACCCTAAGCGTGGAAGGGTATACTCAGATGTGAGTCCCTTGCTCATTGCACCATCAGGATTCAAGCAAGCCAGGCCGACGACGGCTGAAATGCCAGAAACCGGTCCCCGGAAGCTTGTTTCCTTCCCAGTGTAAGAATTGGCTTGGTAGTTTGGTTTGCCCTGTTCCCATCATGCACTGGGACAGGAACAGACTAATTTGCATATAGCAAGGTTCTGAACTGGGATGGTGCAGTGAGCTAAAAAATGGTGTTGGATCTAGCCCTGATCTCTTGACTGGGTGAGAGTATTCTGCTTAATTCAGAAACTCTGTCCATCACCACCCCTTGTTGTTAAATATTTTGTCCACCCTAAGCGTGGAAGGGTATACTCAGATGTGAGTCCCTTGCTCATTGCACCATCAGGATTCAAGCAAGCCGGGCCGACGACGGCTGAAATGCCAGAAACCGGTCCCCGGAAGCTTGTTTCCTTCCCAGTGTAAGAATCGGCTTGGTAGTTTGGTTTGCCCTGTTCCCATCATGCACTGGGACAGGAACAGACTAATTTGCATATAGCCAGGTTCTGAACTGGGATGGTGCAGTGAGCTAAAAAACGGTGTTGGATCTAGCCCTGATCTCTTGACTGGGTGAGAGTATTCTGCTTAATTCAGAAACTCTGTCCATCACCACCCCTTGTTGTTAAATATTTTGTCCACCCTAAGCGTGGAAGGGTATACTCAGATGTGAGTCCCTTGCTCATTGCACCATCAGAATTCAAGCAAGCCGGGCCGACGACGGCTGAAATGCCAGAAACCGGTCCCCGGAAGCTTGTTTCCTTCCCAGTGTAAGAATTGGCTTGGTAGTTTGGTTTGCCCTGTTCCCATCATGCACTGGGACAGGAACAGACTAATTTGCATATAGCTAGGTTCTGAACTGGGATGGTGCAGTGAGCTAAAAAACGGTGTTGGATCTAGCCCTGATCTCTTGACTGGGTGAGATTATTTTGATTAATTCAGAAACTCTGTCCATCACCACCCCTTGTTGTTAAATAGGAAATATTATTGGGCCTCCCAGTTGGCCCCTATTAATCATGCGGTCTACGGCTCGCCGGCTGACCCCGGCTTTGCCATGGATCGCGGACAACTGCCTGGTGGGGATTTCCTTAGAGTTCTTTATGCTAGGCGTGGCAGATATCCATTGCTGGGTCCGACGTCGGTTTCGGTACGAGTGTGGCAAGAGGCTAACCGTGCTCTTAAATGGATAAGATAACGATGTCCACGCCATTGTGGAGCTCTGAAGCTTTGGGTAGTTTGTGGAAGTCGAAGGGCTTTGATCGCTGGGACTTGATCGGCATATCGCAGGTCCGGGATATGTGGGGCAAGGAGGGGTTTTTGACCTTTGAGGAATTGCAAGCCAGGCACCAACTGAACAACAGTGAGCGGTTTCGGTATCTACAGATTAAACACGCGCTGGCGGCGGCTGTCCCTGGTGGTGAGAGGCCGCCGCCGGCCTCCCCGCTAGAGGATCGACTTTTGGACGGGTTCCTTCCCACTAAGGCGATTTCTCTGGTATATAAGAAACTGGTTAACCACACTGAGGATCCCCTAGTTAGAGTCCGGGAACAATGGGCTGCGGCTGGAAGATGAGGACTGGGTGGAGGCTGTTTCTTCCCCTCGGGAGGTTGCGATCTCCATGAGACTTCGCTTGATACAGCTTAGGATCCTCCACCGGTCCTATACCACGGGCCCCGGTCTGTTCCGTATGGAGCTCGCCTCAGGCGCGGACTGTCGTCGGGGATGTGGTTTGCCTAGAACATTTTTGCATATTTTGTGGGGATGCCCAGTGGTTCAGAATTACTGGCGCAGGATACATGAAAAAAAGAGCGAGGTGTTGGAAGTATCGATTGCGCTTGAGGCGCGGCGCTGCCTGCTCAATGTCTGGGAGCCTACCGACCTCACAACTCATGGTTGGACTTGGGTTACCCTTGCATGTATGCTTGCCAAGAGAAACATAGCTCAGTTGTGGGGGGCGGGTCGAGCTCCTCAGATACGGAAATGGATGGAGGACCTTGATTGGTGCATGTTCCGGGAGAAATCAGTGTATGTCGCTAGGGGGAGACCCCGTAAGTGAGGGAAGATTTGGGACGCATGGAACTCCTATCGAGGGGATATTTGCACTCCACCCAATATTGATCCGACCCGGGAGGAACTGGATGTGACCTGAGCCCTTTTGTTATACTCCTGCATAATTCTGAATTGTTGGAATCTGTACTCTCCGTTTCTGATATGCTGATGCCTTGGATTGATGGTCATGTTTTGTTGTTTGCTGTTTATTTGCAATAAAAAGAATTTGGAAAAAAACAATTTATTTTAAAGGTTTCATATAGCGCTGGCTAGAACCGGAGGTATCAGAGCGCTTTACATGAGCATCAGATCGTAGTTACAGGTTACATCGTTACAAAGGTTACACAGTTATTAGACCATGGCAACATAGTTACTTGTAAGGTCAAGATAAACAATAAGCACAAATACGAAAGGGAAAAAGCAAGCAAGGGGAAAGATTCAGGGGAGGGGGGAAGGAGCTGGGGAAGTAGATAGGCAATGAAGGCGGGAAATAAGAGGGGAGGGTGAAGGACATCGCAAGGAAAGAGGAGGGGAAGGGCGACGGGGACATAACCGGTAGACGAGTCAAAGCAACGTCCAAAGTCCAGTAAGCTGTGATCCCAGGGGAAGTGGTATCACTTCCCTATCTCTGTTGCGGGAGGCTCCCTTTACGCAGTGGACTCTCTCAGAGAGGTCTCTGATACTCCAAGGCCTACATACTGGATCCTTCCCCAAAAAGGGGAGAGGGAGTACTTTGGCAAGGGGTGCCATACCATACCTCAGCTGTAAGTGGCTCCCTTGGCGCAGTGGAATCTCTCAGCGGGTACGCTGAGACTCCAGAGTATAAATATGGGATCTTTCCCCAAAAAGGGGAGAAGGAGTGCTTAGTCAAAGGGCACAAAGGACAGGGGGCTAGGCAGACTAGCAGGCAATGTGAGAGATTCAGGGGAGAGAGGATTGGAGCTAGGGAGGTCGACAAAGGGAGAAAGAGTACTAAATGGGAAAAATTTAATTAATAAGTTAATATATAACGCTGGCTAGACCCGATGGAATCAGAGCGCTTTACATGAGGGACAATAATGTTGCAAATTACATCAGTTAAAAGTTACGTAAGTATCAACAAAAGCATTTAAAGAACATAGGGGAACATGGTGAATGGAGCAGGAAGGATAAGGGGATAGGGTAAAGGGGTAGGAGGAAGACAGGACGTAGAGACAAGGGGAATATAGTTACAAAAGATACCAGTAGAAACTTTTTAGGAGCATAGAAGAAAAGGAAAATGGGGTGAGGAATGGAAAGGGAGTGATGGCAAAAGGGGTAGTGTATATATACAGGGGAGAGACGAAGGGAAAGCTTGTCAAAGGTCCGGCTGGGTAGGTTACGGCCGAGGGGGAATCCTCGGTCCATCTCCTCTTCAGCTATCAGGTAGGTCCACGGGCATCGGTCAAATGACCAGGTCTCAACAGAAAAACATTAAAGGGGAAGAGGGCGAGAAGAAGGGAGCGTAGAGGAGGAAGGGGGTGGAGTGAAAGGGTAGGAGGGGGAAACGACAGAGACAAATGAAAGTCTGCCCAAAATAAGGCTGGGTAGGTGACGGCCGAGGGGGAATCCACAAACCATCTCCTCTTCAGCTAACAGGTAGCTCCATCGGCCAAATAGCAGGGTCTCTACGGCCGAGGAAAGGTTCAGAGTACATGTTCAGGAGGGAGAGCAGGATCAAGGTCAGGTGAGGGATGTGGTTAAGCTCAGAACGCTGACCAGTTCTATTGTCCGGAAGCGTTAGAGCATCGTGGGGTGACCGACTGAGGCTGCCAACTTGAGGTCAGGCAGGTGGGTTGAGACCTTGGTGTTAAGTTCAGTCGGTCCCCAAAATTCCCAAAGCATAGGGGGTGTAATCTATGCCGTAAAGCGGCAGGAGGGCAGGGCCAGTGTCCGCATGTCTTCAGAGGGGGTGAGTGGCAGGTCTGGCGTGACGTCTTCAGAGTCATTCTGTAATAATCAGGGAGCCCTCCCGTTCTGCAGCCCCATCGAGCATACAAGCTCCTCGCGTGCATAATTACATCAAAGAACAGGCACAGTAGCACAAAAGGCGAGAACTCTATTCTGCACCAACCTCCTAAGCCTAAATCTAGTAGACCACAACTCCTAAACATTACTTGCATTAGGAAATAAACTTAAACTTAGTAACATAACCTGCAGTAGGGAATACATCAAACCTAGACCACAGTAGAAAACATAAGACAGTAGGTAAAACCTAGTAAGCATAAAAGCACATCTATAAGCATAAATCAAGGTGCATAAGTCACACTAAAAACATTACATTTCCTAGCGCCTATAAAAGGTACACTAGGCCCTTGCTCCCTACAAACCTAATAGTCCCCTGGGCCAACTGGCCATCTATAAGGGGCTCAAATGCCCTCTGTTCAAAAAGTCAGGGCATGCTGCCAATGCAGCGATGGTCGCGGAGGCGCAAACCTAAACGTGGCAGCTGCCCACTCCTAGCTGGGCAGCTGGGAATCTTCAATGAAGGGCCTAAACGTTGCAGCTGGCACTAAGTGCTGCGCAGCTGTGCAGGCCAAGGTAGGGATGGGCAAAAGAGTGCGTCTCACTCCTGGAGTAAAAAGACATGTCCCCTGAAATAAAGAAGAACCTAAACGGTGAAACTGGGTAGCTGTGAAAGTGAAAATGCAGCATGGGCTCTCACTGGCCCTCAGGACAAATGTGTCCCCCTTTGTTGGAGCCACTCGGGACTCAGTAAATAATTTTTAAAACACTGAAGCCATCTGGCTCTGACACTAATGTTGCCAAACGTTGGAGCCACCTGGGCTCTGTAGAACAAATTATGACCCCAAGAACGTGGAGTGCACTAGCGCTTTTTAAAATGAAGTATGCCAGAGGCTGGGGGAATTACGGGAGAAAATCATGGGCCCTCTGGGCCAGCCATAAGATATTAGTGCCAACGTTGGAGCCACTTGGGCTCGAAAAGCGATTGTACCCCACTTTCGAGCCTCCGGGGGCTCTGTCACCAACTACGCCCCCATGCACAATGAAAGAATGGGCTCCTCGTGCCCCGGGTAAGCGGGGGCTAACCAACGGTGGAGCTGCCCGCTCTTGTGGCGGGCCCACTCGGAATATGTCCCTTGAGCCCTCACTCACCGGCTCTGGGGGCAGTTTCTCCTTTCCCGGTCTCTTCACCTGCGGCGGCGCTTGTGGGGCTCTCTCTCCTCACGAGAGCCCCGCCTTTACAGTGCCACTCTTCATCCAGTCCCCCATCTCGGGACCGGAACTCGGGATGTGGAGCCCTCAAGGCTTCGGGCTAACTCCCCTTCCGGGCAGCTTCTTCAGCAGCGGCGGGCGCGGGACTGTACCTTGGGTAGACCTCATGTTGGCGATGATGAGGGGTGTCTATGTGCCCCCCCCCTCGAGGCTCTTGAGCAGGGTCTAGTCTGCAGTGCGGTGTCCATGTGTGTTCGCTGGTCCAGGGCAGAGACGGTCCATGCTCGGATTTTAGCCCCGGCCTACACTCCACTCCCTGGTGTACCTGCAGCATGAGGTGTGTATGCATGAGAGAGGCACGGATTGCCTTAGACTAGCCCCCCAACGCAGAAACCACTCGCCGCATTTGAGCACCAGATGCCGCATTGGAGCATAACATTTTAATCAAATCAGTCATCCACAGACGTTCCGTAGGCAGCTCCCAAGCCCACCAGCAACACAATAGAAAACAACCAGCACTGAGGCAAGCAGTGGTTTGCTGTGGGATTGCCTTTGTAGGAATAGCATAGCCCGTAAGAGCTCTGTAAAGTGAGCGCAAGCTTCGGGGCAGTCTGTGTTTTTTATGCACAGCCACAGGCCCGGACTGGCCGTTGCAGGCACCGGGCAATCCCCCGGTCGGCCGCGAGGGTGGGGGGCCGGTTTTGGGCCCCAGGGGGCCAGTTTTGTTACAGGGTCGTTTTTTGCAGCAGAGCTGCAAAAACGGCACTGTAACAAAATCGGCCGAAGACCGGCCCTAGCAAAGAGCGCGGTCGCACCCCCCAACCCCCCCCCCCCGGGGGGAGGGGGAGGCCGGCCGAGCACTTTGCCAGGGCCGGTTTCGGTTCCTAGTCCGGCCCTGCACAGCCAACTAGGCATTAGGCACATACTGTCCTCCGATATATGAAAAACATCTCGGGATGGTTCGGCGGGGGTAGCACATGATGTTTCTTGCTTGTGTTACAAGGTGCCATTCAGTCTGAAACATCGTGCTTTGCCGCTTTGATACTGTAATTTCCCTGAGGTCACTGTGAATATTTGCAGATATTAAAATGGTAGATAGTGAAAAGATTATTTCTATTCTAATAGCCATGTTTTCCTGACACACACTGCAACTATGGCAGGAAACAATGTTGGCTATATTACAACTTTAAAACTATGCTGATTGCTGTATGCACTGTTGTATGAGTAGTACTTTAAAAGAAAGAGGAAAGATGGAACAGTAGCATAAGCAATAAAAGAAAATCAAGGATGCAAGGAAAGGGTGCAGTACCACAGGCTGGTACTAGGTGTCCCTCTGGAGTTCTAGAGGGACCTCATTCAGCCAAATAAGGTACTGCACCCTTAAAGCAGCTTACTAAAGGATGTTGTTCCAGCACTGTTTTCTGTTGAAAGCAGTATCAGAGGCACAATGCTTTAATGAATATATGATGCAGCAGCTTTAACGGAAGTGTTCCCAAACTGTGTGCATATCTTTTCACGGCGCACTCTGCTTTTTATGCTTAACTTGAGTAGAGGCGCAGTAGGGAGGGGAAGAAAGATGTGGCGCTATTTTCAGAGCAGTCAACTTCAGAACAAAGGAACAAAACATTTGAGTCTTAGTGTCACTTCACCGTCCTGTGATTCTGGGCAGTATCACTTAATCTCCTGGCTTTAAAAAAACAAGCCATAAGTAATAAAAGCAGTCAATGTCTGCACTTGCGGCTACTGGCATGATCACAGATTAATAATAAAACTGTATTCCTTTGAAAATAGAGGTGTTTCATCCATAAAGCGGGCACCATGCTGATACACAAGCCTGTGGCAGACCCACAAAAAAATGGTGCACAAAGGAATGTCAATTAAAAGAAGTGTAAGACCACATGTAGCTGGGGCCATCTGCTGGAAGGGTCTGAAACACCAAAAGATGGGACTAATTAAGCATGCTGACCAAACAAAAGCAGGTATTTATGAAGGCCAGGAACAGGTACAATGGAAAAGATGGGATGTGCTTCAAGCCACAGTCTACATTACAGCATGCCTCGCAGAGCAGCGCATGTACTGCCCAGGCTCGACATAAAAAGAACAGTGCACCAAAGATGTAGCAGCGGACCTTACAGTGCCGCACCTAAAACCCAGTTCCAAAAAGTCTATTCTGCATCAAAGTAACGGCGTGGATGGTACCAAATTGGTACCATCTACGCCGTTACTTTGATGCAGAATAGGAAACTTTGTTGGGTTCACTACCTTTGAACCATCAATTATATGTGGAAGGAGAAACGAATATGATCCTCTCCGCCAGAATATCAAACATCGGAGCTTGATATTTCACTAATAGGGGAATCCTCATAATCATTCTGTGAGATTCGGCTGAGAGTCACGGACAATTGCAAGGTGGAATCTAAATACTTATCTACAGCACTACTGAACCAATGGGAAAATTGGAGACTCAAGCAAGGAGGCAAGGAACTTCCTTTACAACTGTTGAGGATCTGAGCACGCGCTACCAGTTTAAACAACACTTGCCCTGAAGAAACTCCTTGGTAGGGAGTGAAACGCGTTGGCTGACTCTGTTGCAAATTGCATTGTGACTGCTTTTAAAAAGAGGAATAATATCAAATAAAGAAAACTTTTTCATATACTCATAACTGACAGCTCTCTCTTGGACTTCTTTCCTGTGCACCCCCATATGAGCTTAACAAAGTAAAAAGAACAGTACCTAGGATGCTGGGCTCAAGTCTTTTTTGTCCTCATGGGACAGTGGCCGAGATAGAGTCAGCTTGAATGAGGCTTGAGCCTTGCTTGACTTACTGTCCGCCACCTTCAATGAGTGTTGGCTTTTTGTCCATTAACTCATGACTTTTTAGGCCATATTTTCAATCTTAAAGAAGAAAACTATGCCTACTCCCTCTGTCTTTCTGCTTCCCTCCCACCAGCCTCTTCTCTATCTTGGTATGGCCTTTCAGAACCCTATGTGCTGGACCTTCCATTGTTCACTTCGTGGCAGTTGGTGGGATGACACTAGGCTGAGCCAGCGTGTGTAGGGATGAGCAGGGCCAGGGCCATGGGAGGGGGGGGGTGCTGGTTGTTACACTTCTGACTGTGCATGTCTGTTTGGCTGGCCGTCTTAGGCCAGCCAAACACACATGCGCACATAGGTTTTTCCAACCCAGCTGTATTGAACGGCCGGGTTGGACAAACATCCCAGACTCCCTGTCCAGAGTAGAGCTTCAAACCAGCCCTCTCAGGCCAATCCCCACGTTACTCTCAAAGCATGAGAGCAGCGCGGGGATTGCACAGGGAGTCTGTGATGCTGTCCCAGTCTCTGCTGGGACCAGGAAAAAACACTGAGGCGCAACGCCGGCAGCTTCATGTAAGTAGGTTTTTTTTTAACTCCCCTTCCCCTGCGCTCCTCCTCCTGCACTCCCCCCTGCGTCCCATCCGCCCACCCCACCACTTTTGTTTGTGGCTGTACTGAGGCTTGTATTTCCCCATCCAAGCCTTTAGTGACAGGGACCCCGATAGGTGAAAATAGGCATCCTGGCCTCTAGCCCACTGGGGAAACGCCCGATGCCTGGTATAGTCAGTCCGGCCCTGAATAGGAAGCCGCAACAGCCACTGACAGAAGAATTAAATCTAATTCCTGAGGAGCTTAGAGCGGCATCCTGAAGATAGAGGCAGTTGCCGCAGGGATATTTTAAGGCATGGGCAACGTGGGCAATTGCCCAGGGCGTCTACCTTCCAGTGGCCTTCTAGGAAAGTAAACCCTATGCTTTCTTTGATCTCTGTCTATTCTATTTCTCTATATACACCTTTCTCTATCTCAGTCTACCTCCACCTCCGACTGTGCCTCTCTCCGAATACCACTACTAAGGACTGCAGCATGAGGGCTTTATTGTCCTGTGTTTTTAATTCCGCAGTTCATTTCTTTCCTACAGGATGGAAACTATACATGGCATTTATGAATGTTTTTCTGGCCTTTCTTTACAAAGATACCTCAAGGGCCTTTCAACCAGCATGTCATATCTGTCCATGGCTACCCTCATTTAAACCTAATATACTGACTGTCACCTGGTAGACTTCCCTGGTGGCGAAAGAAGGCATTTTAACTTTTAGGATGTCATGTGGGAAACATGTAATTTAATATAACATATTAATCTTGTGAAGTATAGCTGATTAAGATATTTAGTAATGAACCGACAATAAAATCATGGTTTAGAGCCCACCAATGGGCTGCTACCATGCAACACCCCCCAATGACAACATCGATGTTGTTTGCATTCACTGTTTTTTTCTGTGTATAACAACCTAAAACACATTGGAGGTAAGACACTTCAGAAATGCTACCCAGCAGCATTGGTCAGAAACAATGGGTAGAGGTGCTCAGGGGTGTAGATCCAGGGGGTGTTTGGGGTGTTAACCCCCCTCTAGTAAATATATTTTCTGGTAAATAGTTGGGTCTAGGTGCTTTCAGTCAGGTATGGTGAGGTGTCTGTCAGATTTGACCAGGAAATGTTCCATACACACAGATAAAATCACACATACACTCTCTCCCTCTCTGTTCTAAAAGTCTTACTTTTTTGGAGTTATTTTACTAAATGAGTTTTCTCTCACTTCATACCCGTACCAATCAGGGGCGCAACTAGACCCGAACTTCTGGGGGGAGGGGCTAAGACTCCCAGCCAGGACTGGCCCTAGCACTGGTCGCACATGGTGCAACAGTCTTTTTTGGCACCCCTCCACCATTTCCTCCTTCTCCATGAATTCCCTCACTGCCACTCGCCAACAATGCACCTTATCTCTCCATAGCCCATTTCTGACAAACATTTCATTTTTTTTATAGGGCTAATCGTAGTTTACTCGCACTCAGTTCTGTGATCTGCATGGTACACATTCTTTGTAGCACTGTGTGGGTGACAGGAGTGCCCATGTGAGTGCACGGTGAGCGATGCAATAGTGTGAGAGTAGGGTAATAGGAGTGACTGTAGGGTGATTGAGGTGACCATGTGAATTTGGGTGCAGCTGTAAGTGAGGGTGGGACGAATTAATGTATGGTTAGTGATGGGCTTGTTTGAGTGAGATTGCAGAGTGAGCAGTGAGGGGGACAGGTGAGTAAAGTGTCACATGAGTACAATGCGAGTAGTGTGACTGCAGGGTGAGGTACAGTGTGAACAGCGCAAGTGCATTGTGAGTGCAGAGTGATCACTGTGAGCGCAGATTGAGCAGTGTGCTCATGTGGCAGCAGGGTAAGTGGAGGGAGAACTGTGAGTTCATGGCGAATGGCATAAATGCAGTATGGTCACTGCGATTGCATGGTGATCGGTGTGAGTGCATGTAGATCAGTGTGAGTGCATTGTGATTGCTGTGAGTGCAGGGTGAATGGTGTGAGTGCATGGTGATCAGTGTGAGTGCATTGTGATCGCTGTGAATGCAGGGTGAGTGTGAAAGTGAAGGGCGAGAATGAGGAGTGAGTTGTCTGAATGCAGGGTGCATTCCCAGACACTTGAAGTAACTCAGCATGTTACTGAGGGCAAGCGTAGGGTTTCAGACATAAGTTAAACTATTGCTATTATGGCATTATTCAGGGTCAGGCCGGACTGCCCGTAGCAGGCACCAGTTATTTTCTCAGTGGGCAGGAAGGGCAGGGGCCCGTTTGGACCGGTGGGGACGATTTTGGTATAGGGGGGCGGTTTTGCAGCAGTGCTGTAATATTGACCTTCTGTACCAAAAGCTGCTGCAGTGTTTTCCAAGCACCCCAGCGGCCTGTCCGACTCAATTGCTAAGGCCGGTTTGCGTTCCCAGTCCGGCCCTGTTCAGGGATCGAGGGTGGAGGAAATAAGTATTGAGCTCTTACTACAACAAACTTCCAGTCTTGTGATTAGCTTTGCCAGCTCATTATATTGATGCCCCAGGTTGTACAAAAATAAGCAGTCACCTAAAGCCTATTTTCAGCACTTATCTGTGCATACTTGGACCAGCAAATATAAATAGAAAGCATTTTAAAGGCCATATGTATCAAAAAAGAGTTTTGCGATTCTCAAATAGCGATTTTTAGCGGATCGCAATTAGAGAATCGCAAAATGCAAAGTATGTAGGATTTGCTAAAAAATTTGAGAATCCTACATATTCCTTATTTGTGATTCGCAAATTGAGATTCGCAAATAAGGAATATCTTCCCATTCATTCCTATTGGCTAGGAAGCCCATAGGAATGAATGGGAAGACATTCTCAATTTGCGATTACCAATTAGAGAATCGCAAATTAAGAATGCAATTTCAAGGTTGCAAGGGTGCCAAAAGTACACCATGTTGCACCCCTGAAATATGCGTGTGTGCACATTTATGCCCTAAGGGCATGTATGTATGACATATGGCACTTTAAAAAAAAAGAAAAAGTGTTTTTTTAAGAAAATTGCAAATTACCACTAACTTGAAGTAGGTGGTAATTTGCAATTCGTTATGGCCAAATAGCAAATTCTGGTTCTTCCAGAATTGCATTTAAGGAATCGCAATTTGCAATTCCTTAATTGCATTCGCAAAATAGAGAATTGCAAATTTAGCAATTCTCTATTTTGCAATGGCCTTTTGGGATGATACATCCCAAAAGGCTTTTTCCAATTCGCAAACGGGCCGATTCTGAGAATCTGCCCGTTTGCAAACGAGAAAAAGACTTTATATATATGGCCCTATATTGTGTTCTAGGGTTGCCTGAATGATCCATGACTGATAATTAAAGGGAACCAAGACAGAAGAGTCACATTACAAATGAATACATACTATTTTGTTTATTCCCCTATCATTGTCAAGACGATGTCTTTGCAGGCTCTTTAAACATCAAATGGCTGGTATTTTTCTTTTGGGGACCCTACTTTATATTCCTTTCATGAAATGCATTCTCAGCCCTTTCAGCCCTATGGGCGTTGCACGCCTGGTACCAATCCTCATTCATCTCCCTTTCCACTGCCCCTTTAGCCCCTCTCATGCACCCTGCTTGTCGTATTATGTAGTTTAATATTACCTGCCAGTGTGATTGTTCGCAAATCTAAACCTCAACCCCCCCCCAATCTTTTATTTATAATCAATTTTTATAAAAGTTTTGAACACAAGGTAATTCATTCGCAACAAGTCACATATTCCCTTAAAACACCCCTGATTCCCCCACATGACACCCCATAGTAGAGTAACATGGATAGAACGAGTCATTGGCTCCCAGCGGTCACAACATAATATCAGAGTCTTCACGGCGGTAGGACACCAAACCATTTGCCCCATATTTTGTTAAAAAGTTCTGGGCAGCCCCTCGCCTCAAAAACTGATTCTTCTTGAGTCCCACACCAGTCCACCCCTCCTCCATTTCGACAAGGTTGGTGCCTCCCTCTGGGACCACTTTGCTGCGATGTCCCGTTTCGCCACCGCCGTCGCCGTACCTAGAAGACGCTTATCGGCCCGAGAGCCGTCTAGGCCATTAAACACTCCGAGGAGCAAATGTCTCGGGTCATGCGGAACCACCCAACCCAGCACACCCGTGAGCTCCCTCTCCACCCTCCTCCGGAAGGATTCCATGGCCGGGCAGAGCCACACCACGTGGAAGAAGTCAGCCGGGGTACAAGCGCAACGAGCACATGCCGGGGATGGCCGCGCACCCGCGCGAAAGAGACGGATCGGCGTCAAGTATGCCATGCGGAGGTAGTAGACTCCCCCCCAATCTTACTGACCCAGCTACGACCCTAGTGTTGCTTATTAAAATCACGTCCATATCACGATAGCGAGTTAATGCATAACATGTATTTGCAATCTGGCCACAACTTTCCCTTTTCACTCCCTTTTAGTCTGTTGAGGTATACTACTCCCTGACAAATACTTAGCAGTGTTCATTTTCTTCTAGCCGAACTGAGCAGAACCTTGAGCCGGGCGGTGTAGAACTACACAAGGCTTTTCTTGTGGTAAACATGGAGTTCAAGTAAGGGTTAAGTGGAAGTTGGCAGCTCTTAGACCGCCTTGGGTGCGAGAGTCACTGCTTGCATCGTGCTAATGACGAGATCAAGACATTGCAAAAGAGGACGTTGCTCAAATGTGAGTCACTTCCCTGTGATGTTGTGAAGGTGCTGTGGGTACACCGTCTGCATGTCCAGAATTGTCAACAGGTCTCATGGCTGCCTTTAGAACATTCAAAGATGGGAGTATTCACCAACTGTTGTTGTGCCTTGAAAGTTAGATGATGTACAAGAATCTGCTAAAATATGTGGGGGCACATGCATCAAGGTAAATTGCATTCGCAAACGGTGCGAATCGCAAAATTCGGCCGTTTGCGAATGCAATTTCCTTTTTTGGGATGCATCATGTTTTTTTATGTTTTCGCAATTTAAGGAATCGCAATTATGTTGCAATTTCTTAAATTGCGATTGCATTTAAGAAATAGCAATTTGCGATTTCTTAAATGCAATGCATCACACTTTAGAAATTGCGAATTCGCAAATAGGGAGAGGTAAATTACCATGAAGTTCACCTTCATGGTAATTTGCGAAAACTTTGAAAAATGCACAAAAGTGCATTTTTCAAAGTTTCATTTTACACACAAACATGCCCTTGGGTCAGGTGTGTGTGAAACATATTCTTAAAGTTAAATTTCGGGGTGCAGGGGGGGTCCTTTGAACCCCCCCTGCACCCTTGAAATAGCATTCTCATTTTGCGAATCCTTAATTGCGAATCGCAAAATGAGAATGGCTTCCCATTCATTCCTAAGGGTCTCTAGGCCCATAGGAATCAATGGGAAGGGATTCCTTAATTGCGATTCGCAAATTGTGAATCGCAATTAAGGAAATTTAAGAAATCGCAAAAAAATTGCGATTTCTTGATGCGTAGCCATTTGCGATTTCTTAATTGCGATTCCTTAATTTTCGCAATTAAGAAATCGCAAACGGCAACAATGATGCATGTGGCCGGTGGTCTCCTATTTAAGCATTGGGATGAAAAGGTCGACCCGGGTGATAGTTTTACAAACACGGGTAAATTGGAGCCTGGAATAAGTAAAAATCCAATTTTTTACCTGTATTATTGGAAATATGAACAGCTTTTTTTATTTTACTATGCATGGTTCTAAATAGGTAAAATGCCTTTAAGAGTAAAATATTTTGAGGTGCTCACATTGTGGCCACATTCCAAATCCTGCAGGTTACTCGACTTGAGTGTAAACTCTCAGAAATGCGAGTGATGTAGTATTTACCATGCATCTAAGTTGCCCCTCACACATTGTTTGCAGGTAAAACCTGGTAGAATTCCTGCAGGAAAAATGCACCATTCTTATTTTTTCAAACCTCAGAACGGAGACCAAACACCTGAATATGAAACTTGTTTTTATTTAGCGCTTCGTGCAATGTCAAAAATATCCAATTTAGTGCACTCAGGAAATCGACCATGAAATGCTTAGAGGTACGCCTGTCCTTGCAGAGAAGTATGACTTGCACAAACATGTTGTCATTTGACCAGCAATGCCCTCCCACCAACTCTTACCCTTCCCCATCTCATTTCTGCCTCGGAGACTATTTTGACACTGTCAAAGCTACGTCATGATCTGTTTAAAAAAAGTGTATGTTAGACCCTACAATCATCCATTTTAACCAGCATAGATCCACGGCGACCAGATCCACGCAACATTGTCAGGATATAAAGTTACATTCACTGACTCTAAAGGGGGACTCATTATCTTCTTCAGTTTTTTCTCTGAAAATCAAGCATGGATTTTGCTCTACTGGACACACAAGGGAAACCAAATCCAGACTGAAGCCCAGTATACAACTTTTCAAAACAGTGACACATGCACTCAGAATTTAGTTGCAGCAGCAAATACTAAAAGATTTTGGCGGATATCTGTATTTGTCCCCACAGACTGTACAGTTCAGTGCATAAAATTCGATTTTACCTGAGCGAAACTGGGCAAGAGAAGTGATCAGAACTCTTGCCCAGTTCTGCTCAGGTTCAGGCAAGGCAGGTACAGGTCAGGTACAGGCAAGGCAACCCGAACTCATGTTAGAGAAGTAACTCTACAGAGAGCTATCATTGGAATAACTGACGCCCAAGATGGCCTATGGTATGCCTCATAATTGTATCTGGAAAACTGCTGCAGCCTTTAAATATGTGAGTTTGGAGGACGCTCGTGGCCTTCCAACCAGAGGCCCGAACCATGCCAGATATTTTTTGGCATATCCACAAAATAAATTCAGACACTAAATCCAAACAATTCAGGGATATGATGGTCATCCTGAAATTCCGATATTGATTCCACCCTCCTGGGTCTACTATGTGCTCCTGGTTGCGTGGGTGGATGGCGGGGGTTTTTCCAGCCAGGAAGATATCTGTTTATGCAAACTAAATCTTGCATTAATCTGAATGATTGGGTTTTGCAACTTTGTGTAATTAGATTTTTCCAACTCTTTTCACATAATTCTTGCATGCAGTAAGCCAGTTGGAGTAGAAAGGCGCACCAGCCACCCAATGCAATCTCGCATACTTTATGTACCAACGAGCAATCCTTGATTACTTTGCACACAACCGACGAAGAGTAATTTGTGTGATGGGAATGATGTTCATGAGAAGTACACATCATGCTAGTCAACACGTGCACACCCCAGGTCCTCTTCATAGCAACTAGCTGAACAGCCTAGCATGGACAGAGCTTATAGGAGGAGAGGCAAAAATTGCAGAATAGCAAAATAAAATGCAACAAAATTCCCAAATCTGTGCCACAAATTTCCATAATTGTGGTACAAAATTTGCTAATCCATTCCGCAATATCCTGGGGGGTCTGTAATACTGAAAAATAATTTTATAATAAAAATGTGGTATTTGGCACCATAACTCTGTAATTCACATTCACCTGAACAGAGACATTACCTCGTACTGCATGACATTCTAAAGTGGATTAAAGGGGAGTTTGAAACAAAGACTTGAGAATGCTTTAAAACTGAATGGTCCTTTAATATTGCATAGGGAACAGATGTATCATCCACGTTGTCCTTCTGTGATACTATGGAGATAACAGGATAAGTTAAAACTATATATGAGCTTTCAAAATCAGATTTGTAGCTGTATTTGAAAAAAAGCTTGCTTCCATCCTGATTTAGTACTTACAGAGCCTACTCAAAACAGCTGAGCTCATGGCTGAAAGAGTTCAAATACAAGCTCTATTTAGGAAAACATCATGTCTTTGCGTTCTTGTCTGTTCTTGCTGTATCGAAGAATACGATTGAGGCTCTGTATTTTTAGACGGGGGAACAGCAGGAGGTGGACTCCATTGTGAATGGGCACTATTCTTTCCTATAGTGTCTCTCAATGTGCTGTGGAAATGTTTGTTTTACTTAGCGTAAAGGAGTTCTTCACCTCTGGGCAGGACCTCCTTGTTTGTCCAATGTCCTTACTGATCGCATTTGGTTGTTGGGAGATTACTTTTCTTGAGCAAAAGATAACAGACTGAATTGAGGACGACGGCCTAATTTTGCATACTGCCAGCTGCTTTGGAATTTTGGAATTCAATGCTGACTTAGGGGTTGATTACGATGTCCTCTGGAAAGGCTTCGAACGGCATTCGATTAGTCCTAATCCGATTCGGAACCCGCCTTTTCAGCTGACTCGGAAACATTTACCAATGACCGATTACAATGGCTGGAAAGCGTTCGGCCTGTCCGACTCGGTACCGAAATGCATTGGAAGTAACCGAGTCATCCGGAGCCGAATCGTAGCGGTCTACGTACTGCGTCTCCAGGGAGCGATTAGGATGTCAGAATTGGACGACCTTTCCGGATCGCTTGTGCCAACACAGATCTGCTGTTGGAGTCTGACTTTGGGGGCCTGTAGCAGGCCCTTGGGGTTTCCCATGGGTACCCCTTCCCATGCATGCACAGTGTGGCAGAGACCATGGTCTGTCTGCCACAGGGTGCAATGTTTTCCCCAACCACACCTTTTGTCAATGGGGGCCTGTGTTCTCATTCGGAACACTTGCTCCCATTGAGGTCAATGAGAGTCCGAATGTTGACCAGAAGCATTGTAATCGTTCGGTAGGACTCGCAGAACCCAATTAATTCAGAAATGATTCCGAAACTGATTCGGTCGGAAGGGTTTCCAGACGACATCGTAGTCAGCCCCCTAACTGGTAATACTGTTTTAGGGGTTTACTTTCAATTAAATAATTTTCCTTTTCCAGGAAAAATACACCAGACAAGAACAATATATCTAAATTAGTGATGAATTTAATCTCCCCACTTTTCGATGATCATCAGTATTCAAGAAACCTAAACGCAAGGAGATGGGGTTTGCACAGCACAGAAATAGTTAGTTTGTAAGCTATCAGGCACCATTCTGCACCAAACTTCTTTCTTTGAAATGCTTCCAAACATATTACTGTATTGATGTCACCATGGGAAATGTAAAAGGTCTCTTTGGTGTCTTAGTCAGATCCGCCGGTGTCTTGGGACCGTTGCCAAATTTCGGCCCTCTTGAGAAACCACACTTCTGCCGATGCTGTCCACGCCACTATGCAAGGTCGATTTCACTGTAGTTTGTTTAAACGATGCAGGCATATTAAACATGAATGACACCTGGGCCATAACAAGAGGCCTGTATCAAAGGAAATAGATTAGGCAATAAGGAGCTCCACGAAAAAACAAGGGTCTCCAAATTCCCTACATTAAGTTTTCCCTTAACTGGAGATGAGTCTTTGATCAATGGGGATTAGCGGATGGAGTTACTGAGGTCACTGGACTGAGGCGCCAAAACATTCCATCCGAAAACCATCCATAGCATGGAGCCATAGTTCAGTTAAGTTCAAATCGTCCTATTAGTGGAAGATAACCATTACAATAATTCACCTCTCAACCTGTTGACATCTCCACCAAGTAAAAAAAATTGGTTTTTGCACCTGGAAGCCTGGAAATGGTCTGGATTGCTGTGATTAGCCCATGGATCCACTCCTTGCCCTGCCGTCCGCTTGATTCCCTCTTGACTTCTCATGAGTGATAGCGCACAGAGGCGCAAGGGATCACCTGAGATAGCTGGGAGAGCTCTGTTTGGGCTGGTCAGGTCAACTCTACTCACCCCCCACCTCTAAGGATGGATAAAAATGTGGTGCTTGTTTTTGTCCGTGGGTGAGGAGACGCTTTGTAACATGTACTCACCGGGCATGAGGATGGCAGCTACAAATCTGTACAGGCTGTTCAAGCTGTTCTGTTTTGCAACCAAGCTCCTCCGGACGCCTGTGACTGCAGTCTAAATCTCTCTTTCGGTTTGGTATGGAATTTGGAGCACAGAATCAACTTCACTGGTGAAAAGCTCCAGGCACTGACCCAAATGGCAAAACACACCAGCCATTGGTCCAGCTAGTAAGCTTAGGGGTCAATATTACACGTGAGTAAGAGTTTATCTCACCTGATAATTTCTGAGTGCCCTAAACGTTTGAATCCCCCCTGAAACATTTCCGCTGGTCAAACCTGCAAAAATGTAATTTGGGAAAGGCACACGAAACAGGATTTTGTTGAGGAAAGTACTAAATTCCACATGTTATGCTCCATTTTTTGAGGGGCAACTTTCTAATAGGTGCTGTTTACCTCTCCTTTTAAATTCAGAAGCCCTGGGGTATCATTTTAAATGGGTTTGATATTAGCACACAATCCACTGGGGCGCTCATAATCAAGGCCTTAGGGTGGCAAAAAAAAATTGCAGAACTTGGAGATACTGATAAGCTCACTATTGTGCATAATCGATTACCACCTCCCTTGATGAGTTGGTAACTTACAATGATTTGTGTCCGGAAATGCAGTCTAAATGGAATCCCTGAATAAATGAGAAAAGAGTAAGGAAAGAAACTGTTGAGGGCCTTTAAGAAGTGTGGCTCACCGGTTAGAGAAGGCAGTCCCTGATGCAGAGGTCAGACCCGGGACCAGGGTTCAATCCCCGACGCGGCAGGGTCTTGAGCTCAAAATGTCCACGGACTCGATAATTCTCACCTCGGTGCCTACTCTGTGCCTACTCAAATCGTGGGTTCACACTCTGCAACTCTGGGCAATAGCTTGCTTAATCTCCACTACGGCCCCACCGCGATGGGATGCCTGGTCTTCACCTTGGGGATGCCCAGTAGGGGTAATCTCACAGGGAAAGGCCAGGACGGGTTCCAAAAGCAAGCGCCTTGAGACCTTTGGTGAAGGCGCTATAAATGAACGTATGATTTACGATTTACACCATGAACTGATTATTCACGTTAATACCCATGCAATTTGGTTAAAATGTAATATATATTATTATGGAGAATTTTTTTGCTTGTGGTGGTCCTTTAGCATCATCGTCTTTGAATGAGAAAACATGACAATTTCCCATTACAAATCCTGGTTGTAAATAGGACCAACAGCTAGATTTCCAATTGAACTTAGTTATTCTTGATCATCAAACATTGGCCTGGTGGATTATATGGGCCTTAGATTAGTGCAGTGCAACATATACATCTGAAGCCAGTTTGATCTGTAAATTTAATTTGATTTTCAAACTAACTTAATTTCTTATTTAAAGGATGTAGGTATTCCCACATATAGAACTTTCTTTGCCCAATCCAAATTCCATACACAAGCACCTTTTCACGTGGTTTGTGTCATGGTATGTTGAGCACATTAATCATCAAATACACAGCCAATATATCTAGTTTTATGCTTTTCAATTGTTCTCTTCATCTGTCATAAGTAGAAAAGAGATAATTGCTTTACTGTCTAACATTTTTATTTAAAAAATATTTTTGTATAGCCTTCTATCAAAAGCATCGCCCCCAACAAGTTTCCTTCCTACTTATGCATTCATATGATTGTGATGACATATATTCCATGAAGCCTCTCTAAACAAAGGGGTCCTTCCCAAAGGATAATCTACATGCAGAGATCTGTACACACACAAATTCTCACCAATGCGTAGGCGGATAGCTCTGCCTAGATGGTGGTCATCACATCCAGGTGGAAATCTCTATCCAGTACCAGGATTTAAGCATCTCCACTTTACACGATGGGTTGAGGACTCTTACTACTGAAATTGCAACTATCAATTTTCTATAAATAACATTACGACCGGAGATCTGCACAACCACTGTGGAAAACTCTGAATACAAATTATAGGCCAGGACCTTCCAACCATTTCTGTAGTGAGAGTTACTTCTGATCAATGAAAATCATTGTGAGCTGTTGAAGGCCAAGGTACTTGCGCATTTTTCCCAGAGATCCCCCCACACCTTTGTTTACTTTAAGTCTAATTTCCATGAAGCTAGGTACGAGGGTTGAACCAAAATAATTAAGAGTTCCCTTCACTTTCAATTTCTCCTTTTTTAAAAATAGTAGTATTTTTCTCTTAAAAATGGCACAAGGTCTACTAACCACTGGGCGCAAGATGCCTGCTGTTGTTACTGCGACACTTTTAAATGGGAGTAAATTAAAATGAAGGGTTAACAGTTAACTCTTTATTTTATTTTTTCCCCATTTAAAGCCTTCACATACAGCATCTTGTTATCACATTAGCATAATAGACTATATCACTGCTTTTTGTGAAAGTGATTATGCTTCTTGTTGACGTCTTTTTCTTACTTACCCCTTTAGCTCAAAGTATAAACAGCAAAGTGCAATGTTGTTCCGTGTTATTATAATTACAGTTATACTCGCACAATTACAGTTGTGTATTCCTCCCAGTGAGTGCAATTGCTGAAAAAAAATAAGTATTTTTTTGGCGAGAGTCATTTGATAGTAGCGTCTCTTGTTTTCATATATTTCAAGAGATAATCATGCTGGTAATTAAGGCATGATTGCAAAGACAAAAATTCAGTTAAAATCAATCTCGCATCGCCGCACTCATAAAAGGCTTAAGTGAGATCCAGCATTTCAAACAGAAAGACACATCAGTCCTTCGTGTTTTGAACCTTGCAGACGTGTTGCTCAATAGAAGGTGCTCCGTGCTCTCTGTAGTTCGATCACAGGACACAGACTGTGTCCTGGGCCCTGCTAATAGCCCCAGCTCCACTGCCACTGCCCCAGGCCAAGACTCCTGTCCTGTGCTTGGCTACTACGAGGGCCGACCTGTGCTAGACTTGCTCAGGCCCTGTAAAAGCTTCAAGCCAGAGCAAGTTGTTGTTCCACGGGCACGCAATGTCCTTAAGTGCGGTTCTGTGCAGCGTAAAATAGGTGATGCGGATGTACGTTGTTACAACGCATGCTTTTACCACGCATGCTTTTACAACGCAGGTTTTTCAACGCAAGTCATTACAACGATATATCTGACACCCTTTAATCCTCCCCTCTCGAGACATCCTCCATGAAGCGGTCCCTATCTTCTTGGAACATACCCAGCAGTTGTACCCACTGTAATATAGCCATGGACGCTCCGTCATCACTATGTGAGAGGCGCATATGTTGTTCCTCCGCAGCCCGCAACTCCGTCAAATTCTTCAACGAACAGGTCAGCAGCGAAACCCTTGCACCCATCCAACCAATTGCCACCCGCCTCTTTGCCAGGAATAGGGCCAGTTGAGCCAATCTAAGAGGGATCCTGCGGCCTCTGGGGCGCAACACTACTCCCAATAAACAGGCAAGCAGAGTCAATGGGACACTAATCCACATGGCCGCCTCTATGCGAGGTACCACCATTGCCCAGTAGGACTGAACTAAAGTACACTCACAGGCTAAGTGCAGAAAGGTGGCACCAACCTTCCTGCATCGCGAACAGTTAACATTCCTCGCCGGGTCTATCCTGTTAATGCTATGTGGGGTGACTTATGTCTGGTGTACGAAATAGAAATGTAATAGTTTGAAGCGATTATTGCAGGATACACTGCGAACAAGGTTCAACGCTATTTCCTAGTACTCATCGGAGATTAGCACTTCCATGTCACCCTCCAATGCCCTTTGTGCAGTATACTGCAGTTGCTGAATATCATTCATTAGGGATTTGTAGAAATGAGTGATGATGTGGTGCCCCTCCCCCCATCCTATGAGGCCCTCGAGGAACCCCGATGAACGCTGGGCCGCCGGGAAATCTACCCAGAGATCTTTGGCCACGCTCTCTATCTCAGCATGATGAAGAAAATGATCTGATCCCACCCAAAAGGAGTCTTGCGCATCCTGGAATGATATGAAAGTGTCCCCAGGATAGATGTCTCCCGCTTCCAGACAACCCCCTTCCCGCCAAAGCTCCTTAGACATGATGGAGTCAATGTTCTAAAGGGCGCCAAACCCACAGTTTCAGTTCCCTACTGAAGGGAGCCCTACAGCGAACCCTCTGAACCACCCTTTCCCAGATACCTGCAGTGTGAGTAATCAAATATGGCAACTGGACCTCTGTTCTCCTCCAGCTTACCCGCCCATAGAAGTGTCAGTAATAGGTTATCCAATCGTCTGAAAAAGAAATCCTTTAGTGGAAACTGCATAGGATACATATATCTCCGGAGAAAGACCATTTTTTTTATTGCCACTCTGCCCATTAGAGAGAGTGGGAGCAGATTTCAGAAGGATATGGAAGTTTCCCGACTAGACAACACCCTGTCGACATTCTGACTCTTGTATTGGGCCTCCTTATGGGTAACCCGGATTCCCAAGTATTAAAACCCGTCCAATTCCCATCTGAGGCCCACAGCTTGTAGCTGACGTGGCTGTTTCCCAATAAGTCTCCCAGGGGAAACACCTTGGACTTACAAATGTTAAGTTTCAGTCCTGAGACAACACCAGAATCACCCAAATGCCTCATCAACAACGGGATGGCTCACAAACATATACCAGCGCTTCATCCATGCAGAGCGCGACTATATGCTTACTATTCCCCAACCGAATTCCCCAGGGGGGCATCTCTGCATGCAGCAATAGCAATAGCGTCTCAATCGCCAACGCAAACAACAAAGGCGAGAGGGGACAGCCCTGACGGGTGCCCCTCCCCACCGGCCAGGACTCCAAGAGCTGCCCCCCACCCTGACATGTATCGAGGGCTCAGTGTGTAGAAGCTGAGACCAGGCACAGAAATTGGGACAGAACCCCATGCCCCACAATACCGCCATGAGAAAGGTCCATTTCCCCGTATCAAATGTCTTCTCTAAATCCAATGAGATCAATGCCATTTCCTCTTCTCTGTCCAGGGCAGCATGGAGCACATGTGTCAGTCTACGAATATTATGCGCAGTACTTCATACTTGCATAAAACCACATTGGCCCTCGTGGACTAGATCTCGATTTGTATTGTAAATATAAATAGGGTGAATTGTTGTGAAATTTGTGTACGTATTTTGGGGATGTGTTGAAGTATGAGTTTAAAGAATGGTTTATATGATTTTTGAGAGAGTTTGGATATGTGGTGCTGATTGTGGGTAAAATTGGTGGATTGATCACTGTTTTATTGATGTACTAATCATATTTGTGAATCTAATTTGCTTTATTGGCTGGTTAGATTATCAGATTAATTGAAATCCAAGAACTTGATATATTGTCATTTACTGCAAAGTAGTGTGTAGTGCCAGGCACCACATACACACGGACAGTGGGTTTTATACTAACGTGTTTTCCTTTCCAGCATTGTGTGTCTAATTTGGGTTGGTGTACTTTGCTTCTGAGTGCACATAAGTAAAAACATTAGCCAAGGTGGATGGCCGCTGGAGGGGGAGTCTACCTAATGTGATTTTAGACTTTAAATGGTACTGTGAAGGGTGCTGTTTTGTTATTCTGGTTTTCTTTCAATTGAGAATTTTGTCTTGCCTTGATTTACAGATTTTTTTTTTAGGTTTAACGGACAAGGGTGTATTTAGTTTAAAATTGAGTTAGAAATGCTTTGTGATTGTCTTCCTGTTCATTGAGAAGTCACGCTGTGATTGGTTAGTCAGCCAGGGTGCCACACTGGGATTGGTGTGATGTCACCACAAAGCCACAGTCATTGGTTGGTTGCTGACAGAGTTTTACTTTCATAGGTTGACTATTTACAGATCCACGCCAGGATTGACTGTTGATGTCTAGATCCTTTGTTGTGATTTGTGAGGTTGTTCTAAGCAAAAATAATAGAAATGTGTTGAAAAATCCTAACGTTTCTGTTGTGCCTGCAGAGAGTCAGAAATTACCCGCTGAGGGCACGCCTGCATATGAAATGATGACGGACTTTGGGTCTGCACATGCACTTGGATTTCTTAATGCCATGTATATACTGCATCTGACAAAAATGTACACTTTCCGGTGGATGGTACCTTTATCATAGGAAAGTTGAATTTCTCAAGACAATCCATGAATGACAAGAAGCCGATGTCGAGACCTACCAGTTTGATGCATTACATAAACGGGATCGAATGGCAAGAGAGAAAGAGAATGTATAAGCAGGTAAAAGGCTCATTTAGATAGCGGCTAGAGTGCAAGTGGGATCGACAGGAGAAATGTTGGCAGGAGGACATGATAGAAGGTGTAAGAGCTTATCCTGCCATAGGTAAAGAAGCAAATGATAAACACAATACAACTGAGGGAGTGACACTGACCAATGATTCTGATAAGGAGGATCATTTTCTGATTGAACTTTTGGGCTCTAGTCCTCCTCCATATACAGATTGCACAACGGCTGACAACAATTTATGGTTTAGGGACTGAAAAGGAAGTGGGAGGAAATGGTGGTCAATAGCGCAGGTATGAGCTTGTAATAGAACTCTTACGGTTCTTGTACCAAGTGCGTTGGCTGAGATAGTGATGACAGCATTGCTGAGTACTTACTAGTAGGGATATACAATCTGTTGACTCACCTGTAAGGACAGTGGTGTTTGAAGAGCCTCCTAGTGAAATGAATGTTGTCATGTTAAAAATTTAATTAATTAAAGGGGAACTTTGATTTGAGCAGGCTGTTAACATATGATGTCTATGAAATTAGATATTTGATACAAAGAAGCAGCCAGAGGTGCAAATGAGTCAAGAACTTAGCAACCATATGCAGCAGAGTGAGATTTTGAAGCTGTCGAAATACAATAATGACTATTTTGATGCAAAGTAGAAAAATATTAAAGAGACTATAAATTATTAATTGCTCAGACAAAGCAGTGTCAGAGAGGATCCAGAAACGTAATAGTATCAAATATGAAATAAGTTCAACCTGGAATGAATAGGATGAATCAAATGCAAGGTGTGCAAATGGAAAATGGAGCGATACAAGATGGTGGAAGAGGGATAATGAACAATGATGGGATAAATGTAGATGTTGAAATGAATAAAAGAAACACTGCTTGTCACTTTTGTTGGTGGATCGGGCACTGAAATTGCAAGTGTCAACAGAATCGAAATAGAATTCAGGGAGAGGTTGTTCCTCAAATGAAGAATCGTATGAATGGATCGACTGCGCCAATTTCTGAGCAGGGCATGCAGAGTCAGAAATCATTTAGAATGTCGATACCTCCAGTGCCAGTGATGCAGCCAAACATGAGAAATATGATGCTGTATAGAGCAGGGCATCAACAGAATCCATTCATTCTGAATGACGATTAAACAGGGAGCAATTCACAATGATTGTGCCTGAGGGGGCACACTGTCTTTTCCCTGTAGGTGTCCTATCTACTTTGTTAGTTAGAGTAGTTTTTTTGTCTATGCTGAGTTAGATTAAAGAACCTTAATTGACACTTGGCTGGCGATGTGCAGTGTGTGGAGATGGGAGAGATCCTCCTATACCAAGTGGAATGGACCATTGCTACTTTCCAGTGCATCTCAGCTGTGGACTTGTTTGTTTGGTAATGGGAGCGTGTGGCGATTACATTCTCCCATGAGACTGTGTGCACTGATTCGCTCATCCAGAAGGAGTTGGTGCATAGTTTTCTGAAACTTCTATTGCATATTAATTGTGTGCCCCTTAGAATAATTTAGCAGGTCTTAACTTGACTTCACTGGGGGAAGCTCATCCCTACACTCTGCTGATTTCCCCTGCCTGTGGTATTGATCTTCATGCTTGAACTCCTGCACCTATTTTCCCCTGGTCGTTAATTTGGTTAATCTCTTTTCATCCCATTCCTTTGAACTTTTGATGCCTTGTTTTGCTTAAGGAAGTTCCTTGACGGAATCTATCTATTTCCTGTTTTCTACTCTGTACGTCATTATATTTTGCATCTTATTTTTCATAATATACAAATTTAGACTGAATGACCGAATGGGTACATATACTTATTTGATAAATTGATTTACAGATTGATTTTTAACCTAGACTAAAGTTGTTGAAAAACACGTTCATGTTTTGGACACTATTCTCTCTGTCGTATTTGTGGAGCCAAATTTATTTCACTGTAATGGAAATATTTTTCTGATGCTAATTTCTTTGATACGCTTTCAGTCGATAATCAAAGGTCCCTATGACCAGTGGCGCAACTTGATGGATGATTACACTAGAGTTCTAAGGTACAGAGTAGTGCACAGGATCAGAAGTCCTTGTAACTTGACTCTGACAGCAATAAAGAAGCCAGGTGGAAAGTGGCATGTTGTTCAGGATATTTGAAAGATAAGCAAAATTGTCATCCCATGTTGTCCCGTGGTACTGAATTAAGCAGTAATTTTGTTCCAAATCCCTTTGATGCAGAATGGTATACAGCCATTCACTTATGGTAAGCATTATTTTCAGATCCTCGACACAAGAAGAGCCAATTACTCTTTGCATTCCAATTTTTGAATAAAGTTCTCATGCAAAACTGGATTCCATAAGATTATATAGACAGTCTTTCAATCATTTGTCAAATCCTGAAGAAAGATCTAAAAAAATAGAGGTTGCCTTGTAAGTCGGTCTTAGTGCAATATATTGATGATTTGCTATTTGCATCTGAGACAAAAGAGGTGGGTAAACTTTATACAATAACCGTATTAAATCATCTAGTGGATAATGGACATAAGGTCTCTCCAACTAAAATGAAATACTGTAAAAAGGAAGTTATTTATCTTGGACACCATATTGTCAAAGCTGTGAGGAAAGTCTCAAAGGAACGTGTTTCGGCAAATCTGAAAATTAGTCCACCAACCACCCAGAGGGAGGTTTGGGTGTTTCTTGGAATTATTTACTACTGCCGTCAGTGGATTCTGAACTTTTCTTTCTTTGCAAAGCCTCTAGTAAGGCTGACCCACTGTGACATACAAGATCCACTACCATTTGACAAAGAATGTTCTGAAGCATTCAACTACTTGAACGAGAGTTTGTGTCATGTACCAGCACTTGGAATGCCTGACTTTAATCTAACTTTCTTCCTATTCTGTCATGAAAATGGTGGATGTGCATTATCAATCCTTACCAAAAAGCATGGAGGGTTGTTGTGACCAGTAGCATACCTATCAGAAGTATTGCATATATAGCTGTAGGTTTTCCAGGTTGCTTGAAATCAGTTGTAGCTGTTTGTATTGCCACAAAGTGAAGGAATAGTGATAAGTCATACTTTAATTGTATATGTTCCTCACTGGGGGATATTTTGTTGATATGAATGAGACAATAGGCTGACTCATTGAAGAAAGTTATACTTGAAGCTAAAAACATTTCTGTTAAGAGGTGTTATTCTTTGAACCCAGTAATACGGCTTCCTATCTCAGACAGGAGCTGGGAAAACAAGGAGATTAATGAAAGGTGATGAACGAGAGCATGACTGAATCGAAGCTACTGAGTTATGTAACAAATGAAGATCAGACATTAGAGAAACTCCTTTAGAAATGGCTGATCTAACATTATTTCTTGATAGTCTTTGCTTAAGAGACCAATCAGGAGCATTGAGAGCTGACTATGCGGTATGTTCCATTTCTGTTTCTGAAACATTAGAATCATCTTTTCTGCCAAATGTAGCTTAAGCACTAGTGACAGAATTGGTAGCATTGACAAGAGCTTGTTGCTTGTCAGAAAATTTGAATGTGGCAATATACAAAGACAGCCAACTGTGGTCGGAGAGGTTCTTTATGCCATCTTCTGGAGTTCCCATAACAAACAGTGCTTATATATTGGATTATTTAAAAGCAATATAACAGTCAAAAGAATTTGTGGATGGAAAAGATTTAGGACCAGACATATGGAACCATTTTGCGTTCTCAAACAGTGTGAATCGCAAAAATTGTCCATTTGCTAATGCAAAATTGCCTTTCCCAATGTATGAAAGGGTTCGCATTCGCAAAATTGGTAATCACAAATGTAAATCCTTATTTTGCGAATACCAATTTTGCGAATCTCAAACAGCGAATTTGCAAATTGGTAATTGCAGTCCCATGTATGAACCATTCGCAGATTACGAATGAGCCAAAATGCGCAAATTTGAAAGTGCAAATTACCTCCTATTCCAGTTAGGTGGTAACCAGGTGCATGCTATTTAACCAGGCCCAGAGGGCCTCAGAATGTTCCACAATGGCAGCGCTGTACGTCATAGCGAGGAGGATGAGGATTCAAGCAGCAGCACAAAGAAGGAGGAGGAGACAAAACGCATTTTTAGAGCGCGCCTAACCCTGTTTCAGCAGACAGAGGAAGAAATCCATGACAAATATAGATTCGACTCTGCTACAATACTAGACCTGATAGCTGACCTTCATCCCCTACTGCAGCATCAGACTCGCAGGACCAATGCCATTGCCACCCATGTGCAAGTCCTATGTTCACTGCACCTACTAGCTTCAGGGAGCTACCAGGGGATGATAGCAGCAGCAGGAGGGTCTCCCAAAGTGCACTTTTACTAGCAGCAGCAGGAGGGTCTCCCAAAGTGCACTTTTACTCTTTTTCAATGCCTGAACCCAGTATTCTTGTCCCAGTAAGTAGTAGCTATCTGTAACTGTTCTAATGCAGTTTTGACCTGCACCAATCCCTTGGCTCCATCAGAAATGCAGTAGGCCATTTCCACCTGCATTGCCACATTGCGTCTGGACAGAACAGTTCTGGCATTGATCATACGGTTTATTGCCTTGGTGTAACCATCCAAATGGCCTAATTGGTGGTGACTTTGTCTGCGTTTGGAGGTATGCTTCCTCTGCATGGTGGTATTACAGAGGTCTCTAAGGGCTTCTGTCATGTCCCTGAGGCTTTGGCTTGCCCTATGGCTCTCTGCCACTGTTTTGGTCAACTCCCTGATGCTATCCTTAATGTCCACCGTGTTGTTCTTCAGACACTCCAGCTGGGTTTGCATTGACCGCATGTTTTTCAATTGCAAGCGCTGCACCTTCACCATGGTGCCTTCCAGCCCAGCAAAGAAAGAGGAGCCCTCTTCTTCCTCAGCAGCACAGAGTGTTCTTGCTCTGCATCTCCTGTGATTGGTGTTGTGATGCTGCAAGTGGGACTGATCACTTTAATTCTGTGCCTGGCCTTGACTGAAGCTCTTCCTGATTGTCTTCGCCTTCTACCTCAAACTCCTGTAGTGGCGCCGCAGTGTACCTGCGTGTTCTTGGTGCGGGTGTTGTTGGCATTGTGGTGACTGTCTCTTCTCCCCCTGCCTGTTCCTGGGTCTTGTCTGGCTCATCTGTTGCTGTATCATCACAGGGGTATCTGTGAATGTAATAGAACTACTTCAGTATTATGTGTGTACAGCTTTGTGACATTTTTAACTTAAATGAAAATTGATTTGATCTACAAAAATATGGTGTGTTCATTGGTCACTTGCATGTGGTTTTCAACTGCACCTATGCTGCTACAAATGTATTTATTTATACTACATCCCCATGATGCATTGCTGGGTGGTAGCCAAGAAGTGGACTGGAGTGGGATTTTACAAAAATGTTTCTCAACTCACAACAAGTGTATTTTGTGAGTTATGGGGCAAGTGTATTTTAGCAGGCATCCTACCTTGGCTGGTGGTGGGGGCGGCTGAGCTGTCGATGTCCCTAATACCACTGACAGACTCAGACTGTAGGGTCGACTCCTCCAAGTCCTCAAGGAACGTAGACACAGGCTGGATAGATGGTCCTCCATCAGTCTTCTTGGCATCCGCAAGCCTGCTTGCCACCTTCTCCTTTGACCTTGACCGCAAGTCGTACCAGCGCTTGCATAAATCTTCAATGGAGCGCCGTGTGACCCTTACAGCAGTGATTTTTGCTTGTATGTCCAGCCACATTTTTCTTTTCTCTGACTCTGGGACATGGAGGAATTTTTTGCTAAATAATTGTACATGGTTCTTGACCATTTCCTCAATTTGGACCTCTAATTCTTTTTCGCTGAATTTTAGTTTTCTCTTGCGTCCTACAGCCTCCTTTGTCTTCTTCTGTGATGCCATGTTGGGAATGTGTGCCTGCCTCTGTACTCTGGATGTTCTCCTGAGTGGTGTGCTCCTGCTGTCAGCCTCCTACAAAGCCTCAGGCCTTTAGGAACATCATGGTAAACCTCACTCCCAGGTTGTGAGGTCATCATGCTGCATTGGATTAGTAGATTTGAAATTTTGCTATTCTTAACTTTGCGAATTCGCTATTTGTGAATCTGTATTTGTGAATGCGAATTTAACATAATCAGAATTTTTTTGCAAATTTGTTGATACATTGCATTTTGCAATTACCAAATAGCTATTCGGTAAAAATCGCTATTTGAGAATCGCAAAATGCTTTTTTGATACATCTGGCCCCTAAGAGCCTAATTATGAGTTTGGTGTCCCAGGAGACCACCAAACTCACAGTGGAGGTGTGGTGGCAGTCGGGGACTACCGTACCAGCGGTCTGACTGCCGCATTATGAGTATAAGTCAGACCTCTAGAGACCCGCCGCAACCGTCAGGGATCACGTTCCCTGGCAGTGGCTTGGCGGTCTTGAGGGTGCAATATGCTTGGTGGTGCCAAGCATATTATCAGTTTCCTCACTGACAGCGGTCTCATGGCAATTCTCACGCCATAAAACTGCTGTCGGTGAGGTAACAAAGGGGACCCTTTGGCCCCCTCTTGCCCCTGTGCATGGGAGTACATGTAGAGGACACATGTCCCCCCTGTGTGCACTCACCTCTGTTCCTGCACTGCATGGACTGCAAAATTCCTGGCGTGCAGAAATGTGCATTGGCGGTCCCACAGCAGTGCAACTCTAAAGCTCGCATATGAGCCTTTGTACTGCACTGCTGCGGGACCATACATCGCCCACCTGACAGACTACAAAATCACTCATAATTTGGTGGGTGGTAGTCCTGTTTGGTGGGGTGGGAGCAGGGCGGTGTCATGGGGCCACCTCCCACACTGCCAAACCCGTAATCAGGCCCTTAATCAGGTGCACTTGGATATAAAAATGCATATCAAATGACAAAATATTGTGCATTACAAGATGAGACAGGTGTTCAAAACATGAGCATGATGAATCAAGAATAAGAAAATATCAAAATGCAGAGAATGTAAACACAATTTCAACACAAACATCTTTTGGTGAGTTGAGAGATCTCCAGTAAGAAGCTTCAAATGCTGAGAGAATGAAATAGGAGAAATTGGGTTACAAGAAAATGTTTCATGATTAAGTGGCCCAAAAGCACGTCAGGAAGAACAACCTTGAGGAGAGGTGGCCTGGACCCTACCAGGAGATATTGACGATTAAAACTGCAGTAAAGTGTGCTGGAGTGCTGCAGGGGATACACGTTGCTCACAAAAAAAGAAAACAAGCAGCAGATGAAGTGGAAGAAACAGCTGCTGCATCAGACATACATCCAAAACTTCACGTACAGAGTGAAGCACAGGGTGAACGGTGGTCCCGTGGTTTAAGCTTTGCCGAGCTGGAGGACGATCCTTTCGTGTTTTAGCGGCTAAGCTATGGAACTCACTCCCATCCCAAATTCGTGCATTGGATGAGATGCTTGATTTCAGGAGGGCCATTAAAACCCATCTATTTCCTTCTGTACTTTAGCATTCTGTTCTCCTGTTATTTGATTCCCTGATGTCCATTGTGTTGTGTTTTGTGCTTGTCCACAGCGCCGGGACGCCCCTTTGCTGGGGCAGCTGTGCGCTATAAAAGTGCTGATAACATAACATAACATAACCAAGATCAAGTTTGCAGCTTGGATCTAGAGGGGTTGTATATTTTGCAACTGGTGAAGAAAACAATGAAACTGTGAAATTTCAGGTCAGTGAGATCTCTGATGAAAATCCTGAATCATCTGAAGTATGAAGTCTAGTTTGAAAGAGAGGATCAGAGTGAAGGACTGTTGCACTGCAAAATTCAAAAGCATGAGTGGCAGAAAGAAGTAGTAGTGTCTGATCCAATTAATGAAAAGGTGAAGTTAAAACTCTCACTTATAACTCCCAGAGGAAGAAAGCAGTTCGCAATAAACAATAAAGATAAGGCTGATCAAGTTTCAAGCTAAAGTTCAAGTCTATGACCGTTGATTAATAAAGAAACTCTGACAAAGATTTAGATTTGTTTTATTTTTAGTAGAAGAAGAGCCTGAGAGACAAGTGGACTCTGAAATTAGATGAAGCAAATCACTTGTGGCCAAAAGATCAACGAGAAGGAAAGTTACAAATGGAAAATATACTTCACCTGAATGGGCATATTAAGTCACAGTATCAGACGAAGAAGTAAAGGCAGAAAGTTGCAATCCAACTGAATTACCACCAGTACAAATTTGAAACTGAATCTAAGAGTGAATTACAGAGAGAAGAAGAATCACCTTGAAATACAAAGAAACTGTTAGGACAAATTTGAATTAAAAGACAGAGTTGAGCAAGAGATTTTAGAGACCAAAAGGCCGAAAATTATCTATTAAAAGACTCACAAAAGACTATTTTTTATTTATTTTAATTAATTGTTTTAAAGAAATAAGAAGAAAATTAATTTTTTATTGTCTTATTGTTTTAAAGAGAATTTTTGTCGCCTTTGAATTTTTGAGCCTTACAATATTTTGTTTTGTCTCAATTAGAAAATGCAGTACAGCAGATGCGGTAAAATTGTAGGGTTAATAATTACATTAATAACACTATTAGTTTTAGTTGAGCTGCTGGTGTGTTTACTTTATCCGGTGGGACATGCTTCTATAAACGTCAAATAAACTACTCTTAGAAATTAATTGGAACATGATATATTAGAGCATAGAGGACATTTAGATAATGGATTTCATAATCACATTTATAATAGAATGGTACAAGGATATGTAAAGATAATGAAAGTTCAAAAATTCTTTGTTTGTACTCTTCTTCCTAATGTTGTTAATGGGGGTTTGGTATACATGCAGCTTCTGATGCCGTATTCTTTGTCTTGTAATGTGTATCTTGCTATATTTAATATTGATGCTGTTTTCTCTCTTCATCTAACAGATTTCGATGTGTCTTTAGAAGATCGTCCTACAAGAGAGGATGATCCAGGTATTACATATGGTAAATTCTTGAGGACAATTTCACAAACTAAGCATTTAACTAAAACTACTAAACTGGAGTATTTGTGTGATTTGTGTAAATGAGTTTATTATGGAATATAACGAGAGAGGGGTGAAAGTGATAAGAGGTTAGAGAGAGGAAAAGTTATAATGGCACAAGTGAAGAAAAAGGATGAATTTATATTCTCGAATATACATCCTAGGTTAAGGATGGAGGAGGAGCCAAGGGGTTACTTATGTATTGTACGTCTAAGACCCTTGAAAAATGGTTAGGCTGACTATGTGGCAGAAGATGTGTGAAAGGCATTACTGAGTGAAAAGTAATCTTTGTTGGGCGAAGTGCCTATTCTAAGAGGAATTTATGTTTGTGGAAAGACTGCATAATTGGGCTATATCTTGCTATTCATAGATGAGTCAATGGACCTGAAAGGAGTGAAATTGAGCTTTGGAAAGATAGTTTTAGCTATATTAGATGATATGATTCCTTCTGTAGTTGTGGCAATGAATGATGTGAAGACTAGACATTTACCTACTTTAGTTGATAAGATTGCACTAGATACAACAGAAGCTTTAATCCCGGTAAATACAGAAATGATTGCTATTATGGCTATGGTTATGCATTACATTTTCCTGGTGAAGAAGGGTGGAGTTTGCGAGATAATAAAGGTTAAAATATGTTATACATTCATCTCCGATATTACTATGGTTATTAACTCATATAAATAATATAACTAACTTCTCACATGTTCTGCAATCTTTTGAAGAGCCTGGTTTATGAGAAGCTATGTTTTCCTGGCTTAGTGAGATAAGGAAGGGTTTCAGCAAGGTTGGTAAATGGTTAAATAATTTGGGTGGAGGAACATTAAGACAAATGTTAACACCTGTAATAATTTGAATAGTTTTATTGTTTTATTTCTTTTACTAAAATGTTCTGAGTATATGATTACGAAATGTTGAAATAAAGGTAATAATGGTATAATGGAGAGGAAGAGGTCTAAGAAGTATGAAATGGAATGTAGTAAGTATTGTGTCTACAGTCAGCTGAAGATGGTAGAAGAGAATTCCAGAAAGAAACAGAAAGTGATTCAGACTGAATGATTTCCTGATTAATAAAGTTTTATTAAAGAGTTTTTGATGATTATAATCAAACGGGGGAGAACTGTAGTAGCACTTTTTTCCAAGTTTTTGTTGTTGTGAATAAATAATATTGATGAATAATGATCTTTATGTTGGATCCAATTCGCAAATGCTGATTTAACAAGATTGCAGTTGCAGTTGAAACGAGTTTAATATAATGAATAGAAGTGTGTTTATTTATGCAATTTAGTTGAGTCACATTTTTATGAAATCCCCATAATAGATACAATGGATGCTATTCTATTAATCACTCCTGTATTCACCCCCTCCCATATTGTCCCCCTGCCTATATTCTCTCATCTCTCAACTCAGCAGAAGCAAACACAGGCTGATGTAATGGATTTTTACTGATATGCTTTGAAAGAACTTTCTAACATTCCTAACTGTTTCAAGCATCAAAGGTCCTTCTGCTGTAGTTCAGTTGCTTGGACTAGTCTTATTTATTTGTGTGAAGCGTCATTGTTGAAATGTTACATATTATGTTAGACATCTCCGATGGCAATAACATGGAAGATGCTGGATGCTTTCTTAAAATGGAATAGTGTTTATGAACTTAGATAGTGACAAATAAAAAAATTATTTTCAGAGAGTTATTATTTGTGATCATGCCACGATGATTTTGCTCTCTCTCTAATTATTTATTCATTCAAGAATTTTGTATAAGAACCCCTTGGTTTTGGTGGTGAGCCAAAATACTTACCTTTCGTACTACGAATGCTGCTCGGTTTCCTTTTGATTTTGCTACTCATTGAGACTTACAATTATTTCAGATTTTTACTACTCCCTATATTTCTTCATATGAGCCTAAATGGCATTTAATTTGTACTGCTTTATTTATGAGGTGCTGAAATAAAAAACATTAAAACGTTCTCTGATCTAAAACAAACGTTTCTCTGATCTAAAGCTCAGTTATTGACTGTTCTCAGTTACTTATGATTATTACTCTGCTAAATGGAGGCCGTGGATGGTGTTTTTTTGTGCAAGATCAATCCAAGAGAGAACCATCTGAGGCAAATCTTTGGGTGATTTGAATTTCTGGGGTGTCCTGAATGTTGGGTTTCAACTATTTCACGTTCCAAAGTTTTTCTGCTATAGTTCAGTTGCGTGGCCTAGTCTTATTTATTTGTATCAAGTGTCATTGTTGAAATGTTTCAGTTTAGTTTCAGTTTATAAACTTTATTTCAATTTGTTAAAAAAATCACAAAAGTTAGGACAACATCAACATGGAGGCCCGGTAAACAAAACAACATAATTCTAAAACAGGAGACTTATTAATTGGGTAGATGTAAATCTGACACCCTGGATGTCCTAGATAAAACAATAAATACATTAAAACAACTTTAAATTGCCATAGTTACCGCAGATCCCACAGTAGTAATGCTGAGCATTGAAGCCGAAGCCAGGAAATTTGGGCTGGTCTCTGGCTACGCGCTAAATCAAGGAAAGACACAAATTGTCTTAAATCAAAAAATTGTGATGGATGATCTTAGGGTGGTGAAGGGAGCGACATACTTGGGTGTCACAATTTCTTCAAAGTTAGAGGAAGTTGTGGACATAAATCTTAAGCCAATGCTGAATACGATACAAAAGGATCTACGACGGTTAGATAACCTTCAACTGTCCATTTTTGGAAGAGCAAATGCAATCAAAATGGTGTACTTTCCCAAAATATTATATTTATTCAGGGCAGTTTGTTTAAAGTTTTCTAATCAGTGGTTTACAGCAATGGAACGTACTTTTTCTAGATTTATATGGTCATACGCTCAACCCCGACGGGCATATAAATATCTTACCCTTCCTAAGGACAGAGGTGGGTTGGCACTTCCCAATTTAAAGAGATACTACTGGTCATGTGTATTATTCTACAGTAAGGAGTTATTACAAGGGGGGAACGAAACAGAGATACATACCGCTTCAATCTTTCAGCTATTGGTGGGGAATTCCTGCTATGGCTATTTTTGGAGACACATACATGACAGTTACCACAAAAAGTTCAAATTTAAGACTCTTTATAGTTGTTTTAAGGTTTGGAAGGCTGTAAAAAAAGTACTAGGAATAGGACAATTCTCATATTACACTCCGGTACTAAACAACCCAATTCTTCCACCGACAATCTTTAAAGATAACTGTGTTAATAAATGGTATAATTTAGGAATAACACAACTAGGGGATTTTTTTACTAACCAGGAGATTAAATCTTATGATGCTTTGAAGGGAGAATTTGGTATAGACTGGCAGGATTTTTTTAAATATCTCCAAATTAGGGACTTCCTAATTCATAAATCTGGAGCAAGGGCACTCAGGGAAGAATCCACTGTAGTAGAGACAATTATACATTCCAAGAAACATACAATAGGTGGAGTTTATGTGTCATTGCTGGACAGGCTCCCTGACGATTTAGATAAAACGGCAACGAGGTGGCAAAATAAACTCAAGATCTCTAAAGAAGGATTCTTATATTCTTGCCAGCTAGCCCAAACCACTCTCATTTCTACCAAACTCCTTGCACAATTTTACAAAACCTGTTTTTTTCTTTACTATACACCCGATAAGATTGCAAAATGGGGAACTGGGAAGGGGACTTGCTGCCCGAGATGCAACCTATCTAAAGCAGACTGCATCCATATCTTTGCCTCTTGCCCGGTATTAACACCTTTGATACAAAATATAGAGAGGTTCTTAACTTGTGTTCTTCACAGAAAGGTCGCCTTGACACCAGCGGTAATGGTACTTGGGGTGGAAGATTCAGATAATCTTGAGAGCAGTCTCGATTTTATATTTGTTGCTATGGCCGTTTGGAGGCTATGTCTAGCCTCGGCTTGGCTAGACCCGCTACCCCCCACGTTTCAACAGTGGCTAGCTAGGCTTTTAGCTGTGCATAATATCGAAATAGCTATATATAAGCGGAAAGGTAGACGGCGACGCGAAAGGGGCATGAAAATCTGGACCCCTCTCACACACTGGCAAGATATACAAAACTGATTTATTATCAATGCTGTAATGTATTTATGTTACTGCTTTAAATGGTTTTTCGTGATGCCTGGAATATATTTTTTCTATAATGTTTATTTAAATATGACATAACATAACGTAAAGTACATGTTGTTAATGTACAGAATGTATACCTGTCCGGGGGGGGGGAGGGGAATAAATATGTTAAAATCAATAAAAAATAAAAATAAAAAAAAACAACTTTAAAACAACCCCAGAGTTTGAGGGCCTAGTTAAAAGAGAGTTTGGCATTAACATATTAAATAGTATATATAGGGTAGTGGAAGCACGGGACAAGAAAGTGCATAGTGCTATAGTAAAGATACATGAATGTAAAGCAACATGATAGTTATAAATGTCTCATTTTGTTCCATCTGATCACCCACACCCAGCACATGGAATTTTGCTGTAGCAACCACAATCGGGCCTTCCACTGAGGTTTTAAAAATTCGGAAGGCCTCACTACAGGACCTAGTGTCCAGACTGGAGCACACTGGTTTAAGCCAGGTGCGTCTAGGTTTGGTGTAGGCTTGACATACAAAATAAATATAAACCAACGTTTCAATCGTATCTAAACAAAAAGGATAAACACTGGTAATTGAATTGCCCCACTTAGAGGTGAAAGCATGTGTGGGCAAAGATCCCACCCTAAACTGGTGGAATAATTTCCTGTCGCATGTTTCATATTAGGTGGAAGATCTCCGGATGACAATAACTTAGAAGATGCGGGATAGTGCTAATGAACTTAGATAGTGACGTAAAACATTCTGATTTGATTAGGAAGTTGTTACTTGTTATCATGCCACTATGAATTTGCTGCCTGATTTGTGAGGTGCTGTAATAAAAACCTTTAATGTTTCTCTGATCAAAAACTCAGTTATTGAGTGTTCTCAGTTACTTATAATTTATACTCTGCTAAATTAATGTCGGTGATGTGCCTTTTTGCTCAACGTCAAACCAGGGGATAACCATCTGAGGTAACATTTTGGGTGATTTGAATTGTGGAGTGACCTGAATGATGGTGTTTAGGGAACTTTGAAGATGGGTTTGGGAGGGACGTGCTAACTAAGAAAACACGCACAAAAGAAGTCCATTGTGTTATGTTTGATGTGCTTCTAACGCAGACCTAAAAGGGTCAAAAGAGACACAAATGTACCCCAACCCATGTTGGAGTAATCAAGCACCACATATGGTCATCCACTGGTACTGCAACATACTCCCATAGAAAACACCGGAGGTAAGGAATTCAAATAACACCCCATTGAAACTATGTTAGATTTAAAGGATTCATTTGACATTTAAAAGAAATATATATATATATATTTGATAAATATATATTTCTATATAAATAATATATATTTATATATTTGCAAACCTGTTGAGGCTGAGAAGGCTTAATCATCGGACCTCTAATTTCATCTCTTAACACTTAAATCGTCCAAACTGCGGGAGCCAAAAGTTATGGTTTCTAGAGCCCTTCATATCCAAAGCGGCTATATGTTTAATGGACCGTACCCAATTATCCAAACTGGGAGGAGCAGCTGCAACCCACTGTTTAAATATCTCCCTCCGTGCCAGTAGCATACCATAAAAAATAAGCCTTGCCTGGTTTTTTGTAATTTTGGCTACTGATTCCACATGTCCAAAAATAGCAAGCATTAAGCTTAGCTCTATGTTGAACGCCAACATTTCAGACAATGCCCTACTCATGTCTCCCCAAAATACCTGTATTTCTGGGCATTCCACAAACATATGGACAACGTCCTCTTTCATCCTACCACACTTCTGGCATGCGACTTCATCTCCTCTCCCAAACTTTGATAATCTGTGGGGAGACCAGTGCGTTCTGTAGATGGAAAAGAGATGATTTCTACTCAGGTATGGCAGCTTTACTATTCTAAATAGCATAGTCATAGATACTTGCCATTGGTGGTCCAGCGATGTCTCCGGCGAGTATTTCCCCCATAGTTTCGTAGGCAAAGTAAAACCTCCATCCTACATTTCGATCATTAGCCAATAGATAGTCTCTAACTCCTTCTTGTGAACTGTCTCTTGCATCAGTTGTGTTTCCAGGTCATTTTGTTCCCCAATCTTTGTTTCCGGGTCTTGATACCAACTCCGCATATGAAGATATTTAAATCTAGATAATTGGTAGCCAGCTTGTTGGTTACACGCTTCCGATGCAATGAACGTGCCGTCCACTGTTATGTGCTCCCATCACAAGGAGCCCGCCTCTATCAGTGGTTTTTTCAAGAACGTCTTTCATCCATTCCGGAGAACCCGGTGAGAGATATAACTGTGATATTGAACTTTTAGAATGTTTCTAACCTTGTACCATGTCTCAGCAAGCCCACTCAACATCTTTAACTGACTTTTTTTTTTAAAGGATTTTGGGTCGGCGTATTTAAACAGAACCCCCTCTTTGCCTCCTGACTCCAGACTTGACATTGTGACACACATGCCCCCTATCTTAGTTTGTCTTGGTTTGTTGAACAAACACCTCCCATTCTTCAGTAAAAAAGCCCAAGAGTAGAAGAGTAAGTCCGGCAGAGCCAAGCCCGCTTTCTCCACCCTCCTTCTCAGTTTTGTCCAAGCTATTCTTGGACCTTGGACCTTTACTTGACCAGATAAAAGTGCTGATCTCGCTTTTCAACTTCTTTAGCCATTCCTTCTTAAAAGGCAAGGGAATAGTGTTGAATAAAAAAGTAAGCTTTGGGAGGACTATCGTTTTAACTAAATTCATTCGTCCAAGAAGACATAACTGAAGATGGGACCACATTTTCAGGAGTTTGCTGATCTCTTTCCTAGCTTTCTAGAATTTAACTTTAGCTATTTTGTTGATATCCTGTGATATCATGACTCCCAAGTATTTCTTTTCTCCTTTAACATTCTCAGCATCAATATTCCAAGTCATGATTTCAGTCTTGCCGCTGTTGATTTCGTAGCCAAGATCTTTCCAAAGTCTGTTGTTAAAGTTATAACGCGAGACAGGGTGCTTTGTAAGTTTGTAGTGTATATCAAAATATCATCCGCATACAGCCCTAGTTTCTTATTCCAATCGATGTACTTAAAGGTAAAATTTCAGGGCCCTCTCCAATTTTTCTAGCTAGGGGCCCTATGTAGAGATTAAAATGAAGAGACGACAAAGGGCAGCCCTGCCTCGTCCCTCTGGATATAATTACAGGCTTAGGGAGCCGTTAGCCAACACTCTTGCTTCTGGGGCTTGATAAAAACCTGCCAATGCTTTACAGAATATTGTCTCTAGCTTCAAAGATTTTGCCACGGCTTTTAGATAGATCCCTGTTCACACGGTCAAAGGCCTTCATGGCATCCAGGGTCACTACGGCCAAAGGCACGCTGTAAGAGGTTGCTAGGTCTATTGAGGCAATTAATGTAAAAGTCAAATCTTTCAGGGACCTTCTCCATATGAAACCTTTCTGGTCGTCATGTACCAGCTCAGCCATTAAACCGTTCAACCTATCTGCCAAGATTTTAGCATAGATCTTATAATCATTATTCAATAGCGAAATTGGTTGATAGGAGCCACATTTCGTGGGGCATTTTCATTGCTTTAAAATTAGCAAGATAGTAGCTTCTTTTCAAGAGGCTAGCATTTCGGACCCACTAATGAAGAGATCATTAAAGAACTTCACTAAGATGGGATTTAATGTACTTGCCAGGATTTTATAGACCTCTTGGGAAAACCGTCGTGCCCTGGGGCCTTCCCCTTCTTGAGCTGACTAATTACCATTTCTACCTCACTGTTGTCAATTTCTCTATTTAACTGTCTAGTTTTTTCTGGTGTAAGAGGGTTTACGGGGTCTTGCCCTAGCCACAATTTTAATTCATCTTCAGATGGGTTTAGCTGATCGCGATAGACTTCACTAAAATAATCATGGAAAGTTTGCTCAATCCCTCTACTGTTGCCAAGCAGATTCCCAGTTTGTTCACATATAACCTGCTCTATCCTGTTTCTTACTTGCTACTTTCTTGCCTTCCAGGCCAGCAGTTTACTACAGCCTTCACTATATTCAAAGTGAGCTTACCGGCTGGCCTCCCATCTTTTCCTGGCTCTATCTTGTAAAACAATTATTAAGTTGGATTTTGCTTGTGTCATTTCCTGCAACAACCCCGTCCTAACCCCCTCCTCTAATTTTGGGTCGATTCATTTCTTTTCCAACAAACGAACCAATTCCTCCTGTGTTGACACTTCTTTGTAATAACTTCTCTTCTCCGCAGCCAACGCCCCTAGTCTACCCCTTATAAAGGCCTTATAAGCGCCCCAGGTCACCCCCGTAGCCATAGAACCCAATTATGCATAAAAAATCTTCAATCTCTCTTTTGAGTAGGTCTATAACTCCCACATCCGCAATATCGTGCGGTCAAGGGTCCATCTCGATTGAGTAACCCCCTCGCTGATCTTTAGTTGGAGCACCTGAGTAAGCTTAAAACATATCTGGAGCTAAAATAACTCGAGGAAAATAAAGAGAGAGAGAGAAAAGAAGAGAAAAAAAAGAAACTTTTATTTGTGTAGTTTTTTTCTTTTTTCTTTCCTATAATTGTTGTTGGCCCTCACACCATTAGATTACATCCCACATGATCTAAGTAATTTAAGATTTCGAGCTTCCTGCCTGTAGATCTTTAATACATTTGTCTACCTTTTTGCAGGAGTGAAAAATGTGAATTTTATTATAATTCATCACCTTCAAAAAGGCCTCAACTGAACAGCTGCACCTAAGCTTTTGAGTAGATCCATCCTTTGCCCCAACTCCCATTGTCTTTTTAAAGTGGCATTTGAAACTTCAGACCAGAACTCATATCTTGCCCCATCAACCTCTATCCTTTTTGTACTCAAGGCTTTCGATAAAATCTTCTCCTTTAAGGAAAAAGTTTAGCAGAATCTTTCTGGGCTTGGTCCTATTCGTGTTTAGTCTATATAGATCTCTGTGTACGCTCTGTATGTCTTTCCCTATATCTTCTTCCGATTCCTCTATCTGTAACTCTTTTTTGATCAGTCTCACTACATAGGCTTTTATATCTTCACCCTCCCTACCTTCCAGCACCTTCATAATTTTTATATTGTTCCTTCTTTGAAAACTTTCCAACTTTTCCACTCTATCTAGATACTCCTCCGCTGATTTTAATTTTATGATCTCAGCACAATTCGTGTCTACCTTCTCTCTAAGCTCTTTGACTTCACTCTCTAACATAGTTTTTCTATTGCTGAGATCATCTATTTTTCTTTCCAAAGTGTCACAGGCCTGTCTAATTTCCTTCTGGTTCCCTTTCAATGTCTCGAATCTACATTTAATTTCAGCAGTCAGAGCCCTTAAAAGAGTACCAATTATCGGATCCTCCCTCTCCGCCTTCCTTGGAGTTTGCTCACGGTTTGTTAGCACAGGGGAGCCTGGAGGTGTTGCAGGGGTTGCTGGGCCCCACTTCAAAGGCCCATTTCATTTGGCCACGAATGTAACTTTCTGGTTCCGACGCTCAGTTCAGACACGCCCCCTCCTCTAAGAGGGTGTTTAAACATGGCCGCTTCACGTCTGAGCAGCTCTGCCAGAGCATGCTAGAACGCGTACTGCTTTTAGTTCCTTGTATTCTTTGGGAGGTGCCTGGCTCCCATGGAGACAGGCACATGTCAGGTGCATTCAGCAAATTTGTTAATGATTTTATAAGTTATCTTTCTCACGCTTGCTTTCTTTACTTTTTGATTTGCCAGTAGCAACACTCGCAGGGGAGCCTGGAGGTGTTGCTGGGCCCCAGTTCAAAGCCCCATTTCATTTGGCCACTAATTTTACTTTCTGGTTCCGAATTTCGGTTGGGACATGCCACCTCCTCCAAGAGGGTATTTAAACATGGCCGCTTTGCATCCATGCAGCAAGTGTGCCACTCACGCGCCGAAGACAAGCCAGTCTGCACCTGTGCGCGCCTGGACCGGGCACAGGTCCATGACCCCTGGACCTTTTATCCAGCCATCACAAATCTCTGATTACATTCTAAGGTAAGGCACTCAATGTGCTATGACCGCCGTCCACCCTCAGTGTATCCGTCTTCATCTGACTTCGCTGATGGACCCCATGTCATCCTCATGCCTAAATTGTAACAGAAAGTTTTTAAACCCGGCCTTTCGCCCATATGCTAACATACATGGCTCAACGCATGCTAATGATAAGGTAATGAATCTACATCTTGCACTGATCAATGCCTGATCCCTACCTACACATAAAGTGGATATTGTGGAACTAATAGACATTGAACATTTGGATAGTCTATTTATCACTCAAACTTGGGGCAATGATTCATGCAGCCCTGACTTTGCGGTAGCTGATCCTAAGGATAGACCACTAAAGAGAGGGGGTGGTCTAGTGATAATTTATTGTAGTGAATTAACAGCTACATGCTAACAACGACTGTGAGGCATTTTAATTTAAATTAAGCAGGCTAAATCCAATATTATTTACTTGAATACTCCTATAATGCCCACCTTGGGCAAATAAAAAATAAATCCCTACAAACCTTCCAAGTATTAGCTGTAAACAGCCTGCTATCTCATAATTTCTCCATTTTGGGAGATTTGAATTTTCACTGGAAGCAATAGAGGATAAAGACACGGCCTCTCTCGTAGACATCGCAAAGTCCCTAGGACTCAATCAGCTCATAACGGAGACAACACACTCAGCAGGTCATATTTTTTATGTTTTTCTAACTAATAACATTTCCATAACATTTTTAAAAGTCTCTCCACTGGTATAGTCAGATCATTGTGCAACTATTTATGACATTGAATGTCCGAGCAGATACTACCAACCACACAAACCTTCTAAGGCAAACAGCGTTTACTATGCATGCTTTACATCGCATGCCATTACAACACGGTCATTACAACAACCGTGTTGTTAAATCGCGTATCATTACATCGCAAGTCATTACAATGACTTGCGATAGGGGGCAGAAGGTGTTGTATTTACAATCCAACACCTTCCCTGCTGTTGCACAAACTGGAGTAGGAATAGTAAATTACAGTATTGCTATGTCCAGTGCGCACCCTACAGCATGTCGTTGTAACGACTCGCGATGTAATGGTTCGCAATGTAACAGTGTGGTCGGTTTAATTACCGCATTGTAATGGCATGCAATGTAAAGCATGCTTAGTAATGACATATATTCACCATTTGAACCCATCATAAGTAGGGCCTGGAATAAACTCAATACAGGGACACCATCTTAAACATTGAGTCAGAAGCAACCCATACTCCCCTTTGACGCAGAATTAGCATCCAACTACTACTCAGAGTGTTTGTCCAACACTTTCTGTGACCTCGTCCCCACCAAATCCACATATTCTAATAGAAAGGAACTGTCAGCCCCCTGATTTACGACGCCCTGAGGCTAGAAAAGCACTCCTGCAGAAGGACAGAAAGGAGTTGAAAGGAACATTATAACACACTAGAAAAACTTTCCTATAAACTCGCACTAACTTGGTATAAAAACCTTTTCATCAAGGAAAAAAGTAATTACTACACTTCACTGATTGAGAAGGCATCCAACTCGACCAAGGAACTATTCCAGCTGGTCACTAAACTTACATCGACTCCTAAGAGTAATGGCATCAATCACAGTCAACATTTCTACTACACCTTAGCCTTAGAGAATGGTAATGAGATTTTTTTTTATTTGATAAGGCTAACAACCATCCTAATAGGGAGCAGACAATACAGTCATCTCAAGACTATCCTCCTTTGTCAAAAGTTTCGCCTACCGCTCCAGATCAAGTGGTAACTCTTCTCATGCCAATCAAATCAGGTTCTCTTTACAACCCTTGCCCTCCCAAGATACTTAAACTAACACCAAAAATTATCTCTATGAACCTGTCTGATATTTTCATCACCATATTTTCCACAGGTGTATTTCCGTCTGCTTAGAAACAAGCCTCCATCCTTCCTCTTATAAAAAAAAACAAATTCAGCTGCACCAACCCCAACAACTATAGTCCAATATCACACCTTCCACTTCCTTCTAAAATGGTTGAAAAACAATGAATATAGAAGTATCCAAATACATTCAGGACAATCAAATCCTATACTCAACCCAGTTCGAATTTAGACCAGGACACAGTACTGAAACTGCCCCAGTCACACCAACGGAAGGGATAAGGATGGCATTAGATAGAGGGGGATCCGCAGCCCTTATCCTTCTTGATATTTCGTCTGTGTTTGATCCAGTGGCCTATAAAACCCTGATTCACCAATTAGCAGAAATGGGGATAACCTCCTTTCTATCAGATAGGAAACAAACCTTAGCGCTGGGCAAATTTAAATCCACAGCATTTTCCCTACCTTGTGGGGTGCCACAGGGATCATCACTGATCCCCACACGTTTATGTGTCTCAGCTGGCTCCACTTATCAAAAGTTTTAATCTGGATCTTACTTTCTATGCTGATGACACCCAATTGGTAGTCACAGCTTTTAACAACGGTTTGCCAGGACCTCAAAGATGTCGAGACTGTATCAAAGCAGTCAGCTGTTGGATGAGCAGGCACTGTTTGAAACTCAACTCGGGAAAAACAGAGGTCATTGTATTTGGGAATCCCTCTCCTGCCTGGTCCCCTAGTTGGTGGCCAGATGTTCTTGGTCATCCACCAATTCCAGTCCCCAAAGCCAAAAACTTGGCAGTCATCATTGATGACAAACTCAATCTGGGAACCCAAGTTTCTTCTTTGGTATCATCACCTTATCACATCCTCAGAATGATTAAAAAAATCTTGCCATACATTTCTAATAACTACAGGAAAAATGTGGTTACTGCATTAGTCCTCTTGAAATTGGACTACTGTAACAGTCTTTATATTATTGTGCAAGAAAAGCATGCAAGTAAGTTGCAACTGGTGCAGAATGCTGCAGCCAGATTAATCCTGATTCTGCCTGAATTTCATCCTATCTCCCATGGGCTCCAAAAGCTACAATGGCTTCGAATGTGCAGCCGGGTAAAATGTAAAGCCTTTTCCCTTGCGCATAAAGGACTCTACAATCAGGTCCAGAACTTCTTAGGAATGCTTTCCGATGGTACATCCCTAAAGATATTTACGATCCGCAAACTCCAACACTCTAGTGATCCCTAAATTCAGGAAGGCAAACTGGGGAGTCATATTCTACCCAATAAAGTTATGGAATAGCTTTGCAGCCAAAATTAGAGCTTTTCCTTCATTGTTGGCATTTAGGAAAGAGATTAAGACTTGGCTTTTTAACAATTAAGTCAGCTATCTTAGCATGTTCAGCTTTCAGTCAGAGCTAAAACACCCTTGGGTAATTGCGCGCTTTACAAATTTCTTTAACGTAACATAGCATAATATCATAGATTTCAGATATCCCGAGTGTTGCAATATGTAAGGTCATAAACAGAGCTTCACAACGGTGGAAGCTATTCTTACTTCAGTTATGCTTAACTGGCAAATGTCCCCTTTTTGTTTTTAAACAGTAGAGCTTTTTCCTTAAATGTAATTTTTTTTTATGGAAGTTCAAATGTTACTTCCTCTTTCACATATAATTCCACTTCAAACTTTTGCTTTTTTCCAGTGGATTACTATGTTCTTTTACATAAAATAATATAGTATTATGAAATGTTTACGACCAACCCCTTGCCACACAAGCTTCCTGGGTAAAGATCTAGCTTTCTGCCAAATTTGGAGTAATTCTGTTCAGCCGTTTTTCCTGTATAATTTTTTCATTTTCCTACGGAAAATGCCTGGAGAAAAACGTTGTTGCCCCCCTACCCTTTTCTTAACCACCCGCTTGACGACTCAACCTGAAACTTTTCAGTAACAAGCCGAGAAGGGATAATCTTTTTGGGAATGTTCTGGGAACATTTGTCAAACAGCAGCAAAGTTATTCACATAAAAAAAACTCTGCCTATGGAAACACCGACTCACTTATAACTATGCAGTGGCGACCCAGTTAGTCGGAACACGAACTACACTTACCACAGTCCTTAGGGACGATCCCGCTGGTGTGTGAGTAGTGTGCAACCCCACCCCCAATTATAATGTTAAAGCTCCCTCGAGCAGTTGGCTGACAAGCCTGGGACCCCGCACCTGCGCGCCTGAGTGGTACTAAACCTGGCAATATTTGGCAGCCACCGGCAACCCCAGAACATGGCCTAATCCCTGCTGATGAGGGGTAAATACCCCGAAACACGTGTCCAGGGATGGCGAAGATAGCGAAGATAGCAGAGAATCGAAAGAAGATGCATTGCGGAACACGAACTACACTTACCACAGTCCTTAGGGGCGATCCCGCTGGTGTGTGAGTAGTGTGCGACCCCACCCCCAATTGTAATGTTAAAGCTCCCTCGAGCAGTTGGCTGACGAGCCTGGGACCTCGCACCTGCGCGTCTGAGTGGTACTAAACCTGGCAATATTTGGCAGCCACTGGCAACCCCAGAACATGGCCTAATCCCTGCTAATGAGGGGTAAATACCCCGAAACACGTGTCCAGGGATGGCGAAGATAGCGAAGATAGCAGAGAATCGAAAGAAGATGCATCGTGGAACACAAACTACACTTACCACAGTCCTTAGGGGCGATCCCGCTGGTGTGTGAGTAGTGTGCGACCCCACCCCCAATTGTAATGTTAAAGCTCCCTCGAGCAGTTGGCTGACGAGCCTGGGACCCCGCACCTGCGCGCCTTAGTGGTACTAAACCTGGCAATATTTGGCAGCCACCGGAAACCCCAGAACATGGCCTAATCCCTGCTGATGAGGGGTAAATACCCCAAAACATGTGTCCAGGGATGGCGAAGATAGCAGAAAATCGAAAGAAGATGCATCGCGGAACACGAACTACACTTACCACAGTCCTTAGGGGCGATCCCGCTGGTGTGTGAGTAGTGTGCGACCCCACCCCCAATTGTAGTCTCTGAGTAGTCACTGTATTTTTTCATTAGGGCAATCCACTCTTATGGGGGGAAATGTTGTAATAGTCTTATAGCCTTTTGTAGCAGGCTATGCTGCTATTATTGGTCCGCTACATTGGTACAGACCCTCCCCTTCCCCTTTGTCCACTGGAGCAGGCTTTTAATGGTCGGGGTCATTTGCTACAGTGGTATATAAGGCTATATTATTGTCTGGCTTCCTTTTTATAGACACTCACCTTCAGGTCAGGCCTATAGCACTGTACCAGGCCTTTAATGGCCAGTGTGCCCTGGTACGTTGGACTATAAGGCTATATTTCAGGGAGGACTTGACCTGGCCTGGCAGTGCAGGCTGGATTGTTACCATGGGGAACAGGGTCAAGACTGATTTGCATATGGCTGGGTCTAAACTGGAATGGCACGGGGAGCTAAAAAACAATGGACTTAGGCCCAGTACTCTGTACTGGGGTGAATGTTTGACATTGATCACCATTCTGTCCATCAATTGTTCTTTATGCATTTGTCACCCTGAATGGGACGAGTATGCCCAGACGTGGGTCCCGTGCTCTCCATGCCACTGGAGTCAAGCTAGCCCTGTTGATGAGGGATCATGCCCCAATACTGGTCCCAGGATGCTTGTTTTTTGTCCAGGGAGGACGTGGCCTGGCAGTTCGGGCTGGACTGTTCCCATGAGGAACAGGGTCAAGACTGATTTGCATATGGCTGGGTCTAAGCTGGAATGGCAAGGGGAGCTAAAAAAACGATGTATTTAGGCCCAGATCTCTGTACTGGGTTGAATATTTGACATCAATCAGAATTCTGTCCGTCAATTGTTCTTTTTGCGTTTGTCACCCCAAGTGGGACGGGTATGCTCAGACGTGGGTCTCGTGCTCTCCATGCCACTGGAGGCAAGCTAGCCTGTCTGATGAGGGATGATGCCCCGCAATCGGTCCCAGGATGCTTGTTTCCGGTCCAGGGAGGACCTGGCCTGGCAGTTTGGCTGGACTGTTTCTATGGGGAACAGGGTCAAGCCTGATTTGCATATGGCTGGGTCTAAACTGGAATGGCATGGGGAGCAAAAAACAATGGATTTAGTCCCAGATCTTTGTACTGGGGTGAATGTTTGACATTGAGCAGCATTATGTCCATCAATTGTTCTTTTTGCGACTGACATAAGAGCACTGTGGCCAAAACATTAAATTTATATTTAATGAATTTGGAGGCAAAACTACAGAGGGGCAACACTCCAATAGAGGGGCGGCATCTGCATTGTTTTCACACATTTTTCAGTGGAGAACACCCCCAAACCTCTCTGATGTCAGTCAGGCTCGCTTGCTTTGCTCACTCGTGATGTATCACTTATCCCCAACGTTTATGCCCCCACCTCTTTAAAATGACACGAACCGCTGCTGATTACATCTCTTTATGTAAATAAAGGAACTTGACCTGCATGAGATTAACCAAATAGCCCTTCAATTCTCTTGTTTCAGGCTCATGTACTTTAAGTTCTATTGTGCATTTCGCAAGTGCGATACTAACCCATCACTTACCCACTTTTAACCCTGACTGTTGCGGATGGCCAAGCATACACATGCTCTGCACAGAGATACTATTCTCCGCAGCTGTCTCCATGACCTACTGCAAATGGGTTAGTACAGAGCCCTGTTGTCTGTCTTTTATTTCCACAATGTTGTGGAAATGAATGACGGGCAGGGGTTCTTATTTCGGTCTGTCAAACACGGACTCCCCGCCCTAATGCCCAGACGCGCAACGCCCATTGGAGTCAAAGGGCTACAGCCCCTCCCCCCCGTCATTTGTGTCAGCCTGGGATGAGACAGCTTCCCGGGCGCACACACAGCTGCACCGAGTACTTCACAGGTCTTTTAAAGACCTTTTGCTTGTTAATGAGGCTTTGATGGTTTTCACCCCTTCTTAGGGCCCCTGCAGCTCCACTCTGCCTTTTGCTTGAAGAATCAGCCCCCCCCCCCCCAAATTGTTTCTTAGCTCCCCCCGAAATCTGACTCTAGGTGCGCCTCTGCTAAGGCCTACAGATGCACTGTCCTGAGGATGACATCACAGCAACTCATTCCACTGAAGGCCAGAAAGTGACTGGCCTGCTGATTTTGTTACTGGGTGTCGATTATGCGGCGTTGCAGCAAAATCGGTTCTCAGTAACAATATCGGTCCCCAGTATGAAAACCAGCTGCCACCCTTCCAGCCTCTCAGGGAAATGTCTTGTGCTCTGTATGGCCTGTTCAGCATGGGTGTCTGAAGATACAGCTTTAAACCCTCATTCAGTGGGAACTGTACATAATTCATGTGACTGTGAGTAACCATAAGATTTATATCACTCTGCTATGTCAGCTGTTTGTATTTGATTGTCCCATTCTTTGTGTACGTCTTTTTTAGTTTACTCTTTACTGTCTTAGGCATACATATCTCATGTCCTGATGATCCCACTATGATTGTGGATCGAATCGCTGTCAACTAAACTACACAGGCCTCTTTAAATATTCATACTTGATAAATACATGCTACACACCGTTGATATAGATTGTGATACATCTATTGTACATTCATATATCTTTCGCCTGAGCACGTTTTGCACCCCACGACTCAATATCAGTTTAAGCCTTCCACAAAATGGGATTATAATCCTCAATGTATTTGGATTCTTCCAGAGCTGAGACCTCGATAAAGCTCAGTGGATTACCTGCTCAGTTGAGAGATGGGTGTGCGGGAAGTAGGTCGTAGATTCAAGTCCTGACAAGGATAACTCAGACTTTCATCTTTCCAAGCTCAGCAAATATATAGTAGAAGTTTAAATGGGCCGTTAATCATTTCATTCAATTATGTTCTATAAAAAGTACTTTGATTAGAAGTTCTAATTAGAGAATACATGCTCCTCTCTCTCTCCTTTCTTCTTGGTTTTTTTCCAACTGTGGTAAAGCACAAAAGTGTCTTCCAAGCACGTCACATTCAGTAATGAATCTCGGTTTAGGGCGCAGGAGAGTCCAGTCTTAAACGTTTGAGTTTGTATACAGCATTGCAAGCAAAGGGTAAATAATAAAAAATAAATAAAAGGCTTCTCCTCCTGTGTTGTTTACAATGGTAAAGTGGAAACTCCGAAGAAGGTAGTGAGAGGCCCACTATAAAGTGCAAAGATTTTGCATGTAAGTGGGGATACAATGATTTCACATCATGCCACTTTTCAGGGATTTTCTGTAGGTAGCTCCCTCTTTCGCAGAGGCGTTGTATAACATGTTGGGGCCCTCCTGCAGAATGTGACCAGGGTACCATGACTATCCGATATCTTGCAGATGTTCATTGACCTTAGCCTGAATTGGGGTCCCCATGAAGATTTGGGGGGTCCTGAATGGTTGGGGTCCTCGTGCGCTGTAGGGGCTCCAAAAGCCTGCGTTAAGCCCCTACTCCTACAGCGGCCTCAGGGGGACCGGTAGGGGGGGCCTCATAGGGTGCCTGGCACATGCCTATAGTGCCAATATTGGCAACACACCCAACTCGCAAACACAGAAATACCATAATAAAGAACACCCAAGACACATTGATTGTTGGAGAAAACATTGCTGCAGGTTTATTATGCATAGGAAATATGCCAACATGGTGGGTCAACTTACAGGCAAAACCAGGGCAGGCAGCCCCTATGCTAGCTGCCCACCTCCTGACCGACCAACGGACATTGAGACAGCGTGATGCTTCGGCGCGGAAAAGATCGCCAGCTGGGTGGGGGAGGTAGATATACCTGCCCCCCGCCCACGTCAGAAATGACCCTGTAGCGCCGGACCCCCGGGGGGTCCAAACACTAGCCCTGTCGGTTTGTGTCCTCATGTGGCACTAAGGTGGCTGCCCTCCTATGGGGGCCCCTGTGTGGGCCGCGGGCAGCCTTATTGTTCATTGCATAAATCTGGCTGAGTGCATCCTTCATTTCAGGTGAGACTGCTGTCTGCCCCTTGTGTAATAGATTCTTCATTGTTATCCTCTTCTGTGCGGGTTTTGGGAACTAGCCTATCTTCTGGCAACGCCGGAAGTGGTGGCCAACATGAGGTGCCGTTTTGGCTGGTGCTTTTTTAGGGTTTGGCTGTTACTGCTGTAAGAGCTGAAACACCTGAGAAGGGCAGTTAATGAATATGTGCGCCAGAGAGCGGGACACTGGCCATCAATTCAAAGAAGCAGGATCGCTTTAAAGGCTTCGACAGTGCTCCACTACAGGCTCAGGTCACTTGCTGCAGGTGCTGAAAAGCACTTATTTTCAGCACCACCTTCTTATATCTACCTTTAAAGTGAAAAATGTGTTGCTAAAGGTGCGCTTAGAAGGGCAATTGCAGCTTCCCCTTCAAGTTACTTTGCGAACAGGCTCTAGCCTCCATTGCTGTGGCATAGCAAGGGGGGTGTGGGGTCATGGTGTACCGCCCAGGGCGAAACTAGTTCGGGGGCGGCAGCCAGCCACACCCCTGCTCATTCCTGCGGCCGTCGCGAGGCGGGAGACAAGACGATCAAGAATTGCCACCCCCCCCCGGCCATCGCAGGCATCCACCAGAACCCCACCCTTACAGGCTGTCGGGGTGGCAAATGCCAGGGTCGCCACAGACGGCCAAATGTCTAGCTACACCACTGCTCCAGTGGTAGCAAGTCCATCACCACTCTTTTTTGGGAACTGCCACCTACTTTCCCTCGTCAGACTTTGACCCAGCCCAAGAAAGAAAAAAACACAAATGGGGGGAATAGAGGATGAGAGGAGAAAGAGAAAGGTGGAAAATCAGTGACAAAGGAAGGAAACAGAGATAGAAAAGAACCTGCAAGAAAAAATTAGAGTGACAGGGAGGTTTAGGTGCTGGAAGAAACAGGTATGAGTTGAAATCAAGACCAGGCAACCCCAGTATTCAGTAATCCTGACATTCGTCAACACCCTTGACAAGCTTCTGAGAAACACTTTGGCCACTGGCACTTATTTCACAAATGAAGCATGCCGGCCCCTTACAGGCTCCTCTAAACAGCCCAGGTTCTTGTGGTGCTGGCTGCTTGATGGATGTGCAGCCTTCCCACTCAGCACTTCTCAGTCCCTCTATTAATGTCGTAAGAGTTTGACCGAAGCATTAGGACATTAGGACCCAGAGCAAGGATGACGTCCTGACAAGGTGGAGCCTGGGGAAGTAAGAGGAGGAGTCAGAAAAGAAGCAGGCAGATAGGTATTGATGATGAGTGAGTAGGGTTGTGCATTGTGAGGCTCTGAGGATGGCCCTAAATAAATAGGTTGCACCCCTCCCCGACTCGTGCTTTCCTTACAGCTTGCTGCGATGTGACAAATGGTGACGAGGATGGCATCCAAGCACCCATCTAGTCCCGCAGCAGCAGTTGTGTGAGAATGAAGCTCGTCAGAGCAATGCAAAACCTGGACCTACCCAGGATGTGCTGTAAGAAGAAGTATGAAGACTTACCTGACAAGCCAGCTGAAGGTGAGCAGCATGCTGCCGGTTAGGCAGCACAACATGCGCTGTGCCAGTGCATGCATCACAAGATTGTGAAATCGTGAAAAGCAGTGGTGGCCATCTTGAGGTCATGCAGTGTTAACTCATATACATAGAAATACATATTGGTGGCCATTTTGAAGTCAAGCCCCATCTCCAATTCCTGCACGAGTGCCAGAGCACCCATCTTAAAGTCAGGCTTGTTACAGCAAAATAGTAAAAGATTCTCACCGGAACAAACTAGTGACTTTCTACATCTTCCATTAGAAGTACAGAGGGAAACAATACCAACAAATTTGGTCTACCAACCACAAGCGAAGGTTGGAGAAATAATCAGATGAACCACTTCAACATGTTCACCTGCTACTTCCTCCCTTGGTGACGGGAAAACTCCCAGCATCTTGGGAGTCTCCTATCCCCACCTCCTAGAACCCTTGTCTCTCACATCTGGTAGTGGAATGGGGTTGCACTGGAAAGAATGGTATTATAACTTTGAAGACTTCATAAAGGGTTCGAAAGTAGCTGATCCTGATTTATGCCTTATTGCCTTAAGAAATCTGGTGGGCATAGATATCGGACAGATCATCAAAGAACTAAATGCAGAGTCAACGACCTCTTACCAAATACTGCGTGCAGCACTCAACAAAAGGTTTTTACACAACAAAAATAGACTATGAACAACATACTTTCAACCTGGCCTCACAAGAAAAAGATGAACAGATAAGGAGAATTCATCACACATCTGGAACACGTAGCGCCGTACAGCGCTTTTGACACGTTCACAACAGAAGATGCACTACACCTTTGAGTCATTGAAGCGTTCCAGTATGAGTATCTTCATCTACGTCTTTTGAAGAAAAGTTACTCCTTGGACGAATTAGAAAAGATGACCAGAGTAAATTATCAAGCTGAAGAACATGCAAAAAGATGGAGGCTGGAAACAGGCGTTTTGTTTAGACATCAGGCTCGGTGCACAGACAGATGACATTCAGATCACCGGTGCTAATCTAATTTCCAAACCGTCATCGAAGTCCTAAGCTTGTGCAAAGTAGAAGGAACGAAAGAGAATGCTACCAATGTGAACAGGCATATCACCACATGGAAGCATGTCTGTCTATGGAACAAGAATGCCTGTATTGTGGGGAAAAATACACTATAAGAGAGCATGCAAAGAATCACAACGAGGTGCACTAAGGCAAGAACATGGAGTTCAAGCCTCACCATCATGCAAGTCTGTAAGGGATCACCAGCTCATCCTGGTTAAGTGTAATGTCACAAGCTACCTCTAGATCTCAACGTTATGATTCAGGGGAGTTGAGATCCCACAGCCTCATATCTCAGAACAATGCTGCATTATTTTGCATGGTCGATGACCATGACTTGTGAAGAAAATACCTGAGACTGAGCCTCCGCATGGGGGAACTTCAGGCATGCTTCATACTAGACAGCGGAACTTCCCGTAACTACATCTGCATTACAGAATACAAGAAAATGAACCTTAGACCAAAGCTACAAAGGCTGCTGTGCAAGTTTACACCTGGATGGCAAAAGAGCCATTATCATGTTTAGGGCAATTCCGAACAAGCCTCACTTACAAAGACAGCACAGTGGACACCCAAATACTTATTATTGATGGACCCAGAAAGGCTGATTGTCTACTAAACTTGCCCACTGCAGAACAACTTAAGATAGTAACCATTCTATCTACAGTAGATGATGCAAAGAAATACCCTAAGCTGTTTACAGGTTTGGGGAAGTTGGTCAACTTCCAAGTTCAACTTCACATCAATAAACAGATAAAGCCTGCAGCTCAATACTACTGGGGTGTGCCTTTTCATCTACAGCCGCAGTGGAGAATGAATTTTGGGATCTACTTAGGGCAGATCCACTCAAGGCAAACAAGGGTGTCCCAGGTTGTGATTGAATCGAAGCAAGGCACAGACGGAAAGGTACGTTTGTGCATGGACATGCAAGCTCCCAACACTGCCATTGTGGGAGAAAGACATCCGGGGCCTTTAGATCAGTGATATGATCAAGTTGTTGAATAGAGCTAAGATATTCTCTAAATTGGATCTCAACAAGGGATACTATCAGCTTGAACCCACATGAAAGTTCCTGATGCATCACTACATTCACAAAACATCAAGGATTGTTCAGATGCAAGCACTTGAGCTTTGGTGTCTTATCGGCAGCAGAGATCTTCCAAGAGGCTATACAGAGAGTCATTCGCCCCATAATGAACACCCTTAGCTATAGTGATGACATTTTAGTGTTTGAAGCCACATCCAAGAACCATGAAAGAGCTCTAGATCATGTGTGCCAAGCGCTTCTTGATGATGCCAGTCTAACTCTTAATCGGGACAAGTGCAAATTCCACAAAACCACACTGAAGATCTATGGACACATCTTCTCTGGGAAAAGCATGAGACCTGACCCCAAGAAAGTAAAGGCTTTGAATGAAACGCCTCTCTCAGAAGACATTGGAGATGTTCGAACATTGCTAGGAATGGCCAGCTATTGTGCCCGATACACAAAAGACTATACCACTCTGAACAACCCCTTTGAGAGCTAACCAAGCAAGACCAGCCATTCAAGTGGTCATCCTCATGTGACCGAGTGTTCAGTAAAATCAAAACCGCAGTGGGAGGGCCATTAACATAGCTTATTTCAACCTGACTGGAAGACGGAACTGACAGTCCATGCCAGCCAGTTGGGGCTGGGAGCAATATTTGTTCAGCAACACATAGAGAAAGATCAACAACATATTGTGGCACACGCCATCCACAGATTGATGGACACCATATAGGCCTATTTACAACTGGAAAAAGAAAACCTAGCGGTTGTGTGGGCATGTGAACATTTTCATATTTTCATTAATGGGAAACACTTCACCATCATTACAGACCATCAAGCCCTGCTGGCAATATATGGGAACCCTAGAGCCAAGATGGCACCCGGCATTGAGCGCTCGGGAATCTGACTTCAATTTTACATGTGCACCATCATTCATGAACCCAGAAAGGGTGAGAATCCGGCTGACTACATGCTGAGACACTCTTGAGTGTCCTCCAAAACATGTGTTTCACTGGCCGAAGAGTACTCTCACTTTGTCATTCACCAGGCCAGGCCACCTGCCATTCCGTTTGATGCCATCATGGAGGCTACTAAAGAAGATGCTACTCTCCAGGAAGTTGCCCGTCATGTTCGGCTAGATACATAGAGACATCTGAAAGATGAGGATCCATGAAAGGGAGTGGACATGAAAGAACTAGCTCTGTTTCAACATTTCAAAGATGAACTGGAAATGGATTGATGCATTGCTAGTCAGGAACAAGATGATTGTTATTCCCAAAAGGTTACGTCAAGGCGTAGCGAACTTAGCACATGAAGGGCACTGGGGCATTGTAGCCATGGGAGAGTGACTTTGGTTCCCTAAAAGGCCACGGCATGATGGTTGAAAACACTGTGAAAAGCTTTCTCCAGTGTCAAGTTGTCAGTCAAGAAGGATCACCATTGCAAATGTCAGACCTGCCAGAAGATGTATGGTGGCATGTGGCTGTTGATTTCATCTGGCACCTCCAACCAGGAAAATATATACTTTATGGATAAGTAGTCATGGCCACGACCATACCAGTACTAGATTAAGTATTTTGCTGTTTGGGACATCTCCAAAGTCGTGAAAACTGATTATGAGCCTCCCTTTAATGGACATGAATTCGCTGAATTTGCCACTCATCTCAACCTCAGGCATCAGGAAGTCACACCCCTTTTGCCTCAGGCAAATGAGACGCTAGAATGGTTCAAGGCTTCTCTGAAGAGAACTTTACAGCAAGCTCAACTGTCCTGATGAGACGTCCAGCCAGCCCTCAGTGAAGCACTGCGGGCATATTGGAATATTCCTCACAGCACTACAGGGAAATGCCCGGCCACTCTCATGTTAGGTCAAGCGATGCGCCCCTGGGTCTCTACTCAGGACAATCCAACGGACCGCTTGTGCCGGACTCGTGAGAAGGAGGGGATGGAAGCTCTTGATCAAGACGAAAAGGCTTGGATTAAGAAGTATGCTGACACCCACTAGAAGACAAAATCATCACCTGTTCAGGAAGGTGACTGGGCCCTTGTCAAACAAGAACAAAGAGAGAAGACCAACTGTCAATATAATGATTAACCTATAAGATTGATGGACCAAAATGGAACCACTGATCACTGCCGTCTCGGGAAGCAAGACTATAACTCAAAATATATCTCACTGCAAAAGGTGTGTTCTTGGAACTGAAGACCAAAAGACACCTGTGAACATTGACAAGTCTGGTGAAGCCCAGGAACAAACCAGAAACCAACGTCCTGAAAGTTTGATGTGTGAGCAGGTACCTGCAACTCCTGGTCTGCTAAGAATGTCACAACAAACAGTCCAAACATCGGCCAGACTCATTGAAGAGGTGCAGACCTTTCAATTAAGCTATGACTTTTCTTTTTGTAAATGGCGGGAGATGTAGTGTCGTAAAAGTTCGAACAAAGCATTAGGACTTTAGAACCCTGACTGAGATTCATGTCCTGACAAGATGGTGGCGGAGCCTGGAAAGAAACGGGAAGAGTCGAGAAAGACGCAGGCAGATAGGGCTTGATGATGAATGAGTAAGGTTGCGCATTGTGAGGCTTTGAGCACAGGTCCAAAATAAAGAAGTTGCACCCCCTTCCTGAGTCGTGCTTTCTTTAACATCTGTTGTGACGCTACACAGCCTTTGCGCCAGGGAAGCCTGAATGCAGGCACGCTTTCTGAAGTGAAGCTAGTCACACACTCGGTAGTGAGCACATTGATATACCTTTAAATGTACCGCGTGTCATTAATTTGCATAGCATTCCGTTAGATAGTCAAACAGCCCCTATCTTTATGTGTTAAAATCCTATCCAGTGTTGCGCAGTTTTCCTGGTCCAATGCACTTTAAAGTGAACCACTTCATGCCACGCAGCCGAAAGTGCACTGCTTGTGTTCCCTTTCACAGTATGCCACAAACGATTTCGAATTGCGATTTTTTAGCACCCCCCCCGCCTTTACATATACAGGTAGATTCATCAAAGACCCGTTTTGCGAGTCTTTAATAGCGATTCATAAGGAATCGCTATTAAGGACTTGCAAAACGGGATTCATGTAGGAATCGCTAAATAAATTGCGATTCCTACACATTCCTTATTTGCGATTAGCAAATTGCTAATCGCAAATAAGGAATAACTTCCCATTCATTCCTATGGGCCTACAGGCCCATAGGAATGAATGGGGAGTTATTCCTTATTTGCGATTAGCAATTTGCTAATCGCAAATAAGGATGCGATTTCAAGGGTGCCAGGGGTGTCCAAAGGACACCCTGTAGCACCCCTGAAATGCAAATTTACACAGGTGTTGCGCACACACATGTCCAAAGGACATGTGTGTGTGTAACATGCAACTGAAAAAAATGCACTATAGTGCTTTTTTCAATTTTTTTCACTATTTACCACGAAGTCTGACTTCGTGGTAAATAGCGACCAAATATTGCGAATTCACAATTTAAAATTGGTTAATGAATTGCATTTAAAGAATCTCAAATAGAAATTCCTTAAATGCAATTCCTCGCAAATATGCGATTTCGTTATTACCGATTTTTGCATTTGGGATGATGAATCCCAAATGCTAAAATTGCGCTCGCAAAGGGCCAGATTCTGAGAATCTGGCCCTTTGCGAGCGCAATTTCCTTTCATGAATCTCTGTTAGATGCTTGCGCGTGTTTTTTTTTTCCCCAATCGCCAATCCGGTGCCTCCTTTGTTACTCAATGAAATGCTCTTTGACCGGGGTAGGAAAGAACACGTTAAACCAGAGTAGTTGAAGAACACGTTGCGTATGTAAACAAATGTTCTATTGTGGAAACCAGCATATTTTCTCAACCCTTGTGCGGTATGCTGACAGGCATTTATTCTGAGGGACAGGTGCACACAGACGCCTTATTTCACGCCACTTGCCTCAAAAGAGGGATAAAACAGCGTACAGTATTTCAATCTCTCACGCCAGATTGGTTTTCATCGCCGCCCACTTAGAAACGATGGTAATATCGAAAAAGATGTAGAAACCGACGAACGAGGCACAGGGTGGGTATCCTACCAAGGAAAACATTTTTGAAAAATGTGGTGCCCAGAAGAACGTCACAGGTCATCTTACAAACCTCTTGTGCACCGAGCAACACAAATAAACATTGTAGGCTCTAGAAGGAATGGGAGTACTGCTAAACAGAATAGGCTAGATACAACATGACAATATCTCTTACCCAGGGCTGGACGCCCTTGGGTAAGCTGGAGCCGGAAGTAAGGCAGAATGCATTTTTTTAAAACTGGGAGGTATGTCATTAAGATGTAAATAGTGCAATTCTCAAAGTACATCTACTTATTTTAAAGGACAGAGAGCTGCTACTCTATTTAATGTGACTTAAATGCGATTTTGCATTTTTAATTTCAAGCACAATAGTGAAATGTTCGATTGAGTATTGATGGAAATCTGTGGCACGTACAAGCTAATATTAATAAATAATGAATAGCTGCTTGCTTTTTTTGTAACTTTATGGTGTTGCAGGGATTCTGCTCAGAAACTGAACTATGCCTGGTACCATAGAACATCAGTATGCAGGGGCTGAGTCACCATACACATCTGTACCTATTGGCCCAAATCCGACTAGCTAATAGCGTCTCACTTGCCCTCCTAACCTTCCCAGAGAGACAAGTGGCTTGGCATCCCAGAACCAAACACTCCAGATCCTTTCAGGGTTCGTGGTAGCAGGTCATCACCTTTCGTTCTCTCCCTCATACATGTCCACAATAAATTAAAAGGAGACACGAGGAAAGCTTACGCTATTTATTTAAACTACCGTGCTCCACTAAGTAGTAACTGCGCTGCAATCAGAAAGCATATGCAGGTCAACAATGTGATTAAAACAATTAGGAGACCATACACAAAAAAAGCTCTGTAATATTAGCTGACAGATTTGCATAAGCCTTCCATCACTATGGAAAACAAAGTTATATTATAGATCTCTGGGACTAGTGGTGAACCCCTTACCTGGCATACATAGATAGCTGTTCTACATATCAGCTGGCACAACTCTCTCCTTGCAGGACCTTTGCTCTGCGATTATGTCTTCTCTCTGTGTGTTTTCAAGACAAGTTCAAAGTTAAATGATAAAATGTGTGTTCGAAAACAGCAGCTAGATTTCATTATTATGTCTTAGTGGCAGTGTCTGACCACAGAGAATAACAAGGAGCAGTGTTGTTTGACCTTGTGTGCGATGTTCCGACTGAATCCCAGCAGAAGAACAAAATAGGAAAACATATGCAGCCTACTGCACAATAGGAATGTGGCACAAAAAGTGTGCAAAGCAAAAGCAGCCTACAGTATGTATAGTTAGGCTAACATAGGGGTAACGGCAATAGGCTACATAGGGAACACACAACAATGGCACTAACATGTCTTTGTGTTAGCCAAACGATGTGGGCGTAATATTTTGTCCCAAACTGATTCGAACCTGTAAGCTGTAGATTAATCTTAAGTATAGGCAAGGCCAATTGAATTTATTGTGCTAACTAACCAGGGCAGATGCGCAACTAGAGCCACATTTTGGGGGGTGTGCTAAGAACAAATTTCGGGGGGGGGGGGGCTGAATCTCTAAGCAATAGGCAGAGTGGAGCTGCAGGGGCTCTTAGAAGGGGTGAAACAACAACAATGCCTCATTAAGAAGCAAAAGGTCTTTAAAAGACCTGTGTAGTACTCGGGTGCGGCTGTGTGTGTGCCCGGGAAGCAGTCTCATCCGGGGTGGCTGAAGCCCTTTAAGTCCAATGGGCGATGCGCGCCTGTACCAGAGCATGTTTAAGGTTATTTGGTTTTTGAGATTTTAAGTCAGCACTGAGCAAAGTTGCATGTTTAGACTGCACAAAATGTTATAATTGTATGTGAATGACCACTGTGTAACAGGTTCACATTCACACCGGATTCCGATATCATTGCAAACATTTAGAACCATCACGTATCCCGCACCACCTTTTCACATACGGACTTCCCTCAATTTTTTTGTTACAATACTCCACTCTTCTCCCCGATCAATATTTCACCCTCTGACCACGCTATGTTTCACAATATTGAAAATATCCCCATTCTAATCACATCTGTCAGTAACATTTCCAAGACAAGCAGGAAACGTACAGTTAGCTTCATCCCGCATAGCTAGAGCAAGTTCATAAATACGTGACCCTACTATTAAACTGAACCAGCCCCCATTACAGTAATCAGAGCATGCAGCGTTTGACTATCAAAAACTCTCCCTCAATGCCGATGTTGATAACCCAAGACTCCCTCTCACTTGCAGCCTTAAGACTAAAATGTGTTCTCTCCTCTGCAAATAAGGAAAGACTTGATCAACTAAAAGTTGCCTCTCCCTGATTTCAAACTAGTGATTCATTAACTTCTGTGAACCTTCCAAAGCTTTCACCCCTGTGCCCTGCCACACCATTAGTCAATTCTTTGGGTCTCGAAGTGAGGCACCAGTGGAGGTGCCTCACTACAGTTATCTCTGTTGCTTTTATTTATTTTACATTCCTTAAAACACTCTCTCTCATTCAATTCTACTTTCTTACTTTTTTCCCACATCCCGTGCAGAGGTGAACTCTGTATTTATGGCCACAGCCCCATCTCATATGTCTAATGATCCCTTCAACCTCAAAATAGTCAAGCATTTGGCTTTTATATCTTGAGATCCCTTTTGAATACCTGTCCTATTAAGTCCCTCCCTTCTCAAAGTCTTCAGTGCTTGCTGCTTCAAAACTCCTGTGATGCCTGTCCTACTAAAGCGATCTCCAGGTGATCATTCCTCACCATCCAACCACCGCCAAGTTTCTTAACTACCAGTTTGCTCCAAGATGCTTGAAAACCACTTGCCAACCAAATCACACAGTATCTTTGAGCCCCTGTCCTTCTTAACCTGCTTGAGTCTGCTTTCAGAACCCTCAGATCTACAAATCACACTCTCTGTGCTTGTCTTCTGTACCTATCTTCTATTCTTATGCTGCTTCACCTGATATCTGACTGTGTAAATTGCCTAATATTAATTACAGCACCCATCTGACATGGCATCAGTCAATGCACCCTTCCTTTTCGGTGCCTGTTCTTCCTCCCAGTGAGGTTCCGTGATTTCGAACCAGACTCCATTTTGTTTGAGTTGTTTGTGACGCCATTTTTGTGTTGCCCTCACGCAGGCCGTGGAGGTAACCGAACGAACAAAGTTGCATGGGCCTCATTGTTCATGTATGCATTAACAGGCCCTTTTCTGACTTGTGAGTGAATTGCAGAGAAACTGACCTCTTCACCTGAAACTGACCTCGCAAAACCAATTTCCCTTAAGTTTGATTCTTGTCTAAAATTGCCAATCAATGTTCAAGATATCGTTAACTTTTAGTTTCCTTGCACATATCTTATCCTAATCAGCATCTGAATTGTTTGTTTCCTTACGACTTTTCATTATTATGTAGTGCTTTCAATTATGGGTTTGTCCGGCTTGTGGAAATTGAATTTGGGACAGTCCTAATAATTAACTTTTGGGTTGGGTTACTGTAAATTGGGTTTTTGTTAATGTGATACTCAGTTAGAAAATGTGTCCTATTGGTCAGAATTTTGCACAGTGGGTGTACATTTGTAATGAGAATATGGTGTATAAAAGGTGATGTCTTGCTCTATGAAAATTGAGCAGTTTCCTGAGTTGTACACCGTGTTGTATTGCTTGGTTTACTGTTACTAGCTGCAGCTAATAAATTTGATCTCTGACGCCATCCAGAAGTATTCCGTGTCTCTGTTTGCCAAGACAGGAGAACCCGAAGACTTTGGGCGTGTCTCTGGCGCCGCTGGGTTCTAAAACCCGGTTCTTCACCAGTGTTCACCAACTCCCCTACCTAATAATGTGCCTCAAGTCTCAATTCTGGGATCCGTCCTCTTCTCCCTGTATCTCAATGCTGTAGACAACAACATTTTCTTTTTCGCTTACTCTGTCACATCTACACTGACAACACTAACCTCATTTACAAGTCTAGAGGAATTGCATGATTATTTATCTCCCCAATAATTAACAGTACCCTGGAGTGTGTAATTCATCAGAAGCAATAAATGACACCAATGGTGAGTTTTGTCTGGCCTTTTCCAGCTGGTACACTGCAAAACGATTGCCCTGCCAAAATTATCGGTTGAACAATCTGACTGTCATTAAAACCCTTAAAATCTTTATCCAGACACTTGTGTAGTTTTTTGCACAGGTGTCCAATGTTTACAAAGCACTGTAATAGAGGAAAAAGGACCAAGGGCCACATGTATCAAAAATCCATTTTGCCTTCCTTAAATAGAGAATTTTAGGTAATCGCTTTCAAAGAAATTCAAAATGGTATGTAAGAAAATAGCGATTACCTTATAGCGATTCCAAAAGATTCACAATCGCATTTAGATAATCACTATTAGGCAATACAACTACATTTGATCCTATGGGCCTAAGCCGCGAATGGTTTTGCATGACCTAATTTGCGATTACCTAATTGGTAATCGTAAATTAGGTAATGCAATACCAAGGGTGCCCCGGGGCCTAAGGCCCCCCTGAAGCACCCCCCACAAAAAGGTGCACATGTAAAGCTCACTAGGGACATCTGTGCCCTTCCTGACACTTTGATAAAATGCATTTTTGTGAATTATACAAAATTTGCACATTGTTGGCATCAACTTGGAGACAATGGTAATAGTATTTACTAATTTCCAAGTATTTCCTAATGCACAGTTTGCACAGAAAATGCTTGGTAAATGTGCTAAAGGAATAGCAAATTGAGATTCCCTATTTGAAGTCGCAATTTTTTATTTTAACACAATTTTAGCGATTACCTAAAATTGCGGCTATAAAGCCTTTCATACATCTTGAAAGGCTATTTTGCATTTGAAAACGGGTAAAATTACTGATTCAAACCATTTGCAAATGCAAAATTGTATGTTACATGTTTTGTACTCACATTTTGTATTCCCAGAAATTTAATTTGTACATGTAAAAACCTCAGTGGTAGGAAATAGCGAAGCAGCGCTGAAAAAACGTATGCGTTTGGCCTCGGCCTGCAACATCAATTCTTGGAGCATTGCCAACCATGGTCATCCAGCAATCGAATGAAGACCACATTAAGAATTCTGCATGCAGCTGCCAGGAAACCAATTACAATGATGATGTCACCTCTGTAATCGTGCAGACTTAAGCCTGGGTAATACTGGGAGATGGCAGGACTGTGTACTTGATTTGTTCCAATTAAATATTAGCTTTTGATTAATGTTCTTGGCTGAGCAGCACACAGGGAGTCTGAAAAAGTGAACACAGGAGAGGCTGAGGGATGTTACCAAAAGAAATCACTTAAAAGATAGGTCTCACAGTATGTAGTACAAAGACTGTGCAGACAAATTCAAACCAAAAAAAATACATTTACCTGAATTCTTCAGCATTCAGGATATGCTCACTCTATGTTGTAGGAAGGAAGAAGGAACATTATAGAAGTGCTCACACCACACCGGCTTCTCTATTTGGAGAGGAGCCTAAACACACCAATCCACACGCAGACACCCTCTTGGAGGTATGTTTGCAAATTAAACTTGATAATGTGGACGTTAAGATTAGGAACACATTCTATAGCTTGCACAGCAGACAGGAAAACCATAACTTACACTACATGGAATGCTCATAACCTTACCCTTGCTGTAATAGATGCAATTGCAAAAGTTGTAAATAATCGTACAGATATGATCACGTATATGAGTGTAACACTATGAAACAGGTGACTATGAATGGAATATTATTTATTGGTTTGAGTAAATATTGTTTTTTAAATAATGTATACTTTTAGGTGTTGTTATTTAGTGTTATATATATTGTGAAGGGAGTAAGCATTCCATTTGGTGTGTGAGTTAGGATTTTTATGTCCATTGACGAGCTGTGGAGTACGATCCTAACCAAAACCTGCAAATGTCAGTGTTTTTTTGGTTTTAAATTGCAACCATAACTCCACTTTAACTCTGGTCTTGTAAACGAATTTCTAAGATTTTTAAACGTACGTTTAAGGTATTACATCTAAAGCTAAGGGCAACTTCTCTTTAAATTTCAGGGAATTCTTGAGATTTTTCTATCAACCACATGCAATAAATTCTCAAACTGCTCTTGTTGCCCATCCTCGGTGCATGCAGCTAACGGATGCTCGCATCCCCAGCTCGGAATGACAAACGAAATCAGCCCCGACCGCAGTGAAATCAGCCCCAGCTCGGCAGAATTCCAAAACGCCCTGTAGTCAGTCTGGCCCTGTACCCGTCCTGCACACATCCTTTAGTTGTGCATAGAGGTTGGTGGCTGCCTACGGCCAGGCCCTGTAGAAACCTGTCGCTCCCAAACAACCTGTGCTGCGAACAGTCTTTGGCCGTGCACAGAGAGGGTTGGTCATAGGGCTTGACCTTTCGCCAAACCCTGTATCTAATCCATCTATTGAGCAACCCTAAGTGTCTTTTTTTATTTTTTGGCAGAAGCTTTGAATCATTAGTTGACTTTGTGGATTCTGAGGCTCCGGGTGGATCTGCAAGAACCAGGGAGTGTCCAGGATTCAGGAATCCAGCCCAGGATTTGCTAATCCTGGAATAATCATTAAAAAAAGTAATTATTTTTAAGACTGGGGAACCCTTGATGGCCTTCCCACATAGGCCTGGCAAACAACACAAGAGCTGTATACCATTTTTTTCCCCAGCACTATCACTTGGTGCACCGTGTTGGGTAAAGGCATCCTCAATATACATTTTTCTGTGTCAGTCAGCCAATCAGAGCACAATGGATTGATCTGCAATAGAGGATAGGAAAAAGCCCCTTTGTCCAATAACGTGCTTTCATTTTTTATTTGAATTTGCACATCCTCCATGGTTCCACAAATCTGCAAGGAATCTACAAATTAATGCAATACAAAAGGGGATGATGTACGGAGCGTTTGAGCAAATCAAACACTCACCCCCAGTCAACTGATCTGGGTTTAATCCATCACCATTCTTTAGCTCACTTAGCCACCCCAGTTTAGTCATGGCCATATGCAAATCAGTCTGACCCTGTGCCTCATGGGAACAGTCCATCCCGAACTGCCAAGCCATGTCTTCCCTGGACCGGAAACAAGCATCCTGGGACCTGTTTCGGATTCATAATCCTCATCAGCCAGGCTATCTTGAATCCAGTGGCCAAGTGAGCAAGGGACTCACGTCTGAGCATACCCTGACACACTTAGGGCGAACAAAGCAATACAAAAGGGGATGATGGATGGAGCTTTTGAGCAAATCAAACACTCACCCCAGTCAACTGATCTGGGTTTAATCCATCACCATTCTTCAGCTCACTCAGCCACCCCAGTTCAGACATGGGCATATGCAAATCAGTCTGACCCTGTGCCTCATGGGAACAGTCCAGCACCGAACTGCCAAGCCATGTCTTCCCTGGACCGGAAACAAGCATCCTGGGACCGGTTTCGGATTCATAATCCTCATCAGCCAGGCTATCTTTAATCCAGTGGCCAAGTGAGCAAGCGACTCACGTCTGAGCATACCCTGCCACACTTAGGGCGAACAAAGCGATACAAAAGGGGATGATGGACGGAGCGTTTGAGCAAATCAAACACTAACCCCCAGTCAACTGATCTGGGTTTAATCCATCACCATTCTTTAGCTCACTCAGTCACCCCAGTTCAGACATGGCCATATGCAAATCAGTCTGACCCTGTGCCTCATGGGAACAGTCCAGCCCTTACTGCCAAGCCATGCCTTCCCTGGACCGGAAACAAGCTTCCTAGGACCGGTTTCTGGCATTTCAACCGTCTTCAGCCAGGCTTGATGGAACACTGATTAGAACATTGGAATGTTGGTAGCTCCGTTTAAAACAATGGGGTGCTCTGGGCTTATAATGGCTGGTATAAGCCTGGAGCTCCAACATTCCAATGTTTCTTTGTTCACAGCTCTGGTTGTGAACAAAGGTTTCAGGGAGCCTGAGGGGATTCCAATCTCCTTGCGCTCCCAAAAGGCTTTTTTTTTTGTTAGAACATTCCGTCCTCTAGTTACAGAATGTTCTAATAGCCTTATAGCCCTTCGTAGATGGGCTATACCGCTATTAAAGTCCCTCTCCCTTGTTAAAGGCCCTCGCAATCGGCTCGGGCCTTTAATGCTGGAGAGGGCCTTTAATAGCCGGTATAGCCCTCTACGGCGGGCTATAAGGCTATATTAATCAGCGCTCCACTTAAACCGGGATTGTAGTAGGTCACCACTTCTTAGCGTGTTGAAGTTATATTAAGAAATGATAATCAATATAATGGTATTTACTGAATGTACTTACACTTTAATAATAATCGTATTATTACTAGGGAATAAATAATATTTTAATATGGTTACATTTTTGATTCTCGACTTCTTTAGCTTGACTCTGGGTCAATTGTGAGAGTGAGATATGGATGTTCTGGAACCTTTGATTGTGCTTTTAATCAGTGTTCCATCATTACAGACAAACCATATTTTGACTTTGAAAAGAGCAGACCTTTCTGTTGGGTTTTTCTTGAGTGGAAAGCTTTGAGCTAGACACTCTTTCGTTTCCTCTGAATTTCTACTGAGGATCACAGAATGCTTACACTGTCTTCCCTTCCGCTTTAGAAATACCTGGCTCTATTTATTATTTAACTTATACAGTGTGGGTTTCTTTAGAACACATTATTTGGATGTTTTGCATTCTTTACATATTACTGGTTACTATGAAGTATTTTATAATATTTAAATGTAGAATAACTGAGCACCCTAATATCATGGCTGTAGTGCTATATGGCCTAACTTGCTGATTAATGATTGACTAATAACTAGAATAATCCTTTATGGTTTGAATACCATCGTCTCTATCATTGCGAAGCCTTTCTGGTCCACTGTATTTGAAATGTATTTCTGATGTTAGCTGTCTCTCAACTGTTCATGTCGACAACCAAAGGTCCATTCTACCAGTGGGGGTTCTGTTTGACAATTTCAACAAGAGATTGAGGTTAAAATACACCTGCTCCATCAATATAATATATACCATTTACTAAACATCAATGATACCTTAGTACATAATGTACATATTACAAATATTGCATTGCTGCAAAAGTATATTATTCCTTCGCATCAGAAATGAAGTACAATTAAACTATCATTGTTCCAAAAGTCTTTGGAATTTTTGTTTGACATAACAGTTCAAGAGTTAAGTTTTCTAAGTAAAGTCAAAATGCTTTTTCCAAACACGTTGACTTCCAGTATACTTTAATATTAATAATAATAATTAAAATAATGTAATTGTCCTCAACAAAATCTCAAGGATAGCTTCCACAAACATGAAGCATGAATCCATGAAATAAGGGCCCTTGTTGCAGGAAAATAGCAATTTGATTGCCGAATAAGGACACTATGAAACACGAGGAACATTATACCAAGTAATCCAAGAGGACCACCACCATCTGCAAACATTGTGAGAGGTAAGGAATTCTGGAACTTGTAGTTCATAGGACAGGCGCCATTCGACAACACACCCTCTACTAGTTTCTAGGCTTCTGCCAGGCGGCATTACAATTTTCACGTACCACCAGTTTTTCCTTAATTACAATAACGTCAGTGGAAGCAAGATTCGGACCCATGCACCACTCCCCCGAAGGATAAGTCTCAAGTCCTGCTACTTGATACTTTTCATAGTAAAATTTAGTTTTTTTGCACCACATCTGTTTTTTGCCCTTGCTTGATGAATCTGTATTGAACTTGCCATGCCAAACTCAAATTAGACCAATTTGTTTTTGGAACGTTTCATGCAGAGCCGTTTTATGTTAATAAATTACTGAGTAGTATTAAGTATTGAATGTGTAATAAATATACTTTTCCTTTTTAAAGAAAAATCACAGTCTGGACAATCATTTACTAAGCGTTTTTATTGTATGCTAGTGAATGGTTATTACTAACCCCAAACCACCTCCCCATAGAAGGCCTTTGACTGCTCTCCTTCGCTACCCTTAGAGAGTCAAGAGCTACAAAGGGGGTTTGGTTCCTAGTGAGTGGACCTATTACTTGCGCAGGCCACACAGCTGATAGGCCAATTCCTCACAGGTACCGAATCACCAACACGTTAAATGGCAGCCACTACACTTCGCTTCATGTTGATCAGCCAATCACAGTCCTCGGTCCCGAACTACCGGTCTCTGTCTAGTAGTTCCAGTCAATCAGAATGCCTCAATTGATGTATTGTCCATGACACTCCATCAAGACTCCTTCACGAGGAGACTATGCTACTAGGTATTTCTATTTTTTTAAACTTAATTTCTCTAAAATGACTCAACAGATTAACATCACATAATAAAAAACACGCTCTTTCTGAGTAAAGATTTGCCAAATTTGGTGTAACCCATTCATCTGTTTTCTCTGTATCACTGTTCAAAAATCCCTATGGAAAATTTCTTGAAAAGTTCAGTGAAGATTCTTCAAACGACCCCAAAATCATTAACAAAACAAAAGTAACAAAAATGCAAAAAACGCTCTTCCTATGGAAACTCTCTGACCTAACTATATCTGTTAAAGTGGTGAATGCCACTGAGTAATACATATATGTATATATCGTCGAGTGAGCAAGCGGCTGTGTGCTGTCTTGGCATCGGGAAAATAAAATCATCTTAAGCACTTACTCTGGGTCTGTGTTGAGGCGAGTGGCGCTCGATACAGCGCGAGCCAGCGATTTGGATTTGGTGTATATATATTACCTACTTGTGGTCGCCAGTAGGTAGTTATAGTTAGGATTGTTTTCCATAGGAAATCCGCAACATTCTATTGGGAATAACTTTGGCGCCGGTGGACGAATCTTTGCGAATTTCTCAAAGGAGATGGCCCGCTCCGCCCTGCTCCTTCCCTGAAAGTTTGGGGGGGATTTGTCAAGTGGGGGCCAAGATAAAAGGGGGGTCCCAAAACGTGTTTTCCCCATGTTAATTTCCATAGGGCGGTTGGACTCACTTTTAGCCCGAACGGCTGAATGGATTTCCACCAAACTTGGCAAAATTGTAGGGACTGGTAGCCCGATGTGCCTTTGCTATGTCTCAAGATATGTGCGCCAGTGGATTTTGTGTAATTTAGGTTAAAAAAAAAAGATATATCTATATGCGCACCCCGGTACACGCACCGGGGCGCGCACCGGGGCAGGCTCCAGCGCGCTACGCGAGTTAACGAGCGGAAAGCTGATTGGCTCTCGGGTGTCTGTCAACATTCCAAACAGTCCGGAGGTGGCAAAAACAAAGGGGGAAATGACCAAAAGGGGGCAGGGTAGACCCCCCTGACCCCCTAGGTTTGATGTGGGGGCCATAAAAGGGCTCCGTGGGGCAAAATTATTATTTTTTTTTTATTTTCGCGGGGGGAGCGCCCGGTACGTGCACCGGGGAGCGTACCGGGGAGCGTACCATGGGGAAAACCCAGTGAAACAGTAAAATAATCATTTAAAGTGCTTAGAGGTAGGGTAGCTCTGAATAGAGTTGTTGTGTTGTGTGGGTGATTTAAGTACCAACATGTAGGTACCAATGCAGAGTCTTAAATTCAATGTACACAGTCTCCTCTGTAGATAATTTGCATGTTGTTACAGAAGTTATTGTGGTATATGGAATCTATACCATAGTCTGTCAGGAAAGCAGAAACAACATGGATGCAGGAGATGGAAAAGAGATGTCAAATACACATTGGAGATAATATAGTGGGAGAAAGGAAGTAACTAAGAGCAAAATTAGCATGTAACACAAAAAAGTTACACAGTATACTATGTCTCACTTTATATTATAATCATTTTGTACTATTTCATGAATTACATATAAAAATTAATAATGTCTCGAACAATTTTTAATTATTAAATATACATTTATTGTTGTGAATTTTCAAAATTTAATAGAACTTCCAACATTAGATCATCTGGAATCTCCTCATAATTTTGATTCCATGATTCTATGCTTTCTACACAGTCAATCAATTTCCAAATTATCTGCAAATGTTGAACGAAGAAATAGAGCAAGAAGCCACAATTGCTGCAGAGATTGCTAGAGACAGTTCTCACGACAGTCAGAGTTCTACTTCATTGAGTCAGGATCCACTAGGAGGACCAATTATTCAAAATGAAGCTGCCACTGCCATGGATGAGGTGGAAAGAGCTATGGAACAAGCTGAAGAGGATGTAATTAAATTAGAAGATTTGGTGAAACAACTAAACGTTGAGCAGAAACAGATATATGACGAAATCACAGAACAGATTGAACATGGATTCAGTCATGAGAAAAAGAGTGCTCATGTACATCATTTAAGCTTGTCCAACTATACGTGAGTGGAGAAGCGGGAACTGGAAAACGTTTTCTGATTAAAGCAATTGGAAATTATCTGCAGAAAAGGACTGAATCACCGCTGTCTTGTGTTGTAACCGCTCCAACTGGGCTGGTAGCACATAACATTAAAGGGATTACTTTACATCGTTTACTGATGCTACCAGTTGAGCATGATAATAAATTGCAATACCACAAGCTATCTGGAGATGCGTGTTCTGAAGTTTCCAGAGTCCTGAAGAAAATGAAACTTCTTATCATTGATGAAGTAAGCATGGTCTCAAATCTAATGCTTGCTTTTGTGCTTTTGAGAATGCAAGAAATTCTTAGAACAGACTATGATGTGTTATTTGGAGGGAAACACATTATTGTTTTTGGAGATCTACTGCAGTTGACTCCAGTGTAAGGACAACTTGAGTTTAAAATGCTCACGCATGAAGATACCAGGAAGTGCCTAGGAAGCATTGGAAACGTTAATATATGGTTAAACTTCAAATATGCAGAACTGCTTCAAAATATGCGACAGGCAAAGGATGAAGATTATAAAAATATTCTACAAGATGTAAGAATCGGAAAACTAAGTGAGCATGGGAAAGAAGCTTTACATGCACGATTAATTTCAAATTTGTATCCAAATAAAAACATTCTTCCAGAGAATATTTTTAAGAAAATTACTGAGAACACATCTGGGATATGTTTGATGCCAACTGTGAAAGAATTTTCCATCTTCAACAACAAAATGTTAAAGTTAGAAAATGAAGAGATTGTGAAACTGGAAGCTATGGATAAAATAGAGCATATGGGAGCAACAATTATTATGTCTGAAAATTTGAAATCAAAATTGGATTCATTAGAGAAGAGTATATCTAAAACTGCTGGTTTTGAAAAGACTCTGAATGTGTGAAATTGTCGTATCATTTTGAGAAGGAATTTAAATGTTGAAAGAGGTCTGGTAAATGGAACAATGGGTTATGTTGTTGATTTTGTGAATTACAGAAATAGAGATGGAATTGAATTTTTAAAAATTAAATTTGATGGCATTGACCAAATACAACAAATCAGTTGTTGTTCAGCTAGATTTTTGCTTGTGAAAGACTTATATGTTCGCCGAAAACAGTTTCCTGTTTGTTTGGCATATGCGGTGACAATTCATAAATCTCAAGGTTTAAGTGTAGATAGTGCTTTGGTGAACATTGGAACTTCTGTGTTTAAAGAGGGTATGGCATATGTTGCATTATCACGAGTCAGAACTTTATCAGGATTGTACTTGATTGAGTGTGATGAGACAAAGATTTGTGCAGATCTAGATTGTGTTAAAGAATACAATAGGTTAAGAAGAGAGTATGCTCCACATTTGCCTCAATATCCTCTGTTTGAAAAACGTGTGGTAGGCCGAAAAAGAAGAAATGAGAATAATTGCAGTGAGGTAGTAGCAAAAAGACAAAAAGTAGATGACACTGTAATTGTAAGGAGAAAGAAAAAGGATTCTGTTGAAGATATTGTTGGATTTCAGTTTGAAAATAGTTCTGGTGTCAACTGCTATGCTAATGTAGTGGTCAATGTTTTTTTTTTTATCCTATCCATATTCAGTTTTTTTTTCTTCAAACTTTACAAGAACAGTTTGTTGAAAATTGGGATCAAAGATTCTGCTGTTTATTGAATTCTGTGTTTGAGAAATGTAGCAGTGATAGAGCAAAAATAGAAAGTGTTTCAGAAATTCGAAATCTTTTAGACATCTGTTCTGGTCAAAAACAATTTTCACAGAATATTCAGCAGGATTGTCAGGAATTTTTAATGTATATGTTTGATGTATTGTAAGATTAAGGTGTAGATATAAAAAATCTTTTTAGCCTTTCTTATCAATGGCAGCATGACTGCGACAATTGTAGTTTATCAAGTAGTACTAGAATAGACACTGAAAGATTTATATATTTGACTTTACCAGACTGCAAATCAGTGTCTTTTAATAATCTAGTTAAAGCAGCTGATCACAATATGGTGTGTACCCAATGTAAGTCTGCAATGCTGTCCACATTATTTATACAAACTTATGGTCAGTATGTCATTTTAATGTTCCAACGATGTAGACCTGATGGAAGTAAATTGACAACTTCTATAAAAAATTTAGTGGCTTCTCAGTTATTAATTTCAGGAAGAACTTTTGCAACTGTAGCTATTATTTATCATGACGGTCCTTCAATAACATCAGGGCATTATACAATTTATTTAAAATGTCGAAAAGGTTGGACTAACTGTAATGATACTCATTTGACTTTCAAACAACGTTTGCCTTAAAAAATTCTTACCTAGTGTTTTTAGAACCAAAATTTAAGTAAAGGTAATTGGCCTATAAAGACGGGAGCAGTTAATAAAATTTAATCTGCTGTTTAAAATTATATTGTGAGTAAAAGTGATGAAGATAATATAAAAATTCTAGTTCTCATATAGGTACGGTAAGTGGATCTCATAGTAAGTGATATCAGTATTATAGGAAATGTTCAACATGAGTGAGCCAGAAATGGAAATATGAATTTTTAAACATTGTGAAAATGTTGTATAAGTCTTTCTTTCAGAACGTCGGGAAAACGCTAATTTCAGAGTTTGTTTTGAGTAAATTGAAAACATACTGATACATCTGACACTATTTGGCCTTAAGGAAAGGTGAAGGAATGAGCAAAGAGTCATGACTGAACACAAGGAGGATATGAAAACATTGAAACATATTTCAGATGTTCTTGGAGCTTTTCTTATAGAAAGTCGATGAAATGGAATTTTTAGAGAACAGCAGAGTACTTTCCAACGAAAAGGACCTTCATGATGTACTATTTGGCCTAAAGGAAAAGTAAGTAAATCAAAGATTAGTGTACATATGTGATTTGTAAGTTTATATGTTTTTTTTAAACACAATCTTTTAGATTGTGTTTTTTTTCCCCGCTGTCGTATGATGAATAGTTTGAACTCACTGTTTTTAGTGAAATTCAATATGTTCTGACAACAGCAAAAATAAACTATCTAACATGTTGTACAAATTATTCTATAGTTTGTATTGTGTAATTTATATTGTATTCTCATTGTCTCACACTCACTTTCCTTTTTCCACTCTCTTTCAGCTCTCTTTACTCACTCACACTACCTTTCTCTCACTCTGTTTCACCCCCATTCGTTTACTCCACTTCTTTCACAACCCCTCATTTCCATTTCAACTATCTGCATCCCCTCTCTCCCTTGCACCACTTTTCAGCTTTCAGTCTCTCTGCTTTACTTCCCTTTTCCGTCTTTTCCTCCTTTGCTCTTTTAGTAATTCCTCTTTACTCACTCACCTCTTTTGTCGCACTCTGTCACTATAACTCACCCACTCTCCCTCACTTATCTTTCTTTGCTCCTTTCTTTTGACCTCTTCTCTCTATTTTCCGTTCACTACCGCTATGTCCTCAGTCCCTCACTCTCCTTGTGTTATGCTCACTTGTGTTTATCTACCTTCTATAATTTCTCTTACAACAACTTCACTGCTCCTCTCTCATCGTTCTTCACCCCATTTCTTTTAGTCCTATCTTTCAGTGTCCTTCTCTTTACTTTCATCACCGAATCACACTCTCTCTTCTTTAGTCCTCTTCCCCTATCTTTCCTTCTTTTGCTCCCTTACTCATTTTCCTTTCCTCACTCATTGTACTCCACTTCACTCAGTCCTTCCCTTAGTCCCTCTGTCTACTAACTTCCTCACTCCTTTTCCGTCAATCCTTCTATATTATCCTCTCTCCCTTCATCCCTTCACTCTGTGACTCCCCTTCACTCACTCTCAGTCATCTTCCATACCTCATTCTTGTAAATGCATCCTCAATCAGACTCCTTTCCCTCTCAGTCATTCCCTTTTTACTTACTCCTCTTTCCTGATTTAGTTTTGCTAACTCACATTCTTTTAGTATCTTTCTTACCTTCAGTTCATTTCTCTCTTCTTCTCTTCCTCTCTGTCACTGAATGTATCTGCCTTACTCTTAGTAATTTGCTCTCCTTCTGTTTCTTTTTCCCTCTTTTTGTCCTTCTACATTACTTTATTTCCCTTTCTGTGTCCTTCACTCTTACTTTATTTCTTAGTACACTTTTATGATTTTCAACCTCTTGACTTGTCTCTTCTATTTTAAAATATATATTTTACTAATTATAACGTATTTTTTCTTCTCTCTTTCACAGATACAAAGTGTAGTAAAACATGTAATTAAATTTACATTAATTATATGGTAAGTGTGACTAAAAAAATGTAGTTTGTCATCACCCTTTGCTTTAACCTCACTACTATTCTCTCACCCTACCTCACTCCTGTGTCCTTACTCTGCTTCCCTCACTTATTCTTATCCTCCATGTTTACTCCTCTTTCCCTTACTCTCCTACCACATTCAACTTCTTTCAGTCCCCCTGCTTTACTTCCCTTACCCTCTGTTCCCTTACTTCGCTCCCTCACTCATTCCCTTTCCCTTACTCACTTACTTCACTCCTCTCACTCCTTCTCTCAGTCTGTCTGTCCTCACAGTTCCTCACTCCTGTTCCCTCACTCTGTCTCTCTTACCGTCACTGTCTCTGTCCCCTCACTCTGTCACTACTCTTTCGTCATGCTCACTCCCTACAACTCACCCACACTCCCTCACTTACCTTTCTTTGCTACTTCACTCAGTCCCTTTCAGTCACTCCTTCCTTTACTCTCTTTGTCCTTTCTCTCTGTCACTCCCCATGTCTTACCCTTATTCACTTTTATCCACCCTCTTTCACCCCTCTTTACTTACACTCACTGCTCTTTTCTCACCCTCCCTCACCGCTGTTCCTTTACTCCGGTTCCGTCACTACCCCTCATTCCCCATCCTTTACTGTCCTTCCCTTTACTTTCAACACCCACTCACATTCTCCCAGTACCTCTGCTTTAGTCTTCTTCCTCTCTCTTCCCTTCTTTCGCTCCCTTATTCATTTTCCTTTTCCCACTTACACCCTATTACACCTTCTCTCTGTCTTACTATGTAATACACAGTCCCTCTGTGTTGCTCCCTCTAGCTCTCTTTCTCTTAACATCACTCTCTCTGTGTCCTTCCGTCATGCTCACTCCTTCTTTATTTTATTTTTATTTTTTTGGGTGCGCGCACCTGTACGCGTACCCTGGAGAAAAAAGAATGACAGAGTTTTTTTAAAATGTAGCATTTTTTTATTAATTGGAGGTAGTTCTAAAAAGAACTGTTTTTTTAATTCTTTTTGTTGTTTTATATTTTTTTTATTATTTTTTTGAACATGTTTTACTTTTTTTGGCTTTTATGAACAATTTTATATTTTTTTGTAATTTTTATGGGGACAAACAAAAAACAGGGAATTATAAACGACTCAACTGGAGCAAAAAAAATCAAGAAAAAATTAAGGCTTCTTTTGGCACTTGTGGTTGTCTCCAGCACGGTTGATCAATTTGATGCTTTGTTCACCGTAGGAAATTGTAGTCCCACAAAATATACAAACAATTTTAAAATCTCCAACCTGGGTTTGGATGTTTGGGACCATCTCCCTTGCCTCTGGACCCGATGGAGTGGGTTGTTTGCTTGTGGAGGTGCTGGGAGAAGATTGGGGAGGGTTTCTGGTCAGTTCTCTGACCTCTGCCGCAGAATAGTTGTTGGGATGCCTGCGTTGCATGTGACGAATCATGGTATTATTGCCAAAAGAGTTATTTTTCGCAGGGTTCCCCCTGAAAAATACAGTGCCACATATCAGACATGTCACTTATGGCGCACTGACTTTCTTTAGGCCCCTTTGGATTTTAAAAAACTCCCACACAATGTGCTCTCTCGGTTTATAGGGGGGATTATCTTCAGGCAGGAACTGCCTCTCCTCCTCCTCCTCCTCCTCCTCCTCTTCTTCTTAACCACCAATGTGGTGTTGTGGTGGTCCTTATGGTGGTGGTGGTGGTGGTGGTGGTGCAGATGCTCCTGCTGCTGCTGCTACTGTAGCCATTTCTCAATGAATAGAAACAGGTCTTCCTCACTCAAATAACAAAGTGAGAATGAGGAAAAAAGGTGGGGGCTTTCATCATTTAGAAAACAAAACTGTTCTGAACCAATGAAAAGTGTTATTTTCAGGTCACATGACCCGGGCTTTCATCATTTGGAAAACAAAACTGTTCTGAACCAATAAAAAGTGTTATTTTCAGGTCACATGACCCAACGCGCTTACGCTACGCACCCGGTGGCGCGCCCCGGGGCGCATAGCGTAAGCGCATCGGGTCGCGCCCAGGGGCGCTTACGTTGTGCAATTGTATGCGCTCGGGCGCTTCCGGTTGCGCTTACGCCGTGCATCATAAGATGCATCACGCGGCTACGCGATACATCACGATCATGTTTTCGTTCGCGGCAATAGCGCTAACGGGACGCTCACCGGTAGGCGCACCGGGGCGCGCTGGAACACTGCGCTTACCGGTGCGCTCACCGGTACACGCACCGGGAGCGCCCCAAAGCAAAAAATAAAAAATAAAAAAAAAACATGAACAATATACATAAAAAAAATAGTATTACATAAATATACAATATAGGATTCATTATACAAAATATTATATTTCATAGCTATAGAATTTTGCTATTAAAAAACCTTTGAAATTCACTGAAAAAACATAGGTTTGAGGCCCTATATATAGTTAGGAATTAGCATTTACAAAACCTATGAAATTAACTGAAAAAACCATAGGTTTCACACCAGTTATAGTTAGCTGGAAATTTTACTCGCATAAAACCATTGAAATTCCCACGTTATAGTTAGTTGGACTCACTATAACTTGCGCGTGCAATGCACTGCTGATGACGTCACATATTACATCACTCATGACATGGTCAGTGACATCACTCATGACATCACTGATGACACCATCCTTGTGACAGAGTGACAGACCTCCTTTCACTGTAATGTAACCCTTGAAACACATATTCAAAAATAGAAACTAAAATTTTCAAAAAAATGGAGATACACATACCAGTTACAACAACCAGTTCAGTAATTCCACCATCTATATACACATCCACTCATTCACCAACAGTTCTATATAGTCACTCATACATATACTCACTCATCATATGTAGTGATACACCTATACATCCTGGTACACACCGACAGTCATCCAAATGTTACTCACACACACATACTCACACATGCAAATAAACTATTGAACATCCATTTATTTGCATATACAGCTATACACACACTACCACCTTACTTCTAAGGAAACTTACACATACTTACTCTCTTAAACAATCACTTATAGAAACACATACTTATTTAAACAGGAACTCTTACAATCTCTTACTCTCACATATACTCACTTATATACATCAATATTCACATATACTAGATTAAAACATATGTAGTTACTGATAAAGACACTAGTGAGACAGTCATTCACTCACTAACACACACATATACACACTCATCCACCCATACAGTCCTGCACATATGCTGTCTTCAAAACACATACAAACAGAGAGTCAGTCATTCATGCATCTATGTGCTACGTAATACCGCCACTAAACCATACAAACACTCATACTGATACTAAAAAAAACATCTAATAACCCATATACATACACATGTAGCTACTCACCAACCCATGCAGCCACTTATACACAAAGTGAAACACTAATACATATATTTAAATATTTAAACATTACTCACTAATATATGTATGCACCAAGATACACTTAATAAGCCAGTTAACCAATCAATTTTTTTTTTTTAAAACATTCATTTAGACACTTATTTAAACATTTATTCTTCCATCAACTTTTACATATACATATATAAAACATATTTATTTTTCAGAAAGACACACATTCACTGGATGGTGTCATCAGTGATGTCATGAGTGATGTCACTGACCATGTCATGAGTGATGTAATATGTGACGTCATCAGCAGTGCATTGCACGCGCAAGTTATAGTGAGTCCAACTAACTATAACGTGGGAATTTCAATGGTTTTATGCGAGTAAAATTTCCAGCTAACTATAACTGGTGTCAAACGTATGGTTTTTTCAGTGAATATATATATATATATGTGATCAAGCCTCCTTGGAGGTGAAACGCGTCATGGCGGCAGCGCTGGCAATTATGAAATAAATTTACTTATTTGCACCAGCAACGTTTGGGTCCACTCTTCGTCATTTTGGATTGGAGCAGTTTGAGTCTGCAGTGTGACGATTTTCCAAATATATATATATATATATATACATATATATGTATATTCACTGGAAAAAACAAGGGTTAAAGTAACGTTTCAGTTAGGTGAATTTGTCAGTGACAACATTAATCTTTTGAACCAAAAAAACACATGGAAAACACGTCTAAATATATAGACTACTTTTTGCAGGAATGGGTCATAAGCTTGCCATCTTACATCCAAGATACCTCTGATTTTTTAAGGAAGATTCAAGGGATACAGTGGAGTGATGATTCAATATTAATCACCATGGATGTCACTTAATTGTATACTTCCATTTGTCACAGGGACGGTATTAAAGCAGTCCAACATTACCTTAATCGCAGACCAGCATGCCTAGCTATGCATAACAATATGCTCATCAATATGGTCACTATGTGTTTGGAACAGAACTTCTTTACTTTCAACAATAACATTTACCAGCAGACTAGGGGAGTTGCCATGGGGGCCTGCTTTTCCCCCAGTTATGCTTGTTTGCATATGGGACTGTGGGAAGAGCAGGTCCTCAGGGGCCAATTCAAGCACATTCTTGAAAACCATTTACCCCTTTGGCTTAGGTTCATTGATGACCTTTTTATTATTTGGAAGGGTCCTCAACTCTTGGCCAAATAGTTTGTTGAACAATTAAATGATAACCATCTGAACCTCGAGTTCACTGCATATATGAGTACCCAAACTGTGGTCTTTCTAGATGTAGAGGTGTTCATTGCTAATGATGCCATTGCTACTAGATTATATCCTAAGCCTACTGCAGGTAACTCATTGCTGCATGCATCTAGCAATCACCCGCGTCATCTTATCCAGAGCATTCCCTATGGGTAGATGTTGCGGGTGAAACGCATTTGCAGCAATGATATAGAATGTCTTATTGCGCAGGAGAACAGCAAGAAAAGATTTTTAGCGCGAGGTTACACAAGATCTATTATTGATAAAGCAAACAATAAAACCAAGACACTCACTAGAGACCAGGCACTTGTTCCCAAAAAATCAAGGGTGAGTCAGATAACCAATGGCACACCTAAAGTTAGGGTCATTCTAACATACAGCCAACAACATAAAAAAAATCAGGAGTATTTTAAAACGAAATTGGGGCCTGATTTTGAATGACCCAGTAATAGGTGCAGACCTGGCTGGGCATAGCCGTACACCGCTATTGACCTTCAGAAAAGCCAGATCTATGGGCAATTGCCTTGTGAGGGATAGCCCTGAAATTAAACCCCCAATTAATTGGCTATCCTCGCAGAAAGGTTTTTACAAATGCATAGTTTGCAAGGCATGCAAGTTTGCTATGAACAAAAAGGAATACACTACCCCATTTTTGCCCAATCCAGTATGTATCAAAAAAAGAATCACATGCAAGATGGATCATGTTGTGTACGTTTTAGAATGTCCTTGTGCACTACGCTACGTAGGCAGCACAAAACTGCCAGTACACAAGAGAGTTCTTCAACATTTACGTGCAATCTCTAATAAAGACCAGACATATCCAGTGGTGAGGCACTTTGAGGTAGCCCATGATAGTGACCCCAAACATCTTAGTTACTATGCAATTGATCATATACCTCAATCGCGTAGAGGTGGCAACCGTGAGAGTGCGCTTCGTCTATTAGAAACACGCTACATACTGGAATTAAATACTAAGTCCCCGGCAGGTCTTAACACAATGGAAGAATTATATACATGTTTATAATGGGCTAAATATTTTTGGTATATCTTTCCTCTCTTCGTTCAAGTCTTAAAGGAAGCAATAATGTTGTTTATATGACTGTTTTACCCTAATCATATATTTATGCTTACCATCATCTCCATTTGCTGCTATGGGGGCTAAATGTGAACCCCCTTTTTCACAACATTATGAATTTGTATTTATCATGTGTGCTTTTTAAGGTTTAATGCACAATGGTTTTAATTCACAATAATTTTTGTTTATCACCACCTCACATAGAATCTATCTCTCATCCCCAGCTGGTGATGAGATGCAAAGATTATTCGACTTTTTTGGAAAGCTCACTCAACAACAGCTGTGCATGCCCACTTGGGCTTAATTCTTTTTAGGAAACTATGATTGACCTTAGTTGTCTTGTATGACAGACTATGAATGATAAATCAATTGATTGAAGCTATGAGATCATGATATGCTGAACTATCTGGGGCAACGGTAACGAGAGGTGGTTTTATTGCGTCCCCTCGCTTGGGCATCCTCTAAAAATGAGGTAATGCATGTGTTATGGGTTTTATGAGTTTCGCCTTATCATCAAGCTCACTGTGCCCCATATGATCCCGCTATGATTGCACTGTATATATTTTATTGTATATAGAGTGTGTACATAGATGCTTATTTATTTATATATTTATATTCAATCTATTTATAAATTATTTTGATCTTAATGCATTTAAGCAGATATTATTTAGAATTGTAAATATTCGTAAGTATTTTACATTTTACTTTTCAACATTTATGTTCTCATTCAAAATACTGCCGTAGTCTGTCTTTGTTATCTATGTATTTGTTGCACAGCTGTTGTAAATAATGTTGCACGGGTGCTTTAAAAATGGCTTTTCACTAACGCAACGAGTAATGTGATCAAGGTCCAGGTGGGACTGAAACGCGTCATGGCGGCGATGCAGGGTGTTTTAAAATAAATATTTCTGGCACGAAGAACTTTTTGGGTCCGCTATTCTTCTATCGTTGTTTACTGGATGTTTTGAGGAGAACTACAATATATATACGGTTTATAGATGATGTTTTTTGTATATGGGAGGGGGATGAGACGAGTGCACAGGTTTTTATTGATGCACTCAATGATAACCAAGAAAATCTTTTCTTCACCTCTAATATCAGTAAGGTACAAGCAGATTTTTTAGATGTTCATCTAATGATTGAAAACAATACTGTATCTACCTCTCTTTTCCGTAAACCGACAGCTGGAAACAGCATATTACATGCCAGTAGTAATCATCCAAGGCATGTGATTAATAATGTCCCATATGGAGAATTAGTGCGGGTCAAGCGAATCAGTAGTACCCCATAAATATTTGAACAAGAAGCTAGGAATACAATTAATAGACTCAAAGTCAGAGGGTACAGTGATAAGGTTTTAAATAGTGCCCTAAAGAAAAGTCGTGAAAAATCTAGAGAATCTTTATTAAGATCTGATGCACGAGAACCCACTCCAGAAAATAATACTCCTCGCTTGATTCTAACCTACAGCAAGCATGAAAAACAAATTAGGTCCATTGTCAGAAAACATTGGCCTATTTTGATGACAGATGGTTTTTATGGTGAGATACTACAAGGTACTCCTATGATAACCTATAAAAAATCACACAGTATGCACAACAGCCTAGTGAAAACTAGCCCAGAATCAGGTGGTGGCAGCACCTGGCTCAAATATAAAGGATTTTTTAAATGCTCCACGTGTAGGGCGTGCAAATTTGGAGTTAACACCACTCACTACAGCACACCTTTCTGTCCCATTAGGAAGGCCATTCGGGGCAATTTTAATTGTCACAGCGAGTTTGCTATATACGTCCTGACTTGCACCTGTGGTCTGCGATATGTGGGCAGCACTAAGCTACAGGTGCATGTCAGGATTTTGCAACACTTGCGTGCAATAGTGAACAACGACAATACATACCCCGTGGCACGCCACTTCAAATCAACACATAATAATGATCTGTCACAGTTGACTTATTTCGTTATAGATGTAGTGGCCCCTCTCAATCGTGGAGGTGATAGAGAGGGACTTCTAAGAAGAAGGGAGACAGAGTACATAGTGGAGCTGGATAGCAAATATCCCAATGGGCTCAATACAACTGAAGATTTGCATCATCTTTTATGAATTGTGCGCAGTATGTATATAGTGACGTATATAGAAAATATGAAATAAATCCTGATGAGGATTTTTATTTTCTTTGTTCTTCAAGGGCCGGTCGGGATTCAAGATCACTATATCCAATATAAGAAAAATTAAGGCAAGAAGTTGTACATATGGGGAAGTAATGATTCAACCATATCTTTCGAGATAATGAACTGATAACAAGCTGAAAATACGGTTAAATTCTCTTCAAACGACTATGTACATATTTAAAAAAAGTAAAAAGTCACATTTTTTGTCAATTACCAAACACAAAGATTTTTTTGTACTTTGTTGTTTTTTTAAGTGTCTCAATCACTAATATATGTATTATCACTTAGGGTTTGAGTATGGACTAGAGGGGAAATGTGAAAAAAGCCAATTTATGATAAATAGTTTTTGTTCTCTTATATACAATAGATAAAGACCAATAGTCAACAACTTTTCTATTGTACATATTTGTAGATATTGTATATGTTATGTAATTGTGTATATATGGGAATCACATATATATATTTTTTTATATATATATATATATTTTTGTATTTGTACAGAGAGTATGTTTGTATTGTGGGGTTGTTGTTCTGATTGGGTCTGTAGGAGTTGATATTTTAACCCTTATATGATGGATTGGACAATGAGTGTCTTATGAGAACATTTTGGCTTATTGCATTCATGCAGTTATATATTTTCTTTTTTCCTTTTCTCCTGTTTATCAATGGTAAGGAAGGTGGGTGTCGTGAAGTATTTTATTTATGTTCATGCACCATGTGACTCACTTTGGAGGTGGAGCACTGCAAAGAGAAAATGTATTTAAAAAAATGCTGACCAGGTGTCTGGTGTGTGATCAAGAGCACGAGTTGCTCGAAACGCGTCGCCTGAGAGGAAAATAAAATCTACCTGACTGCAGCCTGGGGTCCGTGTCTTCTGTTGCTGAATGTTTGCAGTGCTGAGGACTTGGTTTTCATATATATATATATATATATAATATCTATATGTATATTCACTGGAAAAAACAAGGGTTAGAGTAACGTTACAGTTAGGTGAATTTGTCAGTGACAACATTAATCTTTTGAACCAAAAAAACACAGAAATTTACCAGTCATTGTTAGCAGCCTTAACGATAACTTTCTCCCCTGCTCACCCCCCGGGGACCACCAACATATTCAAGGAGGAGGGGGCGCACAATCCCCTTCCTGGGCCGATTTCAGCCCTGGGGACCCCAACCCCTGGGGCTCGCCATAAGGAAAGGTCAGTGCCCTGGTGCCCACCCATTGGGGCCGTAATGGGAGCCACAGTCCCCCGCAGCCACACCCGGCTTCATCATCCAATGAGAGTTGGCATTGCTCCGTCCCACAGGGAATAGCTAATAATACTGCTCCCTCTGGGAAAGAGCAATATTTAGATCAGGTTCCCTGCCTGCAGCACTGTGGGCTGGGAAACAGATCTAAAGTCCGATCCTAGTGGGCAGGAGCATTTTTGAAGTTGCAGCCAACTGGGAGCGGACTTAGTATTTACTCGACTTGGTGGGAAATTTTAAAATGCTGCCACCAAGTTTGAGCAAACACAGGTTTCCCTGCGGCCTCTGATCTGGGCATGGAAAACACTAAGACCCGGGGGTGGGCTCCCTAGGACATAGCCTGCGAGCCGACACCGGGGAATGCGGTCCCCGGAACCATTGATGTCTCAGGGAGGGGTAGGCATGGGGACCCCTTCCCTAAAAGGACTCATCCCCAGGGGTGGGCTCCCCTGGGGCCTTACATGTTCAGCACGGGGCTCCTCATTTTGTGAATTTTTGGCCATGGAGGTGGGCGCCCTGAGGCTTTTAAGAGGCACGGGGTGCTCTTCCCTCCTCCCCTTAAAATTATTTTTGGCTATGGGGTGGGCTCCCTGGTGCCTCTGGAAGCTCTGGGAGGGGGGCCAAAGCAGACCCCTCTCCTTTATTGGCCCAGCACGGGGGGGGGGTAGGCTCCCAGGGCTTATAATAAATAAATGCAACCTGGCTGCCATTTTGTTATTCGGAATTTTTTTCCATCCCGCTACACTCTTGCAGGATTGCAGCATTTTTTGCAGTTTTCTTTCTTTGGCCCAGGGAGGGTCCCTCTGCCCCGCACCCCCCACTATGGGGCCTAGTGGGTCAGGGTATTCCTACCAAATCCCTATATGTTGTTTTTAGAACTTAAGGACAAGGGAATAAGTACTCAAGTCCTGTAATGACTGGCAGCAACATTTCTCTCATGTTGCTGACAGCTAATCAGAGCACTCGCTCTGACTTGAGTGGGAGTGAGATGGCATAAGGGAAGTTAAGTTTCCTGGGGCAATCAACAATGCTCAATTTTTTAATTGGCGCTCCCTCAAGTGTCTCCAAAACTCTTGCGAGCCCAACCATCCAAATACCTATATTTTTTTTAACCTTATAATCTCAAAAACTACTGAACTAATTCATACCACTGCACAATCTGCAGAACAAGATCTAGCTTCCTGGCAAATTTGATGTAATTCCGTTCAGCAGGTTTTGCTGTAGCCTTTCTTAAAGAAATCTATGGAAAATGGGGATTTTGCTTTTTGGGTCCCCCCTTTCCCTCAGTCCCGCTTGATGGATCATCCCAAAACTTACAAGGATGAAGCTGAGGTGAATTAAAGTTTGTTTTGTAAAGTTTTGTAAAGATGAGTCAACGGGGACAAAGTTATTAGCAAACCAAAACACGCTCCAACTAACTACAACTACCTAATGGCACTAGGTGAATAATATACATATATATATATATATATCTATATATATCTATCTATCTATATATCTATATATATCTATCTATATATATATATATCTATATCTATCTATCTATCTATCTATCTATATATATATATATATATATATCAAATTTCCACTCTCTGCGCAGTGATCCCCACGCCAAAGAAGACGAGAGAGACGGACTCTTCAGATCAGCAGCAGCCGCTGGTAATTTTATTTTTTAATCATATAAACAGTGCTATGCTGTGCCCTCTACCAAACGTGTTTCGGCGATCCCGGTCACCTTGCTCGCTGGTAAACTATTGCTCACCCCCTCCTTATTTTAAAATACACTTCTACCAATCACTGATCATCACAATGCATGAAAATGGAGAACAGACTATGTATACGTCAGCACATAGAAAGAGTTACATTTGTATTGAAAGACAGACCTCTTATTTTTCCGAGTGCTTGTCTATTAACCGCAAACTAATACATCTTGGTTCCTAATAAAAACACACCATTAAAATATGTACATATTTTAGAAAAAATATATAAATATCTATATAATTGTGTTTAAAATAAAGGAAACCGATTATCTCACTGTGCAAAGATGCGTTAAGAATTAAATTCCCATTTCGAAGGAATCTAAACATAGTAGCGGTGGTTCATAATCTTAATTGTGCAAATTGCATTTGTCTTATCCTCCTTTGAATTAGACGATCAGCATGAGCATGTGAAAAACCATTTAAAGTGCTTAATGTGTAAGTATATCTCCCAGCCGGAAGTTTAGAATAAATTTGAAGTGCAAAAAAGTGCATTAAGCTAAAAAGGGTCAGGGTTAATGGGCAGTGTCGTTTAACATTTGATCTTTGAATTTCATATCTGTACAAATACATTTATTCATTCATTAGTTATTGACTTATTAAATCTGTATTATCAGCAATTGACAGTGGCTATGACAAAGAGTGATTTAACCCAATACTTTCAGAGCTTACAGATAGATCTTTAGTACAATGATGCTATGTCTCCAAACATCTAAAAAATGTATAAGCCCTTTGGACCCACTTGATTAGGGTCCATGTCTAAATGATAAAACAATATGCGACACTGTTATGTTGTAAACCCAATAAATACATTCAAAGCTACCCAATACATAAATAAATATATATTATATACAAGTGTGGCTCACTGGTTAGAGGAGGTAGACCCTGAAGCAGAGGTCAGACCCGGGACCAGGATTCAATTCCCGAAGCGGCAGGGCCTTGAGCCCAAATATCCACGGACTCGATAATTCTCGTTTCAGTGCCTACTCGAATCACGGGTTCACACTCTGCAACTCTGGGCATCAGCTTACTTAATCTCCACTATGGCCCCCCCGCGGCGGGATGCCTGGCTTTCACCTTGGGGATGCCCAGTACGGGTATCTCACAGGGATAAAGCCAGGACGGTTTCCCAAGGCAAGCGCCGAGATGCCTACGGGTAATCGAGCGCTATATAAGAACGCATAATAATAATAATAATAATAATAATTAAATAGATTAAATATATTGAATAGGTTAAAAAAACTGTCCTAATGGTTTATATCCTCAACAAAATGCCATTCTGTACCTTCTCCATGATTTCGCCACTTGCCCAGTACAGTATTCACTACGGTAACTAAGATCCTATTCCGATGGTGTCATTGTGATATTACCCTATTATAGGAAGTGGTGCAGGTCTTCACAGATATTAAGGCCATGTGGGCTTTTAGTTTCTAGCTCCACTATGTACCTGCTCTCGAGACGGCGTAGCCGTTTCTCTCTGTCTCCACCTCTTTTATTCATTGGGACATTGTCTATCACAAAATACTGCAATACATTCAGGTTATTGCCATGCTCTTGTTTAACATTTCTAGCCACCGGATAGGTTGGGTCAGAATTGACCGTGGCTCTCAAGTGTTGCAGTATTCTAGCCTGTACCGGTAGTTTTGTGCTGCCCACATATTTCAATCCACACGAGCATTGCAACGCGTATACGGCATATTCGGTCTTGCACGTATAGTGCCCCTTGATTTTAATGGGTATATCTGAGAATGCATTGGTGTAGGATTTCGTGTATGTACCGAATTTACAGGCACGGCATGAACTGCACTTAAAAAAGCCGTTCCTGGCGGGCAGCCACTCTTTCTTGCTGTATGTCTCCGGGCTGGTTTTTACAAGATCAGACCTCATGAAGTGAGCTTTACGGAATGTAAATTTGGGTTTCTGCTGATATAGTTCTTTTAGTACAGTGTCAGTTGTCACTATGGGCCATTCTTTACTGACTATATTTTTGATCGCTTGGGATTGTCTGCTGAAGGTGGATATGAACCTGCAGGTTCTGTTCGTGCTAACCTCCTGACTAACCTCGCCTTGGGTGGGTCCCTCTCCTTGACTATAGATGTTTGGCTTAGCTTTCTTCTGTAATAGGGTTCCTCTGTCAAGCTGGTTGGCTTTGCGTAAGGCCATCGCCAATTTCTTCTCTGAATAGTCTCGCTCTAATAGCCATTCCCTGGCTTTGGTTTGTGCCTCGATGCACGCGGTCTCAGTACTACATGCTCTCCTGATTCTGAGGAATTCACCATAGGGTAGACTCGATATGGTGTGGTGGGGGTGAAAACTACTGGCATGGAGCAACGTGTTTCCTGCCGTGGGTTTCTGGAACAGGCTTGTTTCTATTATTCCGGCCTGTATGGTCTCCAGGATATCTAGGAAACTAATGGAGGTGGCTTCTATATGGTGTGTGAACCTTAGATTGAGAGAATTTATGTTAATTGTATCTACAAATTTCTCAGCTTCTCCCTCTGTTCCTCTCCATAAGATGAATATATCATCAATGAACCTCCATAGCTCTACAATGTGGTTTTCACATAGAGCCCCATGCTCACCCCTGAGGACATGCTCCTCCCACCAGCCCACATGTAGACATGCGTAGCTGGGGGAGAAGCATGCCCCCATAGCCACCCCCTGTAACTGCCTGTAAATTTTGCCATCAAATAAAAACAGATTATTATATAAATACCAATGAATCATTTTTAGCAGCATTTTGTTGTGACTATAGCATTCCATGTTACGCTGTTTTAAGAAGTGCTCCACTGCATTCAGACCATCGGTGTGTTTTATACAGGTGTACAGGGATGTAGGGCCAGATGTAGGTAAATATATTTTACCGACTCATAAATACCGAATTTTACCGATTCGGTATTTATGAATCGGTAAAATATAAGGAGGGAGATGTAGGTAAATCCAGATGTGGATTTACCGAATCGGTAAAAGTCGGTATTTACCGATTCGGTAAATACCAACCGGTATTGCCCATTCATTCCTATGGGCTTTGAAGCCCATAGGAATGAATGGGCATTACCGATTCGGTATTTACCGAATCGGTAAATACCGAATTTCACAAGGGTGCAGGGGGTGTCACTTTGACACCATCTAGCACCCCCAAAACAGGTTCGGTTGCCATGTGGCAGGCTTACCTGCCCTAAGGGCAGGTCTGCCTGTCATATGGCACAGGTGTGCATGCACACATGTGCATGCACACCGGAATCGGTATTTTACCATCAAATTGAATTTGATGGTAAAATACAGATTCGGTAAGGCTTGTGGGACTCAGAAGAGTCCCACCTACATATCAAATTTACCGAATCGGTAAAAATACTGATTCGGTATTTTACAGAATCGGTAAATTTACTGATCGGTAAATTTACCGATTCTGTAAAAATATGCCCCCTACATCTCAAATTCCATTTACCGGTCGGTAACGGCCGAAATCGGCCGTTACCGACCGGTAAAAGCCTACCTACATCTGGCCCGTAATGTCTAAGGTTACGAGTAAAAAGTTGTCTTCCCAGTGAATTCCATTAAGCTTTGCCAGAAAATCACGTGAGTCCTGGATGTATGAGGGTAATTTTGTTACGAATTCCTGCAGGTAAAAATCCACGTATTTGGATGTGTTCTCGAAGGAACTATTGATCGCAGAGATTATGGGGCGTCCTTGGAATGGGTTGATCCCTTTATGTATTTTTGGGATGAGGTAGAACGTAGGTAGTGTGGGGTGAGCATTCTGGAGGAATTTATTCTCATCTTTTGTAATGAGTCCCTCTCTTACCCATTTGTTCAGTTCCTTTTTGTACTCTTCATTTATTTTATAAACAGTAACCCAATTTGACACCTCATAACAGTCCACCTCATTCAAGTGTCTTAACGCCTCTTCTCTGTATTCCTTTTTGTCCCAAAGGACAATATTACCACCTTTGTCAGCTCTGTTTATTACCACAGTGTCATTGTTTTTTAGCTTCGTCATCAGTTGAAAGTATTGTTTGTCTCTTTCTGTGGTTTTTGATTTGGATCTGCACGTCTTCCTTTGTAGTGTCTTTAGTTCCTTAGTTACTCGCTCATGGAAGACGTCTATTGCGTCCCTTGGCATTACCGGGACAAAAGTGGAGGGTGCTTTAAATGGACTCGATAGTCCTCCTCTAGTTGTTACATCCTCTTGATCAAGTAATTCTTGAGTGTTTATTGCAGCCTCCTCTGTTCCATTCTCCCTTAAATTATGGAGAGTTCTTAACAGTGGAATCTCTTTTACTGTGAGTCCACCTTTCTTTCTAGTTAATTGTGCAGTGTTAGACGTCTCCACAGCTCCCGGTTTCTTGATGGCAAAATACTTGCTCAGTTTCAGTTTTCTGACAAACTTGTAGACATCTACTCTGGTTTGGGTAAAATTTAAGTTACTCTCAGGACAAAAACTAAGGCCCAACGTTAATAATTGTTTTTCAGCCTCATTCAGTTCAATACTAGTCAGGTTTACTATGGTTTGGTCATTTTCTTTGTTCACTATTGTTTTTTCCAATTGCGCTTTTTCTGTTGCCAGTTTCCTCGCCCTCTTCCTCCGTTCGCGGCAGTTCTGGTTTCTTTCTGCGTTTGTGGGTTTTGCTGGTAACGCGGTCTCAGGGACTGGATTCTTTGTTCTCGGATATACTCCAGTTCCTCCGCATAAGATAAAGGGCCTAGGGTCTCCGCTTGACCTGTGCTCCCTCTATCTGAGTCATTATCACTTGACATAAAGCTTCCCTCTGATCCGGTACTTTCAGTGAGGGCAGTTGAAGTGGGCGGTTGATTTACTTTATCACCTCCTCCTTGTGCTGAGGCGATCACTTTATTTAGTTTCTGTTTTTTCACCTGATCGTATTCGCGCGCAAATGTGAATACTTGACCTTGGTCATAGTCGTTCTTGTCCCTGGCAAATTTCCATATCTTTCTTTTCTTGATTGTGTCCTCCAGTTTACTCTTTCTCACGTGCATTTCCTTTATTAATTTGTCAATTGTGTCTTTATTGCTGTCATTCACAAGGGCATCAATCTCTTCCTGTAGGCGCTTAATTTCTTTTAGGTCTACTTCCCGATCCACTCGCGCAAATTTTATCAGGAGACACACTAAGCGCATGGACGGTTCTAAGTTACTTTCCGCCCATTCTTTAAGTAACAAGGGGTTAGGCTTCTCGAAACTCTGCGCTAACATTATGCGGAGTCCTCGGGGTATTCTACCCGCCTCGTGATACTTTTCTAAAGATTTTGCCTCCCACCATTAAGTCACTTCGCTTCTATGGTGTTTCTCCAATTGTTTGAGTGTGTTCCTTAGGTTCGAATGTTGATCAGTTTTCTCCGGCGCTGCCCCTTGAATTTCCTCAATTAGTGGTAAGTTACCAAACAGATCATCTGCCACTTTCTCCCTGTCTTGATCTGTGATTTCCATAATGGCACAGCAGTTTATGTTCGCACTTGAATCTTTCAAACTCACTTGCACCACCCCGGTACCCTGAGAGCCACACGGCTTCGAACAATGCGGGGCCGACATGTGGAACACGGCTGTGGGATTAAAAGTGGACACTGCTGGCGTTGGCCCATCCAGGGCTTTTGAATTTGGGACAGATATTAGTGCTACCATCCAAGGTTAGAATACCTGGACTACATTTCCCATAGTGCAGTGCTGTCATTGGACAGGCCCATCAAGGGGCGAGATTACAACACTATGAAAAGAGTCCAGGAGCACGCACTCACCCAGCGATTGCCTCTGAGGAAGAGAATTTTGAAACACGTCAGGCTCTCGCACCAGTGACTGTCTGATTGAAACTGCCGCAAGAGCCTGCTTGTACCCTGGTAATAAAAAGGTTTGCCACCTTTCAACCGTGTTCGTGTGCTGTTCAATTGTGTGGGCAACTTGGAGCGTATATTTAGGGCGGCTGCCCCAGCCGCCGAACTTGCACCACACCGGTACTCTGGGGGCCACGCGGCTTTGAACAATGCGGGGCCGACATGTGGAACACGGCTGTGGGATTAAAAGCGGACCCTGCTGGTGGTGGCCCATCCAGGGCTTTTGAATTTGGGACAGAAATTAGTGCTACCATCCAAGGTTAGAATACCTGGACTACATTTCCCATAGTGCAGTGCTGTCATTGGACAGGCCCATCAAGGGGCGGGATTACAGCGCTATGAAAAGAGTCCAGGAGCACTCACTCACCCAGCGATTGCCTTTGAGGAAGAGAATTTCGAAACGCGTCAGGCTCTCGCACCAGTGACAGTCTGATTGAAACTGCCACCAGAGCCTGCTTGCATGAGGGAATGCTGGATTTGGGTGTCCACTTGGAGGTAGCTGAATACAGTGCTACTGACGATTTAATAATTATTACGAAGACGTGCAAGCCAATAATGCACATTCACATGGATGGATTGAGAATCTATTGAAACGCTGTGACATTGAGCTCTGGATATTGGATACAAATAAAATACAGAAAGAAGAATTGACGACTGACGTTGTGTTTAATAATCTTCCCTACCCGTAATAGGCTGGGACGGAATTATAACCAGCTCGGAGGTGAAAACGATTAAAAGTTTTTCTATACAGCCCTGAGGAAGTCGTGGGTGATCTGCCCGAGCGACGAAACACGTGTCGACGTTAGCTGGAGCAGCTGTTGTGACATTAAAAATACATCTTGTCAACGATAAAAGACACATTGATTTGTTGATATATGTATGGTGGTGTGCTAGGTTGTACTCTCAGAGCCTGCTTGTACCCTGGTAATAAAAAGGTTTGCCACCTTTCAACCGTGTTCGTGTAGTGTTCAATTGTGTGGGCAACTTGGAGCGTATATTTAGGGCGGCTGCCTCCGCCGCCGAACTTGCACCACCCCGGTACCCTGGGGGCCACGCTGCTTCGAACAATGCAGGGCCGACATGTGGAACACGGCTGTGGGATTAAAAGCGGACACTGCTGGCGATGGCCCATCCAGGGCTTTTGAATTTGGGACAGAAATTAGTGCTACCATCCAAGGTTAGAATACCTGGACTACATTTCCCACAGTGCAGTGCTGTCATTGGACAGGCCCATCAAGGGGCGGGATTACAGCTCTATGAAAAGAGTCCAGGAGCACGCACTCACCCAGCGATTGCCTCTGAGGAAGAGAATTTTGAAATGCGTCAGGCTTTCGCACCAGTGACTGTCTGATTGAAACTGCCACCAGAGCCTACTTGTACCCTGGTAATAAAAAGGTTTGGCACCTTTCAAATGTGTTCGTGTGCTGTTCAATATTGTGGGCAACTTGGAGCGTATCCATACTAATATTATAAAGAGAGAGCCCAAACCTTTGAGGCGGGTAATCTCAGTAGCCACAGCACCAATCACAACACCCAATACAGCGTTGAAAAGGGCAGTTGCAGCAGAAGGACATAGGCTATGCAGACGGCCACCATATACATTTAAAAGGTAAAAGAACCGTGCCAGCAAAGGAGTCCCTTGTGGGAGTGTCTGCGTTGTGCTGTGGGCGTGGGCTGGGGGCGTGACTAACGCTGTGGACGTGTGGAATGGCCATCATATCGTGGGCTGTGGGCGTGTGCTTGGGGCGCGACAAACGCTGGGGGCGTGAGAAACACTGGGGGCGTGTGTCCGCCCTTCATGCCATGTGAGTCGTACATACAATTGCCAATTACGTTGCTGTGCAGCATCAAGGGGCACGCTGGGGGCGTGAGAAACACTGGGGGCGTGAGAAACACTGGGGGCGTGTGTCCGGCCTTCATGCCATGTGAACGCAATTGCGCCGCATCAAGGGGCACGCTGGGGTCGTGAGAAACGCTGGGGGCGTGTGCTACGTTCTGCCCTTCATGCCATGTGGGTCGTAAATTAATCAGAAGATCGTCTGCTGTGGCCATGTGCTGGGGGCGTGACAAACGCGTTCAGCTGGAGGCGTGGTAAGTAACTTTACTGCAGCCTCTCCTGTGCGCTGTTACTGAACTCTCTCATTCAATGAAATTACACGCGCCTGCTACCATCAACCAGGGCTCTAGCCGGGCTCAGGCGGCAGATCAGTACACTAATTACACGCGCCTGATAACATCAACCAGGGCTGCCACTGGGCCTCAAGCGGGGGAACACGCGCCTGCTAACATCAAACAGGCCTGTATCTGGGCCTCAAGCGGGGGATCACGCAAATGAGCATGTCTGCGGGGACAATTACTGCAGCCTCTCCTACTCGCTGTCACTCAACTCTCTCATTAAACGGATTTACCCGCGGCTGATAACTCTCATTCAACGACATTACACGCGCCTGCTAACATCAACCAGGGCTGTAGCCGGGCTCAGGTGGCGCATCACTACACCAATTACACGCGCCTGCTAATATCAACCAGGGCTGCAGCTGGGCCTTCTCCGTCCCGATTCTAATGAAACAAAAAATGTTGTATACCGCGAGATTTTAAAATAAATTGCCCTTGCCAAATACACACATCACACACATTCTATTTCATACCCGGACAATGTCGGGACGGGCTGCTAATATATATATATATATATATATATATATATATATATATATATATATATATATATATATTCCAAGCAAAGCGATCCTTCAGCATTCAGAGCCCTCGACAGTGTGTGCTAGCCCCAAGGCTGGATCCAAGCCCAATTTTAATCTGAAAGTCACAAAATGGGCAGCACAACCGGATACTTTTCAAGAAGCTTTATTGCTCACACAACACCCCACCGACGCGTTTCAGCCTCACGGCTTTTCTCACGGTCAGTAAGTCCCTTCTTACTTTTCAGTTATATACTGCCCCAACCTAGCCTTCAGGTGGCATTGTGGGATACGTAGTTTTTACTGATATTTTTAAAAAAAACATTATTTCGCAATGAAAAAAGGACAAGTGTGTAACTATATGTGCTTGTTAAGTACAGAGCATAAACTTGTGCATTTAAACTGGCATGCTGAGGCAATATAGTGCTCAAAACATTATAAATCAGTAATCAGGGTATAGTACCCAATAATACTTGATATTATATTCAGTTCAGCACATTGTTCGTTCTACTCCAGATGTATATGGAGATCTTCCCCAAAATTCATTCCTCTTGGGTGTTTTGTTTGGAACCGGACAATGAGACGAGATTCCATTTGACGGAGCAATCGAGTTGTATCTCCTCCTCGTTCTGGTTTCGTCAGCATTTTGAGTCCGTAATAGGTCATTGCTCGCCAATCCCCATTTTGACAACTGTTCAAATGTTTTGCAGTGGCATACAGCATATTAGAGTTTTTTACAGCACGGATGTGTTCAAGTATCCTTTTCTTGAGCATACAGGTTGTACAACCTATGTATTTCATTCCATATCTGCACTCGATAACATATACCACATTTTTTGACGTGCATGTGATAAATTGCTTGATGGGCATGCTTTTACCATCCGGGTCCACCACACTTTTCATTCTTTTCCCTATTTTACAGGCTTTACATGACATACAGGGTTTGAAGCCTATATTTTGTTCCGTCCACCATTTGGATTGTTGTTTGGTTTGGAAAAAGCTTTTCACCAATAGGTTTTGTAAGGATGTGTTTTTTTTATACGTGATGGAAGGATGTTCCCCAGCCATTGTTATGTTATGTTATGTTATGTTATGTGGTTTTTATTAGGCGCACAAATGCTCCAGCTAAGGAGCGTCTTGGCGCCCGACAAGGCAGCTACACAACACAACTAAATAAAACAGCACAGAACACACTAACTAAGGGAATAAAAATGTTTTCAAGGCACGACGAAAAGAGAGCAAATCGCTCATAGCGCGAATTGCCGGGGGTAAGGAGTTCCACAGAGCGGCGGCCCGCACTCGAAATGAGCGCCCACCGGCCCTGCTTCGCTTAAAGCGCGGTACCACGGCCAATTCGAGATCTGACGATCTTAAGGGTCGTGCCGGAATATAGTTGGCCATGAGGGTCGTAAGGATCATTGCCGGGGACCCCTTCAAGATCTTATGGGCGACGCAGAGTACCTTAAACTGAATCCGCTGCGCCACCGGGAGCCAGTGCAGTGCTCGAATGGTGCTAGAGGTGGGGCAGAATCTTGGAAGGCCCACCACCGCTCTTGCTGCTGCATTCTGGATCCGCTGCAGGCGCCCTATCTCAGCTACATTCAGACCGGCCAACAAAGAACTAGCATAATCCAATCTGGAGATGACGGTCGCTTGGATCATGAGTTGCCGGGTGGGGGCATCGAAGAACTTTAGCACAGGACGAAGCCCACGCAAAATTGTGCCTATGTCTGCATCACTGGTTATCAAATGCCAATATTTTTTCATCTTTTTGGCAATTATGCCGCTCTCCTTGCTGTATGTTGTTATAAATCTCGGCGGGTCTTTATCCTGGGGGGGGTTTGGTTTCTCAATTAAGATTTCTGCCCTACTGAGTTTGTCCACTTTGTTTTTACAATTTTTCAGGACATAATTTTTATATCCTCTTGATTGGAATCTCGTCGTACATTCTTCAATCTTTTTCTCTGCATCTTGTGGGTTAGAGCAGTTTCTTTTCAGACGTACGAATTCTCCGTAAGGAATGCTTCTGACTAATGGTTTTGGATGAAAGCTTGTGCCGTGCAGCACACTATTAGTAGCAGTTTTCTTACGGAACAATGTGGTTTCAATTTTACCATTCGAGATGTAGACTTTGGTGTCGAGAAACTCAATTTCTCTCTTGTTTGTGACACAGGTGAATTGTAGACCAATTTCATTTCTGTTTAATCTGGTGAAATATTTTTGAAAAAGTTCATCACTGCCTTTCCAGATTAAAAAAAGGTCATCGATGTACCTGACCCATAGGATTATTCGATCCAAATCCTCCTGATAGTTGTCATTCCAAGCTGTTACTTTTTCCCACCATCCCATGGTGACATTTGCAAAGTTGGGGGGAAATGAAATCCCCATGGCTGTACCACATTCTTGTCTATATAGATCGTTGTTGAAAAGAAACACATTGTTTTTCAAACATATCTCTATCATGTTTAAAAGCATTGAAGTATGTTCGAGTTCCTTGACACTCCGTTGTTGCAGGAAATATTTACAGGCTTGTATTCCTACGTCATGTCTAATCGATGTATACAATGACACAACGTCAATTGTCACTAAAAGGTACTCCGGATCCCAGGTTACATTCATTAATGTTCTCAAGAAATCTCCGGTATCTTTTAGATATGATGGCATGCTTTGTGCGATAGGTGCAAGGAAGGTGTCCACATACCTAGAGACGTTTTCATAGATTGAATTGCAGGAAGAGACAATCGGTCTCCCTGGTGGATTGATCAATGTCTTATGGATCTTGGGTAAGAAGTAGATGCATGGCGTGATGGGATGCTCCGTTGTCATGAATTTCTTTTCATCTTCATTGATTAACCCTTTTATATAGTATCCATGTAGTAAGTTTTTTAGATCTGATGTCATTTTAGGAATTGGATTTGAGTTCAGTTTACTGTAATGTTCAGTGATATTGAGCTGTCTCTCAGCCTCTTTGATGTATTCACTGGTGTCCATAATCACGATGTTGCCCCCCTTATCTGCGGGTTTTATCGTTATGTTTCCATTATCCATTAGAGTCTGAATGGCCTTGCGTTCTTGCTTGGAGAGATTTTCTTTTTTATTGTCCTTAGTTTTAATTAGGTTATCAATTTCTTCTGTCACAGCATCTGCAAACATATCAATTTTATTTCCCGGTGACAGGACTGGATAAAATCTTGACTTTCTCTTTAATCCAGTGTTTTTGCTTGAGTAAGTTTTGATGTTCATTTGTTCAAGCATTTGTACATCCGTCATGGTTTCTCCCATCGGATTGAACAACAGTTCGAATGTTTCTCTCAAATCCGGTATTTGATCTATAGTCATGATCGATTCTTCTTCACTTGTTTCTTCCGTTATATTGATTGGTGTCACTGTGTTAGCATGGACTTTGGCTAGTTTGAGCTTTCTTATGAACTTGTAAAAGTCGATTTTTAACCGCGGATAATCGAAATGAGCTTCAGGGCAGAATGATAATCCTTTATTGAGCACACTACATTCATCATCTGTCAATTGATATTGTGATAAGTTTACAATCAAATTCGTTACTTCCTGTTTCGTAGGGGATATTGTCTTCTTTCGCTTTGCCCTACGGGTTTTGCGGGTGCTGGTGAGGGATTTGGTTGGTTTTGGGTGGCTCTTCCTCTCCCCCTGCTTCGAAAGGATGCGCCCCCCCTTCCTCTTCCTCTGGTGATGTTTTTCTCCATATTCACCAGTTTCACTTCCTCTAAAACAGTCAAGTTTTTTGACTGATGACGTGTTTGGTCAATCATACTTGCATCTGATTCGCTTCCACTTGACAGTTGCTGGTTTGGTTGAAAGTTCTTTTTCAAATTGTCATATCGACGTGCGAATGTTAAAATTCTCCCATGCAGATAATCTAGCTCATCTCGTCTGAATTTGCGTTCCTTGCGTTCTTCTATCTCAGTTTCATAAACCTCAAGTCGTGCTTCCATTTCCTGTCGCAATTTCGCTATCTCCTCTTTATTTGTTTGAGTAGCAAGCGTTTCTTCCAGTTCTTTAATTTTTATCGTGATCTCATCAATGTCCATTCTCGCATGCTTAATGAGGATGCGCATCATATTGAGGGAACATATCATGTTATTTTCAAGCCATTCATTAATCAGTACCTCCTTTGTATCTGGATGGGTCGGCATAGTGAAGATCCTCAAACCTCTTGGGATCCTCTTGACTTCCACATAATTTTCCAATGTTATCACTTCCCAGCTCTTATTTATCTCTTTTTTGTACAAGCGTTCAAGTGTGTTTAGCTGTTGTTTTAGAGTGATATTTTCATTTCCTTGTGCAGTATCAGTTAATGTGGTGTCTTCTATTGTCGCCCCAGGTTTGAACATAGTTGACGCTTTGGTCGCGCGTTTAGCTGCACGCGCTTCCATGGTCTTCTAAATCGTATGCCAGTGCACTTAGGTACACACTGATTACTTCAAGGGTGTTTAAGCATTTGTGTGCATTTTTTACAATGCGCTTCCGCTTCTCCGGTCTGTTTGTAAGGTAATGAGCCACTTGTACCGTTTACAAAGCGGCGTTTTCCTATCACCTCAACTACAGCCACTTCGATTCCTACTGTATTTGTCAGGGTAGTCTGTGGGTTCGCTCACCTCATTAGCGGGTCGTTCGTGTCTCGCAGCAGTGTCTTCCGACTCTCCCGCTCCACAGCTCCACCATAGAGGGCGTTCCCGTTCTGACCACACCAGTTGCTCTCACGTAGGAAATCGGGCGCTCCGATCAGCAATTACAATCCAAGCAAAGCGATCCTTCAGCATTCAGAGCGCTCGACAGTGTGTGCTAGCCCCAAGGCTGGATCCAAGCCCAATTTTCATCTGAAAGTCACAAAATGGGCAGCACAACCGGATACTTTTCAAGAAGCTTTATTGCTCACACAACACCCGACCGACGCGTTTCAGCCTCACGGCTTGTCTCACGGTCAGTAAGTCCCTTCTTACTTTTCAGTTATATACTGCCCCAACCTAGCCTTCAGGTGGCATTGTGGGATACGTAGTTTTTACTGATATTTTTAAAAAAAACATTATTTCGCAATGAAAAAAGGACAAGTGTGTAACTATATGTGCTTGTTAAGTACAGAGCATAAACTTGTGCATTTAAACTGGCATGCTGAGGCAATATAGTGCTCAAAACATTATAAATCAGTAATCAAACACTTGCTACTCAAACAAATAAAGAGGAGATAGCGAAATTGCGACAGGAAATGGAAGCACGACTTGAGGTTTATGAAACTGAGATAGAAGAACGCAAGGAACGCAAATTCAGACGAGATGAGCTAGATTATCTGCATGGGAGAATTTTAACATTCGCACGTCGATATGACAATTTGAAAAAGAACTTTCAACCAAACCAGCAACTGTCAAGTGGAAGCGAATCAGATGCAAGTATGATTGACCAAACACGTCATCAGTCAAAAAACTTGACTGTTTTAGAGGAAGTGAAACTGGTGAATATGGAGAAAAACATCACCAGAGGAAGAGGAAGGGGGGGTGCATCCTTTCGAAGCAGGGGGAGAGGAAGAGCCACCCAAAACCAACCAAATCCCTCACCAGCACCCGCAAAACCCGTAGGGCAAAGCGAAAGAAGACAATATCCCCTACGAAACAGGAAGTAACGAATTTGATTGTAAACTTATCACAATATCAATTGACAGATGATGAATGTAGTGTGCTCAATAAAGGATTATCATTCTGCCCTGAAGCTCATTTCGATTATCCGCAGTTAAAAATCGACTTTTACAAGTTCATAAGAAAGCTCAAACTAGCCAAAGTCCATGCTAACACAGTGACACCAATCAATATAACGGAAGAAACAAGTGAAGAAGAATCGATCATGACTATAGATCAAATACTGGATTTGAGAGAAACATTCGAACTGTTGTTCAATCCGATGGGAGAAACCATGACGGATGTACAAATGCTTGAACAAATGAACATCAAAACTAACTCAGCAAAAACACTGGATTAAAGAGAAAGTCAAGATTTTATCCAGTCCTGTCACCGGGAAATAAAATTGATATGTTTGCAGATGCTGTGACAGAAGAAATTGATAACCTAATTAAAACTAAGGACAATAAAAAAGAAAATCTCTCCAAGCAAGAACGCAAGGCCATTCAGACTCTAATGGATAATGGAAACATAACGATAAAACCCGCAGATAAGGGGGGCAACATCGTGATTATGGACACCAGTGAATACATCAAAGAGGCTGAGAGACAGCTCAATATCACTGAACATTACAGTAAACTGAACTCAAATCCAATTCCTAAAATGACATCAGATCTAAAAAACTTACTACATGGATACTATATAAAAGGGTTAATCAATGAAGATGAAAAGAAATTCATGACAACGGAGCATCCCATCACGCCATGCATCTACTTCTTACCCAAGATCCATAAGACATTGATCAATCCACCAGGGAGACCGATTGTCTCTTCCTGCAATTCAATCTATGAGAACGTCTCTAGGTATGTGGACACCTTCCTTGCACCTATCGCACAAAGCATGCCATCATATCTAAAAGATACCGGAGATTTCTTGAGAACATTAATGAATGTAACCTGGGATCCGGAGTACCTTTTAGTGACAATTGACGTTGTGTCATTGTATACATCGATTAGACATGACGTAGGAATACAAGCCTGTAAATATTTCCTGCAACAACGGAGTGTCAAGGAACTCGAACATACTTCAATGCTTTTAAACATGATAGAGCTATGTTTGAAAAACAATGTGTTTCTTTTCAACAACGATCTATATAGACAAGAATGTGGTACAGCCATGGGGATTTCATTTTCCCCCAACTTTGCAAATGTCACCATGGGATGGTGGGAAAAAGTAACAGCTTGGAATGACAACTATCAGGAGGATTTGGATCGAATAATCCTATGGGTCAGGTACATCGATGACCTTTTTTTAATCTGGAAAGGCAGTGATGAACTTTTTCAAAAATATTTCACCAGATTAAACAGAAATGAAATTGGTCTACAATTCACCTGTGTCACAAACAAGAGAGAAATTGAGTTTCTCGACACCAAAGTCTACATCTCGAATGGTAAAATTGAAACCACATTGTTCCGTAAGAAAACTGCTACTAATAGTGTGCTGCACGGCACAAGCTTTCATCCAAAACCATTAGTCAGAAGCATTCCTTACGGAGAATTCGTACGTCTGAAAAGAAACTGCTCTAACCCACAAGATGCAGAGAAAAAGATTGAAGAATGTACGACGAGATTCCAATCAAGAGGATATAAAAATTATGTCCTGAAAAATTGTAAAAACAAAGTGGACAAACTCAGTAGGGCAGAAATCTTAATTGAGAAACCAAACCCCCCCCAGGATAAAGACCCGCCGAGATTTATAACAACATACAGCAAGGAGAGCGGCATAATTGCCAAAAAGATGAAAAAATATTGGCATTTGATAACCAGTGATGCAGACATAGGCACAATGGCTGGGGAACATCCTTCCATCACGTATAAAAAAAAACACATCCTTACAAAACCTATTGGTGAAAAGCTTTTTCCAAACCAAACAACAATCCAAATGGTGGACGGAACAAAATATAGGCTTCAAACCCTGTATGTCATGTAAAGCCTGTAAAATAGGGAAAAGAATGAAAAGTGTGGTGGACCCGGATGGTAAAAGCATGCCCATCAAGCAATTTATCACATGCACGTCAAAAAATGTGGTATATGTTATCGAGTGCAGATGTGGAATGAAATACATAGGTTGTACAACCTGTATGCTCAAGAAAAGGATACTTGAACACATCCGTGCTGTAAAAAACTCTAATATGCTGTATGCCACTGCAAAACATTTGAACAGTTGTCAAAATGGGGATTGGCGAGCAATGACCTATTACGGACTCAAAATGCTGACGAAACCAGAACGAGGAGGAGATACAACTCGATTGCTCCGTCAAATGGAATCTCGTCTCATTGTCCGGTTCCGAACAAAACACCCAAGAGGAATGAATTTTGGGGAAGATCTCCATATACATCTGGAGTAGAACGAACAATGCGCTGAACTGAATATAATATCAAGTATTATTGGGTACTATACCCTGATTACTGATTTATAATGTTTTGAGCACTATATTGCCTCAGCATGCCAGTTTAAATGCACAAGTTTATGCTCTGTACTTAACAAGCACATATAGTTACACACTTGTCCTTTTTTCATTGCGAAATAATGTTTTTTTTTAAAAATATCAGTAAAAACTACGTATCCCACAATTCCACCTGAAGGCTAGGTTGGGGCAGTATATAACTGAAAAGTAAGAAGGGACTTACTGACCGTGAGAAAAGCCGTGAGGCTGAAACGCGTCTGTGGGGTGTTGTGTGAGCAATAAAGCTTCTTGAAAAGTATCCGGTTGTGCTGCCCATTTTGTGACTTTTATATATATATATATATATATATATATATATATATATATATATATATATATATATATATATATATATATATATATATTGGACCTGGCCCTTTTGGCAGGTTCACCCCGAAACTTTTTGCTTTTTCCTAGCCTGTTTCTGTGACCTGGTGTTAGTGATTTTAGGCCTCTGCGCACTTTTTCACTGTGGTACAGTGTAAAGTGCTTGAGCTCTCTGTGTATGTGTGGTGAGTGACCTGCCCTCCCATAGGAATGAATGGGGAATATGTATGCCCATGGTAGTTCCTGATGTGTGGGGAGTGCAGGGTCGAGTTTGATATGTGAGACTGAATGCTGCGCAATGGTGTATGCGGCATGATTGTGTCTAGTCTAGAAGCGCCACTTTTAGAAGTTGGCATATTTGTGTAATTTGTGACTGGCGTGTGATTGGCTGGTGAGCCTGGCCCAGGAGTGCCTGAGCCTGCTTGTGGATTGACTGTCTGGTTTGAGTGGGACAGGGGCTGCAGAGCCCCCAGGAGGTTGTCTGAGTCAGCCCTATAACCAGTTCTAGCTGGTTCTCACACTGCCTGCACAAAGACTTCAAAGACGTTTCTCTGTATAAGAAGGGGCTTGTTCTTGTTTTTGGACTTGAATCTACCAGGGGCGGGCGCTGCCCAGCCCCTGGATGCCTGGAGGACTTCTGGGGGTCCCCTCTGCCTTGCCTGGGCTGAGTGGGGGGACTTTGCTTTGCCCCTTGGAATCTCTGGGACCTTTGGCAGCATGGAGAAGCTGCATTTCCTTTCAGATAACTTTGTCTTGCTTTTGCCTGGGCTTATTCTAGCCTAAAGCGTCTGGAAGCGCTTTGTTTGCCTCTAGTGCTTTGGAGCGCTTTATTTTGACCTTTGCAGCATGGAGCTGCTCTCTGACCTGCTCGTGGTTTGAGGCAGGAGCCCACCCTGCATTTAGCCCGAGTTTCGATATTTTTATGGATGGGTGCCACCCCATTTATTTAGTTGCCTAACGGGTGCTCACCTCATTTCTATTCTTATTTTGCCAACCGAGGGTGCCCACCCCTCGTTTTGCCACTTTTTCATCACCGCCGCGGCCCTCGCGCCGCGACCAGGAAGTCAGGCACCGTAGTGCCTGATGTGGGGCGGGACTTCCGGTTCCCGGAGGAAGTCCCGCCTGCTGCCGCCTGGGCTGGAAGATCCCTCAACCACTACTTTTGGAATCACTCCCTAATGACTCGAGAGAACCTCTGGCCCTTTCCCAGCGGTCTGCTTCCTCTGCAAGCTCCTCTGCTTCAGACAATCCACACCCCAACAGGTGTTGGCGCAACTCTGGACAACAACCACTGAGCACCTGCTCTTTGACAATCATATCAAACAGTTTCTCAAAATCAGAGTCAGTGTGAACCTCTACCCAAGCCCACAGTGCTCGATGACATTCATCCTCAAACTCCTCCCACGACTGGTGAGACAGTTTCCTACTGTCCCTGAATTTCAACCTATACTCCTCCTCTTGGGAAACAGGTACCAGACTGGGGGACCTGGGACTGGGATTTCCTACACTGAAATCTAAATAGCTGCCACCACTGGACCCAACCCTCCCTGGGGGATCCAGACACTCCACACTGCGCGCAGGGGATAGTCTACCCTCCAGAGCTACTTTGCCTCTGGTGGCGGCCCTCTCAGCCTCCTCTATCCTTTTCTGCGCTAAGACCCTCTCGGTCTCTAGCTGTTGCTTTCTAATGCCCAGCTGTGCCATAGCCTGGCAATGCTCCAACCTGAGCTTTTCTAAAGCCAGCTGGTGCTCCCTTTCTCTCCTCCTATCTTCCAGCTCCTCTGGGGACAGGGAAAGGGATGAGGCGCTGCCTCCTACGCTGGACCCAGCAAGGGACTCCCTATCTATGGGGTCCTCACTATCTGCTGGCGTCCCTGTGCTATAATTTTCTTCCTCCTCTTCTGAATCTTCAGGGCTCCCCACAGACCCACCACCCTCATGGCGTGAAGCCCGGGCCCTTTCCTCACTGCGCTTAAAATCCCACTGACCCTTTTGCCACAGGATCAGGCTGCTCCTAAGTTCGGACTGAGTGTCTAACTCATCCACCCCTATGTCTCTCTCTTCACAGAACCTTACCAACTCTCCCATACTGTATCTAAACAGATCACAGACGTCAAAAGCAGGCTCCATTCTGGTGGACGTTCTAGAGAAGAGATCACACAGGGAACCTAGGGGTATGAGCTAACACAGGAGTACACAATTCACAAGGTATTCAGCAAGCTCTCTACCCCAGAGAACTAACACTCACTTGCCTAGTGCCACACACCATTCATCCACACACAACCCCCCCTCGGACTAGTAAGGCAGTTTCTACCACCCCTGACTTCTCAACCTGACCACATGTGACACAGGTACCAGACTCTGGGCGCAGGGTGGGGGAACAAATGCACTGGACACAATTGCACAATGATACCTTCAGGAGAAGAAAATATGAAACTTCCAAAAACAACAATCCCCTAAAATGTGGTCATCTAAAATGCAGAGTTTTGTGGTGTGGCCAGTTACTACTGTGGTACAACGCAAACACAAATCCTTATCCCACCGCTGCCACCAATGTTGGAAATGGGATCCCCGGCTGGCCAGGGCTTTCGCCAAAGTCAGTCAGAGACCACCACTCCCAAGTCAGGGCAAGGGAGTTACACGCCAAGATAACCCCTACTCACCCTCTAGGTAACGTGGCGCGAGCAGCAAGGCTAAACTTGGAGGCGATGTAAGTTAAGTATTTGCGCATGCACCCCAGCAACAACACCCAGGACCCACCACAAAGGAAACTCCACACAAGGTTATATAAAAATAGCCTTTGTATTACACCAAAACACATTAGATAAAACACACACTTTACAATGTGCCTGGGGCACGGGCAGAATTTACAGGGGATATTTACAAGACAGGGCCACCTGGGCCACTGTCAGGAATCAGAAGTAGCACTTTCAGAAATAGCACTTAGAAGGTAAAATATAGATTTACTTTAGCACAAAATAGCACACAACCAGTAACTACTGGTAACAGGACCTCACTAGCACCACCTGTACTAGGGAGAAAACAACCACCTATGTATTACAATACCTGTAGGGGTGTAAGAACACAACACATGATGCAATGCATAACATTCATTCAGAGGTGTAAGGGAGGAAAACACATGATGCATCACAATACATTCAGAGGTGCATAGAAAGTACAATTGCGCCAAACCCACGTAAGTCGCCACCTGTGACTGTCCCTAGGCCCTCTGGCCTTGTTGGGGCTAGGACGCCCTGTGTCCCAAGTGTCAGGGTCCTAAACGTGGCAGTTGCCCACGAAGTGCTGGGCAACTAGTGCAAGAAGGTTTGAGCCTTCCAGGGCTCAAAAACAACAATGGGGCCACCTGAGCCTCTCTGGGCTCTTAACTCATGATGTGCCCCTCAAGAGCCTCTCGGGGCTCTTCAACCAAAAAGATGCAGCCTCACTGGGCTGTTGGGGTCCCTCACGGGGGACCCGGGAACACTGGGGGTGCCTCGAGCCTCTCACTAGGCTCAACGAACACCAAATGCCCTTCTTGAGCCTCTCTGGGCTCCAAGGAAAATGCCCCTGAGCCTCGCAGGCTCCAACAAACAAATGCCGCCGTTATGAGCCTTTCTGGGCTCTTGAACAATGGGGGCGCTGTAAGCGGGAGACCCCCTCCTGGGGACTCCCAAGGCAATGGTGCGCACTGAGCCTCTAGGGGCTCTTGAGGCAAGACAGAGGCCTCCGTGAGCCTCCTCTGGGTTCAAAGAACAAAGCGCGAGGTCGCGCTACCGAGGGGGGGGGCGGACACCGACAATGTGTCCCGGCGCCCCTCCCGTGTCTGGTGCACTCACCGGCTTCTGCAGGCTGCGGGACTCTTCTCTGGTACCGCGGGCGGGGCTCTTCCTCTCCGGGGCCTCGCCGGTCAGCCTCAGTCTTCGCTGCTCCGGGCTTCCCTTCTCCGTGGAGCCCGGAGCACGACCAGGCCCGCCCCCGTCTTCCCGGGCTTTGCCTGGCTTCCGGGTCGCGCTGCAACCAATAGCAGCGCGGCGCTGGGGGGAGTGGAGGCGGGACTTCCGGGTCGCCGTAGGCAGAGCGGCGGCCCGGGGGGAGGCTTCACGATTCTGGTCAATGCCGGGTGGGCACCGGCTTCCAGTTAAAAATATGAAGCGAGGTGCCACTCGCTCGGCCGGCAACACAGCACGCAGGCAAAAGCATCCAGAGCGCTCTCAAGCGCCACATGAAATTTAAAGCGCTCCCTGCGCTAAAATGGCAATTTCAAGCGCTATTAAGCGCTGGGTCACAGCAAAGCGCTCTCAAGCGCCAAAAGGCAATAAAAAACGCTCCCAGGCGCTAGGGGCTAATAAGCCCAGCAGAAGTCCTCCTTGGTAGGCAGGGGGGGGGCAAGGCTGGGCCAGGGGCCAGCTCACTGGCCCTCCAGGCAGGGAGGCAGTCCAAGTGGCGGTTCCTCCTGGCCCCAGCAGCAGCAGCCCCCTCAGGATCCTGGAAGAGAACAACTTCAGTGGGGACACAGCCCCATTTTTATACAGTATTTTCCTTTGTCTGAAGGTGCAGAGTGAGGGCGGAACCAGTCGCAGCTGGTTCTTGAGTACTCTGTTTACCTCAACCACCCTCTCTATTCACTAGCAGGGCTTGGGTCATTAGACACACCACAGGGGGGCGGAGCCAGCATTGTGTGGGGAAAACCCAGCCCATCCAGGACACAGGTACACTCCTCCCACACATCACTCATGCTAATCTCCCACTCACCACCGGGCAGACCCATCCAGACTTCCTGGAGCCTGGCATGCCAGCCAGCTCCAGCCAATCACACGCCAGCACCCTCACAGCACACGTACAGCCATGTCTAGAAATGGCGCTTCCCTACTAGACACATACATGCTGCATACACCATCTCGCAGCATTCACTCTCACGAGTTCACACATACCAGACTCAAGCCCGCACTCCCCATGCATCAGGAACTACCAGGGACACATACATTCCCCATGCATTCCTATGGGCGGGCAGGCCTAGCTCAGCACATGCACTCAGAGTGCGCACGCACTTTCCACTGGGACACAGTGAAAGTGCGCAGAATCCCAAAAATCACCATCACCAGGTCACCATTTAAAGCAAAAAGTCTAGGGGTGAACCTGCCCTAAGGGCCAAAGTCCAACAACTGTGGTACAGTGTAAAGTGCTTGAGCTCTCTGTGTATGTGTGGTGAGTGACCTGCCCTCCCATAGGAATGAATGGGAAATATGTATGCCCATGGTAGTTCCTGATGTGTGGGGATTGCAGGGTCGAGTTTGATATGTGAGAACTCGTGAGACTGAATGCTGCGCAATGGTGTATGCGGCATGATTGTGTCTAGTCTAGAAGCGCCACTTTTAGAAGTTGGCATATTTGTGTAATTTGTGACTGGCGTGTGATTGGCTGGTGAGCCTGGCCCAGGAGTGCCTGAGCCTGCTTGTGGATTGACTGTCTGGTTTGAGTGTGACAGGGGCTGCAGAGCCCCCAGGAGGATGTCTGAGTCAGCCCTATAACCAGTTCTAGCTGGTTCTCACACTGCCTGCACAAAGACTTCAAAGACGTTTCTCTGTATAAGAAGGGGCTGTGTCCCCTTCCAAAATTGTTCTTGTTTTTGGACTTGAATCTACCAGGGGCGGGCGCTGCCCAGCCCCTGGATGCCTGGAGGACTTCTGGGGGACCCCTCTGCCTTGCCTGGGCTGAGTGGGGGGACTTTGCTTTGCCCCTTGGAATCTCTGGGACCTTTGGCAGCATGGAGAAGCTGCATTTCCTTTCAGATAACTTTGTCTTGCTTTTGCCTTGGTTTATTCTAGCCTAAAGCGTCTGGAAGCGCTTTGTTTGCCTCTAGTGCTTTGGAGCGCTTTATTTTGACCTTTGCAGCATGGAGCTGCTCTCTGACCTGCTCTTGGTTTGAGGCAGGAGCCCACCCTGCATTTAGCCCGAGTTTCGATATTTTTATGGATGGGTGCCACCCCATTTATTTAGTTGCCTAACGGGTGCTCACCTCGTTTCTATTCTTATTTTGCCAACCGAGGGTGCCCACCCCTCGTTTTGCCACTTTTTCATCACCGCCGCGGCCCTCGCGCCGCGACCAGGAAGTCAGGCACCGTAGTGCCTGATGTGGGGCGGGACATCCGGTTCCCGGAGGAAGTCCCGCCTGCTGCCGCGCTCTGATTGGCCAGTCCGGCCGGCTGAGGAGAGAAGATGGCGGCGGTCGCTGCAGGGCTCCCGTGTGCCCGAGAGGGAGCCCCGAGAGAAGAGAGGAGCCGAGAGGTAGCGTGGCCGGGGCTCGAGTGAAGAGCCCTGTGTGCGGGCAGAGCCGCGGCCCGATTGCAGAGAAGTGACAGGCAGCAGGGAGGACACCGCAGAGAGCGGCGCGACGATGGAGCCTCCCCGCAGCAGGGCCGGTGAGTGGGGGCTTCTTGTTGGGTGCCTCGAGGCACCGTGCTCTGTCCTCGTCTGGAGCGGCCCCGTCTAGCAGCGGGCCACTCCCACCTTGCCCCGCATTCTGTGTCGAGCCCCCGAGGCTCCGGGGGCATGTGCAATTCAGAGCCCAGAGAGGCTCTTGCGGGCATTTTTGGTATCCTGAGTCTTCCAACGAGGGCAGCATTTAGAAGGGGCGTCGGGGCACATTGTCGGTGCCTGCCCCCCCTCCTGCCTGCGAGGCTCGGCCCCAGCCTCTTCGTTGTCGAGCCCAGAGAGGCTCAAGTGCCAGTTTGGGTATTTAGACCCTGAGAGAGGCTCATGGGCATTTTTATGTACTGAGAGCCTGAGAGAGGCTCTGGGGGCATGCTTTGTTCTTTGGAGCCCCGAGAGGCTGTTATGTTATGTTATGTTAAAAAGTTTTGTACCGCGCTTGATCACCAAACGGTTTCATGGCGCTCATAACAAATGCGGGACGGCAAAGGTGTGTATTACTCAAAAGCAGACTGGAAAAGATAGGTTTTTAACATTTTACGGAATCCACCGTAGGTGGGCAGTGTCGAAGGGCGGACGGGAGGGAGTTCCAGGTCTTAGGGGCACAAAAGGAAAAGCAAGAGCCGCCATGTTTTTTTCGTTTAATTTTTGGGACAACCAGCAGATTGTGGCCAGAAGAACGAAGGTCTCTGGAGGGAACATAACATTTCAGTTTAGAGGAGATAAAAGTGGGGGCAAGGTCAGAGAGGGCTTTAAAGATTGTGCAGCCCAATTTAAAAGTACAGCGCTGAGCTACTGGGAGCCAATGAAGGCTCCGCAGTAGTGGTGAGACATGCTGGTGTCGAGGTTGATGGTAAACCAGGCGGGCTGCCTGATTTTGCACAAGTTGCAATCTATGAAGGAGGTATGCGGGAATACCGGCATACAGGGTGTTGGCGTAGTCGATTCTCGGCGTGACCAGGGCCATGATGACAAGGATCAGTGCGTCTCTGGTAAGAAATCTACAGATTTTACGTATCCTGCGTAGATGGAAAAAGCAGGATGACGTAACCGCACTGATCTGGGGCCCCATGGATAAGTCACTAGAGATGACCACGCCAAGACTCTTCACAGATTTGACAGGGCAGGGAGGGAGCCCAAGTGAGGGAGGCCAAAAGCTGTTGTTCCATGGGTTGGCTGCTCCACCCACCAGGACAAGCTCCGTCTTAGTAGGATTCAATTTAAGTTGGCTATGGTACATCCATTCCGAGATCTCGAGCATGGTAGACTGAAAGATAGTACGAGAGGAAAGGGAGGTGTCAATGGGGAAAATTAGCTGTAAATCATCCGCATAATTGAAGATGGTAGCGGCAGAGTTATGCAGGGAGAAAATCAAAGGTTGCATGTATAGATTAAATAATAATGGGGATAGAGCGGAGCCCTGAGGGACACCGCAGGACAAAGGAAAGTAAGAAGCAGAAAAGGTAGACAGGTGCACTGCCTGGAAGCGACTATCCAGAAAGGACCAAAACCATTCCAAAGCCATGCCCTGAATGCCGGCGTTCCTGACACGGTCGATCAAGAGAGCATGATCGACCGTGTCAAAAGCCGCCGACAGGTCCAACAGGACAAGGGCCTGGGAGATGTTATTATCGGCACCCTTTCTAAGAGTGTCCATGACAGCCACGATGACCGACTCGGTGGAATGGAGAGGGCGAAATCCGGCTTGCTGGGCCTCCAAGAAGGATGAAGACTCAATGAAGGCACTCAGGCAACGGGTGACATAAGTTTCCAAAATTATCCCCAAATAGGGGAGAAGAGAGATGGGTCTATAATTACTCAAGACCGTTGGGTCAGCATTGGTCTTTTTTAAAATAGGTGTCACCACTGCCTGTTTAAAAGAATCTGGGACCACCCCTGTGGCCAATGAGTTGTTAAGTAGGGCCAAGGGAGGACCAGGGCAAGCCAAAAAGACTTCACTAAGAATCTGGGGGGGACAGCAATCAATAGGGGAGCCGGAGCTCACTTTGCGCAAGACTGAACAAAACTCAGGGAGGGAAATCGGGGGAAAAACATCCAGGCAGCAGGGATTACTGGGAGGTAAAGGAGGGGGGTGGGGGGATGAGGGCAGAGGAATGTTGCTCTTAAAGGAAGCAATAATGTTGTTTATATGTTGTTTATATGACTGTTTTACCCTAATCATATATTTATGCTTACCATCATCTCCATTTGCTGCTATGGGGGCTATGAGTGAACCCCCTTTTTCACAACATTATGAATTTGTATTTATCATGTGCGCTTTTTAAGGTTTAATGCACAATGGTTTTAATTCACAATAATTTTTGTTTATCACCACCTCACATAGAATCTATCTCTCATCCCCAGCTGGTGATGAGATGCAAAGATTATTCGACTTTTTTGGAAAGCTCACTCATCAACAGCTGTGCATGCCCACTTGGGCTTACTTCTTTTTAGGAAACTATGATTGACCTTAGTTGTCTTGTATGACAGACTATGAATGATAAATCAATTGATTGAAGCTATGAGATCATGATATGCTGAACTATCTAGGGCAACGGTAACGAGAGGTGGTTTTATTGCGTCCCCTCGCTTGGGCATCCTCTAAAAATGAGGTTATGCATGTGTTATGGTTTTTATGAGTTTCCCCTTATCACCAAGCTCACTGTGCCCCATATGATCCCGCTATGATTGCACTGTATATATTTTATTGTATATAGAGTGTGTACATAGATGCTTATTTATTTATATATTTATATTCAATCTATTTATAAATTATTTTGATCTTAATGCATTTAAGCAGATATTATTTAGAATTGTAAATATTTGTAAGTATTTTACATTTTACTTTTCAACATTTATTTTCTCATTCAAAATACTGCCGTAGTCTGTCTTTGTTATCTATGAATTTGTTGCACAGCTGTTGTAAATAATGTTGCACGGGTGCTTTAAAAATGGCTTTTCACTAACGCAACGAGTCATGTGATCAAGGTCCAGGTGGGACTGAAACGCGTCATGGCGGCGATGGAGGGTGTTTTAAAATAAATATTTCTGGCACGAAGAACTTTTTGGGTCCGCTATTCTTCTATCGTTGTTTACTGGATGTTTTGAGGAAAACTACAATATATATATATATATATATATATATATATATATATATTCACTGAAAAAACCATAGGTTATAGACCATATATAGTTAGGAATTAGCATTTACAAAACCTTGAAAATTCACTGAAAAAACCATAGGTTATAGACCATATATAGTTAGGAATTAGCATTTAAAAAACCTTATTTTACTCACACAAAACCATTGAAATTCCATATATAGTTAGTTGCACTAACTATATATCGCGCACCTGCAATCCACTGCTGATGATGTCACATATTACATCATTCATGACATGGTCAGTGACATCACTGATGACATCACTGATGACATCTCAAATGACATCACTGATGACATCACTGATGACATCTCATTTGACATCAATGACCACATCACTGATGATATCATTCATGTGACAATACAATGCATCTCCTCACATTTTAATATAACCTCTGTTTCACCCAGTGTTAAATACAGAATATAATTTTTGAAACCATTGACACACCAATACTAGTTACTACATACGCACTCACTGATTCCTACGTCTACACACACCTTCACTCATTCACCCATACTATCATTCATACATACAATCACTCATCTTTACAACACTATCATATGCACTCATACACCTATACAGACACTCACAGTCTGCCACTCATCCATGGAGTTACTCACACACCTAGTCAGTCCTGTAAAGAATCAATGACACTTCCATTTTCTTGTCTATACAGTTAAACATAGAGCACCTTACATTTTCAAACATATACTAACACATACTTACCTTGTTATACAATCATTGATACAAGTACACATTGATCTGCACAGAGTCACACACCTCCCAGCCAGCCACACACACACTCAGTCTCCCATACAAATACTTGGACAATCAATCAGTAACCCATATAGTTAATCATATAGCTACTGATCAAAACATGCAGCAGTTTACAGAACAACAGACATAATGATGCACAAATTAAGACACTTTAGTCACTAACCCATGCACTCAGTGAGACACATTTAATCACTCACTCATGCATTCAGTCATGCACCTACTAAATCCTTTGTCCAGACACTTATACTTCCACTCATTCTTCAATATGTAAGACACATTTTAACTTTACAGAAACATACAGTCACTGGATGTTGTCATCAGTGATGTCATCAGTGATGTCATTTGAGATGTCATCAGTGATGTCATCAGTGATGTCACTGACCATGTCATGAATGATGTAATATGTGACATCATCAGCAGTGGATTGCAGGTGCGCGATATATAGTTAGTGCAACTAACTATATATGGAATTTCAATGGTTTTGTGTGAGTAAAATAAGGTTTTTTAAATGCTAATTCCTAACTATATATGGTCTATAACCTATGGTTTTTTCAGTGAATTTTCAAGGTTTTGTAAATGCTAATTCCTAACTATATATGGTCTATAACCTATGGTTTTTTCAGTGAATTTCAATGGTTTTTTAATAGCAAATATCATAAGCTGTCGAATGTCAAGTACGTGGTAAGTGAAAACATTTTCGTGTTTATGCACACTGATCTGCTTTGAATGGTGCCCCCCCCCCTCATTTCTATTAGGAGTACTCTCTCTTTGCAGATAGTGAAAGGTAGTTAACGCAGGTCTTTGCCCCCATTGTAATCCGTCGTGCCTGCTTCTCTCTCCATTTGATTCATTGTTATCCAAGTATTTACTGTTTTAGAATTAGTTCTCTTTGGTTCATTCTCTATTTACAAACAAACACAGAGTCGCAATACTCTGTTTAGTCTTTGCAGATAACGAAAAATCGTGTAAAAAAAAAGAAAAAGAATCGAGCAAAATCAGTAGGCCACTAATGGGATCTCTTTTTGACCTCGCAAAAATAGAAACATTAGGAACAACCCCTCATGACAAATACAAAACTAGTGAGATGAACTGAACTCCACACAATGATGGCTGCAAAACAGCTCGGCTCCGCCACCCACCCCGCCCAAAATAACGATAAAGAACGGCTGCCATGATTGGTTGCGGAATGACCACGACGGAGCTACGAAATGGTGCTGCTCTCATGCTAACCCCAGCTTCAGTCTGAAACATCCAGAAACACTGTAGACTACCAATTCGATCAGTTCCGGTAGCGCCCCAATGTAACCCGGTAGAGAAGAACTAGCCCTCCCCTCTTTGACTGATGGTTCTTGTTGCCTGTCCCTTCTGTTGTCATTTAACAGAACTATTTAGCCTGCTGAAAGGGGTTGTGTTCCGACCGCTGGTTGGTGGAGACATTTTGACTATATTCTGTACCTGCGTTGTCGCGTAATGCGTCATATGACGCGCCGCGTTAGCGCATCCGGAAGTCATCCGGGGCGCGCAGCGCGTAACGTAAGCATAACAAGTCATGTGACTTGTTAATAAAACTTTTCATTGGTTCATTTTACTTTTCTTATTGTAATGATGAAAGGCTTGATCATATGACCTAAAAATTACGCTTTTCATTACTTCCGAACATTATTTTTTCTTAAATATATGTTATAATGTTCCAGGCTAATGTACTTTCCCGGAAATTTTACAACTGTCCTGCAAGTAAAATATATTCTTTTTTCGAGAAAAAGAGCGTTTCTTCGTCCCATGACGGAGCCGTTGAGCAAAAGAGGGTCGACCTGCTGTCTTAGTCGCCGATACGCCTGAATATGAGATTCTTATCGATCACTTTATGTTGCAGGAATAGAAAACACAACAGCCCTTGACCATTTATCTTTACTGCGTTCCTTCGTATTATACCTTTTACCCTTCATGTAATTGGTCTGCTTTATTTCACTTGCCTTTTAATGATTCTAAAACAGTGACTATTATTAAAAACTTTACCAATGTATATACTACTACCATGTTTTCTTTTAAAAACCTTTATTGTGAAAATTTCATTATACAAATACGAGCCTATAACCACGTGGGCCGGCCACGGAGCAAACTGTAATCGTATATGATGAATAGACATTTACACTGTAGAGGAACGTAACGGGCGGGCCATTAGGTTGCAAGAACTAAGGTGTCTAACAGTTACGGAATCGGTGGACGTACATTTTATAATTAAAATACGACAGGGCCAGTTACAATAAAATTATCTAGATATACATTTGCGGGCAAGTACCATGGGTGACGTTAATTCGAACTTTCAACAGTACAGTAATCAATAACACATCAGAACTTAATATCAATAGGGATGTCGAAATATTCAATCAATTCTCGTCCCCGCCCGCCATGTGCTTCAAAACTGCATACGTATCTCGTGATTTCAAGGTTCTGCAACCAGTACACAACAAGGAGTTACGAGTCCCATTTATTCTGGCGCCATTTTGGGCGAGGACGGGCAGGTCCAGGATATAGTCAAAATGTCTCTACCAACCATCGACTATGATGATGTTCATATGCTGTATTTATTAGAGTAACACTCAGATGTCCACATGAAATAAATTTGCCACAATCTAAACATGTCATTTTAATCTTTCCAAAGTTCTTCTAAATATTTGGGACCGTTTCCCTTGCCTCTGAAGCTCTCAGTGCCACTTCTTTGATGAATGTACTAGCAGGTCAGGGGTTCTCCTCCAAATCTCTCTTTTATGCAGCACTATAATTAATTGTTGCCACCTCTCCATATGACGATGCATGGTATAGTTACCACAACTATATTTTTTTTCGGTTCCTCTAGAGAGTTCATCGTGGCAGATGAAGCGTGTAACGTACCGGGCATTTACCTTTTTTTGCATGTACAGGAAAGGAAAAAAAAATCGAGCGTCCGAGTTCTAAGGTGTCCCAGGGCCATTTTAGTGGACCAGGCCCAAATCCAAAGAACAGGCCGCCATTTTGAGAGTCCTGTTGCAGCCGCCTGTCGCTGTAGCATCAAGAGCAGCCGAAACTCAGCTGAATGGCAACTGAAACGGTAAAGGGGCGCCCCACTACAGCAGACGAGCCAGGCCCAAATCCAAAGAACTGCTATCTCACAGGCTAATGGGGCGACCCACGCCGAGTTTCAGCATTGTAGGATGACCACACAAGTACAGCAACTTGCTAGACATCACCTCGGTGCCATCCGGATCTCGGCGCCCCACTGCAGATGAAGTGCCTCTCAACTATGAAACCACCACGGTGACATCCGGATCTTGGCGCGTTGTGCTGCCTTCGGCCTATTCGCACATCGGTCCGCTACTGACGCCATCTCACAGGCTAATGGGGTGACCCACGCCGAGTTTCAGCATTGTAGGATGACCACAGCAACTTGCTAGACATCACCTCAGTGCCATCCGAATCTTGGCATCTCAACGCCTAGTGGTATCTTCCATACAAAAAATATTGTTACGCTGCCTTTGGCCCCATTCGCACACCAGTCCGCAACTTAGACATCACCTCGGTGCCATCCGGATCTTGGCATCTCAGCGCCTTGTGGTGTCAGTCAGAAAATATTGTTGTGCTGCCTTCGGCCTATTCGCAAATCCAAAGAACTGCTATCTCACAGGCTAATGGGGCGACCCACGCCGAGTTTCAGCATTGTAGGATGACCACACAAGTACAGCAACTTGCTAGACATCACCTCGGTGCCATCCGGATCTCGGCGCCCCACTGCAGATGAAGTGCCTCTCAACTATGAAACCACCACGGTGACATCCGGATCTTGGCGCGTTGTGCTGCCTTCGGCCTATTCGCACATCGGTCCGCTACTGACGCCATCTCACAGGCTAATGGGGTGACCCACGCCGAGTTTCAGCATTGTAGGATGACCACACCAACTTGCTAGACATCACCTCAGTGCCATCCGAATCTTGGCATCTCAACGCCTAGTGGTATCTTCCATACAAAAAATATTGTTACGCTGCCTTTGGCCCCATTCGCACACCAGTCCGCAACTTAGACATCACCTCGGTGCCATCCGGATCTTGGCATCTCAGCGCCTTGTGGTGTCAGTCAGAAAATATTGTTGTGCTGCCTTCGGCCTATTCGCACATCGGTCCGCTACTGACGCCATCTCACAGGCCAACGGGGCGCCCCACGCCGACTTTCAGCATTGTAGGATGGCCACACCAGTACCACAACTTGCAAGACACCACCTCGGTGCCATCCGGATCTTGGCATCTCAGCGCCTTGTGGTCTCTTCTACACCGGAAATATAGTAGAAAATATTGTTGCGCTGCCTTTAGCCCCATTCACACATCAGTCCGCTACTGACACCATCTCACAGGCCAACGGGGCGCCCCACGCCGACTTTCAACATTGTAGGATGGCCACAGAAGTGCGACAACTTACTAGACACCACCTCGGTGCCATCCGGATCTTGGCGCGTTGTGCTGCCTTCGGCCTATTCGCACATCGGTCCGCTACTGACGCAAACTCACAGGCCAACGGGGCGCCCCACGCCGACTTTCAGCATTGTAGGATGGCCACACCAGTGCGGCAACTTCCTACACACCACCTCGGTGCCATCCGGATCTTCGCGCGTAGTGAAGCTGCAGCAGCTGCAAATAAGCTTCAGACAGTGTTACAACCGCTGCTCAGAACTCTCAACTATGACACCACCTCGATGCCATCCGGATCTTGGCGCGTTGTGTTGCCTTCGGCCTATTCGCACATCGGTCCGCTACTGACACCGCCTCACGTGCCAACGTATTTTCTCCACATTTTATACCCTATGCCGCATAACAGGTCATGTGACTTCTTTATAAAACTTTTCATTGGTTCATTTTACTTTTGGTTTCCTAATGATGGAAGGCTTGATCATATGACCTAAAAACAACACTTTTCATTGGATGAAAACTTTTTTTTCCCCCCAAACGATGAAAGCCCCACCTTGTTTCTGGATGTTTCAGACTGAAGCTGGCGTCACCATGAGAGCACCACCATCTCGTAGCTCCGTCGTGGTCATTCCGCGAGCAATCATGGCAGCCGCTCCCCACCAGAAGCCTGCAGGAGTCGGGGCCCCCAAAACTTTTGATGAATTCTCAAGGCGGAGGGGACGCTTTCGAGAATGGGGTCCAAGACCTAGCAGACAAGCGTCCGATTTCCAAGGTGTCCCAGGGCCATTTCAGTGGACCAGGCCCAAAAAGGAAACAGCCTGCCGCCATTTTGAGAGTCCTGTGGCAGCCGCCTATCGCTGCACCGCAAGAGTGGGCGCAACTCAGCTGAATGGCGGATTTTGATACAGTGGACCAAAAGCGGACGGAATGGCAACTGAAACGGTAAAGGGGCGCCCCACTACAACAGATGACACTCCACCTGGAGAGGCCCGTTCACGCCGCCTCCCCCGGGGCGCCCCACGCCGTTATTCGGAGCAGCATTGTAGGATACCAAAACCAGTGCGGCAACTTACTGGACATCACCTTGGTGCCATCGTTCTGCTGCCTTGGAACTATTCGCACAACAGTTTGCTACTGATGACCCACCCCCCGCGACGCCCCACGCCGTTATTTGCTGGGTGGCAACTTACTAGACATCACTTTTGTGTCATCTAGATTTCGGCGCGTTCTGCTGCCTTGGAACTATTCGCACAACAGTTTGCTACTGATCACCCACCCCCCGCGACGCCCCACGCCGGAAATCTGGACGTTGTGCTGCGTTGGGACTATTCGCACAGCCGACCGCTACTTCGTTGTTTTTCTCTAAAAATGTTTATATGTTATTACTATTTTTGTTTTCTTGTATATATTTATAAATTATTAAAGTTTTATAATCTTACTACTTTGTCGGAGTGCTATATATTTTTAATGTGACACATAATTGTAAAAACTTTGATGTACAAAGAGTCATCCCTGGAATCTTCCGCTTCACGCTCGGTCCCCTCCCCAATCACAATACAGGATGGTTTTCAGATAATAGCAACGCTTCTGCTGTGACGGATCTCATCGAGTGTGGGCCTTGATCTACTATAACTCCTTTGAAGACGGGTGATTCTTTACAGCTGTGGCCATAAACTACATCTGCAGGGCTAGCTGATAGCCTAGGACCGGCCTGGACAATCGGACACAGAGGAAAAGGAGTGTCAGAGGGTGCGGTAGTGAATAGGGCGAAAGGGAGGTGTCGGGCGGGCACAGGGTGTGATTCTCAGGGAAGAACAGCGCAGATGGGGGGAGGTTTATTACCCATGCATAAAACAGAGAGCGGGGGTGACCACTGCCTGGGGGAGATGCTTGCGAGGGTGGGGAGCCATGGTAAGGATCGACAGCGTTCACAGAGTGGATCTGGTCAAGGCATCTAAAATGGCTGCCGTGCACGACAAAAGTGTGGCATTTGAAAAAAGACAAGATGGCGCACACAATGTTTTTCAACAATTCCTGATTTCCTTCGAATCGAACGTTAACAGACGTTGGGGCATATTACCAAAGTTAAGCGATATTTATCCCTAACGATGCATTGCAAAGATTTTTTTACCGTCAGAAATTATCGCAGATAAACCTTGCTATTATCAAGGTTTATCGCAAATACGATAAAAAACGAGCGCAATGCATTAATGTCGCTGAAAACTCCGCGATATTCATGCATTACCGAGCTAATGCTCTTAGCCATGTTATCCACCTCCCATTGGATAACATGGCTAAGAACTGCTCAGGGCAGCTGTTACTTTTTGGAGATATTCGCGCTTATCTCGAATATTTCCAAAAGTTGATAATAGGAGATAGCGATGTTAGCGACTGTTTCCAGTCGCTAACATCTTGGCATGCCCACTTTGCATGTCATTAGTGATAAATATCACTCACATGCAAAGTGGGACCCAAGATGGTCGCTATCTCCTACTAGCCGTCGCTAACTGGTGTTAGCAACAGCTAGGTAATACACATATAATTTTATCTCCGCGAAGCGGAGCGCTGTTACAGATATATATCTTGTTTTTGAACGTTAATTTCTCAAAATGCACTGAAGCACATATATTGAGACATAGCAAAGGCACATCGGGCTACCAGTCCCTAATATTTTACCAAGTTTCGTGCAAATCCATTCAGCCGTTCGATTATTATTATTATTATTTTTTTTTGCCCCGCGGGGCCCTTTTAAAACCTCCACATCAAACCTAGGGGGTCAGCGAGGATCTACTATGCCCCCTTATGGTCATCAGCCGTTCGATTATTATTATTATTTTTTTTTTTGCCCCGCGGGGCCCTTTTAAAACCTCCACATCAAACCTAGGGGGTCAGCGAGGATCTACTATGCCCCCTTATGGTCATTTGCCCCTTCGCTTTGGCCTCCTCTTGTCTCTCGATCCTACCGAGAGACAAGATGGCGGCCGCTACGTACTGTTTGGAATGTTTACAGACACCGGAGAGCCAATCAGCTTCGCTTCGCAAAGCTCCGTAACGCGAAAAGTACGCGAAGCGGTGCGCTGTTACAGATATATATCTTTTTTTGAACGTTAATTTCTCAAAATCCACTGAAGCACATATATTGAGACCTAGCAAAGGCACATCGGGCTACCAGTCCCTACAATTTTGCCAAGTTTCGTGCAAATCCATTCAGCCGTTCGATTATTATTATTATTATTTTTTTTTGCCCCGCGGGGCCCTTTTAAAACCTCCACATCAAACCTAGGGGGTCAGCGAGGATCTACTATGCCCCCTTATAGTTATTTCCCCCTTTGTTTTGACCTCCTCTTGTCTCTCGATCCTACCGAGAGACAAGATGGCGGCCGCTACGGACTGTTTGGAATGTTGACAGACGCCGGAGAACCAATCAGCTTCGCTTCACAAAGCTCCGTTGCGCGAAAAGTACGCGTCCTGGGCCGCTGCCCAGTCCGCTGTTACAGATATATATCTTTTTTTAAACGTTAATTTCTCAAAATCCACTGGAGCACATATATTGAGACCTACAAAAGGCACATCGGGCTACCAGTCCCTACAATTTTGCCAAGTTTCGTGCAAATCCATTCAGCCGTTCGGGCTAAAAGTGAGGCCAACCGCCCTATGGAAAACTCAATGTTAAAAACACGTTTTGGGACCCCCCTTTTTTCTCGACCCCCCCTGGACGAAACCCCCCCCAATTTTCAGGGGCTGCTCAGAAACAAAATGTGCCATTTTCCTGAAAATTTCAGCCAATTCCGTCCACAAACGCCAAAGTTATTAGACATAGAATTTTCAAAAAACCCATAGAGAAAAAATCCTAACTATATATACCTACTGGCGACCGCCAGTAGGTAATATATATATATATATATATATATATATATATATATATATATATATATATATATATATATATCCTTCAAAGATGCCCCTGCATAAGAGACGCACTCCTCCAGCCATAGATTTTGACAAAATCATTTATTTACATGGGAGCAGGCAATACCCTTCCAGTGTCATTCTGTTCTTCTGCCTGACGCGTTTCAGAGCCTTCCTGCTCTTTCCTCAGAGGCATTTTTTTCTGCAGCACTATTCAGAGTTCCCACAGTCCCCTGCGCCTTTTAAAATAATCACCTGGCCTCGGGTGTGCCTCATTTCATCAACTGATTTTCATTAGGTGCACGCTGGGACATGTAGTTCGTTTTGGAAATAATTATTACCTTCAAGTAGGTTTGTGTGCAGAAAAACGTTCCAAGAACCAATTCCAGCCCTCCAGTGGGCCCCAGACTGGTATGTCCTGTTCCTTCATTTAGTAAATGGCTGCGCCGTCAACATGATCCCTGACATAGTTCAGGAAAGACGAGCCCTCTGCATGGTGATAGGGTGGTGCGACCTCTCCACGGCGAGGCGCGCCGTGTTTAATTATCCTTCAAAGATGCCCCTGCATAAGAGACGCACTCCTCCAGCCATAGATTTTGACAAAATCATTTATTTACATGGGAGCAGGCAATACCCTTCCAGTGTCATTCTGTTCTTCTGCCTGACGCGTTTCAGAGCCTTCCTGCTCTTTCCTCAGAGGCATTTTTTTCTGCAGCACTATTCAGAGTTCCCACAGTCCCCTGCGCCTTTTAAAATAATCACCTGGCCTCGGGTGTGCCTCATTTCATCAACTGATTTTCATTAGGTGCACGCTGGGACATGTAGTTCGTTTTGGAAATAATTATTACCTTCAAGTAGGTTTGTGTGCAGAAAAACGTTCCAAGAACCAATTCCAGCCCTCCAGTGGGCCACTGTGTCAGGGATCATGTTGACGGCGCAGCCATTTACTAAATGAAGGAACAGGACATACCAGTCTGGGGCCCACTGGAGGGCTGGAATTGGTTCTTGGAACGTTTTTCTGCACACAAACCTACTTGAAGGTAATAATTATTTCCAAAACGAACTACATGTCCCAGCGTGCACCTAATGAAAATCAGTTGATGAAATGAGGCACACCCGAGGCCAGGTGATTATTTTAAAAGGCGCAGGGGACTGTGGGAACTCTGAATAGTGCTGCAGAAAAAAATGCCTCTGAGGAAAGAGCAGGAAGGCTCTGAAACGCATCAGGCAGAAGAACAGAATGACACTGGAAGGGTATTGCCTGCTCCCATGTAAATAAATGATTTTGTCAAAATCTATGGCTGGAGGAGTGCGTCTCTTATGCAGGGGCATCTTTGAAGGATATATATATATATAAATATATATATATTATATCTATATGTATATTCACTGGAAAAGACAAGGGTTAGAGTAACGTTACAGTTAGGTGAATTTGTCAGTGACAACATTAATCTTTTGAACCAAAAAAACACAGAAATTTACCAGTCATTGTTAGCTGCCTTAACTATAACTTTCTCCCCTGCTCACCCCCGGGGACCACCAACATATTCAAGGAGGAGGGGGCGCACAATCCCCTTCCTGGGCCGATTTCAGCCCTGGGGACCCCAACCCCTGGGGCTCGCCATAAGAAAAGGTCAGTGCCTTGGTGCCCACCCATTGGGACCGTAATTGGAGCCACAGTCCCCCGCAGCCACACCCGGCTTCATCATCCAATGAGAGTTGGCATTGCTCCGTCCCACAGGGAATAGCTAATAATACTGCTCCCTCTGGGAAAGAGCAATATTTAGATCAGGTTCCCTGCCTGCAGCACTGTGGGTTGGGAAACAGATCTAAAGTCCGATCCTAGATGGCAGGAGCATTTTTGAAGTTGCAGCCAACTGGGAGCAGACTTAGTATTTACTCAACTTGGTGGGAAATTTAAAAATGCTGCCGCCAAGTTTGAGCAAACACAGGTTTCCCTGCGGCCACTGATGTGGGCATGGAGAACACTAAGACCCGGGGGTGGGCTCCCTAGGACATAGCCTGCGAGCCGACACCGGGGAATGCGGTCCCCGGAACCATTGATGTCTCAGGGAGGGGTAGGCATGGGGACCCCTTCCCTTAAAGGACTCATCCCCAGGGGTGGGCTCCCCTGGGGCTTTACATGTTCAGCACGGGGGAAAGCATGGCTCCCCTCCTCATTTTGTGAATTTTTGGCCATGGAGGTGGGCGCCCTGAGGCTTTTAAGAGGCACGGGGTGCACTTCCCTCCTCCCCTTAAAATTATTTTTGGCTATGGGGTGGGCTCCCTGGTGCCTCTGGAAGCTCTGGGAGGGGGGCCAAAGCAGACCCCTCTCCTTTATTGGCCCAGCACTGGGGGGGGGGGGGGGAGGTAGGCTCCCAGGGCTTATAATAAATAAATGCAACCTGGCTGCCATTTTGTTATTTGGAATTTTTTTTCCATCCCGCTACACTCTTGCAAGATTGCAGCATTTTTTGCAGTTTTCTTTCTTTGGCCCGGGGAGGGTCCCTCTGCCCTGCACCCCCCACTATGGGGCCTAGTGGGTCAGGGTATTCCTACCCAGTCCCTATATGTTGTTTTTAGAACTTAAGGACAAGGGAATAAGTCCTCAAGTCCTGTAATGACTGGCAGCAACATCTCTCTCATGTTGCTGACAGCTAATCAGAGCACTCGCTCTGACTTGAGTGGGAGTGAGATGGCATAAGGGAAGTTAAGTTTCCTGGGGCAATCAACAATGCTCCATTTTTTAATTGGCGCTCCCTCAAGTGTCTCCAAAACTCTTGCGAGCCCAACCATCCAAATACCTATATTTTTTTTAACCTTATAATCTCAAAAACTACTGAACTAATTTATACCACTGCACAATCTGCAGAACAAGATCTAGCTTCCTGGCAAATTTGATGTAATTCCGTTCAGCAGGTTTTGCTGTAGCCTTTCTTAAAGAAATCTATGGAAAATGGGGATTTTGCTTTTTGGGTCCCCCCCTTTCCCTCAGTCCCGCTTGATGGATCATCCCAAAACTTACAAGGATGAAGCTGAGGTGAATTAAAGTTTGTTTTGTAAAGTTTTGTAAAGATGAGTCAACGGGGACAAAGTTATTAGCAAACCAAAAAACGCTCCAACTAACTACAACTACCTAATGGCACTAGGTGAATAATATACATATATATATATATATCTATATATATCTATCTATATATATATATATCTATATCTATCTATCTATCTATCTATCTATCTATATATATATATATATATATATAAAATTTCCACTCTCTGCGCAGTGATCCTCACGCCAAAGAAGACGAGAGAGACGGACTCTTCAAATCAGCAGCAGTCGCTGGTAATTTTTTTTTTAATCATATAAACAGTGCTATGCTGTGCCCTCTACCAAACGTGTTTCGGCGATCCCGGTCGCCTTGCTCGCTGGTAAATTAGTGCTCACCCCCTCCTTATTTTAAAATACACTTCTACCAATCACTGATCATCACAATGCATGAAAATGGAGAACAGACTATGTATACTTCAGCACATAGAAAGAGTTACATTTGTATTGAAAGACAGACCTCTTATTTTTCCGAGTGGCTGTCTATTAACCGCAAACTAATACATCTTGGTTCCTAATAAAAACACACCATTAAAATATGTACATATTTTAGAAAAAACATATAAGTATCTATATAATTGTGTTTAAAATAAAGGAAACCAATTATCTCACTGTGCAAAGATGCGTTAAGAATTAAATTCCTATATCGAAGGAATCTAAACATAGTAGCGGTGGTTCATAATCTTAATTGTGCAAATTGCATTTGTCTTATCCTCCTTTGAATTAGACGATCAGCATGAGCATGTGCAAAACCATTTAAAGTGCTTAATGTGTAAGTATATCTCCCAGCCGAAAGTTTAGAATAAATTTGAAGTGCAAAAAAGTGCATTAAGCTAAAAAGGGTCAGGGTTAATGGGCAGTGTCGTTTAACATTTGATCTTTGAATTTCATATCTGTACAAATACATTTATTCATTCATTAGTTATTGACTTATTAAATCTGTATTATCAGCAATTGACAGTGGCTATGACAAAGAGTGATTTAACCCAATACTTTCAGAGCTTGCAGATAGATCTTTAGTACAATGATGCTATGTCTCCAAACATCTAAAAAATGTATAAGCCCTTTGGACCCACTTGATTAGGGTCCATGTCTAAATGATAAAACAATATGCGACACTGTTATGTAGTAAACCCAATAAATACATCCAAAGCTACCCAATACATAAATAAATATATATTATATAGAAGTGTGGCTCACTGGTTAGAGGAGGTAGACCCTGAAGCAGAGGTCAGACCCGGGACCAGGGTTCAATTCCCGACGTGGCAGGGTCTTGAGCCCAAATATCCACGGACTCGATAATTCTCGTTTCAGTGCCTACTCGAATCACGGGTTCACACTCTGAAGCTCTGGGCATCAGCTTGCTTAATCTCCGCTACGGCCCCCCCGCGGCGGGATGCCTGGCTTTCACCTTGGGGATGCCCAGTACGGGTATCTTACAGGGATAAAGCCAGGACGGGTTAACAAGGCAAGCGCCGAGATGCCTACGGGTAATCGAGCGCTATATAAGAACTAATAATAATAATAATAATAATTAAATAGATTAAATATATTAAATAGGTTAAAAAAACTGTCCTAATGGTTAAAATCCTCAACAAAATGCCATTCTGTACCTTCTCCATGATTTCGCCACTTGCCCAGTACAGTATTCACTACGGTAACTAAGATCCTATTCCGATGGTGTCATTGTGATATTACCCTATTATAGGAAGTGGTGCAGGTCTTCACAGATATTAAGGCCATGTGGGCTTTTAGTTTCTAGCTCCACTATGTACCTGCTCTCGAGACGGCGTAGCCGTTTCTCTCTGTCTCCACCTCTTTAATTCATTGGGACATTGTCTATCACAAAATACTGCAATACATTCAGGTTATTGCCATGCTCTTGTTTAACATTTCTAGCCACCGGGTAGGTTGGGTCAGAATTGACCGTGGCTCTCAAGTGTTGCAGTATTCTAGCCTGTACCGGTAGTTTTGTGCTGCCCACATATTTCAATCCACACGAGCATTTCAACACGTATACGGCATATTCGGTCTTGCACGTATAGTGCCCCTTGATTTTAATGGGTATATCTGAGAATGCATTGGTGTAGGATTTCGTGTTTGTCCCGAATTTACAGGCACGGCATGAACTGCACTTAAAAAAAACTTTCCTGGCGGGCAGCCACTCTTTCTTGCTGTATGTCTCCGGGCTGGTTTTTACAAGATCAGACCTCATGAAGTGAGCTTTACGGAATGTAAATTTGGGTTTCTGCTGATATAGTTCTTTTAGTACAGTGTCAGTTGTCACTATGGGCCATTCTTTACTGACTATATTTTTGATCGCTTGGGATTGTCTGCTGAAGGTGGATATGAACCTGCAGGTTCTGTTCGTGCTAACCTCCTGACTAACCTCGCCTTGGGTGGGTCCCTCTCCTTGACTATAGATGTTTGGCTTAGCTTTCTTCTGTAATAGGGTTCCTCTGTCAAGCTGGTTGGCTTTGCGTAAGGCCATCGCCAATTTCTTCTCTGCATAGTCTCGCTCTAATAGCCGTTCCCTGGCTTTGGTTTGTGCCTTGATGCACGCGGTCTCAGTACTACATGCTCTCCTGATTCTGAGGAATTCACCATAGGGTAGACTCGATATGGTGTGGTGGGGGTGAAAACTACTGGCATGGAGCAACGTGTTTCCTGCCGTGGGTTTCTGGAACAGGCTCGTTTCTATTATTCCGGCCTGTATGGTCACCAGGATATCTAGTAAACTAATGGAGGTGGCTTCTATATGGTGTGTGAACCTTATATTGAGAGAATTTATGTTAATTGTATCTACAAATTTCTCAGCTTCTCCCTCTGTTCCTCTCCATATGATGAATATATCATCAATGAACCTCCATAGCTCTACAATGTGGTTTTCACATAGAACCCCATGCTCACCCCTGAGGACATGCTCCTCCCACCTGCCCACATGTAGACATGCATAGCTGGGGGAGAAGCATGCCCCCATAGCCACCCCCTGTAACTGCCTGTAAATTTTGCCATCAAATAAAAACAGATTATTATATAAACACCAATGAATCATTTTTAGCAGCATTTTGTTGTGACTATAGCATTCCATGTTACGCTGTTTTAAGAAGTGCTCCACTGCATTCAGACCATCGGTGTGTTTTATACAGGTGTACAGGGATGTAATGTCTAAGGTTACGAGTAAAAAGTTGTCTTCCCAGTGAATTCCATTAAGCTTTGCCAGAAAATCACGTGAGTCCTGGATGTATGAGGGTAATTTTGTTACGAATTCCTGCAGGTAAAAATCCACGTATTTGGATGTGTTTTCGAAGGAACTATCGATCGCAGAGATTATGGGGCGTCCTTGCAATGGGTTGATCCCTTTATGTATTTTTGGGATGAGGTAGAACGTAGGTAGTGTGGGGTGAGCATTCTGGAGGAATTTATTCTCATCTTTTGTAATGAGTCCCTCTCTTACCCATTTGTTCAGTTCCTTTTTGTACTCTTCATTTATTTTATAAACAGTAACCCCATTTGACACCTCATAACAGTCCACCTCATTCAAGTGTCTTAACGCCTCTTCTCTGTATTCCTTTTTGTCCCAAAGGACAATATTTCCACCTTTGTCAGCTCTGTTTATTACCACAGTGTCATTGTTTTTTAGCTTCGTCATCAGTTGAAAGTATTGTTTGTCTCTTTCTGTGGTTTTTGATTTGGATCTGCACGTCTTCCTTTGTAGTGTCTTTAGTTCCTCAGTTACTCGCTCATGGAAGACGTCTATTGCGTCCCTTGGCATTACCGGGACAAAAGTGGAGGGTGCTTTAAATGGACTCGATAGTCCTCCTCTAGTTGTTACATCCTCTTGATCAAGTAATTCTTGAGTGTTTATTGCAGCCTCCTCTGTTCCATTCTCCCTTAAATTATGGAGAGTTCTTAACAGTGGAATCTCTTTTAATGTGAGTCCACCTTTCTTTCTAGTTAATTGTGCAGTGTCAGACGTCTCCACAGCTCCCGGTTTCTTGATGGCAAAATACTTGCTCAGTTTCAGTTTTCTGACAAACTTGTAGACATCTACTCTGGTTTGGGTAAAATTTAAGTTACTCTCAGGACAAAAACTAAGGCCCAACGTTAATAATTGTTTCTCAGCCTCATTCAGTTCAATACTAGTCAGGTTTACTATGGTTTGGTCATTTTCTGTGTTCACTATTGTTTTTTCCAATTGCGCTTTTTCTGTTGCCAGTTTCCTCGCCCTCTTCCTCCGTTCGCGGCAGTTCCGGTTTCTTTCTGCGTTTGTGGGTTTTGCTGGTAACGCGGTCTCAGGGACTGGATTCTTTGTTCCCGGATATACTCCAGTTACTCCGCATAAGATAAAGGGCCTAGGGTCTCCGCTTGACCTGTGCTCCCTCTATCTGAGTCATTATCACTTGACATAAAGCTTCCCTCTGATCCGGTACTTTCAGTGAGGGCAGTTGAAGTGGGCGGTTGATTTACTTTATCACCTCCTCCTTGTGCTGAGGTGATCACTTTATTTAGTTTCTGTTTTTTCACCTGATCGTATTCGCGCGCAAATGTGAATACTTGACCTTGGTCATAGTCGTTCTTGTCCCTGGCAAATTTCCATATCTTTCTTTTCTTGATTGTGTCCTCCAGTTTACTCTTTCTCACGTGCATTCCCTTTATTAATTTGTCAATTGTGTCTTTATTGCTGTCATTCACAAGGGCATCAATCTCTTCGGGTAGGCGCTTAATTTCTTTTAGGTCTACTTCCCGATCCACTCGCGCAAATTTTATCAGGAGACACACTAAGCGCATGGACGGTTCTAAGTTACTTTCCGCCCATTCTTCAAGTAACAAGGTGTTAGGCTTCTCGAAACTCGGCGCTAACATTATGCGGAGTCCTCGGGGTATTATACCCGCCTCGTGATACTTTTCTAAAGATTTTGCCTCCCACCATTTAGTCACTTCGCTTCTATGGTGTTTCTCCAATTGTTTGAGTGTGTTCCTTAGGTTCGAATGTTGATCAGTTTTCTCCGGCGCTGCCCCTTGATTTTTCTCAATTAGTGGTAAGTTACCAAACAGATCATCTGCCACTTTCTCCCTGTCTTGATCTGTGATTCCCATAATGGCACAGCAGTTTATGTTCGCACTTGAATCTTTCAAACCCACTTGCACCACCCCGGTACCCTGGGGGCCACACGGCTTCGAACAATGCGGGGCCGACATGTGGAACACGGCTGTGGGATTAAAAGTGGACACTGCTGGCGGTGGCCCATCCAGGGCTTTTAAATTTGGGACAGAAATTAGTGCTACCATCCAAGGTTAGAATACCTGGACTACATTTCCCATAGTGCAGTGCTGTCATTGGACAGGCCCATCAAGGGGCAGGATTACAGCGCTATGAAAAGAGTCCAGGAGCATGCACTCACCCAGCGATTGCCTCTGAGGAAGAGAATTTTGAAACACGTCAGGCTCTCGGACCAGTGACTGTCTGATTGAAACTGCCGCAAGAGCCTGCTTGTACCCTGGTAATAAAAAGGTTTGCCACCTTTCAACCGTGTTCGTGTGCTGTTCAATTGTGTGGGCAACTTGGAGCGTATATTTAGGGCTCCTGCCCCAGCCGCCGAACTTGCACCACCCTGGTACTCTGGGGGCCACGCGGCTTTGAACAATACGGGGCCGACATGTGGAACACGGCTGTGGGATTAAAAGCGGACACTGCTGGTGGTGGCCCATCCAGGGCTTTTGAATTTGGGACAGAAATTAGTGCTACCATCCAAGGTTAGAATACCTGGACTACATTTCCCATAGTGCAGTGCTGTCATTGGACAGGCCCATCAAGGGGCGGGATTACAGCGCTATGAAAAGAGTCCAGGAGCACGCACTCACCCAGCGATTGCCTCTGAGGAAGAGAATTTCGAAACGCGTCAGGCTCTCGCACCAGTGACTGTCTGATTGAAACTGCCACCAGAGCCTGCTTGCATGAGGGAATGCCGGATTTGGGTGTACACTTGGAGGTAGCTGAATACAGTGCTACTGACGATTTAATAATTATTACGAAGACGTGCAAGCCAAGAATGCACATTCACATGGATGGAATGATAATCTATTGAAACGCTGTGACATTGAGCTCTGGATATTGGATACAAATAAAATACAGAAAGAAGAATTGACGACTGACGTTGTGTTTAATAATCTTCCCTACCCGTAATAGGCTGGGACGGAATTATAACCAGCTCGGAGGTGAAAACGATTAAAAGTTTTTCTATACAGCCCTGAGGAAGTCGTGGGTGATCTGCCCGAGCGACGAAACATGTGTCGACGTTAGCTGGAGCAGCTGTTGTGACATTAAAAATACATCTTGTCAACGATAAAAGACACATTGATTTGTTGATATATGTATGGTGGTGTGCTAGGTTGTACTCTCAGAGCCTGCTTGTACCCTGGTAATAAAAAGGTTTGCCACCTTTCAACCGTGTTCGTGTAGTGTTCAATTGTGTGGGCAACTTGGAGCGTATATTTAGGGCGGCTGCCCAAGCCGCCGAACTTGCACCACCCCGGTACCCTGGGGGCCACGCGGCTTCAAACAATGCAGGGCCGACATGTGGAACACGGCTGTGGGATTAAAAGCGGACACTGCTGGCGATGGCCCATCCAGGGCTTTTGAATTTGGGACAGAAATTAGTGCTACCATCCAAGGTTAGAATACCTGGACTACATTTCCCATAGTGCAGTGCTGTCATTGGACAGGCCCATCAAGGGGCGGGATTACAGCTCTATGAAAAGAGTCCAGGAGCACGCACTCACCCAGCGATTGCCTCTGACGAAGAGAATTTTGGAACGCGTCAGGCTCTCTCACCAGTGACTGTCTGATTGAAACTGCCACCAGAGCCTGCTTGTACCCTGTACCCTGGTAATAAAAAGGTTTGCCACCTTTCAACCGTGTTCGTGTGCTGTTCAATTGTGTGGGCAACTTGGAGCGTATATTTAGGGCAGCTGTCCCAGCCACCGAACTTGCACCACCCCGGTACCCTGGGGGCCACGCGGCCTCGAACAATGCGGGGCCGACATTTGGAACACGGGTGTGGGATTAAAAGCGGACACTGCTGGCGGTGGCCCATCCAGGGCTTTTGAATTTGGGACATAAATTAGTGCCACCATCCAAGGTTAGAATACCTGGACTACATTTCCCATAGTGCAGTGCTGTCGTTGGACAGGCCCATCAAGGGGCGAGATTACAACACTATGAAAAGAGTCCATGAGCACGCACTCACCCAGCGATTGCCTCTGAGGAAGAGAATTTTGAAATGTGTCAGGCTTTCGCACCAGTGACTGTCTGATTGAAACTGCCATCAGAGCCTGCTTGTACCCTGGTAATAAAAAGGTTTGCCACCTTTCAACTGTGTTCGTGTGCTGTTCAATTGTGTGGGCAACTTGGAGCGTATCCATACTAATATTATAAAGAGAGAGCCCAAACCTTTGAGGCGGGTTAATCTCAGTAGCCACAGCACCAATCACAACACCCAATACAGCGTTGAAAAGGGCAGTTGCAGCAGAAGGACATAGGCTATGCAGACGGCCACCATATACATTTAAAAGGTAAAAGAACCGTGCCAGCAAAGTAGTCCCTTGTGGGAGTGTCTGCGTTGTGCTGTGGGCGTGGGCTGGGGGCGTGACTAACGCTGGGGACGTGTGGTATGGCCATCATATCGTGGGCTGTGGGCGTGTGCTTGGGGCGCGACAAATGCTGGGGGCGTGAGAAACACTGGGGGCGTGTGTCCGCCCTTCATGCCATGTGAGTCGTACATACAATCGCCAATTACGTTGCTGTGCAGCATCAAGGGGCACGCTGGGGGCGTGACACGCTGGGGGCGTGAGAAACGCTGGGGGGCATGAGAAACGCTGGGGGCGTGTGTCCGGCCTCCATGCCATGTGAACGCAATTGCGCCGCATCAAGGGGCACGCTGGGGTCGTGAGAAACGCTGGGGGAGTGTGCTACGTTCTGCCCTTCATGCCATGTGGGTCGTACATTAATCAGAAGATCGTCTGCTGTGGCCATGTGCTGGGGGCGTGACAAACGCGTTCAGCTGGAGGCGTGGTAAGTAACGTTACTGCAGCCTCTCCTGTGCGCTGTTACTGAACTCTCTCATTCAATGAAATTACACGCGCCTGCTACCATCAACCAGGGCTTCAGCCGGGCTCAGGCGGCGGATCAGTACACTCATTACACGCGTCTGATAACATCAACCAGGGCTGCCACTGGGCCTCAAGCGGGGGAACACGCGCCTGCTAACATCAAACAGGCCTGCATCTGGGCCTCAAGCGGGGGATCACGCAAATGAGCATGTCTGCGGGGACAATTACTGCAGCCTCTCCTACTCACTGTCACTCAACTCTCTCATTAAACGGATTTACCCGCGGCTGATAACTCTCATTCAACGACATTACACGCGCCTGCTAACATCAACCAGGGCTGTAGCCGGGCTCAGGTGGCGCATCACTACACCAATTACACGCGCCTGCTAATATCAACCAGGGCTGCAGCTGGGCCTTCTCCGTCCCGATTCTAATGAAACAAAAAATGTTGTCTACCGCAAGATTTTAAAATAAATTGCCCTTGCCAAATACACACATTCTATTTCATACCTGGACAATGTCGGGACGGGCTGCTAGTATATATATATATATATATATATATATATATATATATATATATATATTGCCACAAAGTGATCCTCAAACCTTGCGAGAGCGCTCCACAGTGTGTGCTCAGCCCAGGGGTCGGATCCAGACCCAGGAAAATTTCAGCAAACAAAAGAGGCGGTACATCAGGAATTATTTTTTAAGTCTTTTTAATCAAGACTTCACCCCACCAACGCGTTTCAGCCAACACTGGCCTTGCTCACGGTTGGTTAGTCCCTCTTCAGTGTTAGTATATGTACTATCCCATATCTAGCCATTTAGGAGGCATTGTGGGAATTGTAGTTACAATATTATTGTGTGAGAAAATAATGAAAATAAAAGAAAGAAAATTGTGTGCTTTTTAAGTAACTGCACATTAGTGACTGATAGTTCACTGGGGCTGTATCAATGTAGACAATTCTCGGTATAGTACCCAAGTCCTGCATTCATGTTCCTCATTGTTGTAATTATATTCCCAATAGATGGTATAGTACCAAATTGTCATACTGAGAACATATTCATTCAAGATGAACATGCAGATCCTCTCCAAAGTTCATCCCTTTCGGGTGTTTCGTTCTGAGTCTGACTATCATGCGTGATTCCATTTGTCGCAGCCTTCGAACCACATCCCCACCTCTCTCCATTTTGTCCAGCATTTTTGCACCATAGAAATGCATTTGTCTCCAGTCTCCGTTTTGGCAAATGCTCATGTGTTTTGCTGTGGCATATTGCATATTAGAGTTTTTGACTGCTCGGATATGTTCCAAAATTCGTTTTTTTAACGTACAGGTTGTACATCCCACGTACTTCAGTCCACATTTGCATTCTATGATATATACAAAATTCTTTGAAGTACATGAAATCTGTTGTTCAATTCTCATTGATTTCCCATCAGGTTCCTCGATCACTTTCATGCTTTTGACAATCTTGCACGCTTTGCAAGAGTTGCATGGTGTGAACCCTTTTCGTTGGTTTTGCAGCCAGTTCGGCTTCTGTTTTTCTTGAAAGTGACTTCGAACCAGCAAATCTTTAATGGATGTATTCTTTTTGTATGTTATTAGCGGTGTTTCACCGAGAACTGTTCCAATGTCTGGATCCCCAGACAGTAAGTGCCAGTATTTTTTCAATATGCGTGCAATTTTTCCACTTTCCTTGCTGAAAGTTGTTATAAATCTAGGAGGTGTGTGGGTTTCAGTTTTTTTAGGCTGTTCCATTAGTGTTTGTGTCCTTGTTTTCAAATCAATTTTTCTTTTGCATTGTGTTAGTACTCTTTCTTTGTAACCTCTTGCCCTGGAGAAATATCTGGAAGTTAAACGGATTCCTCGTGGCCTAAGAATATTCACGATGCCTACGCATTTTGAAGTAAAAAAGGTACTAATTGAAGAATGGATTGAAAACAACACACAATGTTCGCTCAATATGATGCGCATTCTAGTGAAACATGCACGCATTGAGGGGGATGAGATCACACAAAAAATAAAAGACCTGGAAGACAAAATATCTAAAGAAACCAATCAAGATGAAGTAGCCAAGCTACGTATAGATATGGAAACAAGATTAGACTCCTACGAAAGTGAGGTCGAGGAGCGAAAAGAGCGTAAATTCCAACGAGATGAGCAGGACTACATTCAGGGCAGAATTCTCACATTTGCCAGAAAATATGATAATCTGAAGAAGAACTATCCCACGCAAAAATTAATGTCAAGTGCAAGTGAATCAAGCATCAGTGATGATGGCTCAACACGCAGCGCGTACCAGACAAAAAACTGGTCTGTTTTAGAGGAGGTCGAATTGGTCAACTTGGAGAAGAGCATTTCGAGAGGCGGAGGAAGAGGGAGGGGAAGGCGACCATACCCCAACCGAGGACGCAGAGGAAGAGGCAGGGGGCCACAAAACCAGACAACCCCCGCATTAGCCACCGAAAAATCCGCAGGGCAAGACGCAGAAAAACGTCAGTACCCCCTCCGCAATCGCAATCCGAAACAAACTTAATAGTGAATTTTTCAGAACATCAATTAACAGAGACTGAGAAAAGTGTTTTGAACAAGGGATTATCATTTTGTCCGGAAGCTCATTTTGATTATACAGAAACAAGAATAGACTTGTATAAATATATCAGAAAGCTGAAATTAGCAAAAGTACATGCAGGAAAATCCACTGAGCCTCCCAATACTGTGGAAGAGAATACAGATGATATCATGTTCAACACTATTGCAGACATACCAGACTTGAGAAACAGTTTTGAATCACTATTTGACCTGAGTGGCACATCGATATCAGATGCGGAATTGTTGGAAGAGTTAAATATTCCAACAGATGAGAGACCAGCCACCGGATTAAAAAGAAAATCAAGATACTATCCGATCTTATCACCTGGCAATAAAATCGATCTCTTCGCAGAAGCCATAACAAAGGAAATTGACAACTTATCCAAAGTAAGAGATAAGACACGTGAAAATCTCACAAAAACAGAGCGAGAAGCCATTAAAACACTGATGAACAACGACAAAGTCACCATAAAGCCAGCGGACAAGGGGGGCAATATCGTGCTAATGAGAACATCTGACTATGTATGCGAAGCCATGAGACAAATGAACCAAGAAAATAATTATCAGAGAATGGAAAATAACCCATATGTGAATATGAAGAGAGAATTACAAAAATACCTGGAAATTTGGCACGCAAAAGGTCTAATAGATGAAGATGAAAAGAAGTATCTAATAATTGACCATCCAGTAACACCTTGTATATATTTTCTCCCAAAGATTCACAAGACTTTAAACCATCCTCCAGGAAGACCAATTGTCTCAGCATGTGGGTCATTATATGAGAACATTTCCAACTATGTGGATAAATTTTTAGCCCCTATTGCACAAAGTCTTCCCTCATACATCAAAGATACTGGGGACTTCTTAAGAATACTGATGAATGTAGATTGGAACCCAGAATATTTGTTAGTTACCATTGATGTAGTCTCACTCTACACTTCGATCCGTCATGAGATCGGGATGCAAGCTGTTGAATATTATCTGAAGCAACGTAACATCATTTATCTGGAACATTCAAAAATGCTAATCAAAATGATTGACTTATGCCTGAGGAACAACGTATTTTTCTTTGACAAACAGTTATTCAAACAAATCTGTGGCACGGCCATGGGCATTTCTCTATCTCCTAACTATGCAAACATCACAATGGGGTGGTGGGAGAAGACTGTGGCGTGGAATGAGGAGAACCAACACGATTTGGATCGAATAATATTGTGGGTGCGTTACATTGACGACCTGTTCATTATTTGGCATGGTACAAATGATCAATTCCAAACTTACTTCAACAAATTGAATCAGAATGAAATAGGTCTACAGTTCACATGTAACACGAGCACAAAGGAAATAGATTTTTTGGACACTAAAATATATGTGTCGAATGACAAACTTGAATCTACTCTATTTCGCAAAAAAACAGCAACGAACAGTGTGCTCCACGGAACGAGCTTCCATCCAACATCCCTGTTACGGAGCATACCTTATGGAGAATTCACACGCCTCAAACGAAATTGTTCTGTGCCGGAAGATGCGGAGAGAGTAATACAGGAAAGCAAATGCAGATTCAGAGCAAGAGGTTACAAAGAAAGAGTACTAACACAATGCAAAAGAAAAATTGATTTGAAAACAAGGACACAAACACTAATGGAACAGCCTAAAAAAACTGAAACCCACACACCTCCTAGATTTATAACAACTTTCAGCAAGGAAAGTGGAAAAATTGCACGCATATTGAAAAAATACTGGCACTTACTGTCTGGGGATCCAGACATTGGAACAGTTCTCGGTGAAACACCGCTAATAACATACAAAAAGAATACATCCATTAAAGATTTGCTGGTTCGAAGTCACTTTCAAGAAAAACAGAAGCCGAACTGGCTGCAAAACCAACGAAAAGGGTTCACACCATGCAACTCTTGCAAAGCGTGCAAGATTGGCAAAAGCATGAAAGTGATCGGGAACCTGATGGGAAATCAATGAGAATTGACCAACAGATTTCATGTACTTCAAAGAATGTTGTATATATCATAGAATGCAAATGTGGACTGAAGTACGTGGGATGTACAACCTGTATGTTAAAAAAACGAATTTTGGAACATATCCGAGCAGTCAAAAACTCTAATATGCAATATGCCACAGCAAAACACATGAGCATTTGCCAAAACGGAGACTGGAGACAAATGCATTTCTATGGTGCAAAAATGCTGGACAAAATGGAGAGAGGTGGGGATGTGGTTCGAAGGCTGCGACAAATGGAATCACGCATGATAGTCAGACTCAGAACGAAACACCCGAAAGGGATGAACTTTGGAGAGGATCTGCACGTTCATCTTGAATGAATATGTTCTCAGTATGACAATTTGGTACTATACCATCTATTGGGAATATAATTACAACAATGAGGAACATGAATGCAGGACTTGGGTACTATACCGAGAATTGTCTACATTGATACAGCCCCAGTGAACTATCAGTCACTAATGTGCAGTTACTTAAAAAGCACACAATTGTCTTTCTTTTATTTTCATTATTTTCTCACACAATAATATTGTAACTACAATTCCCACAATGCCTCCTAAATGGCTAGATATGGGATAGTACATATACTAACACTGAAGAGGGACTAACCAACCGTGAGCAAGGCCAGTGTTGGCTGAAACACGTTGGTCGGGTGAAGTCTTGATTAAAAAGACTTAAAAAATAATTCCTGATGTGCCGCCTCTTTTGTTTGCTGATATATATATATATATATATATATATATATATATATATATATATATATATATATATATATATATATATATATATATATATATATATATATATATATATATATATATATATATATATATATATATATATATATATATATACTTGAAGATGAAGGATCACAAGAAAACAACAGCCAGCCAGGGCAAAAATCTGGATCCCAAAGGATACAATGAGTCACAAAGAAATAAAATATCCAAGAAAGAAGTGACTCAAACAGATATATTCACCAAAGAACAAAAATATATTTCCACTACAACGTTGTATATACATTTAAATATATATATATTTTAAAAAAAACAGAAGGAGTTTGCGACTCATTCCCTCTCTCTTGCAGAGAGGTTTGTTTGAATATATATATATATATATATATATATATATATATATTTTGTTGGACCTGGCCCTTTTGGCAGGTTCACCCCGAAACTTTTTGCTTTTTCCTAGCCTGTTTCTGTGACCTGGTGTTAGTGATTTTAGGCCTCTGCGCACTTTTTCACTTTGTTCGTTTTGGGCACACCTTTGCTGACGATTCTGCCACATGCACATTGGAATGTGCCATCATTCCTTCCCCCAAGCAACACCATCCCGAGGTCCTACCGCATTGGATTCTGGGACATGTAGTCTCCCTTCATGCATGGGACGCTACACAGGTGTGCTGGAACTACAGAGGGCGGTGCGGACTCACAACAGCGAGTTCTTAAGAGTCAGAACTTACCAGCGAAGTGCATCTCATCTGTGGAGACTTTGGGCGCTGACGACGGCAAACAACGGCCAGAAATGCATCCGCCACTTCTTTTCAATAAACGGCCTCCAACTGTTCCCCTTGGGTCTCTGCTCTTCTTTTGTCGGGGAGGAGTTCTTGTGACATTCAATTGTGCGGTAGCCAGAAACGCACTTCAGAGATCCCTGCTTCGTTTGGGCAAAGACTTCACTGGCACGGACTGCGCAAGCTTTCCTCTGTTAATTTTTCAAAGGTATTTGATTGGTCTACGTCCGCCTTGGAGCCGGGGGAGAATAGTTGGTGGTAGCGAGGTCATCCAAACCCCGCACTGGGCTGCCTGCACTGTCAGTGTCGCCCCCGCCTCATGGACCCCGCAGCATCTGAGGCTGAGGCAGTACAGGGGAGCTGAGGAGGTCGTCACATTGAACTGCAAAGCCGGAGAATCTAAAACATTTCATTTTGTTTTTGTTCGTTTTGGGCACACTTTTGCTGACGATTCTGCCACATGCACATTGGAATGTGCCATCATTCCTTCCCCCAAGCAACACCATCCCGAGGTCCTACCACATGGGATTCTGGGACATGTAGTCTCCCTTCATGCATGGGACGCTACACAGGTGTGCTGGAACTACAGAGGGCGGTGCGGACTCACAACAGCGAGTTCTTAAGAGGCAGAACTTACCAGCGAAGTGCATCTCATCTGTGGAGGCTTTGGGCGCTGACGACTGCAAACAACGGCCAGAAATGCATCCGCCACTTCTTTTCAATAAACGGCCTCCAACTGTTCCCCTTGGGTCTCTGCTCTTCTTTTGTCGGGGAGGAGTTCTTGTGACATATATATATATATATATATATATATATATATATATATATATATATATATATATATATATATATATATATATATATATATATATTAAAAAAAAACAGAAGGAGTTTGCGACTCATTCCCTCTCTCTTGCAGAGAGGTTTGTTTGAATATATATATATATATATATATATATATATATATATATATATATATATATATATATTTTGTTGGACCTGGCCCTTTTGGCAGGTTCACCCCGAAACTTTTTGCTTTTTCCTAGCCTGTTTCTGTCACCTGGTGTTAGTGATTTTAGGCCTCTGCGCACTTTTTCACTGTGGTACAGTGTAAAGTGCTTGATCTCTCTGTGTATGTGTGGTGAGTGACCTGCCCTCCCATAGGAATGAATGGGGAATATGTATGCCCATGGTAGTTCCTGATGTGTGGGGAGTGCAGGGTCGAGTTTGATATGTGAGAACTCGTGAGACTGAATGCTGTGCAATGGTGTATGCGGCATGATTGTGTCTAGTCTAGAAGCGCCACTTTTAGAAGTTGGCATATTTTTGTAATTTGTGACTGGCGTGTGATTGGCTGGTGAGCCTGGCCAAGGAGTGCCTGAGCCTGCTTGTGGATTGACTGTCTGGTTTGAGTGTGACAGGGGCTGCAGAGCCCCCAGGAGGTTGTCTGAGTCAGCCCTATAACCAGTTCTAGCTGGTTCTCACACTGCCTGCACAAAGACTTCAAAGACTTTTCTCTGTATAAGAAGGGGCTGTGTCCCCTTCCAAAATTGTTCTTGTTTTTGGACTTGAATCTACCAGGGGCAGGCGCTGCCCAGCCCCTGGATGCCTGGAGGACTTCTGGGGGACCCCTCTGCCTTACCTGGGCTGAGTGGGGCGACTTTGCTTTGCCCCTTGGAATCTCTGGGACCTTTGGCAGCATGGAGAAGCTGCATTTCCTTTCAGATAACTTTGTCTTGCTTTTGCCTGGGCTTATTCTAGCCTAAAGCTCCTGGAAGCGCTTTGTTTGCCTCTAGCGCTTTGGAGCGCCTTATTTTGACCTTTGCAGCATGGAGCTGCTCTCTGACCTGCTCGTGGTTTGAGGCAGGAGCCCACCCTGCATTTAGCCCGAGTTTCGATATTTTTATGGATGGGTGCCACCCCATTTATTTAGTTGCCTAACGGGTGCTCACCCCGTTTCTATTCTTATTTTGCCAACCGAGGGTGCCCACCCCTCGTTTTGCCACTTTTTCATCACCGCCGCGGCCCTCGCGCCGCGACCAGGAAGTCAGGCACCGTAGTGCCTGATGTGGGGCGGGACTTCCGGTTCCCGGAGGAAGTCCCGCCTGCTGCCGCCTGCTGCCGCGCTCTGATTGGCCAGTCCGGCCGGCTGAGGAGAGAAGATGGCGGCGGCCGCTGCGGGGCTCCCGTGTGCCCGAGAGGGAGCCCCGAGAGAAGAGAGGAGCCGAGAGGTAGCGTGGCCGGGGCTCGAGTGAAGAGCCCTGTATGCGGGCAGAGCCCCAGCCCGATTGCAGAGAAGTGACAGGCAGCAGAGAGGACGCCGCAAAGAGCGGCGCGACGATGGAGCCTCCCCGCAGCAGGGCCGGTGAGTGGGGGCTTCTTGTTGGGTGCCTCGAGGCACCGTGCTCTGTCCTTGTCTGGAGCGGCCCCGTCTGGCAGCGGGCCGCTCCCACCTTGCCCCGCATTCTGTGTCGAGCCCCCGAGGCTCCGGGGGCATGTGCAATTCAGAGCCCAGAGAGGCTCTTGCGGGCATTTTTGGTAACCTGAGTCCTCCAACGAGGGCAGCATTTAGAAGGGGCGTGTGGGCACATTTTCGGTGCCCACCCCCCCTCCTGCCTGCGAGGTTCGGCCCCAGCCTCTTCGTTGTCGAGCCCAGAGAGGCTTGAGTGCCAGTTTGGGTATTTAGAGCCTGAGAGAGGCTCATGGGCATTTTTATGTACTGAGAGCCTGAGAGAGGCTCTGGGGGCATGCTTTGTTCTTTGGAGCCCCGAGAGGCTGTTATGTTATGTTATGTTAAAAAGTTTTGTACCGCGCTCGGTCACCAAACGGTTTCATGGCGCTCATAACAAATGCGGGACGGCAAAGGTGTGTATTACTCAAAAGCAGACTGGAAAAGATAGGTTTTTAACATTTTACGGAATCCACCCTAGGTGGGCAGTGTCGAAGGGCGGACGGGAGGGAGTTCCAGGTCTTAGGGGCACAAAAGGAAAAGCAAAAGCCGCCATGTTTTTTTCGTTTAATTTTTGGGACAACCAGCAGATTGTGGCCAGAAGAACGAAGGTCTCTGGAGGGAACATAACATTTCAGTTTAGAGGAGATAAAAGTGGGGGCAAGGTCAGAGAGGGCTTTAAAGATTGTGCAGCCCAATTTAAAAGTACAGCGCTGAGCTACTGGGAGCCAATGAAGGCTCCGCAGTAGTGGTGAGACATGCTGGTGTCGAGGTTGATGGTAAACCAGGCGGGCTGCCTGATTTTGCACAAGTTGCAATCTATGAAGGAGGTATGCGGGAATACCGGCATACAGGGTGTTGGCGTAGTCGATTCTCGACGTGACCAGGGCCATGATGACAAGGATCAGTGCGTCTCTGGTAAGAAATCTACAGATTTTACGTATCCTGCGTAGATGGAAAAAGCAGGATGACGTAACCGCACTGATCTGGGGCCCCAGGGATAAGTCACTAGAGATGACCACGCCAAGACTCTTCACAGATTTGACAGGGCAGGGAGGGAGCCCAAGTGAGGGAGGCCAAAAGCTGTTGTTCAATGGGTTGGCTGCTCCACCCACCAGGACAAGCTCCGTCTTAGTAGGATTCAATTTAAGTTGGCTATGGTACATCCATTCCGAGATCTCGAGCATGGTAGACTGAAAGATAGTACGAGAGGAAAGGGAGGTGTCAATGGGGAAAATTAGCTGTAAATCATCCGCATAATTGAAGATGGTAGCGGCAGAGTTATGCAGGGAGAAAATCAAAGGTTGCATGTATCGATTAAATAATAATGGGGATAGAGCGGAGCCCTGAGGGACACCGCAGGACAAAGGAAAGTAAGAAGCAGAAAAGGTAGACAGGTGCACTGCCTGGAAGCGACTATCCAGAAAGGACCGAACCCATTCCAAAGCCATGCCCTGAATGCCGGCGTTCCTTACACGGTCGATCAAGATAGCATGATCGACCGTGTCAAAAGCCGCCGACAGGTCCAACAGGACAAGGGCCTGGGAGATGTTATTATCGGCACCCTTTCTAAGAGTGTCCATGACAGCCACGATGACCGACTTGGTGGAATGGAGAGGGTGAAATCCGGCTTGCTGGGCCTCCAAGAAGGATGAAGACTCAATGAAGGCACTCAGGCAATGGGTGACATAAGTTTGCAAAATTTTCCCCAAATAGGGGAGAAGAGAGATGGGTCTATAATTACTCAAGACCGTTGGGTCAGCATTGGTCTTTTTTAAAATAGGTGGCACCACTGCCTGTTTAAAAGAATCTGGGACCACCCCTGTGGCCAATGAGTTGTTAAGTAGGGCCAAGGGAGGACCAGGGCAAGCCAAAAAGACTTCACTAAGAATCTGGGGGGGACAGCAATCAATAGGGGAGCCGGAGCTCACTTTGCGCAAGACCGAACAAAACTCAGGGAGGGAAATCGGGGGAAAAACATCCAGGCAGCAGGGATTACTGGGAGGTAAAGGAGGGGGATGGGGGGATGAGGGCAGAGGAATGTTGCTCTTAATGGTAATAATTTTGTCCATAAAAAAAACATTGAGTGAGTCACATAAAGATTGTGAAGGTTGGGGTTGAGGGGTGACTCGGTCTGGTAGAGAAAGCTCGTTCACAATGCCGAAAATGTCCTTTGCCTTAGAGGCAGACTCCATAATTTTTGGGGAGAAGTAGGTAGTTTTGGCCAATAGGATTGATTTTTTATAGGCTCTCAGACGATCAACGAAATCAATTTTCAGCTGATGGTCATAATTACGCCTCCAACGGCGCTCCGCCTGGCGTAAGGCCAGTTTGTCTGCCTTCAGTTCCCGCCCCTATTTTGATTCACGAGCCCAGCAAGGCTCGAGGTGCCATGGGTTTCACAGCCTGAGGGCCCCATGGTGCATATATAGTTTTAGAGCCTGTGTGGCTCCAACGTCTGGGGCATGTGATATGCCCAGAGCCTGTGTGGCTCCAGCAGTGGGCGCAGTTTGCGCCTAAGGGTCAGCGAGGACCCTGTTGACGTTTTGAAGTTCCCAGCTGCCCAGCAATTAGTGGGCAGCTGCACCGTTTAGGTCTCGTGACTGTTCCCAGGTGCCCAGCAAGTAGTGGGCACCTGCACCGTTTAGGCCCCTGACATTGAGACACAGGGCGTCCTAGCCCCAACAAGGCCAGTTGGTGGCTTATATAGGTTTTGCGCAATTGTGTGGTTTTTACTTGCACCTCTGAATGTTTTAAGCATCATGTGTCTTTGCGCTATTGAGTTGTGTTTTCTTTCCTGGCATCTCTGAATGTTTTTAATGCATCATGTGTCTTCCTTGATTTTACACCTCTGAATGTTCTATGCATCATGTGTTTACCTTTGTTCTTAACACCGCTGAATGTGTAGGTTTATGCATCATGTGTTTCCCTTTACTACTCCTCTGAATGTATATTTATGAATCATGGGTAATGTGTTCTTTCCTAGACCCCTAAACGCTGTGTGATACTTAGGTGGTTGTTCTTTTTAGTACAGGTGGTCCTAGTGAGGTCCTTGCCCCCTGCGTGACATTCTCCTAAGGTGGTTAGGGTTGCGTAGGTGGTACTTACCTGTTACCAGTAGATACTGGTTGTGATTTATAACTGTTACTTTGTGCTACAGTGATTTTATATCCTTTTATTCTAATTTCTGACAGTATTTCATTTCTAAAAGTGTTGATTCTGACAGTGGTCCATGTGGCCCTGTCTTGTACATAATCCCTTGTGAATATTGCCCGTGCCAGTTGGCACAATGTACATGTGTGATTTTTATCTGATGCGTTTTGACAATACAAAAGTTATTTTAATATAACCTTGTGTGGAGTTCCTTTTGTGGTGTGCCTAGGATGTTGTTGCTGTTGTGTGCTGGTGCAAATGCTTTACGCATTGCCTCCGAGTTTAGCCTTACTGCTCGAGCCAAGCTACCAAGGGGGTGAGCAGGGGTTATCTTGGCATGTGACTTCCTTGCCCTGACTAGAATGGTGGTTTCGATATATATATATATATATATATATATATATATATATATATATATATATATATATATATATCGAAGCTCCTGTAACACCAGTTGCACGAGTCACTCTTTGGAAGCGGGTGCTGTTACGCGGTGGTGTCCCCCGTGACAAATAGTAGCTCCAATTTCCTCTATGATACCCAGCCGGGTCGGAAGAAAAACAGCACTCACGGGGTTTACAGCATTCAGCAAGGGGATTTATTCAAGAACAAACGCGTTTCGGGAATGAGATCCCTTCGTCAGTGTTCACATCTGACAACGCTGTGCAGCACCATTATCAGTGTTTGTGAGGGTCATGGCAACAAACAATGGACTTCAGCAAGCAATCGGTTTTGCGCGCCATCTTTGAATGTGTTATACCTTACAATTCATTGTTATAGGTTAGAAAGAGGCTATTCTGCCATCAATTCACGCCGTGTATCGGCTAAGGATATAATGCCAAGCAGAATCTCAAATGAAGATTCATTTATCATAAGCTTGTAGACATTACTCATCCAAACTATAAAATCCTGAGGAACATGACATTGTGAAACCACAATGCCCCTGTAAATACGGATATCATAATTTTCAATAACAGTTTTATCAAAATCTTGCCGTGAATCGGCACTCGCAGCCAAAATGGCTGCATAGATCTCAGGTTTAAAGTGTTGTATGAGTCGATGTAGACAAGCCACAAACATTTCTAATTCCCACCGCAATTCACTACTGGGTGCATCTTCTACAATAGAAACCCTTCTTCAACTCATATGCTTCATGTTAATACAAAGTGTAACAGTTCTTCTATAATTCATTTAAGCATCTTATCAATCATATTTACAAGCATTAATCTCATTATCCCAAATGGGATGCCAATTCCTCTCCCATATTAAGACCCCCTTATCGTGCCTTGTTTTGTTAATAAAATCTCCTTGTTCTATACTCACGGAGTTGGCGCCTGTCATTTAACATTGGCAGGATTGGTGATATATATATCTATATATAGATATATATATATTCACTGGAAAAAACAAAGGTTTTAGGTTTGTTATAGTTAGAAATTAGCATTTAAAAAACCTTAGAAATTCACTGAAAAAATATCGGTTACAGGGGTGTTATAGTTAGCTGGACATTTCACTCATACAAAACCATAGACACAGCTCTGTGGTGCTTACTGAAGGTACCTGGTGGACTACTTAGCCCCCATGGATCCTCAGGATTGAAGAGGAAATAATTCCCCAACTTTAAACACGCCACAGGGCGTGTTTTCACACATATCACCTCAAGCCCCACCCCCTCCATTCACCACTGTGCAAACGTGCCCCGTGGCGCATTTTAAGTTGGGGGATTAACTCCCCTTGATTCCTGAGGGTCCCTGGGGTGTAACTAGCCCACCAGGTACCTCCATTAAGCACCACAGAGCTGAGTTGCAGAGAGGTGTAAAAAGGGGCATGGCCTCAGAACACCTCTCTGCAACGCAGCTCCCTGGCGCATACTGAAGGTTCCGGGTGGGCTAGTTGGCCCCCAGGGACCCCCAGTATTCAAGTTCTGACCAACGTACGAGAATCACCAAGGCTGCGACCACAGTGGCATCTGTATCCAGATTGCCATAAGAACGACGGATGTACCCGCCTGTTGCTCTTCATTTTCATTTTTTACTACATCACCTCCATTCTTTTTCACTGAACCCAGTGTAGCCGGGTTGGAATTATCACCGGCCGCTCAAAACCGATTTCACTTATACTGCCTACAGCCCTGAAGAGTCACGAGCGCCTGACGAAACACGTGTCGGCTGGTTGTTTTGTTCTTTGTTTTGATGTCAACCTTCCAGAACATGAAGTCCTAATACATCGGAATAATAACTTTTCACTTGTATCCACCTTGTCTTATTGCTCATGATTGTTGCTTTTCAATCTTTCAACTCTAAGTAAAACCTATTTGATCAACTTGTCATAACATGTGCACAGGATTTGTGTTGTATCTACATTGTTGGGCTCCTTCCAACTACTACAGAGGTTCATTGGGTCTCCTCTGACCGTGTAGCACCGTTCTAATAATTCTCTTTGTAACTTCACCTCTACTTACCGCTACCAGCTCAGGCGCCATACTTCTTGTACACTCCAAAACCCTACACAGAATCCACATTCAAGGGGAATTAGTTCCCCGGCTCCAAATGTGCATGGGGGCGTGTTTGCAGAGTGCTGCAGGGAGGGGGCGGGACCTCCGGCACGATGCCGGTCTTTTATTTTTTTTAAGACGTGGGCTGTGTGGCACCCCTTCTTTTCCCAATTTATTGGCCCGGGGACCCCATCCCCCAGGGCCTGTTTCCTGCATTTTTTTCCCCAATCCCCCCACGGTCCCGCCGGCTCCCCGCCTCCTGCGGGAGCCGGCATTGCTTTTCCACACGGGGAGCTGCTAAGATGTAGCTCCCCATGTGGAAAAGCAATCTGCTTTGGTATTTAGAAGAGAGAGCAGGTTTCCTACTCTCTCTTCCAAATACCAAAATACCAAAGCAGAGTTTGCTATGGCAGGGCGGGAGCCGCGAAGCTCCTGGCCTGCCATAGCAAACTGCAGTGTCCCTGGAGTGGGCACCTTTAGACACTGCAGGAGCCGGCTCTGGGGGGTGGTGGTACCCAGGGCCATGACAAGGCTCCAGGAGGGGGCCGCGTGACCCCCCTCCCACCATTTACAAAGCCCCAGGGGATGGTGGTCCCCGGGGCTTGGGTGTCCATCACGGACCCCATAATTTTAATATTTAGAGCCGCCGGGAGGAGGCGGTCCCTGGGGCTGCGGGGGGGCCGTGAGATCCCCACAAATATTTTAGATAAGCCCCGGGGGTGGGGGGCCCCGGGGCTTGCGGGGCCTTTGAGCCCCCCACCCATTTAGCTCAAAGGCCCCGGTGGGTGGCGGTCCCCTCGGCTGGGGGCTGTGAGCCCCCCGCAAATATGTTTAAAAAACCTTGGGGGTGTCGGTCCCCGTTTGGGCCCCCCATTACAATAAATGATTACCCCTGGGATTTGGCCCACCCGGGGGGCTAAATATTAACAAAGCACGGGAGCCCGCGCTTCATTTTTCTTTTTATGGCTATGTATTTTGCCGATTTAAAAAAAATAAAAAAAATTGGGGGGGCCCTGGGGTTCTTTGTGGGATGCCCTAAGCAGGTCTAGGGGGTCAGGGTGTTTCTACCATGCCCTCTTTTCGTGTTTTGCGCATTTGTTTTTACTGATTTCTTGTGCCTCGGTTCTACCGAGGCACAAGATGGCTGCCAACACTTCCTGGTTTGGAATGTTGACAGCCAAATTTTCACGTACAGACCTTGTCACCTTGTACGTCTCGGTACATTGAGTGCACAAAGCCTCTCTATGTCCTCTAGAATGTCACAGTGTAGTGCATGCATTATTGAATATAGAGTCTACCGTTTGGCTGCACAGCGCATTTGCATGCTGTACATGTCTCTTCTTTTTGGGTTTGTTGCATCTTTTCTTCTGTGTCTCTGGGACTTACTCTAGCATATTTATCATTTGTATTTTACTTTTCTTTCTTTTTATATATTCTTGATGCCTTCACTATCAGTCAGTTCACAGACACAAAGCATTAAAACCCTCATTTTTATTCTTTGAATTGCTGTTGCATCTATATATACATTTTTTCATATTTACAGGCAAGTGTCTTTTCTGGCATTTCCTGATAAATGCAAGTTTATGCCAAAACACACGTAGAAAGGAATTTTTGTTCCAGCCACTGACTGTTACCTAATTACACCATTTCTTTGTGCTTATAGACCAGTGTCTTTCGTTTTTGTTTTTTTTTAAAACTTTTTATTAAATTCAAAGATACAGAAAACACATAGAAGAACAATCGTCCCCCATTTGCGGGGGTGTGCCTCGAGAAACATACACTGTCTTTTCCCTAAACATGCACCAATCCATGTTTTGTTGCCATACCAAAACTGTCGGTGGCCTCTGGGCACCCCATAGTTGGGCAATGTCTCTCTTAGCAATCATATTACCCAAGGTCACCCACCGGAGCTGCGCCACGCTATAGTCATTCGGTTCCCAGACATTCAACAGATATCTCCTCGCCTCGGGCATTGACTGCACACCCGTGACCTCACACATGACTTCATGCACACGAGTCCAGTAGCGCAGCACTGCAGGACATTCCCAGATAATATGGAGAAACGTACCCACAAGACCACAACCACGCCTACACAGTCCATCAGTGGAAAATCCCATGCGAACCAGACGGCCAGTCACATACACCCTATGAAGAATTTTTAGCTGGACAAACCGGAGGCGCGCTGGGATCGCCACCTCCTTCGGGGAAGAAATCGCAGCCTGCCAGTCCTCGTCATCGAGTTCCAGACCATCACCAGTCCATACCTCTCGAAGATTACACAACAGGTCAATTCTGGTATTGATCAACTTTTTGTATATGAGCGAGATCGTGCTGTCTGGGACGTGCCCATCCAGTATCCGATCTTCGAGCGGGGACGCCTCCGGAATATCCATGCCCAAGGGAAAAACAGACAACACCGCATGTCGGATTTGCGCATACCGAAAAGATTCTCTATCATTCAAGTCATACTCAGCTTTCAGCTCCTCAAACGTCTTGACTCTACCCTTGGTCCACACATCATTCACCCTGCTGATACCGATAACATCCCACTTATCAAAACCCTTCGACTTCCAGAGGGATCCAAGTTTATCCGATGCGTAGAGTGGAGTCGCACGGGTCGGCTTATCAGCCCAGCCCAAGGCCACCGTAGCACGATACCACACCTGCACTGCTGTCTTAGTGGGGCCCGTGAGAGACTTGCTAGCAGATCTCGCGTACAGAGCCCTATTATAGTCTCTGCCTGGCAGGAGCCACTTGTCCATCTCAAACGCCGGATTAGGCAAAGGACCGTAAGTGCCGTGGTTAATAGCCCCCAGCTGAGAGGCCCAATAGTAACGGCGAATATCAGGGAGCGCGATGCCACCGTCGTACCACGGGAGCGTCATCTTCGCAAGGGCAATACGGGAACGGCCCCCCCATATCAACTGTCTCTGTAGACTTTCAATATCCCGGAAGTATCGGGCAGGTACAATGTCAAGTGTGTTTTGCAGCGCGTAAAGGAACCGGGGGAGCGACATCATCTTAAACAACGCCGCTCGTCCCAGAGTAGAGAGAGGGAGCCTACCCCATGCGATTACATCAGCTCGGAGGCGCTGGAGAGGGGGCAACAAATTGCGTTCATAACGAAGCACAGGGTCCAAGGTGATAAAGATCCCCAGGTACTTAAATCCCTCCCGCACCACCGAAATAGGACAGCCACGAGGCAAGAGAGGAGCATCGCCCGAGAGAACATAAACGCAAGACTTTGACCAGTTAATGACGAGACCGGAGTTTTTACGGAAAGAGGTCAAAACGTCAAAGAGGACGATCAACGATTTCCGAGGCGACGTAAGATACAAGAGGATATCGTCCGCATACAAGGATACCCGATCCTCAAACTCCGGAGTCCATCTAATACCTTTCAAGGACGGCTCCCACCTCAGCCAGGCTGCCAGTGGTTCCAAAGTGAGGGCAAATAAAAGAGGAGACAAAGGACAGCCCTGGCGCGTTCCTCTGCCGAGAGCAAATGAGGCTGAGACACGACCATTCACGACCACTTGAGCCAAGGGATCGGTGTAGAGCAGTTTCACCCAGTCAATGAAGGTGGGGCCGAAGCCAAATTTAGAGAGGACCGCCCAAAGATATGGCCACTCCAGCGTGTCAAACGCCATGGTGGCGTCCAGAGACGCCAAAATGGCCGGTTCACGCAGAGTCTCTGCCCGCGCGAGGACTCCATGCAGGCGCCGGAGGTTCAGTGCCGTGTTGCGATGTGGTATAAATCCGGATTGGTCCGGGTGAACCAGATCGCCTATGACAGTGACCAAACGGTTAGCAAGCAATTTGGCCAGGATCTTCGGTTCAGCGTTGATCAGAGATATGGGCCGAAAGGAGGCACAGCAGTCACGCGGCTTACCATCCTTATGAATCACTACTGTAGAGGCCAATCTTTGGTCAGGAGGGAGGGAACCTGCCTCCAGCGATTCTAAGAACATCGACCGTAGATACGGCGCTATCACATCCGGACGGAGCTTGTAGAGCTCAATAGGGAGCCCATTTGGGCCCGAAGCCCTCCCAGAGCGAACTGAGCGGATGGCAGTCGCGACCTCCTCCACCGCAGGCGGAGCCTCGAGGAGTTCCCTTTCAGGGTCGGACAAACAAGGCAGCGGGATATCGCGCAGAAGCAAATGGGAGTCATGTTCGGGTCTATCAGACACAGGGGAGTACACTTCCCGGAAATAATCAGCGAAACATTCAACGATGTCAGCAGGGTCAGTGAGACTCACGTCATTCACATCCACAATCACAGGGACCACCCGACTCGCACGCTCCCTCTTATCCAGCCAAGCAAGCAGTTTCCCTGCCTTGTCACCCACATCATACAGACGTCCCTGCTGTTCCCTGCTCATGACTTTCGCCGCATCCGTAACCAGCGCTCTGTAGTCAACTTGTTTTAGACCCAGAAGGTGCAACCTATCCGGGGTGACCCCGGACCCCAACTCCTCTTCAAGGACAGTGATTTCATTTTCAATGCGACAACCTCCTCCTGTTTATTTCTCTTAAAATTACTAATCAAGGAAAGGACCTGGCCCCGAATAACAGTTTTGTAGGTTTCCCACAGCGAAACAGAAGAGGACACGGAGCCCACATTTTCAGCAAAATAGTGGTCAAGCGCCTTAACCAGTTCCACTCTGACCTTAGGTTCACGGAGATACCAGGGGTTAATCGGAGCCACTCGACCCTCCATCCCCAGCTGCAAGTCCACGACCAGCCACAGTGGGGAATGATCCGATATACCCCTAGCAAGATGTTTTACCTCCCTTATGGAGAAGGCCTGGTAGGAGGGCATCAGCACGTAATCTAGTCTCGATAGACTGCCGTGAGCCCCAGAGTGGAAGGTATATTGCAATTGCCCAGGATGAAGCAAGCGCCAACAGTCGGTGAGCCCCAGGGTCTCCAAGAAGTCCCCCAACCAGGATTGAGACTTCGCAATTTCCCGGGGAGGGTAGCGATCGCACATCCCCGACGCTACAGAGTTAAAATCCCCTCCCACTACGAGCAAACCCTCCGGGACTCCCAAGACCACTCTTCCCAGATCAGCATAGGTAGTAGTTTGGAGCCCAGGCGGTACATAAACGGAGAGCAGGGTGATAACCCTCCCCTCCCAGCGCCCCACAATGGCAGCGTATCTTCCCCTGTCATCAAGGATGATATTGTCAACAGCAAGAGGGAGGGAGTTCCGAACCAGAATGCCCACCCCCCTGGAGCCAGAAGTGAAACCGGAGTGCGCCATGAGACGATAGCCACGCCTATTCACTGCATGGCACGTATTGCCAAGCAAGTGCGTCTCCTGAAATAAGACCACATCAGGGGATAAACGTCGCAACAGCTGCAACACCACACCCCTTTTAATCCTGTCCCCCAACCCGTTGACGTTCCAACACAATAATTTAAGTCCCCTACCCCCCATCCCAGAGATCAATCCCTCCCCCACCCCACACCAGGCGCGACACTGTACAGCAGGAGCTCATCGACACTATGCCTTGAAGAAAACAATGAAACGTAAACTGCCACCCCCGACCCCCCAAAAGACCCCATACATCTCACCCCCCACCACGCACCCCTGCGTGAGACTCAAAAGCCACCCCAACTTGCAGTGTGCCTGTCGCCCTAACATACAACTAATCTACGAGAAGACCCCTAGAGGAGGAAGACTCACCCACCCCCCGCCCACACCCCGATAATACCGCATATTGGCAAGCAATAGTGGCATAGCATCAAACCACAGCTGAAAGTCAATACGATGGACGGGTGGCCGACTCCGCTCCCTATTCCTGCTCCACCGGGCCGCCCTCCGCTCCTCCGGAATGTCCAAAGTGTTCAGAATGTTCCTGTCCCGTAGGCAGGGTGTCAAGCCAGTCACTCGCGGCCCCAGGAAAGTCAAAGAAAAATGTCCGTTCATTGTACACCACACGTAGCCGGGCCGGGAAAAGCATAGCATATTTCATGTCTCTGTCTCAGCCTTTTTTTCACCCCTTGAAATCCAAGTCGCTGTTTCTGAACCTGCTGGGTGAAGTCCGGGTAGAAACTGACTGTGGTATTCTCAAAAGCCATAGGACCAGACTGGCGTGACGCTTGCAGGATCGCATCTCTGTCCCGAAAATTAAAGATCCGAGCAATGATGGGACGTGGAGTGTCTCCCTGCTTGGGCGGGCCGCCCGGAATCCTGTGTGCACGTTCCACAGCAAAAAACTTACTGAGGCCCTTGGGTGCAAGGTGATTCAAAACAAGATCCTCCACCAGCAGATCCACCGAAGAGGCCCCCAATGTTTCTGGGACACCAACCAGACGGACGTTGTTCCGTCGTACACGGCTCTCAAAATCATCCAGGCGTCGAGAAAAGTAGCCATGGGAGGATCGCAGGTTGCCGACTTCTGCCTGTAATTCGGAGACGTCAGTAACGAGGCTAGATGTCTTTAGATCGAGGGATTTGACCTTTTCATTAGTCTTCGCAAGGTCTGCCCTGATCAGGGTAACATCAATAGCGACCGTGTCCAATTTATGGGCCAGGGTTATGTACTGTTGACCCAATGCGGCCTTCATCCCAGCAATGGCGCCCATGACGTCCTTTAGCGACAGATCTTCACCCATCAGGGATTCTTCTCCAACGTTGGCCGGGGATTTAGTCGATCCCCCCGGAGAGCCCTTGGTGAGGGTATATCTGTTCATGACATTCGATTGCACAGAACTCCCTCGGATAGCCGGTCTGGTCTTGCGTTTTTCTCCCTCAGGCTTGGTGGCCATCTTAGATCTTACGCCCCGAAGGGTAGCCTGAGACCTGGTGAAAATGGCTACACTCGATGCGCCCGCATCAGTTTGGAGAATAAAATGGGGACCTCACACCAGGCACTGAGTCACAGCAGGCCAAGCCACCAATTGTTGAGACGCAGTTAGGTGGAAGGCCACCGGGACAGACCGATCGAGACAAAGTCAGAGAGGTCGCAGGGCGAGAAACGAAACTGAAAGTAGACGACTGGGCCGGGGAGACTCGGGTGATCCGTTGTTGTTCAATTACTGTCCGGCAGGCAGAGAAACAATGTCCGGGGCAGTACCATGGAGCAGGTCGGAAAAGTTCAAAGACCCGTAGCTTCGGCTCCCGAAGTCTAAATCGGAGTCTGGACACGGATAAATGATCAGCTGGGCTGTGCCAGTAATAACCCGTCCTCTAAGTCAGGATAGGATACATGATAATCGGTGGAGGTGGCGAAGGTCCGGGAGCCCTGAGCTCACGCGACCATCTTGGTTGCGCGCGAAGCTCCTCCTCCCGTGTCTTTCGTTCTTAATGAAAAGTTCATGATATACTAAGAAATACAAGATATTATCAGTTCATCATATTTTTGTTGCTATTTTTTTGTCTGTGTACTTTGTTCTCATTGTGTAGACTAATTTTTGAGTGAATTCAGTTATGAGTGAAGTTTGGATGTGAATTATATAATTTAACATTTCAACTGTATTGTTTAAATAAAATAAATGTTGTTTTTGTTAATAGTATGGTATGTGGTCCTTATATGTTGATGTAAAGCTATATTACGTGAATTGGGAACATATTTGAGTTGCCCTAGGTGTTTACATTTAAATTGTTTCCCTGCCTAGAGGAACTCTTACTCATTCACAGGGGGCCCTTCTGTTTACAAACATATTTTTAAGCAGTGATGTAGTTATTAATGTGTGTATTGTAATAATTAGAATTAATTTTTTAAGTTCAAATTTTTTAATGTGGTGGTGGTGGTCATTGAATGTCTGCTTTTGATTTGCGATTTCGTGACGTGATTGCAGTCATCACAACATCATTGCGCAGTTATTTAACAAGAAAATTAACAACATTTTGGGGCTCTTGTGTGGCTCTGACAAGAGTCTTTGTGTTGAGAGTGTGTATAAGACAGTTACAGATAAGACTATTGTCGTGTTTGCCTCTTTAATATGTTTTTATTTATTCTAGAATATTAGAGTGTTTGGCATTAGTAGGTTCCAAGTCAAGGTTTGTGAGTTGTCAGTTGCACTGGAGCTCTGGACTTGACTGGAACCATCTCTTCTGTACTCTGCAATCTCTCTAATAAATGCAGAGAAACTAAGTAAATGAAGATTGTCTTCGTTATTTTTTAAATGAAGACATAACATATTTGGCGACGATCGGGATTTCTACTCATCACCTCAACCACTTTGCTGTTGGTTTGCTGTTTGCTGTGCCTACATTCACTCGGAAAAACTTCTTTAAATTGTGCGTTGTACATTTTAATCATTTGGATTTTTTTTTTTACTATTTTGCAGTATTTCGCCCTTCATTTATTTTTAAATCATAACGACGTTGCCACGAGCGTCTGTGCAGCCACGAGCGTATAGGCATTCTTCAGAGGAATTCTCTTACCTCACACGTACCTTACAGCTTTCCGAACTGCATCCTCAGCAACTTCGGTCCGCAAGTGGCGTCACACCACGTTGGTACGTCTTTACGACAGGGTCATTTGTGAGTGACCTTACGTGCCGCCATCTTGGGTAAATGTATTTCTATCGAAGGTTTGCAATGTGGTAATGCGCACAGCTGTCTGATCATCTTGTCTTCATTTTCACGGATTTTAACGCAGATCGGAGATTAAAGGTGACATTTTTTTATTATTCATTTAAGAATTTTACTTCATTTGGCGAGTTTAAAGTCTTTCTGGTGTACTCTTCGGTGATGTGCACACCGCTTTAATATTTACAAACATTTTTGTGACTCTATCATTTATTCTACAGCTACGTTATTTAGATATTTTTCAGCAAAGTACTTTTATCTTCAATAACTTAACTTTTTTCTTTTCTTTGCGATGCAAAATATTTCTTTACCACCTCATTTTTTACCGGAGCCTGGTGTGGTGAAAACCAAATGGAAACAATAGTACAGACAACAAATGGTCCTCGACATAGATTTGCCAATAAGAATAATCATAATCTTCAATCAAGTTAATTGACTCCAAATCCAGACTAAATCTGTAGACTTGATGGTATAGAGGATAATGGCCCACTACCTCAAAGAAATATCATTACTATACGTGTCAAATAACCAATGAAACAAAAGAAAGTCCAATTGGGACGATTAATTTAATATACCATACAGTAATGTTTGAAAGTCAATATATCTATGTACATGTATTTACACAAATCATAAAGCAAAAATACATTTCTTTAAAAAAGGAGAGAACGTGCACAGAGAAAGATAAAGTAAGTGCTCAAGTGGATGATCAAGAGGATCAGAAGAAAGTGTGGTTGATTTATATACAAAAGAATAATGAGCCTGTCCTAGGTACTGCTTGTAAAAAATACTTCTTTTTTACTCGCTGATTCCTATGTACAATTCCTTAGTCCTTCAATTGCACCATGATGGAATTCCACGAATGGTTAAACCTACGCTCCAAGGACATACAGTTTACCTTGGAATTTAGCAAAAAGAAAATCAATTTTCTCGATATCAGTATAGTGGAGGATGAGGGATTGCTACATACTACTCTCTATAGAAAATCTAGTGAGAGGAACACCCTGCTCCGGTATAATAGCCATCATCCGCGCAATCTCAGGGACAATTTACCTTTTGGTCAATTCCTGAGATTGCGCCGGAATTGCACCCATAAGGAGGATTTTTTCAATGAATCCATGAAACTTATGGAACGTCTGAAGGAGAGGGGATATCCACATCGACTGTTAAAAAGGGCAAGAAAAAAGGCCTGGTTCTGTCACAGAGAATTCCTGTTGGAACCAAAAAACAAACCCAATAACAGTGAAGAAAGGATAACATGTGTAACTACATTTAATACAAAAAGCACTGAAATCAAGAAGATTACTGTATGGTATATTAAATTAATCGTCCCAATTGGACTTTCTTTTGTTTCATTGGTTATTTGACACGTATAGTAATGATATTTCTTTGAGGTAGTGGGCCATTATCCTCTATACCATCAAGTCTACAGATTTAGTCTGGATTTGGAGTCAATTAACTTGATTGAAGATTATGATTATTCTTATTGGCAAATCTATGTCGAGGACCATTTGTTGTCTGTACTGCTGAATACCCAGGTCCTTGGACTTCATTGGGTCAACCCCTGTTCTATAACAGTTTCCTTGTGCAGGAATTCCTGCGAGGGTATTGTCTTGTTTGTGTGAAAAATTGTTGTGTTGTGTAGAAAATAATTCTTTCTTTTTTCTTTTTTTGTGTGTGTTTGAAATAAATACTGTTGGGAAATAACTAACCACTGGTTACATGGCAGAAAAAGATACTCTATCATACAGCGAGGAGTACATCAACAAATTGATAGAGACCCAGGGAGGTGGCAGTTTCTTGGGTAGGAATACCAATCCAATTGATCTAACTCTCAATGACAAAATTAATAAACTAGAGAGACTGGAAAAGAAATTAATCCGCACTAGATTACATGGACATACACTAACACAATATCTTCAAGCGAATGTAATTCCCATTGGGTTACAGGTACGAAACGAACCGGCCATCTTTATTGATAACCCAAACTTTAAAGGCAAGTTCAACTTCATCAGCAATAACTGTTCCAGGCACTGGATGGTGCTTGGGGTGGAGACAGCACTAGAGGAGGTTGAACGTCTGATGAAAGAAATATCAGAACTAAAAAAAGAGATAGTAGATGATAAGGCTTTAAGCAATGCCAAGGAAGCTCTTGAACGTCTAGAAAGAACTATAAAAGAATTTGATGTGTTTACACAATCGACCAAATTGGATAAGTTGGCGAAGGACTTGAAGTTCTATGATAAAAAAACAGTTTATCCTTATCTAGCCGAAGGGTACTACAAACAAGACAACCAGGGGAGGTTCGTTACCAGAGGACGAGGTGGTTTTAGGAAATATAATACTTTTTCCGACTCCTCTGCCACCAGTAACTCTGACTACATTTAATACAAAAAGCACTGAAATCAAGAAGATTATAAATACACATTGGCACCTGGTGGCTGACGACGTGGGGATCACGACCCCACCGATGTTTGCTTTTAAGAAGGGAAGGAGTGTGAGGGACTATGTAGTCCAATCATTATTACCCAATATACCCAGAGATGCCCAGTCCACGCTATGGAATATGCCACCTGTATTAGGCCACCACAAATGTGGATCGTGCAAAGCATGTCAATTAACTGAGGAACTACAATCGTGCACTTACAATAATTACACACATGTAATGAAACAACATACCAACTGTAATTCAACTGGAGTCATATATGTGATTGCGTGCCCCTGTGACTTTTGGTATATAGGTCATACTATTCAAAAAGTTAAAACCCGAATCCTACAGCACTGCAGCAGGATCCGCTGCAAAGTCCAAGGAGCCCCATTGGTTGAGCATTTTATGAAATTTGATCACTCACCCGAAAGTTTAAAATGGTGGGTACTAGAGAAGGTCACTGCTAACGTGAGAGGAGGTAATTTTTCAAACTGTCTCAGTGTTCGGGAGTGTAAATGGATGCACACTTTTGATACTGTGAGCAAGGGTCTCAATGAATATGAGGAAACAACAAGACAGATGGCGACACTCTATAATGGTTGAAGTCCCTGTAGTAATGATGAGACTTGCTTGCTTTAATCCAAATCCTCCTATTGTGTAATGTATGCACTGAAAAGGTTTTACTTGTACTATGCAATTTTTACAAATGTGTATAGATGTCTACAGTTTGAATATTTACAATGTTTATTTATGTTATTGGACTGGTTCTGTTGGATGTATATGAGTCACATTACTCTGTCTTTTATTCCATCTAACCAAAACACCAAAGGATTTTTACCATAGGCAATAACCTTGATTTCGCATATGTGAACAATCTCTAACATCGGCCTTTCACCGGCCATATGTCCCAATGACACAGTTTTTCTCGCATAAAATCGAACTAAAAAATTGTGCACTTCTGGAATGTTTTGTGATTGGTAATTGTGTAATTTTGGAGGCATTTTCGTAATCAAAAGAATCCCCCACTGGGGATGCCGATTCATTAGAGAATGGAGCGTAATATTTCCTCGCTACATTCACATCCCGAGAATGACCGTTCCCCCAGCAACCATTTGGACGCCATGACGTCGGCGCGCTGGTTGCTTGGTTACGTATACAAGCACGTCGATCGTGATCCGGCTTCCGCATTCCATAACGCGAACTCGTGTGGGAAGCCGAGCGCCACTGATCGGAGCGACTGAGAGAGGAGAGAAATAATACCCCTCGTCCGTACGGTAGACACATGGTAGGTAACATGCAGCAACCGTGCATTTTAACTGAGGACCCTAAGCTGCTTTACTGTAAGCAACTTGGACACCGTCCTAATGAAGACATATTCTGTCTTTTTACAGCACTGGGCATCTATATTTGTTGAAACACAACGATATCGGTCAACTAATGCGTTAACACTCGGAGCCGGTTTGGCTTGATAGACACTTTTGAATCTACACTGTAGGTAAGTGATCACGGTGAGCCCACTGCCCATGTGATACACATAAGGAATTTTACATCCTTTTAAATCAACGGTAATATTGAATTATCAGAGAATTTGGCAAGCATTAGATGGACCTTGCTAACCTCCGCAAATGTAAACAACTCTTATGATTGTGGAGTTAAAAAGGTAGAATAGCGTTGTAGCATTAACGGCTACCCCCTCTTTTGTCCTTACAGTATAACTTTGGATACTCTCACATTGTGGTTGCGGATTAACCGACGCACTTGATTTTGACAAGGCACTACGGAAGGGTGAGTGCTTTCTCTGAAAGGCCATTAGTGGACTTTGTTTGACATGGTAGAGTGATACTTAGCCCCACTATTCATTTATCATTACAGGTGCCCAATGAATGTTTTTAAGTGACGTGCACTCTGAAAGAGTTTTTCCCCATTACACCGTCCTGATGAAGACCCGTTATTGAGGATTTGAACTACCCATTACATGGTTGGGTCGAAACGTCGACGACATTCCCCCTTGGGAGCCTGTACCTACTAATCCCTGTCCCTTGTCCACCCCCCACTCCCTCTCTTCATTGCCAATGGTGCAATTGAAGGACTAAGGAATTGTACATAGGAATCAGCGAGTAAAAAAGAAGTATTTTTTACAAGCAGTACCTAGGACAGGCTCATTATTCTTTTGTATATAAATCAACCACACTTTCTTCTGATCCTCTTGATCATCCACTTGAGCACTTACTTTATCTTTCTCTGTGCACGTTCTCTCCTTTTTTAAAGAAATGTATTTTTGCTTTATGATTTGTGTAAATACATGTACATAGATATATTGACTTTCAAACATTACTGTATGGTATATTAAATTAATCGTCCCAATTGGACTTTCTTTTGTTTCATTGGTTATTTGACACGTATAGTAATGATATTTCTTTGAGGTAGTGGGCCATTATCCTCTATACCATCAAGTCTACAGATTTAGTCTGGATTTGGAGTCAATTAACTTGATTGAAGATTATGATTATTCTTATTGGCAAATCTATGTCGAGGACCATTTGTTGTCTGTACTGCTGAATACCCAGGTCCTTGGACTTCATTGGGTCAACCCCTGTTCTATAACAGTTTCAAATGGAAACAATGGCTGAAAGGATTTAGTAACTACATTATAGCTTTAGATGGAGTCAGGTTTGTTCCTGAAATCAAGCTGGCCTTGTTATATATTAGTTTAGGTCCGGGAGGTCAACGCATCTTTGACCATTTATCTATGATAACTCAACCTAATGAAACAGAGTGGGACGTCTATAAAGAAGCAATTGCAAGACTTTCAAATTATTTTAAAGATGATACTAGTGTAGTTGTTGAAAGGCATACATTTTATACCAGACGTCAATTCAAATTTGAAACAATTGATACTTTCTTAACAGAATTGAGAGTACTATTAGCAACTTGTGAATTTGATGGTAATATGGATTCTTATTTGAGAGATCAATTAGTTGTCAACTGTTTTAACCCAAAAGTTCAAGAAAGATTGTTGTGTTGTAAGAATCCCTCACTAGAAGAAACTTTAGAATTAGCAAGAGGCATAGAGAGGTCAGTTGTTTCTAACAGAGAGTTAAATAAAAAATACCAATGCCTCTCCCATTTAATCTATTAATGTCATAGGTGTTAAAACCAAAGTTTCAAATTCTAATTTCAAAACTCATGATAGTAAAAAACAATATGCTTGTTTTAGATGCGGTTCACCTACACGTTTGGCTAATGCTAAAAATGGTCCTGCCTTAGGTAAGTTATGTGTTAACTGTAACAAGGTGGGGCATTTTTCAAAAATGTGTAAGATTCCCAGGAAGGTTGCTATAGTAGAAAATCTTGAAAATGTCTCTGACTCCACTATTTGTACCATCACCAAAAGTAACACAATTGTTTTATCCATTGATTCAGATATTTCTGATGATGGTCCTTTGTGTGATATCACGGTTGGTAATGTTAAATTACAAGTAACTGTTCATTCTGGATCCCCTGTTACTTTCATTACTGACGTTCTATTCTACAAACATTGGAATCATATTCATCTCAGTCCACCAGACATATGCACCATTGCTTATGGGGGACATAACATTGACATGATGGGTTTTTTCGAGGATAACATCAAGTTTGAAGATAGGCTGATTTTCACAAAAATCTATGTGGTTAAGAAAGACTATAATATTTTAGGATTGAAAGATCAAGGGAAATTTGGAATGGTTTTAAGACCTGGCACAGCTTGTCCTATTTCTTTAGTTGACATTCCTTCTTCCAACACTAATTTACAGCAACTGCTACAAAACCATCACAAATTGTTAGAAAATAGACTTGAATTAGTAACTAATTTTGAGCACAAAATTATTTAAAAAAAGGATGCCATACCTATCATTCACAAAGTGAGAAATGTACCTTTGTCTATAAGAGATCAACTGAAGCAACATTTGGAAACCTTATGCATTGAAGGCGTTATTGAGCCAATCAATTCGTCGGAAGGGATTTCTCCAATTGTAGTAGCTAAGAAAAAGGATACCAATGACTTCAGGTTAAGCATTGATTTAAGATCTCTTAATAAGAATATTTTGGTTGACTGTTTTCCCCTCCCCAAAATTCATGAAATGCTAGCTCGTTTAGGTGGTGCTAAATTTTTCTCTTGTATCGATTTAAGATCAGCTTACCACCAGGTGGAACTTAATAAAGATTCCCGTCCACTGACAGCATTTAATACACCTTTTGGTGCTTTCCAATTTCTGAGAATGCCGTTTGGCCTGGCTTCGGCCGCTTCGGTCTTTCAGAAATTGATGTTCAATCTATTTGGTGATCATAAAAATGTGTTTGCTTACCAGGATGATATTCTTGTGTTTGCAAAGACATCTGAAGAACATTTACTTATTTTAAGTGATGTGTTGAATACTCTTGAAACTCAGGGTTTTACTGTAAAGAAAGAAAAGTGCAAATTTCTTCTCAATAGTATTGACTATCTAGGACATCAGATTTCTAAATCTGGTATTAAACCCAAAGCCAATTTGGTTAAAGCTATTGTTGATAGTCCTGCTCCTACTAATAAAGATCAATTATGATCTTTTCTGGGGTTGTGTGAATATTATTCACGATTTATTGATAGTTTCTCACTCCAAACAGAACCATTAAGAAGACTTCTCAGGAAAGGTGAACTATTTATATGGGAGGAAACTCAAACTATAGCTTTTACTACTCTTAAAGATCTGATTCTTAAAGCACCTGCTTTACATTCCTTTCGGGATGATGTACAATCCATCGTCACTGTTGATGCCAGTGGTGTTGTCTTAGGAGCTGTTCTCACTCAACTTATCGATGGTGTTGAAAGTACTATAGCCTTCGCTTCCAGATCCCTATCTCAATCGGAACGAAATTATAGTACAATTGAGAGAGAAGCCTTGGCTTGTGTTTGGGCTACCAAACATTTTGAAACCTTCATTTGGGGGAGGAAATTAATTTTAATTACTGATCACAAACCACTTGTTTTTCTTTTATCCAAAAGTGACCACGATAAAGTAAGTCCTAGACTTGTCAGACTCCTTTCCAAAATGTTTGAATATAATTTTTCCATCAAACATATCCCTGGGGGGAAAAACACCCGTGCTGATTTTCTTTCGAGATGTCCTCTGATAGAGAATTCCTTTCTTAATGATGATGATATTGAATGTATGATTGGTTTGATTGATGGTTTAACCTTTTTGGAAGGTGCAATCAAGTATTCTGAATGGGTTGATCTTTCACAATCTGATAAATTACAAATTGATATCAAGGAACGCATTGTTAAAGGTTGGCCTGAGGAGTGAAAGAGGATTTAACTGTTGATGGTGGAATTATTTTCAAGAGGAAATTTGCTAGTTCCCCCTGGAAAACTTAGAGTAAAACTTATCAATTTTGCTCATCAAGGTCATCTTGGAATGACTGGTACTAAAAAACGTTTAAGATTGTTTTATTGGTGGCCTGCCATGGATGTGAGGTGGAAAATTTTGTTGGTCATTGTATCAGTTGTTCAATGTCTGACAAATCTTTAAAGTTGCGTAATACACCTCTTCATCCTGTGGAATTTCCCAATGGTCCATGGGAAAAATTAGGTATGAATTTTATTGGTCCTATGTATAACCTTCATTCCAACTTAAGGTATGCTCTTGTTGTAGTTGACTACTATTCAAAATGGGTGGAATGCAAGTTTATGTCAGAACCCTCTACTTTAGCTGTAATAGACATGCTTCGCGATCTTTTTAGACGTGAGGGTATACCTAAAACATTGATTTCAGACAATGGAGACCAATTTAAATCGCATACCATACAGACATTATTGGACAATATGGGAATCAAGCATCTAACTGTTGCTTTGTATAGTCCTCAAGGGAATGGTATGGTAGAAAGGGTCAATAAAATAATTAAGGAGTCCATTCAACAAGCTTCTCTGCAAGGTGAAGCTATACAAGAGACGGTTCAAGAAAGGCTTTGGAGTTATCATAACACGCCTCATTCGGTAACAGGGGTTCCACCTTTTCTCCTTCTTAAAGGACATTATGGGTCCTCAAAACTCAGTCCTATTTGGGTTTTGGAACATACTAATGCTGCCAATAATATTCCTGACTTAAATCAGGTACGTTCCTCTGTTGAAAAAGCTCAGTTAAAAATGAAGAAGACTTATGACTAAAATATGAAAGTTAAAGATTTACAATTCAATGTAGGAGATTTAATAGGAAATAAAAAAAACTTGCGGTGGAAAAGGTAATAAATCAAAAAGTATTCCACAAACACAAATTATCAAAGTGTCTAAATATGCAGTTTTAGTTGAAAATGGTAAATGGTGGAGTAAAAGAAATGTGGTTCTTGTGAAAAATAATGATCATTCCAATGTTAATTCCAGTATTGATAATTTTTCCTCCAATCTTAATCTTTCTATTCCTGAACCAAATATTGTTCCTCATCATTTAGGTGGTGGGGATATTACTGTTACTGCTTCACATGATGTTAATCTGGATGGGTTTTCTCCTTCAAAAGAAGGGGGAGAGTCTGTTCATGATGCTGAAAATGCAAACAGAACAAGCACTAGAATTTCTAGTGCTCCTCATTATTTAAAGGACTATGTGTTACATTAATAGGCAAATGTGACATATTTATTTTCTTGTTTTTGGTAGATTTATTAGGTTTCCTTTTATTATTTAACTTTTATGTTTTGTATACAATGGTGTGGTTTCTTATGTTTTTCCTGTTTTTGTTAAAGAGGGAGGATGTGTCGTGTTTGCCTCTTTAATATGTTTTTATTTATTCTAGAATATTAGAGTGTTTGGCATTAGTAGGTTCCAAGTCAAGATTCGTGAGTTGTCAGTTGCACTGGAGCTCTGGACTTGACTGGAACCATCTCTTCTGTACTACGCAATCTCTCTAATAAATGCAGAGAAACTAAGTAAATGAAGATTGTCTTCGTTATTTTTAAATGAAGACATAACAACTGTATTCCAGTTTGTCTGGTTGCTTAGAAATACCCTGTTCCCTTCTTCTGTAAAGTGAACTCCATCATTTTTATAGATTCCATGCATGGTAAAACTCAGGTTGTTGTTGTAGATAGAGCCCATGTTATGGTCTTTGAGAAGAGCAAAACTTTTTTAAGATAGTTGGTGCACCATGTTTATGTAATGTTCAATTTCTAATTATAGAAAAAAAATACAGGAACGTTATAGTTATGAAAACCTTAGAAATTCACTGAAAAAAATGAAGGTTACAGGGATGTTATAGTTAGGAAATGGAATTTAAAAAAAGATTTGAAATTCACTGAAAAAAACAAAGGTTACAGGGACGTCATCATTTGGATGACATTTCACTGGTACAAACCAGAGAAATTCAGCAGTTATAGTTAGCTGAGCTAACTATAACTCACTCCCCCACAATGCACTGCTTAAGACCTCACATAGTAGTACATCACTCATGACATGACCAGTAGCATCACCAATGACATCTCAAATGACAACATCCACAGACTCACTGATTCACAGATCAACACAAACATCCACTCACTCACCCATACAGCCACCCACACGCCCACTCACTATACAGCCACTGACATCCACTCATACACCCATATAGCCACTCACACACTGAGTCAGTCACCCATAGACTTTCTCAAACACCTGCTCACTCAGCCAGTCAATCACACAGCCATATACTCACCTATACAGTTACACATACTCACTCACTTACTCATGCATATCCTAACACATACTCACCTATACAGTCACTGACACATGCACACACTCACCCATACAGCCACTCTTACATTTACTCACTCACTCATACAGTCACTCACATATCCTATCACTTATCTATACCACCTTTCACATACCCAGTTGGCTCACCCATATACCATTGACACAGGTTGGGCTGGATGGTATTTTACCAATCCAAAGCTGCAATACTGTGCCTGGAGTGGTAAAAGGTTTGGGGCATTTTACAGCTCAGCATGGATAGCACTGTGCTAATCTTATGCTTTGAGGTGAGCACATTTAGAGTGTCACTGGTGTTGAGAGTGCTCTATACTGGAGCTGCTTTCCATCTAAATTTGAAAACTACCCATATATATATATATATATATATATATATATATATATATATATATATATATATATATATATATATATATATATATGTATATATATATATATGTATATATATATATATATATATATATGTGTGCTCGCGTGTAAGGACACGGTCACACTCGCGGGGAGAAACTTGAACTCGCCTTTCTTGCCACAGCGTGCTTGAATAGCTGAGGAGCTCAAGAGAAAGTGATTCAATCCCATTTCGCCGTGGAATTCCTGACGCGTTTCGAAGGCTCCCGCCTTCTCTTCAGAGGATTTGGCGAACTGATGATGGGAATGCAGGTACCAGCCCTGATACTAATCATGGCACGCCCCTGATGGGCAGTCCTAATGTCCCAGTGCCTACTGGGACTGGTAGTCCTGTTTAGTCTTGGCGCCCCATGTGTGGATCGAAGCGGACGAGTGGTCTCCCCTCGCCAACCGAGCGACCTCACGATATCGGAGTAGCAGACGGATATATGCCCGTCAAACTAGCAAGCTGGATGCTTGCCCTAGTCGGCTCCTACCTTGAGGCTGCTTGGCGGTGCTCAGCGTATATGCAGGGGCTCTGCTCGCTCGTTACCATCATGCCGCTGCTGCACTCTTCTGGCGGGTGCGGTAAAAGGATGGTGATGGTTCCATCCACATATGTGTGCTCGCGTGTAAGGACACGGTCACACTCGCGGGGAGAAACTTGAACTCGCCTTTCTTGCCACAGCGTGCTTGAATAGCTGAGGAGCTCAAGAGAAAGTGATTCAATCCCATTTCGCCGTGGAATTCCTGACGCGTTTCGAAGGCTCCCGCCTTCTCTTCAGAGGATTTGGCGAACTGATGATGGGAATGCAGGTACCAGCCCTGATACTAATCATGGCACGCCCCTGATGGGCAGTCCTAATGTCCCAGTGCCTACTGGGACTGGTAGTCCTGTTTAGTCTTGGCGCCCCATGTGTGGATCGAAGCGGACGAGTGGTCTCCCCTCGCCAACCGAGCGACCTCACGATATCGGAGTAGCAGACGGATATATGCCCGTCAAACTAGCAAGCTGGATGCTTGCCCTAGTCGGCTCCTACCTTGAGGCTGCTTGGCGGTGCTCAGCGTATATATATATATATACAACAAAAATGTATTCAAGCACTAGGTCTGGCAAGAAAATACTCAACGCGTTTCAGGATCACTCCCTTGTTCACGAGTGCCTGATCTCGCGTTGCTTTCCATTTTATAAAAAACACATACTCGTGACACCCTTTCACCACAATCAGTGAAAACAGACTCAGCTTGTTTTTAAATAAACAAACAATAAATAATGTGTACAAACATGAAGAATCGTGTTTGAGCTAATACTAAAATAAACTAAAGAACCATTGTTTTAGTATGTTTCACATTGCCATATTTCAAATTAATGTTATCATCTGTCCTCTAAATGAACTATAAAGTTATCACTTAAAGGGACAGTCTGCCGCTGCATATCCATGAGCATTCAGACCTTCTTTACTCTTTAAGCGCATAATCACAAGTAAAGCTCTAACCTCTGTGGGCTTTAAAACTTAGCGCACAATATTGAACGCCCGAGTGAGCAGAGTGACAATATCTTTAAATTAAACCCAAGTGGGCATATTGAAAGACAGTTCACGTAAAGGAGACATATATATATAAATATATATATATCAAAAGTACCAAAAGTTCCAAAAGGATTAAATGCGCACTCAGAAAGAGGGTAGAAAACACCAGATTTTAATCTTGGTTACCGCTATGCGTTTCGAGACCCAACGGTCTCTTGATCACACGATACTTTTCGTATACCACATTGTGCATAAATAAAGTTTTGAAAAAACACCTGTGTAGTGTGTAAACATAAAAGAGGTACTGCAGATTAGCAAATCGTGGCTCAAAGCATGTCAACCATCTTGGAATGGTGTTGTGCATAACAGGCATGATATTACATACATTTATAAACGTATTATTAAATGTATTTTTACCACATTTTACAAACATTTCTTTATAAAAAGACAATTTTACATCTTACACATTTGTATTAGCGTTCTATATTGCGCTTTAACGATGTGTGTGTGAAAGCAGAAATGTTTGTCTTCTGGCTTCTATACAATGAAAGCAACAGGGCGATTTTTTTTCTCTCTGTTTTTTCTGTTCTTTTCCTTACTCTTTCGCGGGAACTTTTGTTACCAATATAAGTTATTCAAGGAATATACGGTACACAGTTTTACCCTTAACTATTTGTATAGGCAAAATGTCTCCCCAGCACTTTATTTGCCCTAAAGGACTGCTGCTATTGCTCCTGTTTATCTATGATTATAGAATGCCGGTCGGAGAATGGGTCAGATGGGATAACATGCAAAGTATAGCCGTATCCCTGGTAGTTGGACAGATGTCCTAATACTCATATATGTTAGGTCTATGTTTGATCTCGGACTAGTGACCGACATTTCCTATACTATAGGTTTAGTGCCCCTATTCATGAATGTCAGCCGCCAGCTATGGACCAGTTTGTATCTTAACCAACCGGTAATGGTCTGCAGTTCTCATCCCACTTGCCAAGGAACAGATTCGCCAGGCTGCGTGTGTTCTAGGTAAGATATATCTCTCACCAGCATGCCTCCACTTCATGCAGGCGAGAGATATATCTTACCTAGAACACACGCACATGCTTGTGGAGATGATGAGGATGTGTTTGAACAGCAACATCTTCATTTTAAATGGTGATCTCTACAAGCAAGTGCTTGGGACCGCCATGGGTTCTAGCTTTGCGCCGAGCCTGGTGAATCTGTTCCTTGGCAAGTGGGAGGAGGAGATTCGGAAAGACAACCAGCTCAGCTTGGAATTTAGCAAAGTTAGAACATGGATCCGCTACATCAATGATCTGTTTGTAGTATGGAGCGGGTCCCAAGTGGAAGCCCAGACTTTTGTCAAGAAACCTAATATCAATCCATATAACATCACACTTTCCCTGAATACCAGCACTGAAAGCATAGAGTTTCTAGATACCAAGGTAACAATACAAGAAGGTCGTTTCACAACCATATTGTACAGGAAAGAGACTGCTGGTAATAGTCTCTTACATGCCCACAGTGCCCACCCTGAAAGTCTCAAATGGAGTATACCCTATGGGGAGCTCCTAAGAGCCAAACGGAATTGCAGCGAGGAGAGCCTTTTCGAGTTAGAAAAAAGCATTATGCTCAAGAGATTCCGGGAAAGGGGATGTCCGGAATGGGTTCTAACCAAGGCAGTAAGCAAGGTCAGTGAAAGAACCAGAGAAAGCACTCTAGAACCTAGACTTCCCGTATCAGAGAGAGAACCAATTACAAGAATAATTACCACTTTCAATGAGGATTCTAAGAAAGTGAGTAAATTGTTAGCAGATAATTGGAACGTATTGAAAAGCGACAACATCATTGGGCCCAACATTGGGGACAGACCGCCTGTCACTTATAGAAGAGGTAGAAGTCTTAGAGACATTCTAGTGAAAGGAGACAACAGCCCTGGAGGTAGCACTGGTACACACAACTTGAAAGGATTCTACCCATGCGGGCACTGTCGTGCATGTAGATCAAGCACCATGGTGAAAGAAGTAGAAATACCAGGTACATGTAAAAAGCACAACATAAAACAATTCTTGACATGCAGTAGCAATTATGTTGTGTATGTTCTAGAATGCCCTTGTGAATTAAAATACGTGGGTAGTACCGTGTGTATGGTTAAAAAGCGCGTCCATGAACACCTCCGGGCTATCACCAATGTTGACAAAAACTATCCTATTGCACGCCATTTTCACATGAAACATCAGTCGAATAATGCCCTGTTGAAATATTTTGCCTTAGAACAGGCGAACATCAGTGGAAGAGGGGGCAATAGACTGTTAGCCTTGAGGAAAAGAGATTCTCATTGGATTATGGAGCTAGAGACTAGATTTCCGGGGGGGCATAATTGGGAAGAGGAGCTAGCAACCCATCTCCAGGAAACTTGAAAATCAGGAAGAGAGTAAGTATATATTTTTTGTGTTGCTGAAAACATGTCTGTTTCAGAAGTAAATTTTGATGATTTGTATAGTATAAAACTACATACATGGTTTTTAACATTGTTTTAATACACATCCTTTTCTTTCTGTTTATGTTTTGCAGGAGGAATAGGAAGGGACTCTTTTCACAGTTCATGTTATAAGATGTACGGTTTCCTAACCTTTTTCTTCATAAGACTAGACCTCGAAAGGGTACAAGATAAGGAAAAGTTTATAAACACTTTCTAATTGATCTTCCGGTTGGTGGTCACTAGTATTGGCACAGAAGAATATACATCAATTAACAATTTTGTTACAAATCACTTTCTGTTACATTTTTTTGCACTAGGGTAATTCAGGGTTGTTTTGATTTTAGGATGAGAACTGCAGACCATTACCGGTTGGTTAAGATACAAACTGGTCCATAGCCGGCGGCGCCATTCATGAATAGGGTCACTAAACCTATAGTATAGGAAATTTCAGCACTAGTCCGAGATCAAACATAGACCTAACATACATGAATAATAGGACATCCGTCCAACTACCAGGGATATGGCTATATTTTGCATGTTATCCCATCTGACCCATTCTCCGACTGGCATTCTATAATCATAGATAAACAGGAGCAATAGCAGCAGTCCCTTAGAGCAAATAAAGTGCTGGGGGAGACATTTTGCCTATACAAATGGTTAAGGGTAAAACTGTGTACCGTATATTCCTTGAATAACTTATATTGGTAATACAAGTTCCCGCGAAAGAGTAAGTAAAAGAACAGAAAAAACAGAGAGAAAAAAAATCTCCATGTTGCTTTCATTGTATAGAAGCCAGGAGACAAACATTTCTGCTTTCACACACACATCGATAAAGCGCAATATAGAACGGTAATGCAAATGTGTAAGATGTAAAATTGTCTTTTTATAAAGAAATGTTTGTAAAATGTGGTAAAAATACATTTAATAATACGTTTATAAATGTATGTAATATCATGCCTGTTATGCACAACACCATTCCAAGATGGTTGACATGCTTTGAGCCACGATTTGCTAATCTGCAGTACCTCTTTTATGTTTACACACTACACAGGTGTTTTTTCAAAACTTTATTTATGCACAATGTGGTATACGAAAAGTATCGTGTGATCAAGAGACCGTTGGGTCTCGAAACGCGTAGCGGTAACCAAGATTAAAATCTGGTGTTTTCTACCCTCTTTCTGAGTGCGCATTTAATCCTTTTGGAACTTTTGGTACTTTTGACAAAATTTACTGGCGTTGGGGCTCTGCCGGCATATGCGCCACCTGACAACGGGAACAATTCAAGGAGGACCCCTTTTTGGTTTGAAAATATATCAAGGGAGCGTGACTCCCCGAAATGCGTTGATGGATGTAACAAGAATAAATAAAAGCCTGATTTAATGATATCCGCGTACGAGTGCCGGATGATTTCTTTGAAATGCAAAAGAAAATCCTATTTTGAATATATATATATATATATATATATATATATATATATTCTCGCTCCGTTGCACCAAAATCCGGGTCACTCGCAGGCGGGTGCCTCTCGTGGCGGCGCCCCACGTGTAAATCACAGCTCAAGTTTCTTTCAAGTCCAAAGAAAGAAATTACGGCACTCACAGGGAAAGTGTTCAGTAAGTTTTTACTCGCTCAGCAGACAACCCTGAAGGAGGCTATACAGTTAGCAAGATCATCTGGCTTAAATTGGAAATCTGTCCTACAAGACAGGATAAATGCTTATCGATATGCTCCCCATACAACCACTGGTAGATCCCCCTTTGTTTTGTTTAAAGGAAGGGCTCCCAACACCTATCTGTGTCCTGCTTGGATGGATCTTGATAAAGGTCTGGTTAATAATGGAATAGGTGAGTGGCGAAGGAGGGAGGAGAGGAAACAAGATGAGAGAAAGATGTATTTTGATAAAAGAAAATGTGTAAATGTTCAAAAAGTTTTTATTGGTGACTTCGTTCGCATCAAAGCTCCTGTTGGTTGCAGAAATTGGTCCAAATTCTCAGATGTAAAAGCTGTTGTGAAAATATTTAGGAATGCCATTAAAACAGAGGACGGTAGAATTTGGAACAAAAGCAGAGTTGTTGTTGTTAAGTCAAAGATACCTATACCTGTTTCCTCTTATGATAGTCAAGCTTCATCTCATATGTTCTCCAATTCTACCAATAACTCTAACTTACTCATGCTTCCCTCTAGAAGTCAAAGAATACGTAGACCACCCTCCTATTTGAGAGATTATACATTATAACCTTTCCAATCCCTTATTCGTTTGAATTTAGATTTATATGTTTTACTAATTGTTCTTCTTTCTTTGTTGGAGGGAGATATGTGAAGGTATTCATTTATTAATACTGTACCTTTAATGTACCAAGAATCTTTACTATGGTGATTCTAGAATCTTGCCTTGGTTTGATTCCCTTATGTTCAGTTACTAGGCTGTCTTCTGTGGATGAGGTTTAATAAATACCTCTTGGCTTACTTTCCTGGTATCTGAGCTTTCTTTCATGTAAAGGACACCACATTTTCATGCTGAGCGAGTAAAAACTTACTGAACACTTTCCCTGTGAGTGCCGTAATTTCTTTCTTTGGACTTGAAAGAAACTTGAGCTGTGATATATATATATATATATATATTACCTCGCCAGTCGCCAGTAGGTATATATAGTTAGGATTTTTTCTCTATGGGTTTTTTGAAAATTCTATGTCTAATAACTTTGGCGTTTGTGGACGGAATTGGCTGAAATTTTCAGGAAAATGGCACATTTTGTTTCTGAGCAGCCCTTGAAAATTTGGGGGGGGTTCGTCCAGTGGGGGCCGAGAAAAAAGGGGGGTCCCAAAACGTGTTTTTAACATTGAGTTTTCCATAGGGCGGTTGGCCTCACTTTTAGCCCGAACGGCTGAATGGATTTGCACGAAACTTGGCAAAATTGTAGGGACTGGTAGCCCGATGTGCCTTTTGTAGGTCTCAATATATGTGCTCCAGTGGATTTTGAGAAATTAACGTTTAAAAAAAGATATATATCTGTAACAGCGGACCGGTTAGCGCTCTGGTTCGCGGACTTTTCGCGCAACGGAGCTTTGTGAAGCGAAGCTGATTGGTTCTCCGGCGTCTGTCAACATTCCAAACAGTCCGTAGCGGCCGCCATCTTGTCTCTCGGTAGGATCGAGAGACAAGAGGAGGTCAAAACAAAGGGGGAAATAACTATAAGGGGGCATAGTAGATCCTCGCTGACCCCCTAGGTTTGATGTGGAGGTTTTAAAAGGGCCCCGCGGGGCAAAAAAAAATAATAAAAATAATAATTGAACGGCTGAATGGATTTGCACGAAACTTGGCAAAATATTAGGGACTGGTAGCCCGATGTGCCTTTGCTAGGTCTCAATATATGTGCTCCAGTGGATTTTGAGAAATTAACGTTCAAAAAAAGATATATATCTGTAACAGCGCTCCGCTTCGCGTAACGGAGGTTTGCGAAGCTGATTGGTCATTCTGTCACTGGGCTATAGTTGGGCTACATCTGGCTGATATTTGGGCTACATTTGTTTTTTTGTGTGTCTGGCGGCCATCTTTGGGCTACATTGGGCTACATTGGGCTTCATTGGGCTACATTCGGCTAATTAGCAAATAGCTCATCGCAAACTAGGAATGGTAAAGAATCGCTATTTATTCCTTAAAGTTCGCTATTTAGGAAATGCAAATAACTTTGATGATACATATGGCGGTTCATCTCTAACAAGATAAGAAGCATAGGGATAGATTTATGATGACTGGCGCATCACCAGGGATGTGTTAGTCATTCTGTGCCGCTGTTCCGTCACCTATGGTGTGCTGCATTTACAATGCGGCGCATCATGGGGCAAAAACAGCACAGATGCGTGATGTATCTGTGCCGTAAAGGTGGCGCATTGCTGGAGTTGTATCGCAAGTGTGATGAAGCTCCAGCAAGGGTCGGGGGTGCCCCTGTCGCAGGGTTTCTGTTCTCACACAGAACTGTGGACAGAGGATTGGAACCTCGGCGAATTAGGGTGTCCCAAAACTCACGTTAGTAATCAAAAACTATTTAGCAAGCTAGGTACAGTGTCACATTGGATATAACAAACTCTCAATGTTTAGACAATCCAGAATATGAACTTATAGTACCTCAGGATACGTGGAACTCATGAACAGTCGGTCGTTATAGATTTCTTAGAAACCAGAACATGGAGTTAAGAAGAACAGATGTGTATTTGAAATGTTTATTTACTAATGCCGTCTTCTCAGGCGTAGTACCTTAGATAATAAAAGTACACATATTATCAGTAGCAAAATTACCAGCATAGTTACTAGTACATAAAAAGTGAATGGTGATAGTATGTTAACATGCTGTAAATGAATAAGAGTTAGCAACACTTATAAGCAGCCGCGGGACGTGGAGGGAGTTACGGTGGGGCAGGGAGGCGGGGAGGGGGAGGGGCAAGGTAGAGAGGGCTCCACCCTGCTTCTCCCCCTCCCCGCCTCCCTGCCCCATCGTAACTCCCTCCACGGCCCGCGGCTGCTTATATCTCACCCTCCCTAATACACATATTATATTATTTGCTAAGAAGGTCTCTTTGTGTTGGTTTAGGGCGTGTCCATACTTTAGTGTCTTAGATTTGAAGAAATCACATCAGCATACACCAGCTCTCTCTTCATGTGAACCGCATCAACTGTTGTGTATGTGTGTTCGGCAAAGCAATATAAAACCCGCCTCATGCCCAGAATTGGCAGAAGTTGCACTTATGTTATGAGTATGAAGTCGTGGAGATCAGACCTCATAAAAATTCTGTATCGTGTTGTTCTTGAAACTTTAGCACTCGCTGTACAGATATAGTTTAACAAGTAAAGCAGATAGTAGACCAATAACATATTATTCTCATGTAAACCACGATGAACTACTAGGTGGAAAGCTAAAGCAACAACTAAGTGTCGTGTGCAGAAGTTGCAAAAAAGGAAAAATGGCGTTTAAACCGGTAATGAGCCCATGCTAACTTAACACGGTGTAAAGATATCCAGGACCTAGATGACACCTCCTCATGATCCGGAAACGAACTGAATAAGATAATAGAAGTGCCATCTCATGAGAGCAGATTGCAAGTTTATATGTGGACGGTCCGCAAGGTAAAGCATTAAAAACTAGGAAAATTCAATGCTAAAGAAAAATAAAACAGCCAAGTACTTTATCGAGTCTTAAGCCAATAGGCAAGGTAAATAATAAAAACTTGACAAATAAGTCAATGAATTGTCAATGAAATGCTAGTACTCAGCATATCAAACATGAAAAAGGTCTATGACATAACTGTGTATGCAAAATAAGCTGCAACAGCCTCCAATAGGAAGTCACCGTCTTCATCCGAAAACAGTTCAGCCATCCAATTTAAAAGCGGAAAAGAACATACGTGCTCTCCCAGCACCGGATCCTCTATCACCATCAGAGGACAGCTCGGTGGGTTTTCAAGAAAGCTGTGTTCCAAGAAAGACTGTGCTGCCGCCAGTAAATTCCAGGGACCAAGTAGTCCATGCATCAATGCCACAGCCATAATCCTTTCGCCAGGACAAATCAACTCGTGAGTAATGATAGGAGTCATCAGCTGATTAAAGTCGACGTCAGGAGAAACCGGTCCGCAGAGACACAAATCAATGGCCCAATCGAAATCACAGGTCAGGCAGTGAAATACAGGCTGGACACAGGTGAAGTAGGAGAACCGAAAAGATAATCCATATGCCGTGCTTAATATCGCCAACGGCATTGTGCCATAATATTCTAGCATGCGATTGCGGAACAGTGTCAGCAGCTGCAGGGTCGGAGGTTGCATAGGAGGGACATCCATATTTAAAAATGTAAAAAAGCACAAGAGCGTCCGCTGGTAATGCAAGTAAAAATGCCAATCCACGAACCAGAGTGCAGAAAATACAATGAAAGGGAGCAGGGATGACTCCAAAGATTTTCTCAAATGAAGTCACGAGACCACTGGTAACAACTTTAAAAAAGTGTGCCAGGGATTTTGTGGAGGATGCGTTAAAGATAGTCGGAAACATGTTGCTGAAATTGAAAGGCAAACCTGTGTACGGGTGATCGCTATGTGAAGTACGAAAGTTTCACGGGCCGAACTCAAGGCCACCTCTCTCTGAGACAAAAGAGCTCTTATTCTTGTCATGCCGTTGAAACGTGTCCCAAGGTTGGTATTTGTGGCCAGATTGAAAACTCCCTATGTTCATGTGTGGGAGGAAATAGAACATTTCTGCAGCAAATAACCCGTTCACTTACTGTTACGATAAAAGGAATACTTTTAATTAACTCAGAACAATCTTCATTATTGAGCATCAAATAACTACCATTTTCCAACAACTTGAACGTGGGGATGATAGCAGGAACTGGCGTGCCTTGCAACACGCAAGCCATATTTGGTCGGTGTTTGTTGCATGAATCGTGTAACTGTATGTGCCTACACATTAGTGAATGATCTGGCGTCTCAGTGCATTCCTCTCCATTCAGATAAACTTCTTGATCATCTTTGAAGCATCTGTATGTGTATGGAAGCGACCAGACCTCATGAACAAAAGCACTACCTAAAGGTTCATAAAGACCTATTGGTATATATTTCATACAATTTGAAAACTTATATAAAGCAAAAGGCAGCGTTATTAAACCGTGGATAAGGCATGTTGCCAAAAAACCCGCAATCCTCTGCTGATGATGTCACTGAGCATGTCATGAATGATGTAATATGTGACATCATCAGTAGTGGATTATGGGTAATAGTATCTCTAGTTTACTCCCCTATAGCTGTCTTTCTTTTAACATAAGTGTGTGTTTCCTTCCCTTATACTTACTGTTTTTGGTTCGCTTCCAGTTCGCGTACCAGCGAGCGAACTAGGAAGCGAACTAAGAGAAATAGAGGTTGGCACAGTTCCAAATATTGTACCAATTTTTTAATAACGGGGAGGTAGTTCTGAAAAGAACTTTTTTTTTTATTTTTCTGAACATTTTTTTACTGTTTTTGAATTTTTCGGAACAGTTTTATATTTTTTTGGGTTTTTCTTGGAGGGGGCAATGAAAACGATTCATTGTAAAGGGCTCAACAGGAGCAACAAAACAAAAAAAAGAAGTATTTATTATTTTGGGCGTTTCGGACAAACTTGCATATGATAGTCAATAGCTCTGTTGATCAGAGTGATGCTTCTTTCTCCGTAGGAAATGAATCCATCGCAAAATACGCAGGTGTGTTTTACTTCACCAAATCTCATTTGTATATTTGGCACCATCTCCCTGCCCTCTGGTCCCGTTACTTCCGGTACAACAGATCTTCTGGCCATAATAGGGAGATTATCTAGGTCGTTCCGAAACTGTGCAGCACTGTAGTTGTTAGGATGCCACCTAGTCATATGGCGATGCATTGTGTAGTTTCCGAAACTGTATTTTTTGTCGGTCCCTCTGGACAGTCTATCTTGACATATAAGGCAAGTTACGTATCTTGCATTTACTTTTTTCTGACCTTTGGGAATTTTAAAAAATTGCCAAATGAAGTTTTCTTTCCGGTGAGACGTCTTGGGCTGCTCAGGCAAAAACTGCCTCTCTTCGTGCTCGTCCTCCTGTTCCTCTTCTTCTTCTTCTTGTTGAATTACAACTTGAGCAGGTGGTCCACTCTTCCTTGGATGTGGTGGAGGTGGTGGGGAAGCACCAGCTGAAGCTACTAAAGAAGCCATTGCTCAGTGATCACAAAGGGTCTTTCTCTCACAATGATGAAAGTCAGAGTGAGGAAAGAAGGAGGGATTTTCATCATTTGGGAAAAACAAGAGTTCTCAACCAATCAAAAGTGTTCATTTTAGATTATATGACCTAGTCTTACATCATTAGGAAACCAAAAGTGAAATGAACCAATGAAAAGTGTTATTACCAAGTCACATGACTTGCTGTGTTTACGTTAAGCGCTTTGCAGGGCCTCCCGGTTTGCTTCCAGAAACCTGCGCTTTGGCACTCGCTTCGCGTACCAGTTCGCTAACGTAGCACGTCATATGACGTATCACGCGACAACGTGGAACGTCATGCGGACGGGAGGCGTCACGATGTTGTTTTCTAACGCGGCACTTGCGGTAAAGAAACGTTTACCGGCTCGCGGTCTATTTCGCGGCATCAAGGTCAGCTAACGGGAAGCTTCCCGATTCGCGAAGCGGGAACGAAGAAAAAAAAATATTTTTAAAAAAAATTATTCATAAACATATAAAATATATTTTTGGATTTAAAGAAGAATACATTTTACAGCTACAGATATTAGCTGTTAAAAAACCAATGAAATTCACAGAAAAAACCATAGGTTATAGACCATATATAGTTAGGAATTAGCATTTACAAAACCTTGAAAATTCACTGAAAAAACCATAGGTTATAGACCATATATAGTTAGGAATTAGCATTTAGAAAACCTTATTTTACTCACACAAAACCATTGAAATTCCATATATAGTTAGTTGCACTAACTATATATCGCGCACCCGCAATCCACTGCTGATGATGTCACATATTACATCATTCATGACATGGTCAGTGACATCACTGATGACATCACTGATGACATCTCAAATGACATCACTGATGACATCACTGATGACAACATCCAGTGACTGTATGCTTCTGTAAAGTTAAAATATGTCTTACATATTGAAGAATGAGTGGATGTATAAGTGTCTGGATGAAGGATTTAGTAGGTGCATGACTGACTGTATAAGTGAGTGATTAAATGTGTCTCACTGAGTGCATGGGTTAGTGACTAAACTGTTTTAAATTGTGCATCATTGTGTCTGTTGTTTTGTAATCTGATGCATGTGTTGATCATTAGCTATATGACTAACTATATGGGTTATTGATTAGTTGCCCAAGTATTTGTATGGGAGACTGAGTGTGTGTGTGGGTGTCTGGGAGGTGTATGACTCTGTGCATAGATGTGTGAGCAGTTGATTCACTAGATGTATGGGTTCAAAAGTGCATGTGGAAACATCTGTATGGGCGGTTGACTGTGTGCATGAGTGTATTGGTGAGTGAATGGATATCTCAGTGCTACATGTCAAAGTAAGTACATATGTAAAACACAGTACATGTGATAGTTGACATATATAAATAACTGTGCATAAGAGCCAGTGAATGTGTGAGTGGCTGTATGGATTATTGTGAACTTGTATCAGGGATTGTATAACAGAGTAAATATGTGTTATTATATGTTCCAATAAGTAAGGTGTGTATAACTATATAGTTGAGGAAATCGAGGTGTGATTGATTCTTTGCAAGACTGACTAGGTGTGTGAGTAACTCCATGGATGAGTGACAGTCTGTGAGTGTCTGTTTACACTGAGTGTATCTAAGGTTATATTAGAGTCTGAAGAGGTTCATTGTATCATCACATGAATGATGTCATCAGTGATGTGATCAGTAATGTCAAATGAGATGTCATCAGTGATGTCATCAGTGATGTCATTTGAGATGTCATCAGTGATGTCATCAGTGATGTCACTGACCATGTTATGAATGATGTAATATGTGACATCATCAGCAGTGGATTGCGGGTGCGCGATATATAGTTAGTGCAACTAACTATATATGGAATTTCAATGGTTTTGTGTGAGTAAAATAAGGTTTTCTAAATGCTAATTCCTAACTATATATGGTCTATAACCTATGGTTTTTTCAGTGAATATATATATATATATATATATATTTTAATTAATTAGACGCCATGAAAGAACGCCTCATAAAACACAAAGATGAGATCAAATTGCGAAAACAACGCAAAATGAATCACGACTATGCTGACTATGATTGCGGGAGAATACTAACCTTCAGCCGCAAGTACGACCATCTATATAAGAAAGATGATGTCTCCAGAAGCGCTGGAAATACCAGTGGGGCCTTAGAAGAACATCCGTCTATCAGTGACACGGAATCTGACGTAACAATGGGAAGTGTGTCCAGTGAAGAAGTTGTACGCAGAAAGAATTTTTTAGACGAATTCCGGGTGATGAAGGAAAATCGCCACAAAGAAAAACACAACCAGATGGAATACTCATCTCCCAAACCGAGAGGACGGGGACGTGGAAGGGGCAGAGGCCGAGGAAGAGGAGAAATCGGAAGAAACGACTCAGACAACGGTGGGAACACCGACAAAACAAAGGGCGCAGTGGGAACCAGAAAGACACGCTCCAACAAGAACTACTAATGGATGCACAAACGGTAAACAAAACTGTGGTAAATCTATCTAAAAGAACTATCTCTGATACTGACAAAAAGACACTGGGGCCGATTAGGATGGAGGATTTTCCGCCTCCTCCGGGCCGGCGGAAGCCACCTCCGGCCCGGAGGAGGCGGAAAATCCTCTGCGGAGTCACCAAAGACCCACCGCCGCATTACGATGGCTGGTGGGTCTTGGTTTCTGTCCGCTGCTTTTCCGCCGCGGTCGGATTACAACCGTGGCGGAAAAGCTCTCATTTGGCTGGCAGTGTCTTATTAGACACCGCCAGCCAAATTAGGAAACATTAGTAAACATGCTTTTCCGCGGCGGTTTTTCCGCCGTGGAAAAGCATGTGTACTTTTGATTTTGGGGGCCCGTTGCGGGCCCCCAGGGTGTGGACGGGTGGGGGGTGCACATGGGGGGTACCTATGGTACCCCCCAGCATTTACATGCACAAAGCGGCAGGCACCGCGCGGTGCCTGCCGCTTTGTGCATGTAAATGTAAAACATGCACTTTTAACATTGCGGCGGGTGCTGCTTGAAGCAGCACCCGCCACAATGTTAAATATCCAGGATGTGACCGCCAGGGTGGCGGTCACATCCTAATTCGCACGGAGGGACCGCCGCAGCCCATGCGGACGGTCCCTCCACCTCTGGGATGGCGGACGGACGCAAGTCCGTCCGCCATCCTAATCGGCCCCACTGTGTTTAGGCCTCTCCTTCTGTCCTACTACCAGGCTTAATTTCACTGACACACGAATAGAGGTCTTTAAGTTTGTGCACAAATTAAAACTAAGAAAATGGCACAAATTAAAAAGACTGGGTCAAAATAGTACTACCGACAATAGTATTAATATTGTCTCCTCCAATTTAATCATTGGGGATGCCGATACACTATTAGTCATGTCTGATTTAAATGAGAACAATGACATTTGCAACGAGGACCTACCCATGCCTATTACCCAATGCCTTGACGATATGAGCCTGACGCAAGATGCACATGCTAAAACTAATTTTAGAGTCAAATCCACCTTTATGCCCTCACTCCCACATGATTGCATAGATACGTTTCATGACTGCATCATCAAGGGGTTGGTGGGCCTAAGGAAAAAGAAAAATACTCAGAGAAATAGAGGTTTCAGAAACAATCTATCGTTCTCTCAAAGAAAGGCACTTAAGGCTCTGTATGATGACACTAATATAGTGATACGTCCTGCCGATAAAGGTGGAAACATCGTTATCTTGGATCGAGAGAGCTACGTAAATGAGGCACTCAGACAACTCAGTGACATTAAGTTCTACATCCCAGTCAACATCGATGCCTACAATGTGAGTATTACTGACATTTGGGAGAAACTAGAAACATGGAAAGACAAGGGGCTCCTTGTTTGGGAAGAATATCGTTATCTAAAAAAAGACTTCCCTAAACTTCCTATTCTATATTTACTACCTAGACTCCACAAAGATGCCACTGATCCCCCAGGACGCCCCATAGTGTCCTCCATCGGCAGTATCAGTGAAAACATTTCTAAATATGTGGATCATTTTCTTCGAGATTTTGTCACCTTATTACCCAGCTATATCAGAGACACTAAAGATTTTCTCTGTCAGATTGAAAATATAGTGTGGGAACCTGAATACATGTTTATTGTTTTAGATGTTCAGTCACTTTATACGATAATTAACCATCAACACGGTCTTCAAGCTTGTGAACATTTTTTGAGAAATAGACCTTTATGTTATCGTGAACATTCTAAGATGGTAATGGAAATGATGTATTTCTGTCTGACGAACAACATATTTTCCTTTGATGGCGCCCTCTACAGGCAAATCAGTGGTACTGCCATGGGTTCTTGCTTTGCTCCAAGCTTAGCTAATCTGTTCATGGGATACTGGGAGCAGGAAATCCATGGCAGTATCACATTGGCAGGGGATTTTGGGAAGGTCGTCGTGTGGCTCCGTTACATCGACGACCTTTTCATTATCTGGAAAGGCACCAAAACTGAGGCCCACGACTTCATCACCAAGCTTAACTGTAATAGCTACAATATTTGCCTATCTGGTAACATCAGCGACAGCCAAACGGAATTTTTGGATGTCAAACTGGAGATTAGAGATCAAAAAATCTGTACCTCATTGTATCGCAAGGCCACGGCAGGAAACAGTGTGCTTCACGCACAAAGCAGCCATCCTGAAGCTCTGAAATGGAGCATTCCCTATGGGGAGCTGCTAAGGGCGAAAAGAAATTGTAACACCAATGACTCTTATCTAAGGGAGCAGGAAACCATCATAACTAGGTTCAAAAGCAGAGGTTACCCCAGTTGGGTCCTCAAAAAGGCTAAAGAAAGAGCAGATGAAATAGGAAGATCTGAAACACTTGAAAACAATCGGTCATCAGACACGACTGAGAATGACGAGTCCACTAGACTCATTTTGACTTTCAGTTCTGAGGTCAAACAAGTCAAAAAACTTCTCACAAAAAATTGGGAGATTCTCAAAACCGATTCCATTCTAGGTAACAGTATTCCAGATCGACCGACTATTACCTACAAAAGATGCAGGAATATACGTGACCTAGTGGTTAGAAATGACATCACCCAATATACCAAAAATAATTCTGAACATGGTCTAGTGGGCTTCTACCCCTGTGGCCATTGTAAAGCCTGCAAACATAGTAAATACAGGGGATCTGTAGAATACAATGACATCACCAAGAATCTGACCTCTTTCTTTACCTGTAGTACCACTTTTGTTATATATGTCATTGAATGCTCCTGCAAACTGTGGTACATTGGCAGCACCAGTTGCGCCGCCAAAAAAAGAATCCTAGAGCATCTCAGGGCCATTACCAACAAAGACCCCAAATACCCTGTTGCACGCCATTTCGAACAAAAACACTATTCCAATATTGCTGATTTAAATTTCTTCATATTGGAACAGGTCCCCAGGCATCCGAGAGGGGGCGATAGGGTACTAAATTTGAGAAAACGAGAATCTAAACTCATAATTGAGTTTCAAACCAGATTCCCGGGAGGCCTCAACATGGATGAGGAACTAGCAATTCATCTAAGAGAATAATGATTATCTATGATCCAGCAATTGTTTACTGACGTCAACAATATGTTATGTTCTGACTCTTCATATCCTCTTCTGACATTTCTTAACATGATGTTTTTTCTATTATGATGTTCTCTCAATGATCAAATATCTTCTGTAACATTGTTTCTAAGTCACATCTTGATTTTGTTCTTTCATTCCATAGGAGGAAAGGAGGGGGCCCACCACTGGACTTCACCTGCACGGGCGTACCCAACCTTTGCACTCCAGGAATCACTGCTCGAGGTTGTATCACATTCTGAGACACCAACTACCAAGGTTTGACTTTTCCACGCACAAGACATACTGGCAAACTCTGAACTAACACACCACTAGGCAGATTTGATACCCATATACTCACCTAATCAACAGCTGGGATGGCAGTTGTGTTGCCCCATGAGTATTTTCCAAAGGAACCACCCGGGACTCTGCACATCTTACTTGTAGGATGATGCTAGTTTACTTTGGGTACTTCACCATGCCGCACGTTGTCGATACTTTATCATTGTTTACATCCTAAACCTGACTTTGAGTATTTTCGATTGACGACAATATGGGGCGTATATACATATACTTATACTCTTTGAATAGATTCATGTCATCCACTACAATGTATTTTACTTGTTATATCTGACCAAAAGTACCTTGATTATTTCAAGTATGGGGCTTGTATATATGTATATAGATATTCTCTATAAGTGTATTTAGATCGTAACTTACAACTGTATATACTTGAACAGACATACCCAGAATTGTATATTAGGAATTTGCCTACCTATCACGCTCACTGTATTGCCCTCCGTGCTACTTATTTTGATTCATAATAATTGTTTCCAATAAGCGGTTTATAATTACATCGCCTAGGAATATGTAATAGATATATATATATTCTTCTAAAGGATAACAGCTCACAACTCATGGCGGGCAAACAATAATGTTGTTTATGGACACGATAATTGAAAATGATATATGCCGATTCCACCTGTATTTGAGAGAGATGTTTGAAAATTGATTTAATTTAATTTAAAAAAAAAATTCTTTTCTTTTCATGCATTCATGCATTGATGTTCATGCATTGTCATTTATTTATTTGAGGCAAATGTGTAACGAACAACAACATAGGCAACCTTCTCTGTGGCACGAAGCCAAGAATCACATACTAGTGACCATTCCAATATGTCTGCCATTAATCTTTGTTAGTCCAACCTTTATGTTGACTATTAGTTTGTAGCACGGAAAACTTTATTTAAAACTGGTGTTCTCCATGTGAGGTTACACGTGAACAAGGCTTCTTTGCTGAAACGCGTTGTGTAATAAACTGCTTTCTTGATACTTGGGATCCCCTTTGCCTTTTTGCCTGAGAGCGCAAGACACTCACTTTGTGGATATTTTGGACATATTAATGTAACCGGACTGCTTCGCCGGCATCTGCGCCAACTTCCTTTGGGTTCCAGCACTCCGGAAGAAGCTGTGTTGTCTTTTCAATATATATATATATATATATATATATATATATTTTAATTAATTACCTACTGGCAATTGCCAGTAGGTAGTTATAGTTTTTTGGCGCTGTTTGACGAATCTTCACAAAATTTTCCAAAATAATGACCAGCTCAGGTTAGCTCCTGTCTTGAAAGTTTGGGGGTGATTCATTAAGCGGGGCTGAGAAGAAAGGGGAGTCCAAAACATGTTTTCCCTTTGTTCATTTCCATAGGAATTTTGGAACAACTACAGCCCGAACTGCTGAACGGAATTACAACAAATTTGTCAAAAAGGTAGCTCTTGTTTCAGAAAGCACAATTTTTTAAATGGAGAAAATCCATTCAGTAGTTGCTCAAAAATTCAAAAAATAAAAATATCGATATCTGAGCAGCGAGGAGGATTTGTGAATTCCCTGCGCACAAGCTTCAATTTGATTGGCTGCCAACACTTCAAACCGGAAAGTGTTGGCAGCCATCTTGTGACTCTGTAACCGAGTCACAAGAAAATAGTTAAAAAAAGATACAAAACAAGAAAAGGGGCCAGGGTAGAAACACCCTGACCCCCTAGCTCTGCTCGGGGGGTCCCACAAGGACCCCAGGGCCAAAAATAGAATTAAAAGAATTGGCTGAATTCACGCTGGGTGCGCGAATCAGTCGGAGAACATTTTTTTAAAATGAAGCCCGGGCTCCCACGCTTCATTTTCTATAAGTCCCAGGGGCAACGTGCAATAAATTAGTGGGGCCCATGGGGCCCCTGCAGCCCCAGGGACTGCCACCTCCCCGGGGCTTTATCCATTATGTGTAGGGTCACGCAGCCCCCCGCCACCTCCCCAGGGCTTGTAAAAAATGTGTGGGGGGCTCCTGCCTCCCCCACACTGCCCCACAGACCGCCACCTCCCCGGGGCATTCATCATAATGGGCGGGGGGCCTTGCCGGCCCCCCAAAGCCCCTAAGGACTGCCACCTCCCTGGGGCTTAAATCAAAATTATAAAGTGTGGGGGGCTCCTGCCCCCCCACTGCCCCGGGGACCACTACCTCCCTGGGGCACTAATTATTTAAATACGGGGGTCCATTGTGGACCCCCGGGTACCAGTACCTCCCCCCGGGACCTGGGGACCACCACCTCCCCAGGGCTTTAATCAGTTGGGAGGAGGGCCATGCAGTCCCCCTCCTTGAGCCCTCGATGGCCCAAGGGTCCACACCCCCCCCGGGCCAGCTCCTGCAATGTCCTGGTGTGCCCATCCCCGGGACATTGCTGTTTGCAATGGCAGGGTGGGGGCACTGCTCCCGCCCTGCCATAGCTTCTTGGAAGCGAGAGCAGGAAACCTTCTCTCGCTTTCAAGAAGCAAAGAAGAATTGATTTTGGGCAAGGGGAGCTGCATGTCAGCAGCTCCCCTTGTCCAAAACCAATGTCGGCTCCCGCAGGAGGTGGGGAGCCGGCAGGAACCGGGGAGGCATTGGGCCACCCCCCACAGACCCCAACTTGAGGGCCGGCCCCGGTGGATGGGGTCCCCGGGGCCAGAAGTGGCCCAGGGAAGGAGGGCCATGTGGCCACCTCCCCTAATAAAACAATTTAAAAAAGAGGCCAGGCCCCGGGGGATGGGTCTGCTGGGACAATAGTGGCCCAGGGAAGGGGAGCCACGCGCCCCCCTCCCATAAATTAAAGAATAACAAGGCCTGGCCCCGGGGGATGGGGTACCCCAGGGCCAATAGTGGCCCAGGGAAGGGGGGGGCCGCGTGCCCCTTCCCATTTTTTTTAAGTAAGGCCGGACCCGGGGTTATGGGGTCCCTGGGGCCAAAATTGTCTTCAGGAGGGGTTCCACGTGGTCCCCCTCCCCCCAAAAAGCTCCAGGTTGGCCAGGCCCAGGTGGATGGGGTCCCCGGGCATGAAGTGATCCAGGGAAGGGGGGCCACATGCCTCCTATCCCGTTTTTTTCAATTGAACAGATAAAATGCTGAGGTATGGGGTTCCAAGGGCCCAAAATTAATTAATGGAAGGGGGACCGCACCTCCCCTTCCAAAAACAAAAGAAAAAGAAAAGCCAGCGTTGCTGAAGGCCCTGCAACCTCCCTATACCATTGTGCACAGGCACCTCCTGGTGCTTTTTGGGTTAGGGGATTAAGTCCCCTTCTTTCATGCGGGTCCTTGGGGGCCAAATAGCCCACCAGGTACCTCCAGTAAGCCCCACACAGTGGGATTGCTGAGAGGTGGGCAGAGGCCACGCCCCTTTTTACACCACTCTGCAAACGCGCCTCTTGGCGAACTGCTGGTGGGGCGGTGATGTCCTCTTGGGTCCTGAGGACCTCAGGACACAAGTGGACATTCACACAGATTAGTCACTAACGCATGCATTCAGTGAGACACGTTTAATCACTCACTTATACAGTCAGTCACGCACCTACTAAATCATGCATTCAATCACTTATAAACCCACTCATTCTTCAATGCATCTTGGCATATATATATATATAAAACATACTTAAACTTTACAGAAACACACAGTCACTGGATGATGTCATCAGTGATGTAATTTGAGATGTTATTAGTGATATCACTGACCATGTCATGAGTGATGTAATATGTGACGTTATCAGCAATGCATTGTGGGGGTGCGAATTATAGTTAGCTCAACTAACTAGAACGGCTGAATTTCTCTGGTTTTGTATGAGTGAAATGTCCAACTAACTATAATGTCCCTGAAACCTGTGGTTTTTTCAGTGAATATATATATATATATATATATATATATATATATATATATATATATATATATATATATATATATATATATATATATATATATATATATCCAAAACGAAACAGCCGCTTAGGACCCCTGCCACTCTCAACGGCGGGCCCAGACGGGATAGCGAGTCCCTACAAATACAGCGCTTCGCCTTCAAAGGTACAAGAAAGAACTGTCTGGGCCAACAATGTTCATGAAAGCGTGATATATTCAATAGCTTCGCTCAACGCGTTTCGAAGGTCAAGCCTTCTTTGTCCTATATGTATGTATATGTCATATCCTGCTTATTTAGTATATGTATCCCAGTTTACCTATCTCTCTGCTGCTCAGCCAGTGTGAGTGTTAAGAGTGGAATGTTGGGTGCCTTTGTGGATGAGATGTGACTGTTGGAAGAGGGGCTGAGCATCAGGAAGGCTGCTCCTGGTGGGGCTGTACCATAAGGATCATCAGGATGAAGAACTGATGTAATAATAAATAAATACTTAAACTGCAACTCTGCTACGTCCGGTAAGCTACAACAATATATATACTGAAGAAGGCAACCCCGCCGAAATGCATTTGCCTTGTGTTTGAATAAAGCTGCCTCCTTCCTGTTCCCCCGTTGTGGCTTCTACTCTTTTCTTGGAGGGAGTTTTTCTGCAATACTACAACGCGTTGCCTGTGACGCGTTCCAGAAGCCCCCGCATTTACAAGTGGCTCCATCATCACTGGCTTGGGCGGCTGCGGCTGCTCTTTGTTTGTTTCCGAGGTATCGGATCGTTGGAGCCCACCTGCTGACTGGGATGAAAATACGCGATGTGGAGGATATCGTTCCTCTCAGCGGGCCTGTTGCACTGTCATATGGCCCTCGCGTTACAGACTCCCGGAGGTATGGTTGTGCGGTGTTGGGGACTCGAGGGGGCCTTTGTTTGAACTTACATCAGGACAGTGGCAGTGTCCTTTTTCCCCCGAGTGCCCTGCAGCTACATCATACTGCCACCCTATCCAGCTTCGCCCGGACCAGAAAAGATGGATTCTGGGACTTGTGGTCTACTGCTACACGGTGGACCAGCTTCGTAAGGGCGCACCTATCCACTTAGAGTATAGGTGTAAGGGTGTACCAATCAGCAGAGAGCAGGACTATTTTAAACGGGGAAGGGACACGCCTCCTGAAACACTCACCTGGCACTGAAGAAGGCAACCCCGCCGAAATGCATTTGCCTTGTGTTTGAATAAAGCTGCCTCCTTCCTGTTCCCCCGTTGTGGCTTCTACTCTTTTCTTGGAGGGAGTTTTTCTGCAATACTACAACGCGTTGCCTGTGACGCGTTCCAGAAGCCCCCGCATTTACAAGTGGCTCCATCATCACTGGCTTGGGCGGCTGCGGCTGCTCTTTGTTTGTTTCCGAGGTATCGGATCGTTGGAGCCCACCTGCTGACTGGGATGAAAATACGCGATGTGGAGGATATCGTTCCTCTCAGCGGGCCTGTTGCACTGTCATATGGCCCTCGCGTTACAGACTCCCGGAGGTATGGTTGTGCGGTGTTGGGGACTCGAGGGGGCCTTTGTTTGAACTTACATCAGGACAGTGGCAGTGTCCTTTTTTCCCCGAGTGCCCTGCAGCTACATCATACTGCCACCCTATCCAGCTTCGCCCGGACCAGAAAAGATGGATTCTGGGACTTGTGGTCTACTGCTACACGGTGGACCAGCTTCGTAAGGGCGCACCTATCCACTTAGAGTATAGGTGTAAGGGTGTACCAATCAGCAGAGAGCAGGACTATTTTAAACGGGGAAGGGACACGCCTCCTGAAACACTCACCTGGCACTGAAGAAGGCAACCCCGCCGAAATGCATTTGCCTTGTGTTTGAATAAAGCTGCCTCCTTCCTGTTCCCCCGTTGTGGCTTCTACTCTTTTCTTGGAGGGAGTTTTTCTGCAATACTACAACGCGTTGCCTGTGACGCGTTCCAGAAGCCCCCGCATTTACAAGTGGCTCCATCATCACTGGCTTGGGCGGCTGCGGCTGCTCTTTGTTTGTTTCCGAGGTATCGGATCGTTGGAGCCCACCTGCTGACTGGGATGAAAATACGCGATGTGGAGGATATCGTTCCTCTCAGCGGGCCTGTTGCACTGTCATATGGCCCTCGCGTTACAGACTCCCGGAGGTATGGTTGTGCGGTGTTGGGGACTCGAGGGGGCCTTTGTTTGAACTTACATCAGGACAGTGGCAGTGTCCTTTTTTCCCCGAGTGCCCTGCAGCTACATCATACTGCCACCCTATCCAGCTTCGCCCGGACCAGAAAAGATGGATTCTGGGACTTGTGGTCTACTGCTACACGGTGGACCAGCTTCGTAAGGGCGCACCTATCCACTTAGAGTATAGGTGTAAGGGTGTACCAATCAGCAGAGAGCAGGACTATTTTAAACGGGGAAGGGACACGCCTCCTGAAACACTCACCTGGCACTGAAGAAGGCAACCCCGCCGAAATGCATTTGCCTTGTGTTTGAATAAAGCTGCCTCCTTCCTGTTCCCCCGTTGTGGCTTCTACTCTTTTCTTGGAGGGAGTTTTTCTGCAATACTACAACGCTTTGCCTGTGACGCATTCCAGAAGCCCCCGCATTTACAAGTGGCTCCATCATCACTGGCTTGGGCGGCTGCGGCTGCTCTTTGTTTGTTTCCGAGGTATCGGATCGTTGGAGCCCACCTGCTGACTGGGATGAAAATACGCGATGTGGAGGATATCGTTCCTCTCAGCGGGCCTGTTGCACTGTCATATGGCCCTCGCGTTACAGACTCCCGGAGGTATGGTTGTGCGGTGTTGGGGACTCGAGGGGGCCTTTGTTTGAACTTACATCAGGACAGTGGCAGTGTCCTTTTTTCCCCGAGTGCCCTGCAGCTACATCATACTGCCACCCTATCCAGCTTCGCCCGGACCAGAAAAGATGGATTCTGGGACTTGTGGTCTACTGCTACACGGTGGACCAGCTTCGTAAGGGCGCACCTATCCACTTAGAGTATAGGTGTAAGGGTGTACCAATCAGCAGAGAGCAGGACTATTTTAAACGGGGAAGGGACACGCCTCCTGAAACACTCACCTGGCACTGAAGAAGGCAACCCCGCCGAAATGCATTTGCCTTGTGTTTGAATAAAGCTGCCTCCTTCCTGTTCCCCCGTTGTGGCTTCTACTCTTTTCTTGGAGGGAGTTTTTCTGCAATATATATATATATATATATATATATATATATATATATATATATATACCAAACAATCCAGCTTCCACAGACACCTCCATGGACGAAGGCACGGACACGAGGTAGTAAAGATGAGGCAAATATTTATTCCTCAGGTCCACCCTCAACCCCTGAGGTAAGAGAGACGCGTTTCGGATTACAAGAACCCTTTGTCAATCTATACATATATACACATTAATTTATACATCAATACATATCGGTGAAGAAATTTTTTGGGATATTTTTAATTACTTCAAAAAGTTTCTCATGTGAAAAAGAGATTATCTGTTTCTTCAACATAGAGTCTGTTTTTCTAAGAATTCCCATCCTCACACATACATTTTTTATAATTGCTTCATACCACACTTATTGTTATGTTTTAAGACTTGTTCAGACAGGTCCTTTGATTTTAACGGTGTTTGTGGAGGGATATTGTGCACTTCATTTATTTTCAGGATTTGGGGTGTTTTTATAATATTATTTCTGAAATAATATATATGGCAGAGCTAAATAGATCACCTGTGCAACATGAACAATTTATTTGAGGCAAATATAGGTTAATAATGGCAGAGATGCAATAATGTTAAATGTAAATGTAAATGTGGGATACTTGTAAAGCGCACTGTTACTCTACCCAAGTGTCCTGGCGCTGTAGACCGCTGGGGAACCCGTCCTGGTTTTCCTTGTGAGATGGTCCCTTTCTGGGTATCTCCAGGGTGAAACCAGGCATCCCCGGCGTCTGTGGGGGGCCATTGTAGAGATGAGGCAAGCTTAATGCCCAGAGTTACCGAGTGTGTTCCCTGGTTAGAGTAGGCACTGAGGCGAGAATTATCGAGTCCGTTGACCCTGGTCCAAAACCCTGTCGCGTCAGGAATTGAACCCTGGTCCCGGGCCGTTCTCTGCTTACAGGTCTGCCGCCTCTAACCAATGAGCCCCACCTCTCCTTGTTAACAGCAACAATATCGAGTAATATGTCAGCTGAATACATTCTGTAAAAAGCTGTTGTATATTAAAAAAGAGTGATTTTAAGCAGCTTGTCTAATAGATTTTCATTAACCTACAGTGAAAGAAAGAATGCCTCTCTAAGAGTGGCACTCTTTAGTCTTGTAATATGTTGCTCAACGCTATATTTCCATCTTGTTTTGTGTCTACAAAAGTTAGGTATTTCTTGTTTTTCATGTTTTTCAACGTTTAGGTGTGTGCTCAGCCATTTGACGGTTTGCCAAACGCCCTTTACTGTAGAGGAAGGACTCTTTCAATGTGAGGTTTGGCTTTGTTGCCTGAAAGCTTAACTTAAAGGCGTTTTACCATGTTCCGATAATGATAGCTTCTTTTGTTTAGAATGCTTCATGCTATGAATAGAACAGTATACTGAAAAAGTATTTGCTTAAAGCTCAATTTCTTTGTACTGCTATATTGCATCATTCTATTAACAATGGTCTTCAAAGTATTTTGGCAATATCACTAATTGCTCTATCCTGTGGATTCCGCACCCATCATCAGAACGCTCTGCATTGTCTTCCTCACACGATGTACTCACTAACAATTAATTTGCACCAGAGTGCCTGAATATTAGTGCTCTCCTTTGAATTATGAGCTGGCTCACTTTCAGCTCTGACAGAGAGCGCTACCACATCATACAGTACTGTGGTCTGCACATCCCTAACCCTGTCCACACCAGATTGGCATGCTATGTCCTCCAGAATAAAATTTCAGAAACAATTTGGGATTTCCTCGCGACATCTTCTTGCAAATCCAGAATCTTCACCACTCTGCTTCAGTTCCACCAATAGTTGCCTTTCAGTAAAACCGAGGGCATATTAGCAAGAACCTCGTTAAAATTATCGCCTGTTTAGCGGCAGGAAACTGCCACTAAAACGGCGATAATGGGCTTGCTAATATACGTTATAGAATTCCAATAGAAGCATTATCGCCGCTTTAGCGGCAGTTTCCTTCTGCTAAAACGGCGATAATTCTAACGCGGTTCTTGCTAATATGCCCCGGAATTCTTATCTGCTCTCTTGATTTGTTCTGTTCTAGTAAAGCAGGAATCTCCTTTTCTTACCATCCCTGTTTTTCTTTAACAATGACCTAATTTTGTATGCTAAGTCTCTTGTCTGTAGCTCAATATTTCCTATCAGAATATTATTTCCTCTTCATCTGCATTAGCTGAACTTTCTCTTTACCTAAAGCTTCATTTATATTCGCATTATTAACCTTGTCACTTAACCAACCCCGAAAAACTGTAGTAATGGCTGTCTACCTCTTAATAAAGTAAAGAGCGCAACAACTGTCATGGATTATGGTGTATTTGTGTGACTCCAAATTTTTTCTTGGAAGTATTCTTCTACCTCCAACCCTGATGTCAAAGCATTCTTTGATGAATCTGTTTGATCTTTGAACTAAACTGTGCTACTCTCAGAGCCCCCCAAAAGCTCTTCATTTTTTCGGAACTGAGGGCCATATTACCAAGGTGAAGTATCGCCGCTTTTTCGGCGAATTGTGCCGAGAAAGCGGCGATACTTCTAGCGCCCAATTAACAAGGGCATGCTAATGCCTGCCTCAAGCCCACTTTGCATGTCAGTGAGAAACATCGCTAATGACATGCAAAGTGGCTGTTCCCACGTCCAACCACATGTAAAATGTGGTTGGAGGTGGTAACACCCTATTACCAAGGCAGACGTTGGGAGAAGGAGACTTGCGATAAACTCGTTTATCGCAGGTCTCCCAGCGCCTGCTCTGATCAGGTTGTAGGCATTGATAACATGGGGGAGTGGATCATAAAGCTGAATCCACCCCCCCATATTATCAAGGCACACATTAGCGCGTGACAACAACGCTTGTTTTCACGCGCTAATGTTCCCTATCGCCGCCTATCACCGGATTTAATATCGCCTACGTGTTGCGCGTTGATAATGACGCGCTAACACGGCGATAAAATCCGGCGATAGGGAAATGTGCGTTGTGCGTTTTTTAACTCACATCTTGGTAATATGGCCCTAAATTGCGCTCCATGGCCCAAAACATTTTGTTTAGGCAACACCCTTAATGCAAAAACGTTTTTAAAAATGTGACATACAGTCAAAGTCGTAGTGATCTCTTTCTAAAAAGAATAATGAATCTATTTCAATTGAAAATCTATCTTTGTAACAATGTAGTGTAAATATGCAGGTAGGCAATTAAATTGTCCCGCAAAGTCAATGGCAATGTTTTCCCATAGATCATTTGAAATAGGTGCATTATTCAAAGGTGTTTTCACAACCAACGTTTGTCTGACAGCAGACTTTGTTAAAAAAATGTTCAGACGACTCAACAGAACTTTCCAATCCTGACCACCAACTCTGTTCCCTAAATGATCCTCATTAGCACATTGTAATAGCTTCACCTAAAGTGATTCTAGTAAATAAATAAATACATGTAAATCCTTCCACCACAGGCCCACACTTTTCACTTAAATGCAGGGAAATCTGTTGATAAACAGTGAGAGATTGACTGAAAATGTGTTTTTAATAGCCGTAATGACTGACACCACAATGAATCAATCACTGCCATTTTACTTTTCATATTTGTGCCATTTTTATTCACAGCCTGTACTGCAATCTCTTCTGATGTATGCAACCTCACTGCTGCTCTTGGCAGGGTTAAGAGAGGATTCATAGATGACTAACTCAGTGTCTGGTTTCTTTTTTCAAGGGCCTTTCTAATTCTTCCCAAGATAAAGCTGTGCACCTGCAATCTGAGTTTTGGTTTCTGTCCCAAGTATTCTCATCTAAAGCAAAGTATGTAGAAAACGTTTTAAAAGTCAAGCAATTCGAGGAGGGATTAGTCTGAAGTGCTCATTGCTAGCTAGGGAGACATGATGCAGCATTGTGTAGCAATATTGTCAGGGCTGGACTGGCCGTAGCGGCACCAGGCATTTTCCAGTGGGGCCGGACGGATGGGGGCCGTTTTTGAGTGGTGGAGGCCGTTATGTTACTCGGGGACGGTTTTGCAGCAGTGCTGTAATATAGGCCCCCCGTAACAAAAGCAGCAGCAGTGCTTCTCACTGGCACCCCTTCTGCTACCCCCTCCCTGTGAGGGGCGGTCTAACTGCATTGACAGGGCTGGATTGAGTTGCCAGTCCGGCCCTGAATATTGTACCATGCTTGTTTCGCTAAAAAATATTGTATCGGCTGCCAAAAGACATGAGTGTTGCATGATATCTCCGTTACCCTGGCATTTCTTTTACATTCTCAGTTTGTCCCACTTTGATACTGTTTATCACTTTCTGAAAAATCATGTTACTTAGGCCACTTTTTCTCATTCCTCAGGTTTAATAGGTCCTTTGCTTTACTTTGCAGCATCCACCCACAACACAACAAACTCATTTGCAAACATGCCTTTCTCATCATCCCCCTTTTTCGTTAAAGGTGACAGCCTGGATAAAAAAAATCACATTGGACATGGAATGTACTTAGGGCCTAAATTAGAGTTTGGTGGACGGACTGTCATTCCACTGTCATGGAGGGACTGATCCGTCCCTAAGGCTGACGGATTTCTCTCTGCTGCATTAAAGATGTTGCCTGACCGATTGCCTTCCATCATAATAGAGGATGGTCCATCAGCCAATCCTCAATCATCATTTGTCCCCCCTCCCATGTCCACCATTGACGGACACAACTCAACAAATAGTGGTATAGCGGACACTTGTCCGCCATATTTAGAGTTGTCTATAAGAATGGGATGGAGGGACTCTCATTTTGGAGAACAGCAATGGCGAACGGGATTTTTGACATCAGAAGCGTCCATTAAGTTGACACGCCCACCAATACATACATCACAATATCAACTAGCAACAACACCTGCAGCTCACATTACAGAAGACGTTCCTCAAACCACACAAACCATTTACTTCTAACAGCACAAAACAACATCAACAGACATACATTGCCTTTTCTTTTCCAAATGCGTGGAAGAAGGAAATTCAGACTCTCTAAAAATTAGTTAACTGTTATGATGGATGAGATAATTGTGGTTGAACCCCTGGCCGGACTGGGAACCAAAACTGTCCCTGGCAAAGTGCTCGGCCGCCCCCGGTGGGAGGGTTGGGGGTGCCGCCGAGGTCTTTGGCGGGGCCGGTTTTCGGCCAAATTTGTTACAGGGCCGATTTTGCAGCTATGCTGCAAAAACGGCCCGGTAACAAAAACATCCCCCAGGGGCCCAAAACCGGCCCCCACCCTTGCGGCGCACCTGGGGATTGCCCGGTGCCTGCAACGGCCAGTCCGGACCTAGTTGAACCACATCTTAGATGGAGCTCTGGTTTAGACAACGACTGTGAGCCAGAGAAGGCAAATGTGGGACAGTATTGTGTATAAAGTTAATTCTCTCTCCAACACCAGACACTGACTTGAGGACATCCGCAAGTGGTGGACTAACCTGCAGGGAGAGCCGGTTTCCATGCTTCTAGAGCACACCAAAACACGCTGGCAACTGATTGTGTTTCTCACCCGCATAATGGGATTCCAGGTGGAGTGCGGACTGGTAGGTACAAACACTAGCTCTCTGTCACTAGCAAATTCACTCTCTCCACACTCTTCCACTTTGGCATCCCTGTTCTCCAACCAAAATCTCTACACCAATGACAACCTATTCCTACAAGTCTGCTAAATGATGTATATTTAGCAAAGTTACGGGAGCATACCAGCCGAGACAGGAATCTGCAGCTAGGAGCGGCCGCGGCTGTTAGCGTGTGTACGAAGAGAACCCTGGAGTCTGCGTACCTTGAATCGAGTTTTCTAACCGCTTGATGAGATCGTCTCCGAGGACTTAAATTGATCGCTTGCAAGTTGGATATCGTGCCTACTTACTCTCTGATCGCCAGACAGACCGCCCTCTGCACAGGAGGCCCCTTATCAAACGAGTTTCGCTATGCGTGAAAAGCTGATTCTTTTGTCCAGTTTATAAAGAGCTGAATAGTGGATCTCAGCATCCACTCTCTACGGGCAGAGGGAGGCAAAAGAAACCCTCTCCCCCTCTGATTCGACGTTTGATGTCGGAAGCATTAGAGAAACCCTCCATCGCTGAGATGGCTTCATTGTTGTTCGCCCTCAGATGAGATTTGCCGTTGTGTACTATTTATTGCCCCCCCATTTTCCTCGTGTGAATGCCCTGATGAAGGTGCGGCAGTAGATCTGGCCAGGCACCGAAACGCGCGTTGGCGGTATTATCTCCTGTCCTGCCTCTATGACCTGGGGTTTCCAGCGCTGTGCTGAGAAGACCCTGCAGGACCGGTTCAACTTGTCACTCTGGAACTACTTCGAGGATCTTGGATGAATGTTTAGTTTGATGTTGGAGTGAATGTGTTATCTAACTGAATGATTGATTTTGAATGTGTGAGCAGTGTGATGTTAGGGGCTAGCTTAGAGATTTTATAAAATTCTATTGTGTATTGTGAATCATCTTTTAAGTATGTTTTTGTAAAGCAGAAAATGACAATAACAATATTGCATAATCCACAATTTTTATATAAAAAATAAATAACTGCCGCACGGCCTATTCTGTGGTTTGGTCCTAGAATGTGGTGAGCTCAACTTTGCTAAATATATCCCATTGGACTCCTTGTGAGCCAGGTTAATTTATCCTGTAGGGCAGACACTATTTCTGTTTGGTTGGTTTCTTTTCCCCTGCTTGTCTGCCCAGCATCAGTATCGGGGGGCCCCTTCTTGTATTGGTTGCTAAATGATGTATGTCACAACTCACTACATACCTTACCTAATCACTTTCATTTCAATACCTTCGTCCTTAACGCAGCTAGTAATAGAAACCCAATCACACAAGGATAACATAAAATTTAGAGCACAAATCGCACCCTCCCCTATGCTACTCTTTCAGCTACCATTTTTTCAGTGGTGAAAGTACCTTCCAAACAAATTAACACTGTACTTTATTAAACAATGATCATCCATTTCTTCATTTGTAGACTGTGTGCTCAACGCCATTTTGAAATGAGATAACCTTTACATAAAACACAGCAGTCGTGAGTTAATTCTAGCCAGAATGCCTACTCCTTTACAATGTTACATATAGGCTATACTTAAAAATAAAAGGGCTGTCACATCCATCACATTTTCATGCATTATCTGGACTTACCAATCCACAAATGTAGCCTGAATATTGGAAGTATATGGCAATGGCCAAATGAATCTTCAATACACTTTTCTAAACAACAAGGTCCATTTTGGCACATGATTTGTCAGTTGTTTGACATTTAATTTACTCAAAAAGTAACAGATATCCCAGCCACATATTAAACACAACATTGTACTTCATGTACTTAGAGTAAGGAGGTTGGTATTTCTGCCATGGGAGTGATACAGTAATGCGTCAAACAAGATGTCATTTAACATACATGTACACTCTGAAATTGGACACATATAGACATAATTATATTTGTTAACTTGTGTGGTTTAAGTAAATATGTTAGGTAATGTATTTTTCTGTTTTTTATTTTTCTTCTCTTAATCTCTGTAGGTTGGCCCCCACTTCAAGAAGAAAATCTGGAGGGCCACTGTCAGGCTAGTGCTGAGGGTTGTTTACCACCTATACCAGGGCGGCTGGTGACATTTGAAAGTGGTGAAGCGCAAACTGATTTGCATACTGCACCGTAGCGAGCGAGCGCAGCGAGCAAGCCCGAACCCCATAAGGGGGGTTACCCCACCCAAGAAAATTTTGAAAAAAGAGAAGAAAAATCGTGCATTTTCAAGCAAATTTGAGAAAGCAGGAAGGTTAATAAAGCAATTGTGAAAGTGCAGTTATTACATTAATAGATGGCATAACATAGGTAGTTGCTTATTCAGTATAACCACAGAGCTTCATACATTCCGTCCTATTACGCTCAGGTGCTGAATTCAGACTATAAGACTTTCATGAAATTCTCAGCTCTAAGAGTAGAAGAATTTGCACAGCAGTTGGGAAACAGCCTTCACAAAGCATTGGGAACCACACCTTACCTTTACCATGTTTCCATTAGAACGCATGTGACTATCACGCATGTCTTTCCACACAGATGATAGTGTTTAGGTGAAACAAAATATACTTAACATGGCATTTGATCAGTAAAATCTGTGCTTTGTTTTTTGTCCCCATTGGTGAAAGCATACATTTTGAGCATATATACGCAATCATTTGCAAAACAAAACAAAGCCAGAACACAAAAATATAGACAAGAAGTTTTGAACAATTTCATCTGTGCACTAGCGTCAGTTGTGCACCGGCATGTTGCCCACACTCCCTGTTGTAATAACCGCGATGTAACGTACAACGATCTAAGTGATCGCCTTGTAACGTCACATATTCCTTTATATTATAGCGCTACTCATCCCAATGCAGTGTTAGAGTGCTTTACACAACATACACATTATCCATTCAAAATAAATCATGTAAGTGTGCAAATCAATGTTCAAGATGTTTTACATGAGACAGTCAGGGTTGCAAGGTGTAGGAGTTAAATACCCTTCATATCTCACTGTGGTCTACTACAAGGTTTACAATGTATAAGCTGCAGGTAACAAAAGGATCTCTGTGCTCAAAACAGTAACCCACTTTACTATCTACATAGAATAAATCTGTGAGCTGAATGTTACATGATGTACTTTGCAGGAGACAGCTGTATTAAAAAAAAAACATATTTTATTGCATTTTCAGTTGGCATATGCTATATCATACACATATCAGAGCACTATAATAATAATGACTATTTTAAATGTATACCAAGGTATACACAATGGTGGGCTTGGGAAGAGGGTGTAGATGAAGAAACACAAGCACTGGGCAGTGGTGTAAACAGGTACACGGAGTCCATACCCCCACTATTTTTAGAAAGTGGAATTTGTTTTTTTTACATGAGTCCAAATTGAGAACACTGCAGCTGCTTGCATTTACAAACACAGTGTGCGTGCCACCTAGTCTGAGGGCATTTATGCCCCCTTCACCCTGGCACCATCACCTTTATTATTGAATTTTAATGGTTCTACGGTAAGCTCTGAGATAGCCGAGTCTGAACAACAAGGTGACACATATCTGCATTGAAAGATAGGACATCTTTTTCATATTCGCAGTAAAAACACAGTGTTTCCTTCCATGTATTAAAAAAAAACATGATTTCGTGTTCTTTTACCGCTCTGCCGAGAAAAACAAGTTGGTTGAAACGTGGTGCCTCCGTCTTTCACTTTCTATTATTAAAGGGTGCAGTTTAACAGCTTTTCTGCGCTATTATAGGTACCTCGAAAGTATCTGCAGCACACACGTGAATTTACAGAGCAGCTGTGCCCACGATCACTAGAGCAGCTGAGTTAGAGCGGTTGCAGAGTGTGCATTGTACGGAATGTTTTGTAGCTGTGCGTCATTGCGCGCAGTCATACCCAGGGCACAAGTCCTAAAAATGTTTTTTTTTAAAGTGGGGGCACTAACCAAGTTTGGCAGTATGCAAATGATATCATGGCGCTGGCGCATAACATCAGGGCGCGTGACATCACAATGCTGACATCAACGCAGGTGGCATTACAGGAAGTGTTATCACTACCCGTGACCTCCCAGGAAGTAGCATCACAAGAAGTGACATCAGGTCTTAAGACCTCACACATATGCTTTGCACGTCTACTTTGACTGCATTATAATATTTAACGAATGGCACTTTGCATCAGGGTTGTGCCCAAAAAGTGACGCAACACCTACGCAAAATCCGGACCTCGACTGATTTATTTTTTTAAACCCTTCCACCAAGAAAATGGCAAGAGGACCTTGTAACCCTCACTGTCTTATGTAACACATCATACTCAGGGGCATATTATCAAGGGATTTATCTCCGCTTTTTTGGCTTTAAAAGCCAAGAAAGCGGAGATAAAATGATCTCCCTATTACCTAGCTGTCGCTAACACCAGTTAGTGACAGCTAGTAGGAGATAGCGACCATCATGGGCCCCACTTTACATGTCAGAGATATTTATCACTAATGACATGCAAAGTGGGCGTGCCAAGATGTTAGCGACTGGAAACAGTCGCTAACATCGCTATCTCCTATTACCAACTTTTGGAGATATTCGCGCTAAGCGCGAATATCTCCAAAAGCTAACACCTGCCCTGAGCAGTTCTTAGCCATGTTATCCAATGGGAGGTGGATAACATGGCTAAGAGCATTAGCTCGGTAATGCATGAATATCGCTGACTTTACAGCGATATTCATGCATTTCGGCCGATTTTTATCGCTTAGGAGATAAACCTTGATAATAGCAAGGCTCCTAAGCGATAAAAATCGCCGCAACACGGCGATAAAATTATTGCCGCTAAGCCAACATAGCGATAATTACCGCTAGTTGTTGGTAATATGCCCCTCAGTGATTTACACACCTATGACTTATTGTCAATCTATACTGCTCTAAAATAAATAAAACACAATAGTGGTATTTAAATTGTTACTTGTGTAAATAGTTGGACAGAACAACACATCTGCCATTCTTACAGTGCATACATACTTCTTATTTACAGAGACTAAACAAAGCCAAATCATGCCTCTCTTTACCTTTGAGTGATAGCCTGTGCGTGATACGCTGTGTGGCTTTGTTTCGCCTCTATTACAGTTAGGTGTGATGGGGTCAGCACGCTATACAAGGCTAGATAGTGTAATCCACGGAACACTTAGGTTTTAAAAGCTGATAAGGCCTGCGAGCCCACATTGTATTACTATTTATTTGCCCATTCCATACCAATACACATCCAATGATGTGTCCTGATGCCTGGATTGATGAACACGTGATTGTTATGCGCACATGGCGCAGCGATGCACACACAACCCCATGACCTATTGCATAGACAGACACATGCACATACAAACACTGTGGCATTTCCAAAGACTGACAACATAACTTCCAGCGCTCTATAGTGTAACAACAACTTACAACTATACCGCTCTGTGCATAGGTTTGCGTCCCTCTGCCCAACTGACTGAGCCACAGTGCAGCATGAGACACATACACGCGGTGCCCACTGAAGCAGGACTGACACGCGCACAGTGGCGTAGGACTGACACGTACTGACTGAGTTGTCACGCGCCACAGTTAGTTACTACAGCAATGTCAGCAAATGAATTTGAAAATACCTGATGATCAGCAAGCAACACTCAGCAAGCTTGAATGTAGGAGGACTCTACTGTATGGCCCACGGGTCGAGACTCTAGAGACGACGAGAGAGAAACCAGTGACCGGGCAGAGGGCACACAGGGTGGCTCATGTACACACACCACGGTCCACGAGGCGAGTCCCAGGGCCCCAGAGAGAGGATCAACTGACGTCAGCAGCAGCGCCGCGCGCCGGGAAATGGCCAATCACTGCATGACAAAAGGGGATGATGGACGGAGCGTTTGAGCAAATCAAACACTCACCCCCAGTCAACGGATCTGGGTTTAATCCATCACCATTCTTTAGCCCACTCAGCCACCCCAGTTCAGACATGGCCATATGCAAATCAGTCTGACCCTGTGCCTCATGGGAACAGTCCAGCCCGAACTGCCAAGCCATGTCTTCCCTGGACCGGAAACAAGCATCCTGGGACCGGTTTCGGATTCATAATCCTCATCAGCCAGGCCATCTTGAATCCAGTGGCCAAGTGAGCAAGGGACTCACGTCTGAGCATACCCTGCCACACTTAGGGCGAACAAAGCAATACAAAAGGGGATGATGGACGGAGCGTTTGAGCAAATCAAACACTCACCCCCAGTCAACTGATCTGGGTTTAATCCATCACCATTCTTTAGCCCACTCAGCCACCCCAGTTCAGACATGGCCATATGAAAATCAGTCCGACCCTGTGCCTCATGGGAACAGTCCAGCCCGAACTGCCAAGCCATGTCTTCCCTGGACCGGAAACAAGCATCCTGGGATCGGTTTCGGATTCATAATCCTCATCAGCCAGCATGCAATCACTGCATGACTATATGAAGTCACATACAGTGATTGGCCATTATGCAGTGTGGCTCACCACACACGCGCGGCATCCAATAATGGATTGCCCTGCCCTGCTGCGCGGTGACCGGCCAATCCTGGCGCTGCATGCAGCGCCAGGATTGGCTAGGGGGGCACACTGCTGCTCGCCCTGTGTCACCCTCTCTACTGCGGCCCGGTTCAACCAGCACCCCCCCTGGTCACTCTCTATGGAGGAACTTGACTGCGCATGCTTGGGCAAGTTTCAGCCCCAAGCTTCACTTGCGCGTTACAATCATTACACACAGATTGATACCTTGGCTGTCTGCTGTCACTCAAGCTGCAGACCAGCCGCCCTGCGCAGCGCACTCCCGGATACGTCTGGTGCTGCCCGGATTCCTGGCGGCACTCGGCGCTTAAATTTATATTCATCACAGTGTGTGTCAGTGTTTATTTTTCTTGATTTTTCTTGCAGCCGCGGGTTCTGGGGCTAGTGGGGCTACGCCCCTATGCCCCAATGGACGGACCACGACCTATACATTCATTGCAGGAAAAGGTGTAAGGACATATAGTGTTGAACGCACCTCATCGACCTTAGCAAACTAGGAAGTTCATCCCAGCAAAACAAACAGGTGCATTCTGGCGGTAGACTACTCTGTGACCTCAATGGGGAGCTGAACGTAATGGAGCTGCGACAAGGTGGTAAATGTATTGTTGATTTTAAAAAAGTATGCATGTTGCTCTTAGATATTCTTTAAAGGTCTCAAATTGTAATATAAGTGACAAATGTAATACCCTTATTTAAGGCCTGGTGTAGAGTTTTGATGAAGTTTTATTCCATCTCAAGAGGGACGGATATCCCATTTACCTTATTACAGGTGCCATAGGATATACTGCACTAGCAAAAAGACTGCTATGGCTTCTGGCACGTTTACGAGGGAGTTACCCATTCAAAAAAACGTAATTCAGGACAAAAATGTTTTTAAAAAGTTGCTATTACAAGCAACATAGAATATATTAGACTTTGCCCACATTTCATTTCTGCTGCATATCAATTGCATCTCAAAGTTAACATGTCCCACCCACCTTATATTATGTCAAATGATATATGGCACTCATAACTGCAATAGGGCAGACAGGATATATGACCCATTTGTGACAAATTGATATATAAACTTACCATTAAAAATAAAGCACAATGACCATACTGTAGTTTGCACTTCACCTGTGTCATATCTGTTACAGAAGGATTCTACCATACAAAGATTTAAAACCTGGCCTTTCAGCAAATGGTTCATGAGACTTCCACTCCTATGTTGCACAAAAACATTTTAGAAACTGTTCATATGTATATTAAACATTGTTTCCCAGATTCCTGAATGACTGTATATGTGACTTGGACAACTTTCCTTCTCCATAGCTCCAGCCTGTAATTTGTATTTATTTAAGAATGTATCCATATAGTCGTCGAAATGTAAGATCAAATCTGTAGAAATGTAAATGTTGACGACGGCCTATGAGTATATATTATGTGCATAAACTTGGTGTCCGCAAAATCTAAAACAACCAAAGTTTTCGTTGTTGCTATTTTGACAGCTAGGATAGTCCTTGAAAAAGATGCCAAAACAGATATACAACGTTTTTAACCAGTATAGAAGCATATATAAGTTGTAATGTGAAAAAAGTATAGGCCAATTTATAGTTTAGTGGATGGGTTATACTGTCACAAATGTGAGGAACTTCCTGCCCGCTTTATTACAAGTGCATTATATTTTATATTACTTGTAATAAACCGGGGAGGATATGTGTCACTTTTTTGACTGAGTAATCGGCTTGTCAAACTCAATAATCTATGTCAGATATGTAAGTTAGGCCCTGATTTAGTGACAGAAACATTTCTCCATTGCAAATGTGACAGATATCCTGTCCACCTTATTACAGGTTTTAGATAATATAATCCACTTGGAATAAGGCAGACAGAATATCATTGACATATGTGAAGGAACAGCCAGTATTCCCAAATCAAAATCAGTCACTTTATGATGTTACTATGTATGTTTTTTTTTTTTAGATTAGTATGGTAAAAGGTATTATGTGCTGGTCTCTGATGTGTGTACCTTTTCTAATTGACCTTTGTTGGCTGTAACCATTGTTTGCATGTGGGTGTTTTCAACTTACTCTGGAACTAGTGAGGGTGACTTTGGACAGACTTTAGGGGCCATGTAGGAAGGGCTATGGAAGTGAGAAGGTGGAGCCACCAACACTGAGGGACCCAGAGGCACTTAGGTTGATGGGACTCGCCAGGGGGCCAGTGCAATATCTCACTCTGAGGCCTCTGACTAGAGTCATTCCCTTGTAGTAGTAGACAAACCAACTAAATATTGTGCAGGCATGGAGGCTTTGGCATCTGGGCACTGGTCTGTGGCAATGAATATAACTCTTGATAGCATTTCATTCCCAAAGTTTCAGAATTGGAGGACAGGTGAACTCTGCTGACATTTCATGGAAGAGCTTGAGTGGATTTTGAACAGCAACTGTCTGGAAGTCATCTTCAGCAAATGATGAACTTCACCCATTTGTTTGTTTGTCATCAAACAAAAAATCAGATAGCCACTGATTTTCCTTCAGATTACCAGATCGTCTTTCCTCAAGGAATGTTGTTTTGATAGACTGGTCGAGAACATTCGCCTTTTTTCGTCCTATCCCCTGCTTCTTTAACTGATTGCTGTTGGAAAATAAGTCAGCATCTGTGAGGCCTGCACAAATAACATGACTACATTTGTCCTTCACTGGGAACCAAACACCCAATTGTAGCGCCTGACTCTCAGAGGGTAGCATTGCAAAGCGGTCTGAGGCTTACTCAAGGGAGGTGGTGTGGGCTAGTAATCAAACAAACATGATTAAGGAGCGCGAGGGAAGTGCTCTGTTTTGCATACCTGTGGGCTAGTAATCGCCATTTGCAGGTGCGCAGAAATAACACTCAATAATTGATTGTCCAGTCTGTACTTTGCTTTATAAAAGTAAGAGTACATTTATTAAACACACACACTACTTCAATAGTATGCACCAATTTACAAATATACATAAGCTGTTGGAATTACTTTGTGACATTGCATAACATCTCCACCCCTCCCGCGAGGGGGTGAGGTCTAGTACCACCACTCCCATTGTGATGTATTCCTATAGGTTCTGTATCGATTCCCCTATTCCTGACCCTGTTCTGGTTAATAATTAACTAGCAGCCATCCCACGGTGCAAAAAAACGTTATCTGATTAAGCCACACCACGGCACAGGAACGCGTTATCTGATTAGGTCATAACGCTTGCCATCTAATTAGGCAAGCACTATTCCTCCAGCCCCTGATAAGGCATACGGAGTTCTCAAAACAAATCAAACCTATGACAACCTGGGAAAATCCCTGCGGCCATTGTTTTGATTTCACCGAGAACTTCAGCAAAAGAATGTGCGAACAAGCCAGTTCGTATGACATCCTTATTGACGTATCCATGTCCATCCTTACGTCAGTCTCGGCACCTTACAGGTATAAATATTACCGACATTACTTTAAGCAAACACACGCGGTGGTGACGAGATCGGAGCAGCGAGACGTGCTGAGAAGCCCAGCAGAGAGCGAAGCCCACACGCGCTGCCCCGCCTTCCTGACGCGCTGAGAACGAGACGCTGCTTTTCTCCTGCCGAAAAAACCAGCTCCGGCGCTTCCAAGCGGCCCTCGCAGGCAGCTGGAATATCAAGACCAGAGACGAGAGATACCAGCCCTCAACCATTCTAGATCTCAGGTACAGAACTGAACAACCCCTTACAGAGAATTCTTGAGTCAGTCACTTGGCAAAACAAACTTAACTTAAACTGCTACTTATCTACTCCCGCCCACGTATTAGGCTTAGGTCAGGTACACTGGGGTAGGCGTGGTTAGAAGCACCAGTTGAGTAGGATTAGTCAAATGTATATATGTATATATCTATTCTATCGATTTTAAATATCATATGGCTTAGAAACCATATCAATGCTTCTGCAGTATTATTTTATACTTCTGCTTTTATTGTATGCACTTTACTTAACCATAAGTATCGCAATAATATCGATTCATTTCTCTTGTACGAGAAAAGAGACTGATCAATAAATAACATCTTTTATTGAACACGCCCGTCTCTTCCTTTTCTCTACAATCTGGTGAAACTAAGAATGCACTGAACTGACTGAGTAAAATAAGTTGTCTTTTGTTTTCACATGACTCTAGAGATATACTCTTGATTAGGGGAGAGCAAAGTTGTCATGTTCTATGGTTGTCAGAAACTAAATCCCTTCTTGTCTATCCAGGGAAGTTAAACTCCTCCTTGCCTATTCGAGAAAGTTTCTAGTGAACTCTGAGCTAGCTGGCAAAACCAAAAACTTTAAGTCTAATATCGTCAGTAGAAGACCTAGTTAACCTCTGCCCTAGGTCTATACTATTAAAGATATTATTCCAATGCGCAGAGCCTATTGGGATAATAGGAACTACACTACATGGCGGCCAAACGTTTGGATAGGCGATAAAACTAACGCAAGACATTAGAGTAACTCAGTCGTGCTTTTTCACACAGAACCCTTTTTTTTCCCATAATACTCCAAAGACGTCTGGAGTGGGTGAAAGGTCATATCCGCCAAACCTCGCAGGAGGAGACTCCTATGTATGGTTCTTGGTTTATTCAACGTTGAAGGATACACTGTTCCAAAATATTGTGCATCTAATCTTTGTTTCCATAGAAACCTGATCTGCAAACAAACAGAATAACCTTCCTGTCGGTAAAATGGTAGACAGTGATGATGAAAGGGAGACAGTTAGACTAGCAGCTGAACTCCTAGCAGCTGATAATACTCTGCTACAAAATGACCCGGATATAAAACTCATCCCGGTCAACATAAGAAAATCTATAACTTTAAAACTTATAGAAAATGGACTGACATCGAGAGGTGGTACAGTCATATTCGTAATTGAGGCACACGAATATCGGCAGAGCAACAAAAGAGTTCCACTATTATAAAATAGAGGAACCACCGGATACCTACACTCCTTTCGAGGAGGTGGAAGTACCACTCAAATTCCAAGAGCACCTGCTCTTATTTGATGGCGCCCTAAAACATAATAATCACATCACCAGGCTCGGTCCACTAGGTAGACTAGGAGCAACGTGGCCGGTCCTAGCCGGATATACACCACATCCAGACATTGAAGAAATGTCTGCAGCAGAGCTTTTAATACAGCTAAAACAACTAATCAAAATACATAGACAATTAGTCCAATATGTAATGCTGACTTCAACAATCCAACCAGCAAGTAAAATTCCACAGTTGACCCCTCATCAGGGTAACACAAATAAAATTACACCACAGAACATACAGTCCTGTCTAGGTAAAGTACCCGCAAAACGGGAACAAATACCTTTCTGGCTAGCACAAAAAATCACTCAAATAGAGGCGGTGTTTCCAGACACCACCCCTGTAGATAAACACAGGATTCTGACTATCTGTCTTCCAATGGGAATCGCACCACACGTGGAAGACTGTGACACTTGGGGTACAGTCTTTGCTTCCATATACACGAAAACACATGGTGTACCATCCATGTCAGTAATACCAGATGTGCTAAAACAAATTCAAGATGAATATGGTCCAGAACCCGCTTTAACTCTTGGTATGAAATTACTGAAAGACTTCAAGCAGGTCTCGGCTATATTATTAGCCAACATAAAGGGAGAAGCAGCACACGTGGCGATCCGCCAAAGGTTAAAAGAGACAGATATAGCAGACCAACCAACTGAAATTGCCAGAATCATAGAGAAATCCTATGAAGAACTAGGAAGAGATAGTCTGGGTGGAATACCGGTAAAACCTCAACTGATTGAAAGTCCTGAAAAGGTATTTATTAAAAATAATTTAAACACTCAAAAAAAGAGCTGGGATGGAAAAAAACAATCCAATCCTAAAGAAAAAAGATTCCAGTCCAGAGGAAGGTCTCCTCGGCGGAGAGAAAGATCTCCGAACCAAGGACGCAGGTCTCCCCAAAGTGAGCCCTCTGGGAAAAAATACAACCTTAGAAATAGGGATAATATAAAGAAACCTGATAGATATCAAGATAATGATACACGTCCCTCTCAATCTTTTCAGACTTCCTCGCAGAAATCGGATAGAAGAGGACGATCAGAACACAGGGAAGAGCACGTCAAGTCCAAAGACAAGGAACCTGCTCATCCAAATAAAAAGTTACAATTTCCAAAAAAGAAGGTAGCCAGTATTAAAGTAGTCAAAGATGCCGAGAATACTGAGGACACAGCTGAAAAACGGAGAATGGGCTCAGACATTGCTAGACAGCGCAGCAGAAGTGAGCATAGCTCGCAAAGTCCTTATGAATCATCTGGAGACAGTGGACACGAATGAATACATTCAGGTGGAAACTGCAGATACCAGAGTTAGCAAACCTCATAAAATATATGAAATTACATTGCGTATAGAGGGGATAAGACTAGAAAAATAAGGGGTCTCTTTTGGGATAATCTCTCCCAGGGCTATGACATCCTTCTAGCTGAACGAGACTGGCCACCCGAGTTTGTCAGGGAGTGCCCTCATGGCGAAGAAATAATTATGCCTGCCTTCTCAAATCATATTCCAATTCATAAAAAATATACACTTGCTAGAAAGTGGGCAGTAGCTCAAGCTCCTGCTTTATATAAAAATCATGTAGGATGGGATGAGGACTCTCCTCCTCACAAAATCCAGTTAAAATCACAACCTACTGCACAGAGGCAGTACCCAATTAAGCAAGAAGCTAAAAAACAGGTAAAAGAGATCCTAGATCAACTTGAATACCAGGGGGTGATTGAAACTTGCACCTCACAAATGAACAATCCTTTGTTTCCTGTCTCCAAACCAGACAACTCATATCGTCTAGTTTTGGACTACAGACACCTTAACTCATGTTGCAAAACCTTTGCAGTACAAAACTCACATAGTGCTGCACTAATGAATAACATAGTGCGCAAAAAATACAAAACAACATTAGACATCTCTAATGGATTTTTTGTCAAAATATAGCACCAGAGAGCAGATATTTGACTGCATTCTCGGTAAATGGCTCGCAAAAAAGTTTCTGCCGTTTACCCCAGGGGCACAAGAACAGCCCAGGATTATTCTCAAAGAGAGTAACAGAATTACTACAAACATACGATGACGAGGCATTATCATATGTCGACGACATTTACCTAACAGATGATGACTTGGATACTCACTTGAAGAGAGTGAACACCATAATACTTGGGTTCGCAGCAGAGGGTTACAAATTCAACTTTAAAAAATCAAGAATTGCCCATCTAACAGTCCTGTTTTTAGGATATGAATTATCAAGTGAAGGCAAAAGCCTGGCTGACAATTTCCTAGAGAAATGTGCTGTACTCCAAGTTCCTAGAACACTAAAAAACTTACAATCAATTCTAGGCTTCCTAAATTTCGGAAGAACATACATTGCAAATTACGCAGAAAGGGTCAAACCCCTTTATGATCTAATAAAACCAGATTTTAAAAGAATCAATTGGACTCAAAAACACACAGAAATGTTGAGATCTTTACAAACAGACATGCTAATTAAAACAAAATTAGAAACACGTGATAACACACGTGATCTTGTGATTCGAGTCATCCCAGGAAGATGCGGATTCACATACCTGACCTCTAATGAGGGAGAAAAGGTACCAATTGCATACAAATCACACTTGTACACAAAGGCTGAAATGAAATTTAGTCCAACGGAAAAAATTCTGACCGCGGTACAGACTGCTGTAGCAAAGGAGCGGGCCCTAGCACAAGGTAAACGAATAATAATCGTGACACCGATACCAGCTCTGGAGGCGGTAACAAAGGCAAGCATTCTGAATGCTAAAGCACTCCATCCAAGGTGGATACAGTGGGCTAATTCTCTTGCTGCAACAGACGTGGTATACGAATTTGATCCCAACTTAAAAACACAAGAATTTCTCCAATACGAATTTGAATGTCCTCCGCCAATCGAAATTCTGCCTCTAGAACACTACGGCTGTATAATATATACAGACGGGTCAGCACAACCCGCAGTAGGGGTAAACAAGCTTACAGTGCTGCGTGCGCGATTGTTAAAGGTCGCTGGCACGAAGGGAAATTTAAACCAGCGGTCACTAAAACACAATCTCTAGGAGATTGTACAGCTCAGCGAGCTGAACTACTAGCATTCAAGATGGCGCTTGAAAATACAGATCGAGAATTCCCCACACTCATAGTGTGCGATTCGTATTATTGCGTTCAGTCTTACAATGAATACTTGCAGATCTGGCTTCAGAATGGTTTTAAGGATGCAAAAGGAGGCACAATCAAGCATAAAATGCTTTGGGAACAAGTAGTTCATTTGCAAAAAGAACTACCAAAGACTCACGTGATACATACACTGAGTCATCAACGTGATGGCGTTCACGTTGCAGGGAATTCATTGGCTGATGAGGCAGCGAAGGCAGCGGTGCAAACGGCTTCCGTAGCCGCCATCACACGGTCAAAAACAAAAATAGACAGCGATATATTACAAGCTGTCAGCGCTACAGGAAAAGATTCGATAAAAACACTCCCGAAAGGCTTTCCAGTGAAATACTCATATATGACTGATACAAACTCCGTTCCTTTTGCTCGAATCCCTGGAGTGGGGGATAGAGTGATTCCAAACACGGACAGGAGAGGCTTGTTAATAGCTGACGCACATATGGGTGAGGGTCTCAGACACCTTAAACAAAAAGATTCTCTGGAAGAATTACAATCAGTGTACTGGTGGCCAGGCATGAGCCTGCATCATCACATCTTTGTTAAGAACTGCCCAGACTGCAATAGAGATCGCAGTGGCGAGCGAGGAGGACTATTACCATGGCACTTCGCTCCAGAAACACAACAGGAATAAAAAGCACCCATCACAAAAAAGCGTTATATTAACACATAAAGACTAATTTACACTCATGATGTAGGACCCCAGCGCTCGGCTGACGTCTGGACTGTTATAAAAAGATTTGCGAGTCTATAATGGCATATACGCTAGGAGCATGCTACGTTTTGACTAATGTATTCCTTTTAGCCTTCAAGCTTATGAGGAAGCAAGGCCAGATGAGCATAGCATAGCGGGACTCTTCTCACTTCCTTCCTGAGGGATACGGGATGGTGTAAAGAAAAAACCAAAGGCATAAAGCAATCTATAACAGCGAAGGTATTAGGTTCGGGAGCTGGGTGGGTCAAGCATCTAATAAGTGTCCAACGTAGTCTAAATAACCTGCCAAGAAATTCTCTGAGGGGATTCAGTCCGTACGAATTATTGTTTGGAACTAGAATGATGGTCTTAGATCTTGACAGTCAGACTTCAGTGGTTAAAGAAAAAAGCTTTGATATCAAAGATCGTTTGGCTATTTTACAGGACTTAAACGAAACAAGGAAAGACCTGAGCAACATAAAGTTGAAACAACAGCCAACGACCACTGAAGAAAAACCACCTGTCCCAGCAAGACCTGTCTGGATTCCAAAAGTCGGGGATCTAGTCAGAGAAAAGATCGCGGTAAAGAAGGAATTTGGGCCTTCTTACAGAAAAGCAGTTCCTGTCTTGTCTATCAACGGGACAAGATCAGTAGTACTACCGCCCCTTGCTGGTAAAAAGGAGAACAGGGTTGTATCAATCGACCTGATAAAACCACAATCATGTGGCCGATAACAAACAGTAGGCCAAGTGGACTCCCGATGAGTAGTAGAACACCAAGGTTTGCTACAAACACAGAGGTTCAATCTAAGAGGCTACTCACATTTGAAATGCCAAAAGAACAACAACAAGGACTATGCAACAATGCTATGGAACTTAAACCTCTAAAAACCCAAATAAAAACATTTAGCAGAGACACACCAATCTACAATGAAGTAACAAATGACTATGCTGCTGCAACAAAAAAAACTGATAAAGCAAATATCAATCCTGAAGCAATAGGAACAATAGACAGAACGGCATCCGGTTACTTCATCAACTTCAGCGATTCATCTGAAAACCTGAGTGAATCAAAGGAACAAACATCAACAAAAACCTTTAAAAATAAAGCTAAGGAACTTTTTCAACATCTGAAAGAAACCTATCTGATTTCTCCATGGATTGAATTCTGGGTGGCCTTAGGTGCCCTTATCCTCATATTTTGGCTCATCATGGTACTAGGTTTGGGACACTTCATTGAGGGAAAATATGCTAAAATGGACACAGCAAGCCAGAAAATCAACTTGATCCTCAAACCACACACGTCTTCACACGTCATTCAACTTCACAGCCAATCCTATACCCGGTGGGGTAGCATGGGACAATACTGATTATGAAATCTATGGTCCGGTTGAAATCCTGAAATATCCACATCAAATCAAGATCTCATTGAGTGACTTTGTAAAACCAAGCTCAGTTGCTGATGATTGGGACGTTGAAAGCATTAATAATATGATGTCTGACCTAGTGATGTCTGCTAAATTTACAAAACATGATTATTTGCAGGGTTCGTCTAATTATGATAAAATGTTCTGCTATAATCACTATAGTAATCATTATCTGCATAAATCTGCACAACCTAGAAATGTTTTAAATTATAATCAATGGGAACACTGTGCAACCCCTCCAAAAGGTAGCTCAAGAACTTTTTATGACAAATATTTGTATTTTTCAGGGTTCAACACAAGCAATGCAGAAACATTTTATTTCAAATTATCAAATAAGACAGGTACAAAGACCATGCTTACAAACACTAAATTGATATATTCAGACTCGTTCTTTGAACAAATGAGTACATTTGGTTTTGATTACTGGGACAAAAATGTTGAAGTAAAAAGTGTTTGGGGTACAAAAGAATGGCAAGTACAAGGTATAGAATCATTGTTTAGAGCCTGCATGATCCCAGAACAAATTATATTTTTGAATGACACTATTCAACAAACTACCTGTCTTGGCCTAGCCAAAATCAAAGAGTTAAACAAACCGTCTATTCCAAAGCCAACAATGAACAGTAATAGCTCTACAGATGAGGAGATAGACGTAAACCATATATTAAGTCAAAACAGAACACATCCAGATTGGAAAAAGTGGTTGATCTGGCCCACAGATACTAATAACTGTCAAGACAGATTCCTGAACAAAATCCAGGGGTTCAAATTGACCAGGCCAGACCCTAGATATTCCCAAAGACAACACCCAGGGATAATTACCACGTACAGTGTGGGCAAGCTCTGCCTTCAATGGCTACAAACATCCACACTGTCAGAAATTAAGCAACACCTAACTTTACTTACTGATGGTGCTGACTTGCGTGATTTCATTATGGGACCGCGCAAACAGCGTCAAAAACGCTTCATAGCAGCCTCTGTATATGCAGCTTATAACGATGCCTGGAAAATAACTCAAATTGAAACATCAGAGAAAATACGGGAAATTGACCGTATTAATTTGGAAAAATCACTTTCTGTAGTGGACAATGGGTTAATGACTCTGTCCTCCAGAATATACTCTTTGGACAGCATTGTGTCTTCAGCAATCGACATAATATCGCAAGACTTACTGTTATTACAACACGGTCAGTCCCAATTGCGTTCTATTGTACAACTTGGCTGGACGTTACAAAATCTGCGTTCAGGCTATGTGCCTTGGCGTTTAATCAACACAACGTCACTGTTCAATATCTTTAACCTTACTGATAAACAAATCAGTATGGCACAGAAGGGTGCTGATTATACAATCCTGAGCATTGAGAAACTCGAGAGATTACCATTGACAATGTCAGAACGACCTGTCAGTGAGTGGATAATACATGGAATGATTAATATTCCAATATCTACTTTCAGGTTTCAATACTGCCAAAAATATATACAGGCTGGCATGTACGAAAAATTGGGTAAAGGGTACATTAAGTCAACATGGAACTTGCCCTATTCACATGCATGTGTCAGTAATAAAGGCCGGAAAGTGTTTCTTAGTGGCAATAATTGTGCGATGTCACTAAGCGTTACACTTCTGTGTAATGGTATTAGTTTACACGGAGCCTGTGAAGGGTCCTCAAATAACCTTTCATGTCACCAGCTAGGCACACCTGCGACACAAATAGAACCATTCTTTAGGAGACTATCGAACGGGAGTTACATTATAATTGTAGACCGCTTGTAGCTTAGTGCCCGGAATAGCTTATCTCATAACTACGACTGCGAAGGTCATGTGCTGTGAACGAGTATTGTTCCCCAGCGCAATGCCAGACAGGGAGGCAAGGTTATGGCCGAATTTGAAAATTTCTTCCATTAGAGTTGATACTTTAAGTAGAATGAAAACTGTGCTCCTTCAGACGCCGACCAGGCTCACGTCATCAAAAGAAACGTATGATCTCCAAGTTGCAAGGACAACGGCAGAGATTCATTCATTGTTATCAACTAATTCCCCCATACATTTAGCAGAAATCCTGAACGAAATCTTAAATATTTCTGATACCAGTGGAGTCTCAAATGTATTTAAGACAGTGTTTTCGGGGGCTTTAACACCATTTAAAGCCATTCTGGGTATTTTTCCAGACTTTGTCCATTCCATCTTTGGTGGACTTCCTCTCCTTTTGGGACTAGTGGCAGGAATCCTATTTTTGATTCTGTTATTTCGCTATGGCAAACCGTGTCACAGACAAAACACCTGCGACAAGGGAAGAAACAATCCTAGCCATTGGATACCGGGACCGGATATCTAAAATCCTTGGCCTGTCCCGACTTAGAGACCTGAACATGACTTGGTTTCTTTCATTTAGACCAATGTGGCAAAGCTGTGTTTTACCTGTATTAAGGTGCTTGCTATGCGGAGAAGAATGCGTGTTGGACACCTGTCTGACGCTACAATCGGATGCGCCAATGGATGCAGAAACTTTTTTGGGTCCGGTCACGGCTCATGCATTGTGCTGTCCCCAGCGGCTACCAATCCTGATGACGGCATTCGTGGAGACTTCACTACTACGATTGAGGGGTAGTGAGGTTCAAGATGAAAGCAGCATCGATCAGGTACGACCTTCTGTCAGCTATGCTGATCAAAACATCAATGGAGGCAATTATGCTCATGAATGCATGGTAACATCTTTTTCCGAGTTAATGGAACTTTCACAGGAAGCTGTTGACAGCTTTTTCGAGAGTCTAAATGATATGATGTTCTCACCAGAGCAGAAATAATAACTTTTGAGCAAACTAGCACAAGGCGTTCCCAACACCCTGAATTTGGCCTTCAACTTTGATAATAAAGTATCATGAACAATTTTCTCCAGTTTACGGACAGCGGAACATAATTTTTCAGCGGCCCCAAAAATATTTTGCAATTTTTCGGGACACTTATCTTCTGCTTAAAGTAGAAACTATTCTTAGAGAACTATATTTCTATTTTAGGACCTTTAGAGTCATTAGCTGCCCTCTGGCCTGTTCATAAATATTTTATTTTGTGATGAAATGGTCTTGCACTTTTTCTTCTGTATTAAGAGCCATTTCATGTGTTATTTTCAATATTTTATTAATAATGATGTATGAATATGCGTGATTAATTTAGCATTTTTCTACTGCTTGAGTGCATATAATGCTTATGATTATTTTTTTTCTCGTATATTACCTAATTTCAAAATGCATATGGATGTATTTTGGGGTGGTACGGTATACACATACACTACTGTATATTTACTATGCCTAGATTTGTAAATATGGACATAGTCAGCGTGGAGTGGGTGTGATGTATTCCTATAGGTTCTGTATCGATTCCCCTATTCCTGACCCTGTTCTGGTTAATAATTAACTAGCAGCCATCCCACGGTGCAAAAAACCGTTATCTGATTAAGCCACACCACGGCACAGGAACGCGTTATCTGATTAGGTCATAACGCTTGCCATCTAATTAGGCAAGCACTATTCCTCCAGCCCCTGATAAGGCATACGGAGTTCTCAAAACAAATCAAACCTATGACAACCTGGGAAAATCCCTGCGGCCATTGTTTTGATTTCACCGAGAACTTCAGCAAAAGAATGTGCGAACAAGCCCGTTCGTATGACATCCTTATTGACGTATCCATGTCCATCCTTACGTCAATCTCGGCACCTTACAGGTATAAATATTACCGACATTGCTTTAAGCAAACACACGCGGTGGTGACGAGATCGGAGCAGCGAGACGTGCTGAGAAGCCCAGCAGAGAGCGAAGCCCACACGCGCTGCCCCGCCTTCCTGACGCGCTGAGAACGAGACGCTGCTTTTCTCCTGCCGAGAAATCCAGCTCCGGCGCTTCCAAGCGGCCCTCGCAGGCAGCTGGAATATCAAGACCAGAGACGAGAGATACCAGCCCTCAACCATTCTAGATCTCAGGTACAGAACTGAACAACCCCTTACAGAGAATTCTTGAGTCAGTCACTTGGCAAAACAAACTTAACTTAAACTGCTACTTATCTACTCCCGCCCACGTATTAGGCTTAGGTCAGGTACACTGGGGTAGGCGTGGTTAGAAGCACCAGTTGAGTACGATTAGTCAAATGTATATATGTATATATCTATTCTATCGATTTTAAATATCATATGGCTTAGAAACCATATCAATGCTTCTGCAGTATTATTTTATACTTCTGCTTTTATTGTATGCACTTTACTTAACCATAAGTATCGCAATAATATCGATTCATTTCTCTTGTACGAGAAAAGAGACTGATCAATAAATAACATCTTTTATTGAACACGCCCGTCTCTTCCTTTTCTCTACAATCTGGTGAAACTAAGAATGCACTGAACTGACTGAGTAAAATAAGTTGTCTTTTGTTTTCACACGACTCTAGAGATATACTCTTGATTAGGGGAGAGCAAAGTTGTCATGTTCTATGGTTGTCAGAAACGAAATCCCTTCTTGTCTATCCAGGGAAGTTAAACTCCTCCTTGCCTATTCGAGAAAGTTTCTAGTGAACTCTGAGCTAGCTGGCAAAACCAAAACAAAAACTTTAAGTCTAATATCGTCAGTAGAAGACCTAGTTAACCTCTGCCCTAGGTCTATACTATTGAAGATATTATTCCAATGCGCAGAGCCTATTGGGATAATAGGAACTACACTACACCATGTATGCACATCATCTTGCCCCCAATGCAGTTAGTTAAATATAACCTGGAGAGTGGGCCCTGCGCACTGGCACCATCTCAGTGGCGCCCACCCCATTACCTCAACAAGCATTAAAAAGGGGTACACCCGCCTTGGTGACACATGACCCTGACTGAGCGTCTCTTACTGACCATAAAGTATTCACCTCTATAGCTTAAGGGCTAGCAGTCTGGAGTCTTCACCTAAGGGCAGCAGCAAGAATACATGTTTAAGCACACTTTAGAATGGCAGTACTCAGCACATTTGTGGGTCATTAGAATGCGTTGCAATTACAGCCCCTAAAGGCATCACAGATGAAATTACAGGATTACGCATAAACAGCCAGACACCCTAGTAGGAATGTCTACCAACATAACCCCACTTTCCTTATGACATCACCTTACACTAGTACTTCACATTACACATGTGACCTTCAGTCCCTCTAAAAGAAATAACATTAGTAAAAGCAATTCTGGTGCAATTACACGTCTTCACCTTCTCCAGAGATCCCCAACTCAGCCTTTCACTCCTGGATGCACTTCTCCATACACCCTCAGCTGTAGAACAAAAGTTCCTTCCCAGAAGGTGTTAAATGCAGACTGTGCCCTTGAGGGGTTATTCCTTTCAAGTCCCCATGTGACTTAGGGAGGGACTCCTCTTCGTGCTGGGGGGGGGGAGACTGCGCTTCTCCAGCAGCTCCCCCAGCACCTTTGCACATGTATGGTGGTGACCCCGCTCTCCTGGGGCCCACCACAAGCCGTGAAAATGCTGTGTTGCCCTTGCAGGCCGGTCCGGGCTTGCAAGGCATCATGGGTGTTGCCGCATACTTGATGAGCGGCTTTCCTGCTGCTCCGGGGAGAGCTGCGATGTGGGCCTCCAGCTGCTTCTTGGGCCTCATGGGGGGCCTGGTCCCACCCGGACCCCAGGTGACTGTATGCGGCTCGGGGAGCCCACCCCAGCCGATCCTTCGATTATCCGGGGCTCGGTCCCACCCGGGCCCCTCGCACCTCTGGTGGTCATCTCGGGGGCCCTGGATCCACCCGGGGCCCCCGCATGCCCGTTCGGTGGAGGGCAGCCCATGGAGCCCACCCCGGCTGCCCCCGCCCGCTCCCCGCCCGGCCAGCACTCTTCTGTGCTGCCGTGGGAGCCGGCTCCTGTCTTCGGGTTCTGCCCGCTCCGGCGGGCAGACGCTTGGAATCCCACGGGGAGTGTGGCTACACTCCCCCGCCTTCTCCCACACCTCAACCCAGGGATGGGGTCCGAGGCCCCCAGGGCCATCTTCACGGGGGCATGATGGCACCCCCCGTCTTTGCTTCAGGGCCTGGGGATGGGGCCCCAGGCCCCTCCTCCTTCTCTTCCTCCCTCGGGGAGCGTGCCAGTGCTCCCCATCCTTGGACATTTCAGCGAGTACCAGGGTGGGCTCTTGGACCCCGCTTGGGAGAATTGCGCTCCTCTGCTGGGCTTCGGGGCCCGGGGATGGGGTCCCAGGTCCCCTCCAGACCTCTTTGCGGGAGGTATGACGGCCCTCCCCATCTCCATCTTTGGTGGGGGCCAGGGTGGGCTCCTGGGCACCTTCAGGGGGAGCACGGCGGCGCTCCCCAGTTTCCCTTCTTCTGGGGGCAGCCCCCGAGGACCTAACACAACCCGGGGGCATCTCTGAGACTGGTGACAGAGCCCCACGCACTTCGTTGTCAGTCTTCTTAGTAGTCAAAGTTCACCTACATTTCGGGGGCCTTATCTCAGCCCCTGGGGGTCCGACCTGCCCCATTTTTGCATCTTCTTGCTCCTGGTGTTGCCCCCCCCAGCCACTGGGAGCACTCTCCTTCGCTCTCCGGGTCTCCAAGAGGGTGCATTCTGCAGGGGGCGATCTTCACTGGCTCCCTGCACCAGCTTTTTGCCTGGCTCTCCTCCTGGGCCTCTCTTCTCCCTGCACAGAGGCCCCTGCTTCTGCACACCGGTCCTGGGCTCTTCTTCTGGTGCTGTTAGGGCCCTGGGGGCAGTCAGGGGGTCTCTCCTTCCAACTGTCCATTGCCAGGCTCCACCACCTTCCGCCTCAGCAGACCACACCCCAGAGAGAGCTTCTCTTCCTGTGCAAGCACTTTTTAAAAGTTGAGTAGGGGGCTGGCAGAAAGTCTCAGTTTGTCCTATCAAACAGTGACACATCACTTCCCTGCCCCTGCTCCCTCCTTCTTGTCCAGCCTCTGGGTTTCTTCAAAATGTCGTCGTCCAGGGTCTCTGGCCACATGGTTTCTGAAAAAGCCTTTCTCCCCTCGCTGCCTTTCCTCCTTGGTGCAGCCTGGTGCCTGGCTCCCAGTGATGGCTGCTGATGGATGAGCCTGTAGCCCCACCCATCTTCTCTTCGTGGAGAGGAGGCCTTAGCTTGTGGAAGAAAGGTTATCAATCCATCCAGCTGAGGTCAGCCCTCAGCCAGGGTCTGGTTATGGCTGGCTCAGAGAAATATGACAGTCCTGGATGACCCAAAAGCAGTAAAAATATAACTTTGGACTCTGCAGAATACTCCTTTTCACATCCATTACAGTGGACTTTAGTGCGTGTCTGGAATCTGTAGGACTTTTGAAAGTTACTTTAGCCCATGGGCTCCACATCCCCATGGGGGATTAATGAAGCAAAAAACAGTAAAACACACTGACTTTCCCTGGCATGTTTCTTCTCAGCGTATAAAGCCTATTCCATGTCACCACCCCATTCTGCATAAGTCCTGCCACACTAGTCTATCTGCACCTGCTCCTTGGCTGCGCATGCTATGAATCTCCCCTGCGCAGCCCCTACACATGTGCACACACATGTGTCCCTTACTCCAGCTGCTGCGCAGTGGCCTGGTCAAGCCAGGGGACACCAGTAAAATCCCCATGCAGTCTCTTATCTCCTGAGTTCACTGTGGGTGAGTCCCAACTTATGAGGCTCCCCCACAGTAAAAGCTCAACAATTAGCTGCTCAAAAAGCAAAAAATCTGGGCGGCCCATAGTGTCAGAACCACCTTCTAACAGTTGCCAACTAAGACTCCAGGCTGACTGAGACAATGGCGGTTTCCAGACCTCTTTTATCTGTCTATGCTGCCATACATGAGACATGTAAGAAGGCCGGCACATCTCACAAGTGTACTGTACTAAATTCTCGTCCCAGCCTGCCATCGCTAAGCTTAATCACCTGACTCAAAAGTACTTTTGGAAAGTGCTGGTGAATCTGTTAGATGACTGTATAGAAACACTAAGAAAGGCCAAAGATCCTTCCAATTTATCATATACCCCATAAAGTGGAAGATATTCTGCACCTGGACTTCCTGAACAAGTAGACCTGAGGATAAGCTAAGTAGAGATGGTACTGCTTTGTCTTCTTTACATTGTACAGTGTGTCCTTTAATTTTCTTCCATAAATGTACATTAGGCTTTCATCCCAACTTACAGCAAGAGGAGCTTTCTCAATGCTTTATATGGTAACCATAGAGATCTGCTATTTTGGTGAAGAGTGCTTCCTTGCTGTGCAAGGCATTGACTTCACTCCTGAACAAGGAAGCTAATTACTTAAAGACTCATGGGAAAGTGCACAAACCTGGAGATTGATTCCTTTGGCCAATGCCAGTAATGGTATGGACCATTATAGAGTGCAGCTGTGGTACATGTTGGACAGTTCCAGACTCGATCCAGAAGGAGCGCAACTTCATGCTGAATCTTGGCAAAAAGCTGCAGAACAAAAGTCGATGATTTCATGGGACATCAACAATATTGCCACAAGGTCCATAAACTCAAATATGTCTATGTGACATGAATCCTTGCTCAGATTGCTCGTTCTTATGGCAGAGGATTACAAATAAAGATATGGATTTCACCCTTAATGAGAAGAATTTGTTTGACCCCTAAATATAGTACTTAAATTCCTAAATAAATACATTGGGGCTGAGGCTTGAAATCTTTCTTAGGAGTTTGCTGCCTGCGCTTTGGAATGCTCTGGTTGCCGAATAGCAAGGGTCCTAGTCTTGATTCCTTCTTGTTTCTTGCTTCTGCTACAGTCCCCTTCCTGTCTATTTATGTTACTCTCTGAGGTTCTTTTTCATCCTCTTTTCTTTTGAGAGAGCGCCATTTAAGTGAAATTTGTAGGGGTGCATCATATGTACGAGTAGTCAGCACCCGTATATATAGAGGACTTTAATCATGTTTAGATGCAAGGTGGAATAGAGTACTAGAGTAATTGGGTCTAGAAAACGTGAAGAGCCCATCTTATGATTTGCAAATCCACACTTGCTGTTTAACATAGAGATGTTGTTGAAATGGAATCTTTCATTAATGAGATTATTTTGCATTCAGATTTGCTTATTGAAATGTGTAATTGTGTTTTTATATACTCGATAACTAGAGAGCGCCATTTAAGTGAAATTTGTAGGGGTGCATCATATGTACAAGTAGTCAGCACCCGTATATATAGAGGACTTTAATCATGTTTAGATGCAAGGTGGAATAGAGTACTAGAGTAATTGGGTCTAGAAAACGTGAAGAGCCCATCTTATGATTTGCAAATCCACACTTGCTGTTTAACATAGAGATGTTGTTGAAATGGAATCTTTCACTAATGAGATTATTTTACATTCAGATTTGCTTATTGAAATGTGTAATTGTGTTTTTATATACTCGATAACTAGCTTAAAGTAGAAAAATGTATTTGTTTAAGGTTGGAGGCCTAGTGAATCAAAGGATTGCTCACGTAAAATCGTTGGGCCTATAGAACAAGCAGAGGCCTAGTCCATGAAACTCGTGCAGGCCTGTTTGAAAAAGTCTTGCTTAGCATTTAGCTGTGGAAATGTTTTTATAAAAGATGCTTTAGAAATTATTGCAACATTTATAGAATGTGAGCCGAATTGTATGTATTTCTTTGCAGATTCTCCGGCTCTCTGCAAACTGGATATAATTCCGCTTCTTGATGCCGGCAGCCTGGATAGATTAATTTCTAAAGTTTCTTCCGGGTCTCCCAATGACCCGGCACCCCCCCGGATCCTTGTCAAGGCACTGGACGTTATTCGTCCTGTCATCCTGGAAGCCTTAAACACCTCCATCGTGGCCAGGTCGGTCCCACTCCCCTGGAAGTGCGCCATGGTGAGGGCGCTTCTCAAGAAGCCCTCCCTGGACCAGAGCAACTTGTCCAACTATCGCCCCATTTCGTTGCTCCCCTGGCTGAGTAAACTGCTGGAGAGGCACGCCAACAATATCTTAACAGACTATTTGGAGTCCAACTGTCTGTTGCGTGCCTCCCAGACAGGTTTTCGCCCTCAACATGGCACAGAAACCGCTATGTTAGCGGTTACAGAGGAAGCAAGAACGACTTTGGATCGGGGAGGAAAGGTGGCCATTATCCTGTTAGACCTTAGCGCCGCGTTCGACACGGTGAACCATGCCACGCTATTACACCGACTGGCGGGCATGGGCGTGTCGGGCGCGGCTCTAGACTGGCTTACCTCCTTTCTGAGTGAGCGCTTTTTCCAGGTCTTCGAGGGTGAGATAGTCTCTCCCAAACACCCTCTCAGGTGTGGGGTCCCTCAGGGCTCCTCCCTGAGCCCGACCCTCTTTAACGCCTACATGGAACCTCTGGACAGGATAGTCCATCCCTTTGGTGTGCGTATAGTCACCTACGCGGATGACACGCAGCTTGTGGTCTCGTTAGACCACGCAGATGGATCATCCGACACCTTAGGCCCCTGTCTAGAGGCTGTTGCCAGATGGATGCAAGCCTCCTGTTTGAAGCTTAACGGGGAGAAGACAGACATCATTCTACTCGGAAATCCCTCCCCGTCTGCTCTTGCACCCGTCTGGCCACCATGTCTTGGCGCTCCTCCTGCCCCCAAGTCCCAGATAAAGAGCCTCGGGATCTGGCTTGACACCGCCCTTGATTTCTCGGTCCAGGCTACTAAGACTGCCGCCACTTGCTTTGGACTAATGAGGATGCTCCGGCGGGTGCTCCCTTTGCTCCCTTTCCAGGCGAGGAGGACCATGGTCCAGGCCCTGATTCTCTCTCGCCTGGATTATGGGAATGCTCTCTACCTAGGAGCACCGGCTTCGGTACTGCAGAGGCTTCAGGTCACACAAAACAGTGCGGCCCGCCTACTGTTCAATCTCTCCCGTCGGCAGTCGGCGAGGAAGGCTCTGAAAGACCTCCACTGGCTCCCAATGGCTGCCAGAGTGCAGTTTAAAGCTTTGTGCATTATGCACAAATCCTTTCACCGTGTAGGCCCAGCGATTCTGCACCCTTTGGTCACGCCTTATGTCCCAGCACGCCCCCTTCGGTCTGGTACCTTGCAGCTGGCCACCTCCTCTAAAATTAACAAAGCCCGTTGGGGTGGCCGCTCTTTTTCCCATTCGGCGACCAGACTTTGGAATGCCCTCCCCTTTGCCATCCGAGGAAATAGCAACCTCCTCTCATTCAGAAAGGCCTTGAAAACGCATTTGTTTGCTAAATCCTGCTGATCTGCCCCGAGCCTGCGCTAAACCATTTTATCTTCAAGCGCTGCGAGGCCCTAGGGCAGTTATGCGCTATACAAATGCAATTTTTCATTTCATTTCATTTCAGGTGCATCACCAAGCCGACAGTAGAGTAGAAGGGCCCATTGTGTATGAGAGTTAGAAATGTTAGACTCAGACATGGAGGAGTAGACCAGGATATTTGAAGAAGCAACTTGAAACGTTGGAGAGTCTGGGATCCAAGGACGTTTAACGGACAAGGATGGACAAGTGCCATGGTGGAACATTCTGGAAATCAAGACCTTCTAGAGGGGCGTACCTGAAGGCGTGTCGCTCGCATTGTGGGGTTTCGTATTAGGGACAGCACCCCGAGGGTAGAGGCAGAGCAGATGGGCTGAGGAGCTAGAGAGAGCGGTCGTGTTGGGCAAGGAGATTAGCGTGGATGAGAAACTCTAGTCTAAGAGAGGAGTGGGTGAACTTCTTTGGGAAGTCACCACGGCTGACACCTTTTTGGCTAGGATGGGCTACTGTTGAGTAGGGATGTCACTTAGTATAGGTTAGGGACAGATTAACTTGATTTTTCTTTCCAATGCATACCAGAATCCAAGTTACAGCAATTTTTGTTAGTCTAATGGTTCTGGAACTGATTCTCGTATTATTCATAAGCCGCCTAAGACTTTTCCGTAGGATTATGTTTGTATTAGTGCCCGTTTACCTTTTGAACCTCGTGTTGAGGTGTCTGTATCTTCAGCTGTTTTCATTTCTGTAATAAATCTTTAAACTTGGTTCTTAGTCAGTGGTCATTTGGGAAAGGTAATTGGGAGTTGTTGCAAGTATTGATTATTGGTAAATAGGTTGCCTAATTCACTCTATGACAGGTAAAAAGGTCCAGTCGACCTGTGACGGGATTTTGGAAAATGGTAAGCAGACCCAGAAAGTAAAAATCCCGCCTTTCCAGATGGTAGCAGAGTAGGATGGTTTATCTTCTGGAGTGAGGGTAATCTAGAAGCAGGTTGAGATTTCCCCGAGGCCCATAGAGAACCAAGGATGAGTGTCCAGAGAATCGCGGACGGAGGATGGCGTTCCACGGAAACTGACGAAGAGTGACAGTGCGGCAGAAAGCAGCAGGTCGGAGGAGAGTGAGTATGAAAAAGGGTCATGCGTTGTTAGATTGCGGTTATGTTGTGTTGTTGTGTTGTGTTGTCTTGCGGAGTTGAATGCCTGTAGTGTGAAAGGAAGTCAGGTTGTGAGCGCGCGCAACTGGAGAAAATCTTAAGCTCAAGAGGAGTTTAAGTGGTCCGGGTGTATCGAACACCCATAGTAATTGTCGACCATTGTTAAGGGGGTCATGAGGTACCATTGATCGCCGGCAGGACCGAGATAGGGGGAACGAATGTGTGAGTGCGTGGGTAACGGACGCTGGTCAGAAGTTGCCGTGAGTTTGTAACCTATCAGTCGAGGTGATTGTCTAGCCGTTAGCGGACAGACAGTTGCCAGTTCAAGTGACAATTACAGTCAGACTGTGGACATACAGTCAAGGAAGTGGCTGCTTGGTCGGAAGTAATCATTTCAAGTGTATGATTGGGATGCATGAGAGACCGCGAGACGAACGGATAGAGGAGGGGAACTGCTGCGAAATGGAGGCGAGTGACGTCAGAAAGAGCCGCGCTGGGATTGGTCGGCTAGCGTGCAGCCGCGCTGGGATAGGGCGGTTAGTGTGAAGCCGCACTGAGATTGGCGGATTGTCATCAGGAAGTAAACGAGCGCTGTAGAACAAGGAAACGTTGTGATTTTCATCATGAAATGTTTTAAAGTGTTGCGGGGTGGGGAGGAGGCTCCAACCAAGGATACTCCAGCTTATTATATGGCAACGAACGTTGGGCTACATACCATATTGTGGCTTGATAATTGGTGTAAGATGACAGACGGAAAGGAAGAATTGACATTCCCTAAATATGGAACATTTAGATTAGAGGTGTTGTATCAGCTGAAAGCGATTATGGCTGCGTTGCGACCTTTGCCCAGACCAACACAGTTTGAAGCGTTAAATGCGTGGATCAGGGCAGCCCATGAAAAGGACAGAGATAGGAGACAAGAAAGAGTGAAAAGATCAGTTAGGGCGGTCCAAGATGCGAGATGGGATGCCATGGCCAAGAGATGGAGGGTACAGACCATTGAAGGGGATAGGTTGTACCTGTTGCTGGAAAATACAGGGGATACACAGAGGAAAAGTACGGAGGATGAGGACAGTGAGACAGACGACAGCCTGATAGAGAGGCTGTTGTCAGAGAGACCACCACCATACAATCCTGAGTTGGAGGGAACGCCAACGTCAGTGAAGGACTGGGAAGTCTCTGACGGGGATGGTGCGGTTCAAATGGTGAGTGGTTTGAGTACCTCAGGGGACAAGTTTGGCCCAGCGGAGGGAGAAAAGGCACCTCCACCTTCCCCAGTGATGAGAGTAGTGGGGAGATTTACAGTACAAAAAGTTCGGGTGGAAGAGGGTGTCAACTCTCAGAAATTGCCAGATGCGCTTACAGTACCTGTTACCATAGGTCCCATAGTATCGGTGTACAACCCCGAACAGAGCCGAGGTGAGGATCCACCACCAAGAGAGAGTGAGAGAAGTGTCAGTGAAGACAGGGGTAAGGTGGCGGATGGATGGAGGCAGTTGCCAAGGCCTGTAGAAAGAAGCACTCCTTTGGCAGCATCGGCAGACTCCTCTGAAGAGCAGGGGGGTTGGAGGGGACCAATGGATCTGAGGGGACCGAGGCCGAGGTCGATGAGGATGAATTAAGGCCAGATTTGCGAACTTGGGAGACAATTGTGGACACTCAGAGCAACAGATCAATGTATGACTCTGGGTCTGGAAATCAGGAGAGTAGGATGGGGTCTCACTGCGTGCCTAGGGAAAGTAGGCAGGAATGGGAACGCGAAGGGGTGGGGAATAGGGGGGCGTCCCCTCACACCTCTGGCGACAGGAGACAGAAGGGAGACCGCGAAGGCTGGGAGAACAGAAGGGTTCCCCCTAACACACCTGAAGAGAACAGACGAGAGAGTCAGGACTGTGGCGGGAGGGACTCTAATGGAACTACTGGCCAAGGTACATTGAGGGCTGCGATAAAAGCAAGAAGGATAGATGCGCTGAGACTAAAATCAGAAGTGGAGGAGATAGTGGAAGGTACATTGCCACTAGAAAGGATCGAACTCTACGAACCAGACGAGCTATTGTTTGTGGCGAAGGATGTTACGCGGAGGGCTAGGACAGCTCACGAGAAACTCTCTGAATTACCGAAAAAGTATACTGTAGATCTGACGAAAACAAAAGCACTGCAGGGTGGCCACCGGTTACAGTACTCAGATCAAGATCTAGAAGAAAAGAGGTTGATCGGATTAAAAACTCACATTAGGGAACTGATTGTGGGAATCCGAACGTGGTCCCAGCTGGAGAAGTGGGAGGAAAGGTGGTCAAAGAAAAAGAGTGGTAGACGGAGTGTTATAGAGACATCCCCGGGAGAAGGATTGATGCATACAGAAGCGTACCCCTTGCGGGAGGTGGCCCATGGGGGATATGTACATGTACCCTGGAGTAGGGGAGACCTGGCTGCCTTTACGAACACATTTCCAAAGTTACGTGAGAGTCCAGTGGAATGGTACAAACAGGTAGAGAGGTTCGTTAAAATCTCAAAGGTGCTGTGGATTGATTTGAACACGCTGTTTGACATTGTGGTTCCAGGTGATTTGTGGATAGCATGCAAGGTCATTGTTGAATGGCCCACAGCGGAGCCAGAACGAGATGCTGCCACAAATGGACTGTAGCCCAGGGTGATGGCAAAGTATGAACAAGCGATCACGTGGCTAAAGACTAAAGTACCACCACAGGACATAGACTGGGTGAAAATAGACCGGACTAGGCAGGAACCAAAGGAGGCAGTGCATGAATATTACGAGAGGCTATTGCAGATTTTCAAACAGTACAGTGGATTAGATGTGATGGATCCAAAGGACATGGGACAGTTTGTATCCAAGTTTGTCCTGGGACTAAGGCCTGATATCTGTCTCATGATACAGCAACATTTAATTTGTTGGCAGAACAAGCCTCTGGACGAGATCTTGAGGTACGCGAGGTATTGCAGTGATGAAATAGACTCAAAGACAAGGAAGCTTAAGGATAAACTGATGTTAGTACAGATGCAATCAGGAGGACAGGGTCAGTCAGGCAATGGCACGTTGGGGAGGAAATCAGGGGGACAGAAAAGGGACAACGAGGAAGGTCCGAGACCTATGATAGATATAGCGACCCTGAAAAAGACGACCAAGTGTCATCAATGTCATGAGGTCGGGCATTGGAGACGCGAGTGCCCCCATAACCCTGACAATCTGGTACAGGAGGAAGAGGAGGAGGAAGTACAAGCCCCTCCGGTACGGAAAGTAACAGTGACAAAATTCCAGACGACAAAAGGGGGGACTTCAGCCCCTAGGGCTCCGGTTCCCCAGCCACCGAAGATTTCAGCAGGGAACAAGGTATACAAGCAGATGCCTTTCATAGTTGAAGGGGACGAGTGCTATTACTTTGACCCAGTGACAGGACGGTACCTGGATGGGGAGGAGGGCTGTACTCTTGGAGCAGTGCTGGAAATAGATCAGAGAGGACCTTTTGTAGAGGCAGATGTAGATGGACATCCCACCACCTTTTTGGTTGATACTGGTGCTTCTCGCTCCACTGTGCGGTCTAGGGTAGTCCCCAACTTACCCCTTTCTGGACAGACCATACAAGTTGTAGGAGTAGCAAACAGAAGAATGACAAACCCCCTGACTGAACCAGTCCCAGTGAAGATTGGAAGTTTCAGAGACAGACATCAGTTTGTTGTGTGTGATTCTAGTCCCGTGTGCCTGTTAGGAAGAGATCTTTTATGTAAACTCAATTGCACCATCTATTGTACCCCCAAGGGAGTAGAGTTACAGACAAACGATGATGATGCTGACTTTAAGATTGCTAATACGCATGTGTGCATTGAATTTTACCCTGCGTTAAATGTGGAGGAACTCCCATGGGATTTGAGGGATTCGGTTTCACCAGAAGTGTGGGACTTTACAGGGGAAGAGATCGGTCTGATCAAAGGAGTAGAGCCCGTTAGAATTCAAGTAAGACCAAATGCTGAGTTCCTGAGAACACCCCAGTACAAGTTGACCCCGGAAACACTTGCAGGTATAAAACCCGTGATTGAGTCTATGATTAGACAGGGAATTCTAAAGGAGGTCATGGGCAGTCCATGCAATTTTCCGATCATGGGGTTACAGAAGCCTAGCGGGAAGTTCAGGATTGTGCAGGATTTGCGAAAGGTAAACAACATAGTTGTTCCATGCTGTCCAGTGGTACCGAATCCATCAGTGATACTGTTTCAGATTCCGTTCCAAGCTGAATGGTTTTCTGTGATTGATTTGTGTCAGGCCTTCTTTTCAATTCCATTGCACGAGGAGAGCCGATTTCTTTTTGCGTTCAAAATAGAGAGTCGCGTCCTAACATGGTGTCGTATCCCTCAAGGGTATAAGGAGAGCCCATCGATTTTTAATCAGTTGCTGAAAAGGAATCTTGAGAGTCTGGCACTGCCGCAGAACTCCGTTCTCGTACAGTACATAGACGACCTCCTTGTTGCGTCAGACACCGAAGATGCTTGTAGGATTGACACCATTGCCTTGCTGAACCATTTGGCAGAAAATGGACACAAGGTGCCCCCAACAAGTTACAGTACTGCCTGTCTGAGGTGCAGTATCTGGGTCACAGAATAGAAAAGGGAAAGAGAAAAGTGTCGCCTGACAGGATTGAGGCGATCATGAGAATGACGGTGCCCTCGACTCAAAGAGAGGTTAGGATGTTCCTAGGCATGGTTGGCTATTGCCGACAGTGGATTGCTAACTTTTCCCTGAAGGCGAAACTATTGCAGAAACGGACGCACAAGGATGTAAGTGATCCGGTACCATGGGACACAGATTGTATGATGGCTTTTCTCGAGCTGAGAGAGGACCTGTGTCGCGCTCCGGCTCTGGGAATGCCCGATTACACCAAATCATTTGCATTGTTCTGCTGTGAGAGAGAGGGGTGTGCATTGGCAGTCTTAGTGCAAGATCATGGAGGAGTCCGTAGACCAGTTGCATACTTCTCGCCTACCTTAGATCCAGTAGCCGCAGCGTTGCCTGGATGTCTCAAATCCGTTGCTGCAACAGGTGTCAGCATTGAAAGATGTGAAAGTATTGTAATGGGATATCCACTGACTCTGCATGTACCTCACTCTGTGGAATTGTTAATGACCAGGACCAAGACGCAGCACTTGACTAACAATAGGCTCACACGCTACGAGCAGGTTATACTTGCTGCGGAGAATGTGACTCTCAGGAGGTGCTCTGTCTTTAATCCTGCTACCTTGTTGCCATTACCAAATGATATAGAAGATGATTGGGAAGACCATGATTGCCTTGATGTGACTGAACTATGCACCAAACCTAGACCGGATATTGTTGATGAGCCATTGGCGGACCCTGATGAAATTTACTTTGTGGATGGCTCATGTGTAAGAGACAATACTGGTCAGTTGAGGGCAGCGTTTGCTGTCTGTACTATTTCTGGAATAATTGAAGCAGCCTGCCTGGAAGGAGTACACTCCGCGCAGGTGGCTGAGATAATTGTGTTGACGCGTGCCTGTCTGGCAGCCAACGGGATTCGGATCACCATATTCACCGACAGCCAATAAGGATTTGGGGTGGTTCATGACTTCGGTCAATTGTGGTCTCAAAGGGGCTACATGACATCATCGGGCTCCCCAATCAGGAATGGCGAATTTATCCGGTTGTTGCTGGAGGCCTTGCAAGGTCCTGCAGAGATAGCTGTGGTAAAATGCACGGCCCACACCAAAGGTACGGATTTTGTGACAATGGGGAATCGCTATGCTGATGAAGTTGCATGATACTGTGCGGAGCAGGGATACTCCTTTACAGAACAAACGATTGAGGGACCAAAGGAAAGAACCGAACTAAGCATGATGCTTGAGGTGGCAGACACATGGGAAGAGTTGAGAGACATGCAAGGACAGCCGTCAGATTATGAAAGAAGGGTGTGGGAATCGGCCGGTTGTGTCAAAGGAGATTTGGACATGTGGGTTTCGGCTGATGGAAGAGCTGTGTTGGCGAATGAGCTGGTGAGTGCAATGGCACGACAGATACATGGTCCTGTGCATCTGGGAAGAGATGCGATGATGCGTGTGTTTAGGCAGACGTGGTACAATCTGAAATTTAGACAGGCTGCGGAAGCAGTGTGTCAGAGATGTGTAACATGTCAACAGATGAATGTTGGGAAAAGAACACCAGTTACATTGAGTCACATTGGGAGGTCCGGCGGACCTTTCTATAGGATGCAACTGGATTTCATTGAGATGCCGAGGTGCAACCGCCTCAGGTATGTCTTGGTGATTGTGTGTGTGTTCTCTAGATGGGTTGAGGCATATCCCACTCGTAGGTGCGATACACTCACAGTAGCAAAACTATTGTTGAGGGAGCTAGTGCCACCATTCGGGGTTCCGACCTCTTTGGAATCGGACAGAGGAAAGCACTTCAATAGCGAAGTTGTGAAGATGCTCTGCTCTGCATTGAATATTGATCAGAGACTGCATTGTAGCTACCGCCCAGAGGCTTCTGGTATAGTGGAGCAAATAAACGGAACTCTCAAGGCCCGAATGGCGAAGGTGTGCTCATCCACATCCCTCAAGTGGCCCGATGCATTGCCATTGGTACTAATGAGTATGCGTAGTACCCCAGACAGGAGGACAGGGCTCTCACCTCATGAAGTGTTGATGGGGAGGGCTATGAGACTGCCATCTATTCCTACAACTGCCTTGCTGAATATCACAGATGATCCGATTCTTGATTATTGCAGGGGACTTTCTGATGTCATCCGTTCTGTGTCTCTTCAGGTGCAGGCTGCGGAAGCCCCGGCTTTTAGCGACCTTTGTCACGACCTGTGCCCTGGTGACTGGGTCCTGGCGCGGAAGCACGTTCGGAGGAGCTGCCTGGATGTGCGCTGGAGAGGACCTTTCCAAGTTATCCTGGTAACAACCACCGCTGTGAAGTGTGGTGGATTGCCAAACTGGATCCATGCTTCTCACACCCGCCAAGTCCCAGCACCCCTGGAAGGAACAGCTCCTCTAGAAGACAGAAATTCTGATGAGGAAGAAGATCCAGAAGAGGGGTCGAGTCAAGCTGTGGGGGTGCCGGTGGAAGTTGGGGACTCTCCTGTTCGAGCAGAAAGTGACCACGATAACAGTGACACTGAGTCTGCTTCAGAAGGGGGAAGTGGCGACGAAGGTGATCTGAGCACAGAAGAGGCTGACAGTGGGCACGAACAGGGTGTGCAAACGAGAAGCAGAAGAGCAAGAAGTGCAGAGGCTCATTGGCCCGAGAGACGGAGGCGAATGAATGAGAGATTGGCTTCCGAAAGAGATCTTGCTCCTGTGTCTGAAGAATCAGATCCGGAGGAGGGAGAACAAGAATCAGAGCAAAGGGGTCCGAGAAGGTCAAGGAGGGTGAGAGTACCTTGCCGAAGATACGCCACTCCTGAGTGGACCTACCCTTTTACAAATGCCAGGTGTACTGAGGTCCGGGAGGGTGAGGTCAGTGGCTGTGACCAGTACGATCCCAAACATTAAGTTGGAAGTGATACTGTTGGTACCTGGACTTGAAATTGAAGGCGTACTGACACTCACAATTCCTAATCACCCTCTCCTGAGCAAGATACGTGATTTACTCCTGGATAGACTGATTTTTCCTACATTTGGTCCGGATATACCATCTTATGATGCAGTTGTGCTCCGCATGGAACTTTTAGACTATGTGTTGCAGGCAATCGGAGCAAGTATCATCATTGATTATTAAAGACTTTGTTAAAAAACTTTGAAAAGACTTTGTAAATGGCTGTTTAACTTAACCTAGTGCCGAGTGGAAGAAGAACAAATTTAGGGACTTTCCACAGAGGACGGAGAAGGGTTAAGCTTGTCTGTTGTTGAAGCAAAAGAAGAACTGAAACAGGGATTTCTGTCTTCCGAGGTGGTTCGTGGGACTCAAATAACAAAGAAAGAGACTTTGGGTGCTTTCCGAGAACGAACTACTTTGTGCTGAGACCATGGCGCCTGGAAACCCGAATCGTAGAGCTAAATGCATAGTAGGCACTCTTTTAGGAGGAGTGATACTCCTTATAGCTATAGTAGTGTTAGTTTCCTATTTTGCACCACACGAACAGGTAGTGAAGGCTGAGGGGACACCGACACCTACCACCCTTAGCCAGAAGGAAGACAGAGCAAGAAGAGAGAAAGCTTTGCTGGCTGGAGAAAGTCGTAGGCTACATACAGATCTGTCTAAGGGAAATTTTGGACAAAATGCGTATGCAAAGTTGTTATATGAGTACATTGATGCGATGGATGCGAAAGACTGTTATGTGTGTATGCAATTGCCAGCTTCAGTAGACGAGGGTATTGGATACCATCACCTTCCATTGACATATGGAATTTCATGTAGTTTGCTGCTTAGCATATTTTATGGGCGAAACCATTTTGAATATTTCTTTTCGAATTATGATGCTGTGTTACCGGCTTATAAGCACTTGAATAAGTGGGATTATTATAAGTCAGAGGACAGGCTTGGATATTTTTTCATTACTACACAAGAATTAGACACCCCGTATGCACACCGACACAATTTGACCTGCTTACTATCAGAGACAGAGAAGAAGTTCATTGAGCAAGTGGAAGATAGGTACATGAGGCAAAAGCGGCTGAGAGATTCAGGACAAGGCAAGGTAGACTGGACCGAAGAAGAGAAGCAGCATAGATCAAGGGGGAGTTATGGTCCAATAGCTCTAGATGAAGTGCAGAAAGGGAAGTTGTGCCTTCACCGACCACAGACGTATTATGAAAATGTGTATGTGGGTCATACTACATGTGAACACACCTTCACATTGGAATATTACACAAAAGATTTCTTGAAGAGCGTGGTACAGGTGATCCCTACTGTGTATTTCGTCTGCGGAAATAATGCGTATGTGAGATTGCCTGAGAAGTGGTATGGAACATGCTATTTAGCCATTATTTTCCCCAAGATTTATCACACTGAGGATTTTGCTCTTTTGGAGGGAGGGCAGCCAAGGAGGGTGAAGCGAGGGGAAAGTGCTGGAGCAATTGTGGGAGATGTGTTTGGAGCAGCGATACCTATGTTGGGAGTCATTTTGAATGACATAAAGATACAGCGATTGGCGACTGTGGTGGACGAATTGTCAATGAACACAGCTAAGTCATTAGTGTTGGTTGAGGGGGAGATGTTGTCGATCAGGACAATGGTTCTGCAGAACCGTCTTGCGCTAGACGTCATCCTAGCGAAAGAGGGAGGAGTCTGTAAATGATTGAAGGTTCAGGAATGTTGCACTTATATCCCAGACAACTCTAAGGATCTGGAGACTTATATAAGCAACATTACGGCAATCCATTATGAAATAGAGGATTTGACTCAAGAGAATGCATGGGAGACGGTTGGCAAGGGATTTGGGAAAGTTGGAAACTGGTTTGCCAATTTAGGGAAGGGTTTCCTTGGGTTTGTACTGAAACCCCTCATCATAGCAATGGCGTGTGTGATTGGATTGTGGGGTTTAGTGAGATTGTACAAATGGTACAAGTCCACTAGATTGGCGAGATCAATGAGAGCGCAAGAGATGAGAATGGAAAGGCTCCAAGATAGTCAATATCGTAGCTTGAGAGCGTTGGAGATGCTCAAGCGAGGGAAAATGGCCACAAGCACTGTTTAGAGCGGTTCTTACCCTGAGGATGGTGTAAGGGTGGTGATGACACGGGTCATCAAAGGGGGGAACTGAGAGAGCGCCATTTAAGTGAAATTTGTAGGGGTGCATCATATGTACAAGTAGTCAGCACCCGTATATATAGAGGACTTTAATCATGTTTAGATGCAAGGTGGAATAGAGTACTAGAGTAATTGGGTCTAGAAAACGTGAAGAGCCCATCTTATGATTTGCAAATCCACACTTGCTGTTTAACATAGAGATGTTGTTGAAATGGAATCTTTCACTAATGAGATTATTTTGCATTCAGATTTGCTTATTGAAATGTGTAATTGTGTTTTTATATACTCGATAACTAGCTTAAAGTAGAAAAATGTATTTGTTTAAGGTTGGAGGCCTAGTGAATCAAAGGATTGCCCACGTAAAATCGTTGGGCCTATAGAACAAGCAGAGGCCTAGTCCATGAAACTCGTGCAGGCCTGTTTGAAAAAGTCTTGCTTAGCATTTAGCTGTGGAAATGTTTTATAAAAGATGCTTTAGAAATTATTGCAACATTTATAGAATGTGAGCCGAATTGTATGTATTTCTTTGCAGGTGCATCACCAAGCCGACAGTAGAGTAGAAGGGCCCATTGTGTATGAGAGTTAGAAATGTTAGACTCAGACATGGAGGAGTAGACCAGGAGTTTGAAGAAGCAACTTGAAACGTTGGAGAGTCTGGGATCCAAGGACGTTTAACGGACAAGGATGGACAAGTGCCATGGTGGAACATTCTGGAAATCAACACCTTCTAGAGGGGCGTACCTGAAGGCGTGTCGCTCGCATTGTGGGGTTTCGTATTAGGGACAGCACCCCGAGGGTAGAGGCAGAGCAGATGGGCTGAGGAGCTAGAGAGAGCGGTCGTGTTGGGCAAGGAGATTAGCGTGGATGAGAAACTCTAGTCTAAGAGAGGAGTGGGTGAACTTCTTTGGGAAGTCACCACGGCTGACACCTTTTTGGCTAGGATGGGCTACTGTTGAGTAGGGATGTCACTTAGTATAGTGTAGGGACAGATTAACTTGATTTTTCTTTCCAATGCATACCAGAATCCAAGTTACAGCAATTTTTGTTAGTCTAATGGTTCTGGAACTGATTCTCGTATTATTCATAAGCCGCCTAAGACTTTTCTGTAGGATTATGTTTGTATTAGTGCCCGTTTACCTTTTGAACCTCGTGTTGAGGTGTCTGTATCTTCAGCTGTTTTCATTTCTGTAATAAATCTTTAAACTTGGTTCTTAGTCAGTGGTCATTTGAGAAAGGTAATTGGGAGTTGTTGCAAGTATTGATTATTGGTAAATAGGTTGCCTAATTCACTCTATGACAGGTAAAAAGGTCCAGTCGACCTGTGACGGGATTTTGGAAAATGGTAAGCAGACCCAGAAAGTAAAAATCCCGCCTTTCCACTTTCTTGGTCACTATTTAATGTCTTTACCTTCCTCCCTGCTTCTCCCTATTCTGCATTTATTTTGTTTGTCCTTAAAAGACAAAGTCTGAAGAGCAAAGACAAGAAGTTAGTCACCAAAGAGTAACTGAGCCCAACACGTGTAATCACCTGTTCAAAGAAGGCACTAAATATACAAACAAGTTGTGACAGTAGTTCAAGTTGTTTGTGACCGAAGCAAAATTGTTGACAACCATTTATGCTGCACCAAAGAGTCCCCATTTCTGTGAAGTCCTTTCACTGTTCAAAATCAATCTTTTCCTCCAAACCACAGGCAAGAGCCTCCTCTTTCTCAGGAGACATCCAGTGGTCAAAGAGAAGATATTTCACTAGAACAACATGTCTGCTTACCCGATCTCAAGAATGGCCAAGATTTCCCAGTGACTTCCTCTGGGCCTTCTACCCTCCTTGGTGCTATCTCAGAAATGCCACTCTCATTGTTGGAGGCAGTCTTTCGCTCTATCTCCATCACTGGACTTAACCAGCAATCGATGCGTGGGCTCTCTCTAAAGTGAGGAATGTCTATGCTGCCACCAGTGGTACCCAATGTCTGTCCCATGAGCAGAGCATCCTAAAATATTTCTTGCCCTATGCATTTTTGCCACTGTTTCACTGGTCTATCATTTCTTTTATTTTAACGGGAGGATGAGGAGGTATTTCTGAGGGTCCATGATGCTGGGAAGAATGTAATGAGGTGACATGAAATCCTGAGTCAGTGTTTGTTCTATTTGTGTCAGTTGCACTACGGGCCTCTGATGTGCTGCACGTGTTTCTTCTTGACACTAAATTTGCCTGCTCAGTGCCATCTTCATGTGAACATGATTTTTTTCAAGTTGGCAATGAGTACTGCTAGTCATTCTGTGAAGAGTTTTGTGAGTAGTAGCGACACATAAAACCTTTAGTAGTACTTAGATTTATACCATATCCATTTGTACTGATCAGTGCAGCAGGGGCCAGAACAAATGCACAATTATACTAATATTTAGAGTGATTTGGTAGTGGGAACAAGTGGAAACATTTCTTTTTAAGCAGTGTGACCTTCATTATATTTGTTTAATTTGAGCTCCAAAGTTACTAAGAGAAGAGTAGATAGTCATATGTGGTGGGAGGGTATGGACAGCGAGGTGGACAGGTTTTTCAAAAGCATGTGAGGTGTTGAGAGTGGTAAAGATCTTGGTACTGAATGGGCCGAGGAGGATAATATTTTTGTCCTGGAAGAACTTGGTAAAAACTGGGGGTTGATTTTCTAGGCCCCTGTCAAATGTTACATTCTCACATTTGGTATTTAATTACCATCATAGTGAAGAGAATTAAACAGACAAGAGCAGCGACAGAGTGCCTCTCCTCATTCTGTCTTCGTGCCTCTGGGCTTCGGCTTGCCATATTGTCACTGTTATGCCAGTTGTAAAGTATTCTTCCATTGCAGGAAGTTCAGGGAGTTGAATTCATGGGTCTACTAGACACCACTAAGATTTGGATCTAGGTCAAGGCACTTTAGCCGGAAGAGCTGAGGGCCAACCAGCAAGTTTCCTTTTTTTAAGGTTGAGAAATTAACATACTAAGGACTTCACAGAAAACTGAAATGTGTACTTGGTGGGGTGTTATGGAAAGCTCCAGAAGTGTCCCAACTAGGACATTATCAAAAATTTTAGGTGCTACAGATCTAATTAGTATGCAGAGAGTGGGATAACGGAGTGTTAGATAACGGGCAAAGACAATTTTATAATTTTGAATGGTTGAAAAATAAACTGTGAGAAAGAGCTTTTTTTGTCTGGACGCCCCCTATTTTGCTAACAGATACTGCTGGTTATTGAAACTCCACACACTGGTGCACTGATGTCCAAGCCCCCATGTATGTGCTCTGACCCCCTAAATTGTGGTAAAATTAGCTAATACCCAATTGACGTTTTTAACTTTACAGTAAGGCCTTAGCATATGGTGCAGTAAAATACACAAATGACATGGAAAGTAAAATGGCACCTGTGGACTACAACATTTAGCGTGACATCAACTAGAGTACCAAGTAAACATGGCTTAAGGCCTAACTGTGTACCATTGTCCGGCAGGTGAACCTCTTAAAATAATCCTTTTTCTCCGGAAAGAACCCTCCTTTTAAATATTAAATACATCACCATGAAGTAAACCTGTTAGCCCAAAAGTTTACTGTTCAGTATTTAAAAGTGGTACTTGCAAGGATTTTATGGCAGCTTGTACCTATAGTGAGTAGTGAAAAGCTATTTTTAATATAAAGGCCAGAAGTTGTCTTATGAGAAAAACAAAAGTGCAGAATAATATCTTGTCTGCTAAGTTTGAATAGATATAATAAAAAATCTAGTTCATTGGTGAAGTCTGATTTGAGAAAATATGTAGGAAAAGTGACATATAAAGAGTTACACTTTATCTGACTGAACCTCCAGCCAGTTGGCTAATTAGCATTAGACTGCTGGCAGATTGCCCTGCTAGTGCTTCCCCTTAATGAGCTGAAAAAACTGCCCCTGCAACAGAAAGAATGGCTTTGGCCTTTTCACTGAAAGATCTAGGTGTAAGGTATGTGACAGGATATCTGGGGAGGGTTCAGGAGCTTCATTAACTTGAAAGGGACCAGGAGGAGGCCTGCCCATACATTGGTAAGTATAATGGAGACCGTGGGAAGAGAAGCCTTTTGTTCCATATGCCCTATGTAGCCAGTTTGGCACTTGTCCGGTGAAAGGGGATCTGGTTCAAAAACTTGTTTGGTGTAGTTGAGATGGAGGGGACTGCTCATTTCTCTAACACTCCCCTGGCTTGTACAGATGCGCCCAATGGGGGTAGAAAGGTTATGTCATTTTGGATTTGCCTTAGAATAGTGCACTGTGGGATAGTTTGCAGTAAGGAAAACAAGATGTGTTGCAAATGTTGGAAGAGTTTCACCTGGGAACTTTTTTTGTCATTGGTTAGGGAGTGTCCAAGAGTCACTCCAACCACCAGCTAGTGAAACCTACAAAGCTTGAAACTCACCCACAGCTCGTGAGAACAAATACTGAATGTGTGGAAGGACAGAAAAAGACCTGTGTGGAAACCTCAAAGGCTGGACCTAAGACTAAAAAGTGGACTCCAAGGGTCAATTGGATGACCTCCTGTGTGCCTATGGTAAACAACAAGCGGCAAGAGGCCCTTTTCCTGAAGTGATCAGCTGACCGTTTCTGACTAGAACTGGACTGGACCCTGTTGACGTTATGTGCTGGAATGAGTCCTGGCTCCTAAGTACTGTCTCTAAGGTCCTGGGAGCCTTAGAAATGACCAAGAGGAGCTGCTGCAGAAACTCTGAAAAGTTGAGACTTGTACATTTTAGGACTCGAGTCAAAGGTGTCCTGTTTCAAAGCAGTTTCAGGTTTGCCTCACTGGAGGATTTTTTTTTTTTTTTTTAAAGATTTGTATTAAGTTGCAAATTAGGGCACTCCTACATACATCAATAGTCATTGTAGGCCGCTTCTGCATCAGAATCGTAAAATGACAAAATACGTTTATACTGTCACATATCAAAAACATTCCCATACATACAACCAAGACCAACAGCCCTATCACAATGAGACATTATCCGTTTCAAGTTCTGTTCGATCACAAATGTACCCCCTAATCTTATTCCTTGCCCCCCATACTTTTCCCCACTTTTGTGGACAGCCTCGATGAATAAAAACCGTCCTTTCCGCCACCATCGCTTCATCCATGTCTTTACACCATTTGTGAAGCGTTGGCACTGTGCCCGACCCCCACAACATAGCAATATTACGTTTCGCCATCATCATACCTAGCATAGCCCAATCTTGTTCTCGGTGATTAAGGTCATTCGTCTCCCATACATTTAGCAAGCATCGCCACGGTTCCGGCAAGATCGAGAGTTCTAGTGCCTGGGAAACAGTGCGCATTATTTTGACCCAATATGTCGCAATGCGGGGACAGTCCCAAATGGTATGATAAAACGTACCCTCCCCCCCACAACTGCGCAGGCAGAATTTGTGCGCCACCGTTCTCATGGCATGGAGTGTTGTCCTCGTGTAATATGTGCGGTGTAACACCTTAAGTTGGAGCAGTCGAAGTCTGGATGGTATCGCCGTCTCACATGGTGAAGACAGAGCTTCCTGCCACTCCGAGTCGTCAAAGTCTCCCACTTCCCGGGACCAGGTCCGTCTCAGTTTGGATGTTGGGTCAGGCAGGTTGTTGACTAGCTTGCGGTACGTCAGGTACGTCGCCCTATTCATCATGTGTTCCGTCAGAAGTCTATCTTCTAATGGGGTGGCCTCTTGTAGGGAAGTGCCCGATGGTATGACCGCCTGAAGTGCGTGTCGTATTTGGAAATATCTGAATTTCTCCGTCTGTGCCATGCCATACTGTGTTTGTAGGCGTATAAAATCTATCACTGCCCCCTTTTTCCAGAGGTCTCCTACTACAGAAACTGGAGGATTTTAAGCTCCATGAAAAAGAGTAACCCCGAAGGTAGATATCTTGGCCAGTCAAAGGAGGGAAAAATATTTGCCTGGCTTGAGGACTTCTGCAGTGGCAAACGTTGAATTTCTTTCCAGTGGGTTCAGTGGGACCTAGTCCAGTAGCTATCTGGCTTCGAGCGGACTTTAACAGATACAACCTGCAATCTTGTCTCGTCAGAAGATTTCGACTTCCATTTCAGAGACTAGGCTAAATGGTAAAATCTTTGTCCAGGATGAATTCACATGGTGTAGCCGAACCATGCTCCATCACGATTGTCAAGAATTCATGCATAGGTCCTAGTCAACCATGAAGAGTGATTACTTATTGGCAGTTTACTTTTTCATAGTGTTTTTTGCCTTAAATCTTTAAAAATGTATATCTCTGATTGACCTTATTGGATTTTTGTGGTTTTTCTGTATGTACTGCGGTGCCCGAGCAAACTTTGGCCGATGACCGGTGGAGCTGCCCTATGCAGCTAATGAGGAGTTTGGCTTGGGTTCACCCCACGGCCGTCACCTACCCAGCCGGACGTCGGACACTGTTTTTCCTCGTCTCCCCACTGTATTTCTTACCCCCTCCACCCTATGTTTATGCTATGCTTTTCTAACTCATGTAACTATTCTCCAGGACCTATTTGGCCGTCACCTACAGAGCTGGTCTTCTGACATTCTTTTCCTCGTCTCCCCGTATGTGTCCTCTTCCCTCCCCTCCTCCTCCCTCCTTTGTTTCAAACTGATGTAACTATATAACCCGTAACTCGCTGATTCAACTGATGTAAATTACAAAATTGTTTGTACCTTCCACGGAGCCTGAGCAACCTTGGCGGATGCCCGGTGGAGCTGTTCTATGCAGCTATAGAGGAGTCTGGCCCCTTGGCCGTCACCTACCCAGCCGGTCATCTGACTTTGTTTTTCCTCGTCTCCCTGTTATGTGTCTCCTTCTCTCCCCCTTTAATGGAACAATGATGACGCCCCCTGGGCGGATACCAAATCTGTTTGTACCTACCGCGGAGACCCAGCAACCTTGGCCGATGCCCGGTGGAGCTGTCCTATGCAGCTATAGAGGAGTCTGGCACCTTGGCCGCCACCTACCCAGCCAGTCATCTGACAATGTTTTCCTCTTATCCCCGTTCGTGTCTCCTACACTCCCCCTCCGTCTGTGATTCTTTGAATCAAATGGTTGTAACTGTGTAACCTGTAACTCGCTGATTCAACTGATAGAACTATGTATCCTGTAACTTGCTGATCCTCATGTAAAGCGCTCTGATACCTCTGGGTCTAGCCAGCGCTATATAAAACTTTGCAAATAAAACAAATAAACAAAAAATAAAAAATAAATAAATAAAATAAACAAATATTTCTCCCTTTTTCTACATTGGTTACAGGATTTTTATTATGTGTTTTTTTAACGTTGTATCTGTTTTTTGTAACTGCAAAGTACGTTTACACATTTTTCTGTCTGCTCTGTGCCTTAGATACCAAGGGATTAAGCTGAGGTTTAAAATATTGAAATAGTGTTTCACCTCAAACAGTTTGTGACCTTATTCCTTGTGGTGGACTCGCATCCACCCCAATTAATAATCCACTTCCTTAGATGAGCCAACTGGAAAATGATGCAAAAATGAAAAGCGATAGCTGGGCCATTTTAGAAAATGACGATGAGTGCCAATTCAGTATTACATATAATTGTAAATGAGCTATCTGGAGTCTTATCAAAGGTTACAGCATGTTAGTTGGAGCACAATAGAAACCTTCAAATGCTAAGTGGAATCATAAGAAATTGGTGGTGCAATCTTTGTTTCTACTTATTTTGAACTTTTGACTTATGATTTTTGTTATAGACTAAGATATTAGCCCCATCCTATTTTTGTGGTATGTTAATAACCTTAATACTTTTTTATTGCGAATGTGCAAGACATGGCAGTAGTTAAAACAAGGCCTGTGCCTGTCTTGCCATACACAGACAATGCAGTACTATTATATTGTATCAAAAATGGTCTGAAACGACTAACCAATGCTTTTGTTCTTTTTATGGAGAACTTGGACCTAGAGACACATTTGACAAAAACTTTTAACATAGATTGTGGTACCAAAAGCCAGAAATCACAACGTTTCTCAGTGAATGGTACGCCCATTGGGAAAGTTCGTCACTTCCCATATCTTGTTGTGACCTCTGACACCTCCAGCATCTGGACCACCTCTCTTACATCTTGGAAGCATTGATTTTCCCAATGTTGGGATGTTTGTTCAAATTCGCATCCAGCATTGGTAATAAGCCCATCACACATCTGCTAGGAATCTATAAAAGGAATGACTTTCCATTCTACCAGATGGCTCTGATGTTTGTGGGTACGGTAATGTGGAAGTCTCCTAGTGGAGGAAAATCATTGCTGCCAACGCCTTCTTGCTCTTCTACCGAGCTGCCCACATTACTGTGTACATGAAGAGGTGGGGTTGGGTGTTTGTTGAGGTCTGGATAAAATGAGCATCTCTATTGGTATGGATTTCAATTTGGAATCATACTTATTCTTCACTAACTAGATCAAAAATAAACGCCTGTTTTTGTTTTGGTCATGATCTTAAGATTGTCTGGCTCCGCTATAGTAAAGTTGCAACAGTGGAGATTGGCAGATCATCCTCATTCACAACAGAAGCTGAGAACAAGTTCTAGGTCCTTCCTGGTATTTAGGTGGGTGAACGGAGAAATGATGGATTAGCAAAGATCACAAGTGAGAGCCTACATAGCGATTCCAGAACCTGATGGGCTTTTAGCCATACTTGGAAACTGTAATACACCTTTGGAAGCCATCGCTCCTGACTAGATTCTGATTCGGTATTATTCGATGGCAACTTTGATTTTCTCTCGGCCAATATGTCACAGCCTTGATTTGCAGGTAGCCATGTGATGCAATCTCTCCACAGGCGCTATCACATTTTTTTACTTCAGTAATTTTTATCAACCTTTCTTGCTTCGCTTTCTGATACGGCTTGGATAGATGCAGACCAACACTTTCTTTCCTACAAATGCTTTCTAGGCTTGAAGTGTGTCAGGTGGGTCGCTTATTAAAATCTATTTGTCGTTGCAATTCTTTGCTTTTTCGCAGGCTTGAAAATCTTAACTATACTAAGGCCGGGCTCAGTATTTTTGTCTTACATACAATAATGTCATGAAGACCGAAGAAGTTTTAGAGGACGCCCTCAACCAAATGGTTTTCAATAATGTTTTTTTTAGTTTTTTTAACTAACCGTCTTGGTATGCGTACATTTTAATATTGTTGGTCTTATGTTTTTCTTCTTTTCTTTTCAACCTTGTTTTTTATATATTTGTATGATTATTTATTAGTAATCGAATAAAGTTGATGATAATGATGGAGTGTTGAACCATCTGCAAATTCTGAGATAGAAATTCGAGGACTGGATGATCTTATTGACTTATCTTAAGAGAAGATGCTTAAGCAGCTGGCAAAGCCATCCAGTTTGAGATTTTTGATCCCCATAAATCAAACATGGCCGTCAGCAAGACATGGCTACCTAACCATGCATAGAACTAGAAAACAGTTTGCATAATCTATCAACCCAGGTTTAATTAGACACCAACCTACGATGATAATATAAGACAAATGGAAATTCATAAGACTGCTGCAAGTATATAAGGCTACATAAGTGGGCAATACAAATGCAAATAACATGACATAATATAACTTAACATACAAAGTTTGTGGACATGATCTTTGTCTACAGCGTTGTATTGTAGGCAGGGCCACTGTATCAATGTAGAAAGGGAGGACCAAATTATGTTGCACGGTTAACTAAATTATGTGGAAAGGGAGGGCAAATTATGCAACCTAATGCAGCACATTTTGTCATAGTATTCCTTCATAAATGTGTCATTTTTTCACGTTAACAATGTCTGGACATGGGTTTGAACTTATTAGGACCAGTCTAACATCCAAATACCGTAATAAGTGACTGAAAGATGATAAGTCGACTTTGAATAGGACCTTCCTCGGCGCAGCTTTACCGGATTCTGTAATTTTTGTACCTTTTGATCTGTGTGCGATAGAAACGGTTTTGTTTGTTAAAATCTGCAGATTCAGCAGCAGATGATGGATTATGTGGCAAATGTGCAAATATATAACTATGCAGAAAATGCAGCAGCCGCAGAATTGCACAAATCCAGTGGCTCTGATTGTCGATGTTCAACTGTGAAAACTGAAAAAATGCCATCTGTTTGGAACTTTGGTGGATCGAACAAGAACAGAGGACCGTGCTTGCCTCAAATAATAGTCACAATGAAAAAGCTACATTTACTTTGTTGCAAAACTATGGGCCTAAATACGATGTCGGGTGAACTTAAGTCTGCCCGACATCGTTTTGTTCTTGCGATCGCCTGATCTCCTGTCGGCGGTCCTTACTGACCTATTAGGGTGTGACAGAACAGTGTTCATCTCATTCCTATTCTTTACAATGGGAGCATTCATGACCAGATTTCATGCTCTCATTGTAAAACGAAGAGGAGCAGTTCATTCCTGCACACCGTGGCAGGCACCTCAAGGTGCAGAGATCAACAGGGGGGCTCCATAGGGGCCCCTTCAGCCAGCAAACGGAGGCTGTGCACCCATGGGGTCCCTGCTGGGGGCCCGCAGAGTTGATTTCCGACAGCCTTTCTGTGTCGGAAACGCCAGCACATAAAGGCTGTCGGAATCCGTCTTTGTAATCCCTCGGGCAGAAAGAACCGCCCTTGGGATTACTGAAGTAATTCCGACCATTGGAGGTGCTCTCCAATTCCGTCAGATGGCAGTCACAATGACCGGTCGTATTCCTGACTGACGGTCGGAGCCGTATCCTACCGCATCGTTATAGGCCGCTATATATTAGTGGTACTCAAACAAATGATGGACGGAATGCTGAAAAAATCATACATTCACGCCCAGGCAAGATATCTGGGTTAAATCCAATGTTCTTTTTCTCACCATGCCACCCCACTTTAGACCCAGCCATATGAAAATCAGTCTTGATCCTGTGCCTCATGGGAACAGTGCAGACTGAACTGCCTAGCCAGACCCTCCCTGGACCGAAAACAAACATCCTGGGACCGGTTTCTGGGTATTACCCTTCATCAGCCAGGCTAGCTTGAATTCAGTGGCACAGTGAGCAAGGGACCCACGCCTGGGCATACCCATCCCACTTAGGGTGAAAAGTGCTAAACAAACAAATGATGGACGGAATGCTGAATATATCATACATTCACACCCAGTCAAGAGATCTGGGTTAAATCCATCGTTCTTTTGCTCACCGTGCCACCCCTGTTTAGACCGAGCCATATGCAAATCAGTCTTGACCCTATGCCTCATGGGAACAGTCCAGACCGAACTGCCAAGCCAGATCCTCCCTGAACCAGAAACAAGCATCCTGGGACAGGTTCATGGATTTTACCCTTCATCAGCCAGGCTAGCTTGAATCCAGTAGCACAGTAAGCAAGGGACCCACTTCTGGGCATGCCCATCCCACTTAGGGTGAAAAGTGCTATGCAAACAAATGAAGGACAGAATGGTGAAGAAATCATACATTCACCCCCAGTCAAGAGATCTGGGTTAAATCCATCGTTCTTTTGCTCACCATGCCACTCCAGTTTAGACCCAGCCATCTGCAAATCAGTCTTGACCCTGTGCCTCATGGGAACAGTCCAGACCGAACGGCCAAGCCAGATCCTCCCTGGACCAGAAACAAGCATCCTGGGACCGGTTTCTGGGTATTACCCTCCATCAGCCAGGCTAGCTTGAATCCAGTGGCACAGTGAGCAAGGAACCCACTTCTGGGTGTACCCTGCCAACTTAGGGCAAACAAAGCAAACACAATGAGATGATGGATGGAGCGCTGAAACTTAGCAGACATTCACCCCTGGTCACAGATCTGGGTTGACTCCATCATCATTCTTTAGCTCACTTCGCCATCTCAGTAATTGTGCCACCCATAATGTGTGACGGGTATGCCCAGATGTGGATCCCATGCTCTCCATGCCACTGGAGTCAAGCTATCCTGGCTGAGGAGGGGTGAAACCCCGAAACCGCTCCTAGGATGCTTGTTTCCAGTCCAGGAGGAACTGGCCTGGCAGTTCGGGCTGGACTTTTCCATTGGGCACAGGGTCAAGACTGATTTGCATATGGCTGGGTTCAAACTGGAATGGCATGGTGAGCAAATAAACTATAGATTTAGGCCCAGGTCTCTGTACTGGGGTGAATGTATTACATTGTTCTGCATTCTGTCCATCAATTGTTGTTTTTGCATTTGTCACCCGAGTGTGAAGGGTATGCCCAGACTTGGGTCCCTTGCTCTCCATGCCACTGGAGTCAAGCTATCCTGGCTGAAAAGGGATGAAACCCCGAAACTGGTCCTAGGATGCTTGTTTCCAGTCCAGGAAGGACCTGGCATGGCAGTTTGGCCTGGACTGTTCCCATTGGGCACAGGGTCAAGACTGATTTGCATATGGCTGGGTTCAAACTGGAATTACATGGTGAGCATAAAAACGATGGATTTAGGCTCAATCTCTGTACTGGGGTGTATGTATGACCACTGTTCTGTATTCTGTCCATGAAATATTGTTTTTTAATTTGTCACCCATAGTGTGACGGGTATGCTCAGACAGGGGTCCCGTGCGCTCCATGCCACTGGAGTCAAGCTATCCTGGCTGAAGAGTGGTGAAACCCCGAAACCGGTCCTAGGATGCTTGTTTCCAGTCCAGGAAGGACCTGACCTGGCAGTTCGGGCTGGACTGTTCCCATTGTGCACAGGGTGAAGACTGATTTGCATATGGCTGGGTTCAAACTGGAATGGCATGGTGAGCAAAACAACAATGTATTTAGGCCCAGATCTCTGTACTGCGGTGGATGTATGACATTGTTCTGCATTCTGTTAATCAATTGTTGTTTTTTCCTATATTTTAGTGGCCATCTTGAACTTGGTGCACTTTAAATACTAATTCTGTCCTGTTTCGTTTCCTGCTTTTCAAGCTTATTCTTTAGGAAGGAACTTTGCAGAGCACCAAGTGCAATGGAATTTCCCTGCGTGCTTCTTCTGGATCCATAGAAATATTTAGTTACAGCAGTTAGTGTGTCAAAGTTAAATTAAGATTAGTGGATAACCTCCCTATCAAGAAAAACAACGGAAAGATTTCCGAGTAAAGAGGTACACAAATAATATACCAGGTTTTCAACTGTAAGTTTAAGAGCTTTGCAGAACTACCCAAAACATTTTAGGTAAGTTCATTTAACTTGAAAAACACAACGCAGTACGATTTGACGCGTAAATACAGAAACTAGGTTAAAATCCAGCACTGAATAATTAAGAAAGTTATGATAATCATTTAATTCCACAAATCAAATAATTAAGTCTATGAAAATAAATGAAAGGAACCAGAGTTCCATTGTAAAGCACAGCTAAAGTGAATTCTAAGCCGTTTAATCTACAGTCAAAGGAAGTACATTTTTACACAGGTGCATGCACCATACAATCCAGGTTTTGATTTTCTCTCTTGAGGTTTGTAGTATTGTATAGCTTTTTAGTGCCTTTAGTCGAAGCCTTTTGGTACTTTTGGAAGTGATCATATTAAAAGGCTGTACAGAACTACGAATCACAGGATAGAGAAACAAAACCTGGACCGAATAAGTCGAAGGCACTTGAACCTTCTCTCACACAGCTGAGAATTGTATCAATACTAGCAGGTCTGTGTTAGGCATGTTACTTAGTATTTGTTATCCTTGGGTGAGACCAGTCTCAAATATTCGAGATGTTTCAAAATGGAGTTCCCAAAGTCTGACTTCGAGAATGTGATGCACGACTGTGAAGAGATGATCATTTTTCATTTTCAGAGCAGATGGAGATGGTCCTGTGCTGATAATGTTGTAGTTTGTGGTTCAGCTTGCATCCAGGGAGATTCTCCATTGGAATCAATAGTGTGTGTTTTACGTGCATCCCAGGCAAGTAATTCACTACTATCACCAAAGTTTTCACACAGTCAAAGAAGCTTGCAACATGCTGCTATATTTTTTAAGTAAGCATATTGGTGGAAGGTGATAATGCTAATGGTTGAAGAGCATTAATGTTAGCATCGATCATTATGTGAGGCAGAGTGGCATAGACATGTTGTGACTCTTGAGTACTGCATTGTTAAGAGTTGGTTTCTTTTTGTGAGATTGATTAGCATGGTGAAGTATGGTTCCTTTTGCACACTCATGCAGTAAGAATATTCGTTTCGTTTTCTTTATGAATATGTATAATTTTATCTGTGATTATCTCGTTCCTAGCTGGGAGAACTCAGAGATTCCGACTTCCCCCATTCAAATCAGAATCCACCGAAGTCATCTGCGGTGTACCACAAGGATCATCGCTCAGTCCCACCCTCTTCAACGTCTACATGAGTCCACTCGCCTCCATCGCGCGTCAACACAACCTTAACATCATCTGCTACGCAGACGACACCCAACTGATTCTTTCCCTCACCAAAGACCCCATCACCGCCAAAACCAATCTTCTCGAAGGCATGAAAGAAGTAGCCGTATGGATGAAAGAAAGCCGCCTTAAACTTAACTCAGACAAAACGGAAGTGCTCATCCTGGGACCAACCCCCTCTGCCTGGGACGACTCATGGTGGCCCTCGGAGCTGGGCTCAGCACCCATACCCACGGACCACGCACGTAACCTTGGATTCATCCTAGACTCCTCCCTCTCGATGACCAAACAAGTCAACGCCGTCTCATCCTCTTGCTTCAACGTACTTCGTATGCTCAAAAAAATCTTCCATTGGATTCCTGCCGAGACAAGAAAGACTGTCACCCACGCACTGGTGACGAGTCGACTCGACTACGGAAACACCCTCTACGCCGGAATTACAGCCAAATTACAGAAAAAACTCCAATGCATCCAAAACGCATCAGCGAGACTCATTTTAGATATCCCTCAACAAGATCACATTACCGGCCACCTGAAAGACCTCCACTGGCTTCCCGTTAACAATAGAATAACATTCCGTATCCTCACTCACGCATACAAGGCCCTCTACAAACTAGGGCCCGAATGCCTCAACTCTTGACTATCCTTCTACACACCCACCCGCCATCTAAGATCATCCAATCAAGGCCTCGCCGCAGTTCCACGTATCCAAAAATCCACAATGGGAGGTAGATCCTTCTCCTACTTGGCGGCCAAGACCTGGAACTCACTCCCTACTCACCTCCGCCTTACACAGAACCACATCTCCTTCAGAAAAGAACTTAAAACCTGGCTATTCGATAAATAATGAACCCCCTCCCCAAGCGCCTTGAGACCCTCTGGGTGAGTAGTGCGCTATACAAATTCTTGAACTTGAACTTGAACTTGTGATTGATTAGGCAGGCTCTTTTCTGTTTCCAGTGGAGTACGTCATTATGTCTAAAAGGGTGCGTTTGAAGAGTATTTTACAGTTTCAACAGTAGTGGCCAGCACGGATCGGGGGTGGCGGTAAGGGCCAGGGGGTATGTAAAAAAAAAGTACCTCCTCGCCAGTATCCCGCTCTCCCTCACATAGTCGCAGTCTCTCCCGGGCCCGGACAGGAAGCGTCCAGGCTTCCTCCCCAAAGCCAATAACAGTGCTGCAATGCAGCATTGTGATTGGTCTGAGCGCCGTTAATCGGAGCTAAGCCAGGGAATGATGGCCTGGGCATGTTCTCCAGGCAGGCTGTATTGCAACCTGCATGGAGCACATGCAAAGCGCGCATGACTGTTTGACCGGCCCGAGAGGTACTTGGAGTGGTCAAACAACTCTTCCCCTGCTCTAAGAGCAGAGCAGTCCCGCCCCTCCCCTCAAAGCTGTGTAGCAGGAACAAATATAATTATAATAACCTCGAGTTATTATCCTTTTGTTTGTTCTTTCTTTCACTGCTTTGCAGCAGTGGGGAGACTGTCCTCCGCCTTAGCAGAGGAGTTTCAAAGAGCATTTTCTGTCATTGTCAGTTTGGGCTTCAAAGTATTTGGCCACTGATGATATTTATTTTCATTAAACATGGGGGTTGGTGGTTTTTCACAAACTGCATTTTGTAAAATGTAAAACAGTTCTACAGTAGTGCTTCAGTAGTGCTACTCACATATTACAAAATGCAATTCACAAAACTATGACTGGAAACCTCGCCTCTTCCACTCCTGTTTTTCTATGCAGAAGATGTGTGCACACGTAGACATACAATTTAGTAGTAAATATTGGAGGGACATAGGGGAGTGGCTGGAAATGGGGAATACCTACTGCTAAATAGGATGGGTTCAGAAAGTGACATGCTAACATATACTCACAAATTAGTAAGATTATTGCTATACACAAACTACACTGCTAAAGCTCTAAAAGTGTGAAAACAAGTTTAAGTCTGCCCCAGACCAGCCTTAAAGTAAATCAAGCATCACATACTGCAACAAATAAACATAGAAAGCAATGGAGGAAGGAAACTATAACAACCCCTGAAAGGCCGAATAATAAGTTATTTACATTTACATTCAGCACCATTTAAATTTTATATAGATATATATGTATGTATGTATGTATTGGTTTTTGTTAAGCGCCCATATCACCCGTAGGTCTCATAGCGCTAGCTGAAGGCAAATCAGGCCAGATTGTTTTTAGAAAAGCCAAGTTTTTAGGGCTTTACGAAAAGTCTTGTGATTTGTTTCAAGACGCAGCTGCAGCGGTAGAGTGTTCCATATCTCCGGTGCTGTTCTGGAGAAAGACCTGCTGCCATTTTTCACCGTGCGGGCCTTTGGAACGGTCAGAAGGTGTTTGCTGGTCGAGCGAAGTGTTCTTACTGGTTGGTATTTACTCAGTTTCTTTGCCAGATATATTGGGCCATTATTGTTAACAAGTTTTGTGTACCAGGCAGCATATCTTAAATGTGATCCTCTTTTTGATAGGGAGCCAGTGGAGCGTTTTTAGACATCGGGCCGATGGTGAACGTGGAGGAAGGTTTAGCACTAGCCTCGCTGCGGTGTTCTGCAGCACTTTGAGTTTAGATAGTAGTTTTTCATTTATGGATGCAAACAGCGCATTACCATAGTCCAGGCGGTTTATGATTAAACCCTGCACCAGGGGTAAACGAGAGTGCAGCGGGATCCATTTGAAAATGTTCCTGAGTGATCGCATTATACCATAGCAGGTACGAGTCTCAGTGCTTACATGATCAGCCATTGAAAGCTTGTCGTCCATTATTACTCCTAAAATGCGGCAGCTGCCTTTGGTAGGGGGCATGACCCTAATGAGGGTGGCCACCAGTTGGAAGACCAGATTTTTTGGGCATTTCCAAAGAGCAGGATTTCCGTCTTGTTTGCATTGAGCAGGAGGTGATTAGTGGACATCCAATCATTTATGGTTATCATGCATTGTATAAAGTTGTGCTGTGTATTAATATGGTCGGGACCCAGAGTGATCAATAGTTGCGTGTCGTCAGCGTACGACACTGTGTCGAACCCGTGTGCTCTGATTATTTTCGCTAAGGGTGACATGTACAAATTGAACAGGGTAGGACTCAGTATTGATCCCTGGGGGACGCCCTTATTGATAATCTGACTTTTAGAAGAGAATCCATAAATTTCCACCTTAAAAGATCGGTCCGAGAGGTAGCTTTCGAACCACTGTAGGGCGGAACCCTCGACACCACATTCTCTAAGACGGTCCAGAAGAATGGTATGAGATATGGTGTCGAAGGCCGCCGATAGATCTCAAAGGATTAGAATTGCGGATTGTCTTGCATCTAGGGAGAGCCTGATGTTATCTGCAATCTCCACTAGTGCTGTCTCTGTGCTGTGATGAGATCGAAAGCCTGATTGTGATGGGTCAGGAATTTTATTATTTTCTAAATGATTTGATGATTGCTTATTAATAATTGATTCTGTTACTTTCCCAAACAGGGGGAGCAATGAAATAGGCCTGTAGTTTGATAATTGTTTGGGATCAGCTGAAGGTTTTTTCATGATTGGCCTCACTACAGCTTCCTTCCAATGAGAAGGGACTGTAGACTGCGTTAATGACAGATTTAGGATTTTGGTGATGTTAGGAATGAGACTTTTTTTCAATTTTGGATAGGATTTGTGGGGACGCTGGATCTGCCGGTGAGCCGGATTGCATCTTTTTAAGCGTAGTTGTGGTGTGCTCCTCTGTTATTTCCTCAAAGTTAATGGGGCTGAGAAGGGGTGCTACCGATGTATTCTGTTGTAGGGTTTTGTTCGTAGGAGGAAAAGCTTTTTGAATGTCGTCGATTTTAGTGATGAAGTAGTCTGAGAGTGAGTCCACCCATTCCTGGGAGGCATTTTGGGGTGGTAAGCTAGACGGGGGATTTGTAAAATCCTTCACGATCTTATATAGCTCTTTATAGGAATTCGCTGCTTGGTTAATGCGATTTCCTAAGTACATTTTTTTAGTTTCTGCTATATTGTCCATGTAATGGTGGTGTAAGGTTTTATAGTGTTGTCTATCCCTACTATCTTTTGTCTGTCTCCATTTGCGTTCTGCCATCCTTACGATAAATTTCTCACTCTTTAAATCAGGGGTGTACCAAGGAGAAAGTTTCTTCGGGCATTGAGTTATTTTCTTTGGAGCAATAATATCCAAAGATGTACTGATTGCCAGGTCAAAGTTTTTAGCAGCCTGGTTAACATTTGTTGTTTCCAAGAGAACCAGAGGGGTGTGATTGGCCGGCCTCCAGATTTATCTTATTCCAGGATCTGCTTGGTTTAGGTCCTTTTTTAGAGTGGGATTGTGTTAACAATACATTTAAATGAAACTTTATCACATGGTGGTCGGACCATAGAACTGGGGTAGGTTGTTCTACTTTAACATTCATGGAGTTCGTGAAGATTAGGTCCAGGGTGTGGCCTGCGATATGCGTGGGTCCGGTCACTAATTGTTTTAGACCCAAGGGTTCGAGACTATTAATAAGGTCTTGTGTGTGAGAATCTGCATTAAGCTCGGCGTGAAAATTAAAATCGCCCAGCAGCAGAAAGTTATCAGCCGCTAAGACATGAGGTGCGATGATCTCTGTGAGATTACTAGGGAAAAGGGTTTTATTTCCTGGAGGCCTGTAAAGGAGGGCGCCTTTCCACGTTCTCTTTATTACGTTCTCCATTGAGAATATACAGATTTCACCCCAGGTTGCTTGTACTGCCTCTATCATATGGATCTTGGTAGTGCTCCTGGAAGCAATAGCTATGCCAACGCCTTTCTTTTTTTTCTGTCTAATCTCATTATTTGATAACCAGGTGGAAGTGCAATCCCGAGGTCGTGTTGTGACTGTTCATGCAGCCACGTCTCAGTGATAAAAAAAAGGTCGGGTTTTTCAATATCTAAGAGAGACCAGATCTCAATTGCATGTTTTGCAAGAGACCGAGCGTTACAGTAAAGGCCCGTCAGTTTTCTACTATCTGGCTTTATTAAACTTGAGAGTATTGGTTTTATTTTATTATTTATTTGATTGTCTGCTCTCTTGATAGAAGGAGCTAAGGGTACCCTAATAATCTCTGCTGGAATAGGACCCGCTTCCAGTGGAAGGGCTCCGTTAAAAGCATGTAGCTCGTTGCTGGTGTATCGGATCTGAGCCATTGTTGTTGGTCCACGGGGTTTTTGGTGACATATGTAGATGTAAAAACTGGCAGGGTGTCTGGCGCCTGGCGTCGATCTGGCGCGGACGGGCGCAGACAAGCTTGCCTTGGGCGCGCCGCTGCGTGCGTCCGCTCGGCGCGCGTCCGCTCGGCACGCGTCCGCTCGGCACGCTTCCTTTTAAGTCGAGGAAGTGGGCGGGACTACACTGGAGTTACCTTGGGGCATAGACTGCTAACCTGGCGTCCTGTGTGAGAGTGGGGGACTAAGATGGCCGTGTTGATCCCCTCCGCACAAACGGCACAAGCCGGGGCGGACCAGGGGTAACAGGCACAGATCAAGTAAGCTTCGCTAATTGCAATACAATTTTTTATAAGTGCAGGTTAAAACAGATTGCTCTGACTGGCGCGGTGATTTAAAAAAAGTGATTCAGCAGCGTGTCCGCTCGGCGCGCCTCCTTTTAAGTCGAGGAAGTGGGCGGGACTACATTGGAGTTACCTTGGGGCATAGACTGCTAACCTGGCGTCCTGTGTGAGACTGGGAGACCAAGATGGCCGTGTTGATCCCCTCCGCACAAACGGCACAAGCCGCGGCGGACCAGGGGTAACAGGCACAGATCAAGTAAGCTTCGCTAATTGCAATAAAAAAATTTATAAGTGCAGGTTAAAACAGATTGGTCTGACTGGCGCGGTGATTTTAAAAAAGTGATTCAGCAGCGCGTCTGCTCTGCGCGCTTCCTTGTAAGTCGAGGAAATGGGCGGGACTACACTGGAGTTACCTTGGGGCATAGACTGCTAACCTGGCGTCCTGTGTGAGACTGGGAGACCAAGATGGCCGTGTTGATCCCCTCCGCACAAACGGCACAAGCCGCGGCGGACCAGGGGTAACAGGCACAGATCAAGTAAGCTTCGCTAATTGCAATACAATTTTTTATAAGTGCAGGTTAAAACAGATTGCTCTGACTGGCGCAGTGATTTTAAAAAAGTGATTATGTTGATGTATATTGTTTATGTTGAAAAGTATATAACTAACAAATAATTGTATTACTTGAAAAGGTAAAAATAAATGAAATGTAAAAAAATAAATAAACCTTTAAACTGTTTGTAATTTTTTTTAATTAAATTAAAATGTTCTACTATGTTAAATAAATGCATTTGTATTAGTCCGGTTTTTTTAATTATTTAAAAACATATCACTTACAAATTGAATTAAATTAAATATTTGATACACATGTAATTTGATTAGATAACATGCTATAACGTTTTATTTACTATCTTTTATTACTTCATAATTCGTTCTTGATTGAAAATAAATGTTTGAATGCATTTACGTTTATATTTTACATTGTAATATTTCCGCCACAGTGATGGACAACTCCACCTATGTGTGCAGTGTTGTAGTAACATCCTGTTCTAGGAGCATCTATCTCCTGATTTGAAGGGGTAGTGACATGTAAGGTTACACCTAGTTGTAAATCTATACTCATAAAGGGTGAATAGCAAAAAAGTTACACCTACAGGTAGTGGTAAATATACAGGTTTATGTTTACCTTTCTGAAGAGGCCTCTGAGTGTTTAGTTGATCGTTGCTTTCTTTTTAGTTTGATTGTTTTTTTTGCTGATTTCGAAGTTTATTCTCCTGCATTAAAGGCTGTTACTGTTGCACTATTTCCTTCTTAGTGAAGTAAAATAATTAATGAATTCAATTATTGTTATGCGCTACTAGAACATCATTGTGTTGCCTTCTGAGTTGACTTGATTCTATGTTTTTTCAAAAAAGCAGTATGTATATTTTTAAAGATCTCCTATCCATTGTATATGGATTCTGTAGCCCACTGGTGCTGACTGGTTTGATAGTGCTATCAAATTTGGTAAGGTGAAATGTTGACATCTCTGTTATTATGTGCTCTGGGTATATCGGTTTGGATGTTTATTATTATTATTACTATTATTAGCAGCATTTATTTAGCGCATGGCTACCCGTATCGGGCTTTCGCAGCACTAGCCATCCTTGCTAGAGATCATCACCCTTAAATTTTAAAAAAAGTGAGTTTTCAGTTGCTTTCTAAAGCTAGACAGGTTGTCGTGCAGTCTAGGATTGACAGGCAGAGAGTTCCACAGCTTGGAAGCCAGGTAGGCAAATGACCGGCTGCCACTTCTGGCCCTCTTAACTCTTGGAACGGTGTGAAGACCTAGCATGGCAGACCTTCGATCTCTGTTTACCTTGTAGGGTTTAATAAGATGATAAAGAATCTGTGGACCAGGTTCATATTTTGCACCGTGCGCCACACATAGTGCCTTGAGTTGTACACTTCTGATTATCGGTAGCCAGTGCAGTGTGGGCAGTGCTGGGTGAGCTGACTGGAATCTAGGTACACCCAATAGCAGTCGGGCTGCCATGTTCTGGATGATTTGCAGCTGGTTGGTCACTGAAATAGGGCTGCCTAAAAACAGAAAGTTACCATAATCAAGGCGTGATAATATAAGTGCCTGTACCACTTCTCTTAGTAGCTACATAGGGACCCATTTGATGGGTTTCCTCAAAGCTCTAAGGAGACCGAAGCAGGAGGCTGCTACTCTTTTTACTTGCAGAGCCATGGAGAACAGGCAGTCCAAAACAATACCCAGACTTTGCACCTCTGGTTTAGGTAAAGTATGATCACCTAAGGAAAGTGACCATGTAAGCTGGTCCTATAGAGATGGGTTATTTTCAACCACCATGACCTCCATTTTTCCCCCATTAGACTTAAGACAACTCTCTACCATTCACTTGGTGGCTCGCTCAAAGCAGCCGTTAAGTTTGTGGGAAATCGGCTCACCATTAGGAAAGAGAGAGAGACAATAATCTGTGTTTCATTAGTGTAGGAGAGCATAGTGAAAAGAAAAGAACATATTATGTCTGATAGTGAACATACATATATGTTAAAAAGCGTGGGGCTGAGTGAAGACCACTGGAGCACACCGCACTTTGATGAATCCAGTATTTCCCCTAAGTTCTCAGTGACCTGTGAGTAGTGTTGACAAGATCAGTATATTTGAGATACTCTGCATAAGTGCTGGTAGGGAGGGATTTGGCATTTATTAATTGTAAGACAACTAGATTCTACCATCTGAGGAGTCCATTTTATTGGCGATAAGGAGAGAGATGCATTGTTGAACTGATGTACAGCACATTCTTATCTTAAATGATGTTGAACTTATTGTTTTTGTGTGGTAGATGTCCTGGTTAACTGATGAGCTTTCAATTTTGAACTGATTAGTGTAGCTCTGTTTCTTGACCAGAGAGTGTGTTTGTAGATAAAGGCAACCGTACCGTAAGTCTGTGTTTTTTCAGGTTCACAAGGAGAATTTGAAGTAGAAACCAGTCATGACAGATACATTGAGTTGGTTGTCTGTAACAGTGCTCTTAATTTCACTGTGGCGCATTTTCCGCCCCCTGCTTGTAGACTATGCAAGATATTGGGATGGATGTCTTCTACGTTTGAGCATGATGTGTGTGAGTGGAGCCTCACACAAGTTTTTTGTCAGGCTTGCTTTGGTTGTACAGGTTGTGTCCTGAGTGACTGATGGGAAACAACCTTTACAACGCAACTTTTACAACGCACTACCATTACAACGAAACTTTTACAACGCAACATCCATTACAACGGATGCATTTACAACGCATGACACTACAACGCACACCACTACAAAGCATGTCATTACAACTCAGTCATTACAACGCATACCATTACAACGCATAAGATTACCATCCAACACTTACCCTACTGTTGCACCCCCTGGAGTTAGAATAGTACATTTTACCCCTACACTATCAAATACTTACCAAACATGCAATGTAATGTAATGCGTTGTAATGGTATGCATTGTAAAGGTAGTATGCGTTGTAATGGAATGCGTTGTACATGTGGTTTTTAAAATTTCGTTGTAATGGCATGCGTTGTAATGGAATGCGTTGTAATGGATGTTGCGTTGTAAAAAATACGTTGTAAAGGTATGCGTTATAAAAGTGTGCGTTGTAACGTCATACATCCGTGACTGATACATGGACTTAGAGATCATGGGACCCCTCCACATTTTGGGTGTTCTTCCGGTTCCATGCATCACATTTTAGCTTTGGTCTGACCCTCATTAATATCCACTTAGTTCTTGTTAGCCTTGAATTGAAATGGCTGTGGTCATTTTTTTGCTTTTTCTGTTAATTCATTTCACTCTCTAGATTTTTCTCCTGAAGTACGTTGTCTTGCAGTTGAGTGCATTCCAGTTAGAGGTGTGCTGATCATCGGGTCTTGATATGGGTTAATTATCTTTACGATTGGGAGGCCTAGATTAATTAGTGAGAATATTCATTAACTGAAACAATTGTTTGACGTATTTTGAAAAACAAATTCTATAATTTCAAGTGTTTGCTAAAATTGATAAAATGTGTTTCGGTAGCTTGGAAGGTATAAGGTAACACCGAGGTGATACATCAGCCCTCTGCGAGGTGTAGACCACCTACATGTGCCTAATACATGGTAACTTCCTGCCTGCATGTGTGTGCTCATCATAGCTCTCTTTTGTCTCCGTTTCAATTGCTTTTCCTGGCAAATATGCTTGTTTAATGCAGATGTGTTTTATTATGAATGGTTAAGCTGTTAAAGATGGCCAACACATTGCTTGTAAATGTGGCAGCCACTTTAGACCTTTGAAAAATCAATAACCTCTGTACAGTTCCATTACAGTCAGCCTCCCATTGATGATTCATTTTATTTTTTATTACACTGTGGAAAAGTAAATTTTGCCATGTTCTGTGTCCCTACGTGTCATCCATCATATGTTATATGTGCATGATTAATATGCATATGTTATTCCCCATGTTTGATTACAGACGCAATTATAGTTGTGTCCACCTCTAGTATGGCAGTTTCCAGTTCTCGTGAATACTACGAATATCAGGCCTATGTAAAGTTACGTTGCCACGTTTCTCAGTGTGCACGTTATTCTATTATAAAGTCCCCGTTTCTAGGCCTCAGAAGGGCCTGGACACCAGATTCAGCTCCTGTCTCCTGTCTCCTGAAGCCTCGCTGAGGAGCGATACAGCCCCCACCTGTATCCTCGACCCTTCACTTACTTCCTGCCTCGCAGTGCCCGGTTCAGCCTGGCTCTGCCTCTGAGTCTGCCAAGAGTATGTTATGATTCCAGATTATCAGTTCAGTCCTCCTTCTCTGCATTCCTAAAGCTACTGAATCGCATCAATAGTTTCCGTCATTGTCTAGCCTTCACGTCTCCATGTAAGAGAAATACTGTATTAATGGTCATTTAATATTCTTCATCACGCACTACATGTAGAATAATGCATGGTCCAGTCTTAGTGTCTGTTAGCCTTTCCCCTCCTGACTTCTAGTTTATATCAACATGTTCCCTAAACATCAGATACCAGATACTGCTTAGGTACATGTCGCCCTGACTCTCCAGACTTCAGTCTCTGCTCCTAGCACAGAGTTCATAGCCCCCAGCTTCTCCTAGTAACACGTCATTGCCAGTTTGCGCGCACCATCAGGTCAGAGGTCCCGGCTCCTCAGGTAGCCCCCTCCATGGTTTCCGCCCCATTCATGACATATTCTGTTACGTTTGCATCACATGTCTATGTATACGCCCTGTTACACCCATTTTCACCCTTATCTTTCACGACTGCTACGCATCACGCCTATTGCTCCACCCACTGCTACGCCTATTGCAATGTAATGCTATGTGTTTGCGTTATGTATATATGATCGTGCACTGTTATTAAAGGTTCACCCTCCTTGTCCCGATTCTGCCCCCGGCAGCGCTGCCATCCTATTCCTGTGCAGGTGGTCCTGTTCCTGTCCTTTATGCTGTAATAAACCTGCAAACTCCTACTACCTCGAATCTTGACTCTTATTTATTGAGCTATCTGTTATTCATTTATGCATTCAAAAATAGGGTATTATTTATTTATTTACCACATAATGGCGCCCGAACAGGGACTTGCCCTTTCCCCACGCGTCGGTGAAGCCACGCCGACCCCCTGACCCTCTGCAGTCGTGACGGAACTCTTCTGCGCACCGGCAGATATTTCTGCTTCAAGTATCCCTCAGGCCCACGGAGGAGACGGAGGAGGCGGTCCAGCATCCAGACGAGACGGTGGAGGAACGCGGCGAGTCCCGACCAGAGCCCAAGCCGAGAGTCCAAGGTCCGAGGTATCCGGAGGCCCACCCTTAACAGAAGTCCGAAGTTCGTCCGTCCGACGTCGAGGCAGTCCAGTCCAGTCAGAGGCCTTCCGTTCTTGCTGCCCGGTGAGTACCGTCGCTGGGGTAGTATCTAGACAGGGTCAATCTAAATTGACTCTGGTCCGTGGGTTGGTGGTACACAGACCCACAAACGAAGTGTTCACCTAGGTGGACACGGGTCTTGATGCGTCCCTTTATGGGACCGGTATGTTCCGTACTGTTTCAGCAGTGCATCTAGTTTCTGTTCCAGTCAGTTCTGTTCTCGAGAAAATTCATGTATTCTGTGTTCCGTATTCCAGGTAGTATTCTGTTCGAACTGTTATTTTTAAATGTTCTTCACGTATTTTAATGTCGTGGTATGAATGGGGAATAAGTATCGTGTTCATTGTGTATTGTATTGTGTCTAGATTACAGTCCAGTCATGCCCTTGTTTTCTAAGTTACGTCAGTTAAAAACTAGAAAGGGTCTGCTGGAAGCAGCAGTTCCAGTTCCGCCTAGGGACAGTCCAGGTCATTTTATGTATCAGAAACATGGCATAAGTGCCATACTATATCTAGATTTATGGGTAGAGTATACCAAACAGTTAGAAGAAAAGTATAGATGGCCCGTATCGGGTACATGGGATGCCGAGTGCATCATGCGAGTAGAAGAGGCATTATGGAAAAAGAAAGCCAGACAGTCACAGAAAGATGCCATCGAGTTATGGCGCAAGGAAGCTCATAAAATAACCGAAAAAGAAATCAGAAAGTCAGAATTAAGTAGAGAATCCTTAGAACGAGCACAAGAAAAAGAACTAATCGAGATAGGTGAACAAGTTAAAGCCGAACAGTCAGACAGACAGAGGCATGCCCTTACTAAGGGTATGTATCCTCTCCTTGCCGAGGGCTTGCCAAAAGCGACCCCAGAGGCATCCAGTAATTTCCCGCCACCATTAGTTCCGACCAAGCTACGTCACAAACAGACCGCAGCTGATATTTTTATTTCGTCCTATTTGGACGACACAGTCCCAGAATATGCAAATCCTGTCCCCGCTCCACCAGTCCCTGTAAATCAGGCACTCCCTGCTTCTCCAGACACCGGGGTACCCCTTGCAGTACCTGTTACGGTCCCCCCGGTCCAGCCCGCCATACCAGTTCAGCCCGCATCTCAATTTCCTGCCACACTAGTACGAAGAGGATCAGTAGACGACTCTAGTTTAGGGGCCGCAGGAGGAGGTCCTCCTCAAACCCCGCCGCCACACAAGCGTTTAACGACAGCCGAATTACATATGCAAGCTTCACAGCGTACGCCCAGACATCAGTCTGTAGCAGAAATAAGAAAAGCCCTTAACGAATGTGGCTATGATCCAGTCCCAGGAGAGGATAGTATGGTTTTATATTCATTACGCGTAAGAAAGGTGACCGAGTATCTAGTCACCCTACCAAATATGAAAGAAGATCTAGACAGAATATATCGTTTCATCCGTACAGGGGATGATCCAGAAAGTATTGGCGAAGTCATGTCTCAAAGAAAAGCTGAAGTCCAGCTCATGCTATTAAAGTTTCTGATTAATTGTCTAATACGAGAACAAGATTATCCGACCAAAGATCAAGCCGAAATGAGAACCCTGACAAAGTGGAGTGATAATATAGCCGAGGGTAAGCACAGAACCATCAGTGCTATGGAAAGTATGTACAAGAAGATTCGTAAAGAAATAATAAGAATACACGAACAACGTAAAGCAGCACAAGTAAGCGAGAAAGAAAGTAACTCTGATACTGAAGAGGTTGAGGACGAGAATCCTGACAGAATAGCGTATGTAGGAAAATCTAGATTTCCAGATCGCCATTTACGCCTAGAACACAAGTCAACTTTCCATCATCCAGCACCAGAACAAGGTTCTCTAGAACAAGTGTTTCAAGCTACCGATCACATTCTGAAATCACGAATCGGTTACAGTGAGTTGAGTACCATGCATGAACAAGAACTAGTCCGATCAGCAGTCCGATGGATTACTGATTCTACCACTTTTCCAGACGAAATAGTGGCACAAATGTTTCTGAAAATGCCCCCAGCCGAGCAACGACTGGCGGGTATGTATATGATCCAGCACCTCATTACATTGTATGAGGGTCAGCACTCTGATCCAGGTCCGTTACACGACGTCCTGAACGAGTTACTCCAGTATAGATGGAAAGGTTTAGGTACCGATTTAATTAGTGTCATTCTAGAACAGCGTCACAAATATAGAACGTTTTTGAATCCGCATTTTGTTCATGTCTCACCCCCAGAAAGTAAACCATTTTACATGGAGAGACAGAATCCGTTACGAGAAGTCCACCCAGTTAGAGGAACGGGTGGCGAACTAGAACGAGTGTTTGTTTACACTCCGATTACAAAGATGGAACTCCTAGAGATGAAGAAATTAATTCCCTGTCATGATAAAGATCCAGCAGGGTTCCATAGAGAATTAAAAGACATGCTCCGTATGGGAGAATACACGTACCCAGATATAATTAAAATGTTAAAGGTTCTGCTGCCCGCAGGGGTGTATGAAAAGCTCAAGGAAAAAGAATGGGAAGTGGGAGAGAAAAAGATCGATTGGGCAGTTCTAGAAGCCGAAGACAAGGCACGAGTACCAGGTACCGGTCTTGGAGCGAAATGTAAAGAATTACCAGAATTATTAATACAAGTTTTACCCAGATTATTGACAACTAGAAAAGAAGACTGGGATGCAATCTCAGCCTGTAAACAGAAACAAGACGAAGACATTAGTGATTTTTATTCTAGATTCGAGAAATGTTTTAGCATCAACAGCGGTCTCAAGACAAGTAGTGAGTCATACCCTCACCTTTTTGTTACTAAATTAGTCGAGAATTCAAGTCCACAAATTAAAAATCGAGTTTTGAAAGTCGAAAGTACCTGGCAAGCTAATACCCCGTCCCAGATGTTACAGATGCTCCAATACCACCAGAATAGGATCAGGGAAGAACAAGAACACGAGAGAAAACGTATGAAAGACACGAAAATGAAAGTACTAGTTGCACAATCTGTTCCTCAAGACAGTCAGAAGAGGGGTCCGAATCAAGCCAGTCATCCTGCAGCTCCCGTTAAAGGGAACTGCAATTATTGTAAACAGCCAGGTCATTTTATAAACGAGTGTGCAGTTCTGAAACACAACATAGCTACCGGTAAGACTAAAGAAAGACCACGTCCGCCTAGACAAGAACAAGTTTCACAGACTCCTCAGCCACAGAATGCACCACAGACAGTTACAGCACCGCAGCCTATCGCTGCAACACAGCATGTTACACAGCAGATGTACCAGTATGCTCAGTCCGAGTATCCAGAGTATCAGCCATATTCATGAAACAGCCTAGAGAGGGAGGTAGGCTTGCCTCTCATCGAGATACCTGTAGATCAAGAAGGTCCCTATGTTCACAGTCAAGTATTAGGGAAAGACAGAAAGTTTTTGATTGATACAGGGGCAAGTAGGACCACCATCAGTCACGCCGAAGTTCCAGGGGCTCCGCTCTCAGGCTCAAGAAATGTTTCCCTTGGATTTTCAGGAAAACCTATCGTAAATGAGATATCAAAGCCAGTTACTCTAGAAGTAGGTCCATTGTCCCGCACTACTGATCTGTTACTTACTAAGTCATGTCCAGAAAATCTGTTAGGCATTAAAACACTGAAAGAATTAGGTGCAGTTATATGCTGTTCCCCAGAGGGAATACGATTGTTCCTACGTGACTTCAAGGGTCACTATGTATTACGAGATTTTGATCCCAGATTGTCCAATGTTCCGCAGCATCTATGGGCGCAAGGTCCAACTGATGTAGGTTATATGCAAATCACACCCCATCGTGTGACTCTCAAGCCAGGTGTAGTGTTACCACGAATCAGACAGTACAGATTGCCACCTGAGGCTGTAGCAGCCTTATCCAAAATTATTGACGAGCTCATCGCTCAAGGAGTAGTTGTAGAAACTGACTCCAATGTATGCAATTCTCCGATCATTCCAGTCATGAAACGTACTGATCCGAATGCACCTCCAGTATATCGATTAGTGATTGACCTACGAGAACTTAATAAATGTATTATTCCTCAGTATCCAGTTGTCCCAGATATCTCTTCCCTATTGACAGCCATTGATTCCGAAGCCATGTTCTTTACTGTAATCGACCTCAAGAACGCGTTTTTCAGTGTTCCCATTCATCCAGACAGCCAGTTCCTTTTCGGATTTTGTTTAAATGGAAGGAGCTATATGTTCACACGAGCTCCTCAAGGTTTCACAGAAAGTCCTAGTATTTACAGTCAAGCACTCAAGAGACAACTAGACAACATTCACATGCCAACTGACACTGCCCTGCTCCAGTATGTCGATGATCTACTGATCACAGCCCGTTCTGAATGTGCTTGCGAGCGAGCATCCCTTACAGTCTTGTATTTCCTAGCCGAGATGGGGCACAAGGTGTCCCCTTCTAAGCTTCAATTCTGTGTCCAGCAAGTGGTCTACTTAGGACACTTACTGTCCAAGAGGGGTAGGCAGTTGACACCAGACCGTATCCAGTTAATAGCGAGTCTTCCTCAGCCCAAGACCCAGAAGGAGGTACGTGCTTTTATCGGCCTCACTTCTTATTGCCGACAATGGATTCCTCAGTATGCATTTCTAGCCAAGCCACTGATACAGTTAACGACACAGGAGGCAGCCGTATCGACTGTCCTCCCTTGGACATCTGAACATACACTCAGTTTCAATGAGTTAAAGAAAGCTTTATGTCAAGCTCCAGTTCTAGCTACACCGAACTACAGTAAGCCTTTTACACTTTTCGTCACTGAACGCGAAGGTACAGCATTATCTGTTCTCACACAAGATCAAGCAGGACAATACAAGCTATGTGCTTATTTTTCGAGCGCATTAGATCCTGTAGCCCAGGCTCTGCCTGTGTGCCTTAAGTCAGTTGCAGCCACAGCACTAGCTATCAGACAAAGTGATTTCATAGTCTTAGGACACTCCCTGACAGTACAAGTTCCACACTCCGTGGAAGTTCTTTTAAACCGAACACAGACACAGCACTTGACAATTGCACGTTTAACAGGTTATGAATTGACACTGTTCCAGCCACACATAGAAATCAGACGCTGCAACATCCTGAACCCTGCTACACTGTTACCATCAGTTACTTTAAGTCCAGACACACACGACTGTGTGGAAGTAGTTAACATTACGACAAAGCCAAGACAAGATCTGACAGATATTCCGTTACCAGACCCCGACCTGACACTTTATGTGGATGGTTCATGTATGAGAACAAGTACAGGAGAACTAGTCGCCGCGTATGCAGTGACTACTGACACTGAAGTTATTGAAACACACCGTATTGACACCCTGTCCGCTCAAGCAGCAGAGCTAGTTGCTCTGACACAAGCCTGCATACACGCCAAGAACTTGAAAGTTAACATTTACACAGATTCACGTTACGCTTTTGGAGTTGTACACGACTTTGGAGTGCTATGGCAGGAGAGAGGTTTCATGACTTCTCATGGAACCAAGATTCAGCATGGTCTCCTTATTCAAGCTCTGTTAGATGCAATACATTTACCGACATCCATTGCTATCATGAAATGCAAAGCACATACGAAAGTTACTGACACCATTTCCCAAGGTAATGATCTAGCAGATCGCACAGCCAAGTTTACAGCACAGACTCCAGACATTCCAGTTAATCCGACACAGACACACACTCCAGATCCGACTACATGCATGACAGTTAAGGACCCTACACAAGATGTCATAGACATACAGTTACATGCTACTCCTGAAGAAATCAAGAAATGGTCCGAACAAGGAGGGGTCCAGACAGATCAAGGATGGTTAACGAAGGGTAGAGCCACATGGTTTCTCCCCGACTCTATGGTTCAAGTCATTATTAATACCGCACATAGTCCAGCACATTTAGGAGAAAAAGCTATGTTAGACAGTATCCAGAACATTTGGTTCAACAAGCATTTACGAGCTGCAGCCAAGCAGAAAGTCCGTACCTGTATGATATGTTGCCAGTTTAATCCAGGTAAAAGTGTCCCGGTGGAACAAGGTGGATTCCAACCTCCTGACCACCCTTTTGAAGTCCTCCAGATGGATTATATTCAGATGGAGCGATGTCGAGGTTTCAAGTATGTCCTTGTAGTTGTATGCGCTTTGTCCAGGTGGACAGAAGCATATCCAGTCCCAGATTACACAGCCGCGACCACTGCCAAGCAGTTGGTTCGTGAGTTCTTCCCCCGTTATGGACTCCCTAGAGTCATATATTCTGACAACGGCCAGCCATTCTCATCTGAACTCATGAAGCATGTTTCCCTTTTGTTAGGGTACCAGTGGAAGTTTCATTGTGTACGCCATCCTGAAGCAGCCGGTCTCGTAGAGAGACATAACCAGACTTTGAAAATCCGTATTGCAAAAGTTTGTCAAGAGAAAGGTGTAGACTGGCTAGTAGCTCTGCCAGTTGCTTTGTTCTATATGCGCATGGTCGCACATTCCAGATCAGGTCTGTCCCCGTATGAGGTCGTATTCGGCCGCCCCCCTAACATGTGGGGTACTCCTAGACTCCGAAGTATTACCGATGTTTCAAGTAATATGCTGACAGATTACCTAGCTTCCTTGATGTCTGCCCTCAACTCTTGTCGTTCACAGGTTGCCGCCGCATTTCCAGACAATACCGAGGTGGCACCGCATGAAATCGTTCCAGGATCCATGGTTCTTGTCCGGAATTTCGACCGCTCAAGTCCGCTAGAGCCACGCTGGAAGGAGCCCCGACAGGTCCTCCTCGCCACCCGTACAGCCGTGAAGTTGGAGGGTCGCAAAGGCTGGGTGCACCTTTCGCACGTAAAGAAGTTTTATGGACTGAAACCCGTCTCAAAGAACATTTCCCAGGATTTGAAGGATTGCCAAAATATTGTTCTCAAGGACTGTCCCGCAAAAGACATTGCTACAAACCCTCCCCTGTTAGAGAAAACTCCGCAACAGGAGTATAAGTTGAAACTCCGGTCTAGTAAAATAAGTCAGCCAGTTTGATTGTCTAAGTCCTCCCCTAGGTGAAACGGTTAGACTGTTTCTGACATGTATAAAATAGACCCCCATAGTGAGAGAGTTAGTCAAAACTCAATTCGATGTATCGTTTTTCTATGTTTCATATTATTTCTCAGCATTATGATTTCCTGCACCAGTTACGCATTTTACCTGTATTTCCCAGTTCTTCATGTAAATAAGTCTGCTAATGCTACAGTAGAGCATACGTTTAGTGATCTGCCTCCTCATGAACTCTCTTACCGCCTCGCTATGCGAAATAATTCTTTCATCCGCATGTTACATTATTCACACCAGACCAGCAATGCCACTAATTGTTGGGTATGTGGTCGACTCCCCCCTTTCCAGACACCGAAGGGAGTTCTGCCACTCTTTCCTTATCCTTTTTCACATAATGGTTCGTGTGGAGCATGGTCCACGTTAACGTCATCCTTAACAGATATGTCTTTTCTTAACAGTACATGTTTTCCAGACAAGCAAGGTCTCCCTCACAGAACCGGGTTAGATCTAGAAAATGAAGTGTACAATTTAGGTAACTATTCTTCGAATTTCATGGTCCTGAATGTTCAGTCTGATTCCACTCCAGACTTACCTGCTATTTCAGTACTACCAGTCAAAGGCGAATTATGTGTCCGAAATAATGGTTCCGTACATGTAGGACATAGTGATTGTACTACTATTGTCAAGTATAGTGACAGTGGGAAATCTATTTTCAAAGCTTCACGTCATTCTTATTTTATTTGTGGTCAAACTGCATATGTTCGTCTGCCCCTCGATTGGGAGGGAACCTGTTACATTGCCTTCCTACTGCCACCTGTTTTCCTAGCCCCACCTGATTATCATAGAAATACACATCTAGTACACATTAGACATAGAAGGGAGTCCCCCATTGTCGATTATACTGAAACTGCTCTAGAACAGTATACAGATTTCAACAGAGGTTTCTTTTTCTTTATAGGACCTATCCAGAATAGTAAGCTGATCCGTAGGTTAACAGAACCCTCGAAGCTGTAGTAAATGAGACTGCCTCTGCTCTAGGTAACTTAACCGAAGAGCAATCTGCTATGAGATTTGTCGTTTTTCCAGAATCGTCTCGTCCTTGACGTCATACTGGCCGATAGGGGCGGGGCCTGTAGAGTCATCGGATCTAGTTGCTGCATTTTCATTCCAAATAACGCGCCGTCTGTTTATTCAGCTATAACCAGACTCCATAAAATTGCCCATCTGTTACACCAAGATCCAGGCACCTGGACATGGTCCGGTTGGTTCTGGAATATAATTTCCGCCTGGGGATGGAAAGTATTGTCCTTTCTAGGTATTGCAGTAGCGATCATATTCAGCTGCTGCCTCTGTATACAATGTGGCCCTGCGATTTGCGGCATTTGTGCTACCTCTTGTATTCCTAGTCCCAAGCCCCGTTCTAAATCCCGTTCCAAGACAATTCGAGACGAGCAAATGATACTGTATGAAATGATAGATGGTATCATGAATATTGATGTTTCCTGATGGAAACGTAGTGACAAGGAGGGAATGTGGAAAAGTAAATTTTGCCATGTTCTGTGTCCCTACGTGTCATCCATCATATGTTATATGTGCATGATTAATATGCATATGTTATTCCCCATGTTTGATTACAGACGCAATTATAGTTGTGTCCACCTCTAGTATGGCAGTTTCCAGTTCTCGTGAATACTACGAATATCAGGCCTATGTAAAGTTACGTTGCCACGTTTCTCAGTGTGCACGTTATTCTATTATAAAGTCCCCGTTTCTAGGCCTCAGAAGGGCCTGGACACCAGATTCAGCTCCTGTCTCCTGTCTCCTGAAGCCTCGCTGAGGAGCGATACAGCCCCCACCTGTATCCTCGACCCTTCACTTACTTCCTGCCTCGCAGTGCCCGGTTCAGCCTGGCTCTGCCTCTGAGTCTGCCAAGAGTATGTTATGATTCCAGATTATCAGTTCAGTCCTCCTTCTCTGCATTCCTAAAGCTACTGAATCGCATCGATAGTTTCCGTCATTGTCTAGCCTTCACGTCTCCATGTAAGAGAAATACTGTATTAATGGTCATTTAATATTCTTCATCACGCACTACATGTAGAATAATGCATGGTCCAGTCTTAGTGTCTGTTAGCCTTTCCCCTCCTGACTTCTAGTTTATATCAACATGTTCCCTAAACATCAGATACCAGATACTGCTTAGGTACATGTCGCCCTGACTCTCCAGACTTCAGTCTCTGCTCCTAGCACAGAGTTCATAGCCCCCAGCTTCTCCTAGTAACACGTCATTGCCAGTTTGCGCGCACCATCAGGTCAGAGGTCCCGGCTCCTCAGGTAGCCCCCTCCATGGTTTCCGCCCCATTCATGACATATTCTGTTACGTTTGCATCACATGTCTATGTATACGCCCTGTTACACCCATTTTCACCCTTATCTTTCGCGACTGCTACGCATCACGCCTATTGCTCCACCCACTGCTACGCCTATTGCAATGTAATGCTATGTGTTTGCGTTATGTATATATGATCGTGCACTGTTATTAAAGGTTCACCCTCCTTGTCCCGATTCTGCCCCCGGCAGCGCTGCCATCCTATTCCTGTGCAGGTGGTCCTGTTCCTGTCCTTTATGCTGTAATAAACCTGCAAACTCCTACTACCTCAAATCTTGACTCTTATTTATTGAGCTATCTGTTATTCATTTATGCATTCAAAAATAGGGTATTATTTATTTATTTACCACAACACTCCTGCCAGTTTTAGACGTTGGAGTGTTTTCTTATTTCCATGTTTAACCCCAGCGTTTGCTGAAGTAAAGCCCTCTCCATTTCCATGTCGAAATGGGGCTCACAGGAGTTAGGGAATGCCAACAAAATAAAAAGATTTTTAGTGCTTACAAACTTTTAAAGGCAATCCACGTCTTGAAGCTTCGGCTGCTCTCCCATATCATGTGATTTTCTACTGCACAATTCTAGGAAGTTGTAGTGTACAGATATGCAGTAGTAAACACGTTTACACCCGGCAGGAAACTTGTGTGTTGCTTGATATTTGTTGGCCTTATGTGCGATCCTCCAGCTATGACATAGAGGGCCAGGCAGGGTGGTGCTGTTTTACTGAAAGTGCTCCTACTGTCTGGGCAGAAACACTTTCAGCAAAAACAGAGCTGCTGAGCAGTGGTGCCCTTAAATGTGGTGGGAAAGGTTTGGTGGTAGAGAAAGGAACTCCACAGCTTTATCAGTTTAGCAACCTGCCCACCAATCCCCAAGTAAGGGCAACTAAGGCCTTTAGATGCTACAACCTTCAGTGAGAAGAGGTGAGTAGTTGGACTTTGTGGTCCTTTATTTTTGTCACTATTTGTGAATGTTTTATTTCAGATATGATTTTTCCTCTCTTGTATTTTGATAGGAAACTGTGCTTTTTTTCAAAATGGAACTTGACAACGCCGCCAATCGAATTCGCTGCGTGCTCTGATGAAGGTAGGCATGGTCAGATGGATTAACAAGAACAGTCATTTTTAATTCTGAGCAAATTGGTTTTTTTTAAAGGTAAATACGATATGAAATTCTTTCGGAACACTATGAGGGCAGCAACAAATAAATGTATTGGTCAACAGATTTTTTAGGGAACCCTCATGATGTCTCATTCCATGTGAATTCTTGACTTCAGAAAATGTGGGGCACTTTCTTATAGTGCTAACTCGGCTGGTTGATCATAAATTACACATCAGCATCACCCTAAAATGTAATTAATTCTGCCCCAACCATATGGAACCTCAAGAGGCATGCAGAGGAAAGCAATTTGCCCAGTATCACACAATTTGGTTAAGTATGAAATCCAACATCATCCAAGTTGTATGATTCCATAATCTACAACTTAGGCAGTAGACCACATTTCCTCTCTGTTGTGTTAAGTCATAATACGCTGCCTTGTATTGGCATTTCTGTAGTACACTCTCTCCCACTGTAATGGCATTACATCACTTTCAGTTGTCCTCTGGTGAATTGCGATATGATTTCATGGCAGATCGAAATCTGATGTGAATACGTGTTAGCAGTATAGGTGAATGTTTCTACTTGATTGAGCTGTGAGCGAACTTTAATGATGTATGAGACCCCAAGGCTGGGCCAAATTGATTACTCATCTTCTGGGTCAGTAGACTTACCCATTGTCCTTCGGGTGGGGGTGTGTGTAAGGCAATTGGAAGTAATAAGTGGCGATTGTCTTTTTGCTCAGCATCTGCTTACCATGTTGGTTAAAACTTGCCCTGTGGTTTCATTCTCTGTGGAGTCACTCTGCTTATCTTCAACCATTCTTCATCAATCTTGTCTGCCTCAGTGCCTTTCAGTTCTTTGAATGAGTGCATTATGTTGTGTACATAATGTGCTGCACATCAGATTAGCCTGTCTGCCACTAAACCATATTTATTTCCTTGTTTCGGTTTCTCATTGCTCAGCCTCTTTTTTCCTGCTTCGATCTTCTTGTATTCTTCTTCTCAGTCTCCTTGTTTCCTTATCTTTGCCTTTTTCTGCATCCTCCTTCCCCCATCCCCACACCCTCGTTTCTCTCCTTTCCTTTTCACCTCCCACTCTTGTTTTCTATCCCGTCAACATTTAACATCATTTCTCCATTGCATCTGTTTTTTTCCCCTGCGCCCTTCACCCTCTCAGTTTGAAACTGCATGAACGAGCAAGTATTGGCAAAGCTATTAGGTCTGACATATTTTGCTGCATACTATTGGCTTTTTCGATGCTTGTTTGTGTACAGTGGCGCAAGCATAGACAAAAGCAACTAACATGGATTCCTAAAAAAATCTGACATCTTTTTTTCTGTGGCATCCATTTTCAGATGTTTAGTTAGTGCTTGTTTCCTGGTGCTCACCGAATGTGCAATAGTCATTGAGCATTTCAATGGAGGCCATGGGCTACACACGAACAGCCAATTGAAAAACTGTGTCACAAAAACCCTCCTGCCTGTTAACCCAAAATATGATTGCCAATTTGGAAGCCAATGATTGACAGTTTCAAGGCAATACAAGCCAATGGTTGAAGGAGGTTGATTGAGCACAATTAAGGTCCGTTGAAGCTTGGTCTTACATCTGTAAATTCATGATAAAGTCACACCTGCTCATAGAAAATTCTTTAGGAAACAGGACAGTTGTCACCATCTTCCGATCTGCACGGTCAGCCCCTACCCAGAAACTATCCCGAACAGACATAGTTCATAACAAGAAAAAACAAACTCTATAAGTCAGCATACTGACCATCAAAAGATTCATTCATCGTTGATTTGTACTGTATCGTTTCTAACGTTTGTTGTATTTCTTTGTTCGAACTTTAAAGTGCACTTATAATGTGGAGTCAAATGCGACATAACACAAAATAAATAAACTTAAAACCTTCACGGTGAAACTTTTACTGAGAGCTCTCTTTAGTTAAAACAAAACAATGTTGTTCCACTTTCATGTATACCCATTGTATTAATGCTATGATTACGTATGGTAATCCCCATTACTCTTAGTCCTACTCGTCCTCGACCCAGTCATCACTCATGAGGTATGACTGGGTCGAGGACGAGGGACGTAGAGGTAATGAAGCAAGTGAGATAGTTAAGGACTTGCTAGGGAGATCTTAGTTTAATTTGCAGATCAGAAGTATGAAACTTCAAATGGCTGACTCAGATGTTTCCTATTCCTGTGGTCGATAAAATAAGCACCATTGCATAAAATAGTAGTAGCCTGTTACCTATAGCACTATAAAGTTGTAGTGAGAAAAACTATCAAGGTAAATGTTTCCACAAAATTATCAAATCTTTATCTTGCACCCATCAAATCTCGCTGACTGTGCAGATATTTAGTGTCACAAACCATGAGAGAATAAACAATTCATTAAATATCATATACTATATTAAAAAAAAATTCAACTGATGAAAAAGTGTGTTCCCTTTTCTGTAAAGAACAAAATGAAAGCAAGGCCAGAATGATGACTGATTTACTGCGGGGCTTATTACTAAAATAACTGCTTGCTTTCTCCATAGACATGCAATTAGGTTGTCTGTTTCAGATACATGGAGCTCTGATTATATGTTATATATGTTTGTGTATACTCCCAGTGTGTGTGTATATGATCACTGAAAAAAACTAAGGTTAAAGTGAAGTCATGGTTCACTTCGGTTGAAACCCAGTATGTGTTTAAATACAGCGTTAGAGCCTGCCGTAGCGGGCTCTACCGGCCATTAAAGGCCTGCTCCAATGTTAAAGGCCTGAGCGGAAGGTGAGGACCTTTAACAAGAGAGAAGGCCTATAATGGTCGGTAGAGCCCTCTATGGAGGGTTTTAAGGCTATCAGATCATTCCACCCCTAGAGGGAAGAATGTTCTAATTTGTAAAACAAAGGCCTCAAGGAGCCCGAGGCTCCGGGAGGCCTTTTGTTCCCAGCAACAGCTGTTAACAAACATAGGAATGTTGGAGCTTCGGGCTTCATCGGCCATTAGTAGCCCGGAGCACTCCATTGTTTTCAGTGGAGCTCCCAAAATTCCAATGTTGTAATAAACCTTAGAGTATCACAAAAAAACTAAATTAAAATGAAATTACAGTTACAAACTAAAATTGGAAAAAAACAAAAAACTCGGAAACGTACAAGTTGTGGTCAACAGCCATGCAAACCATAACTCGGAAACCCAATTCAATGCTCATGACTTCACGCTTAATGAAACAGATGAAATTTCAAATGTTGTAAATCATCTGACACATCAGATTACATATCACATTACCCTTATTGCTTTCACAGAGATGCCTATGAATGTAGTATTTACTGGTTTGACATGTATTGTTTAAATGCATTTTCCTTTTAGATGTTGTTAATTATTGCAATAAATATTGTGAGGTCATAAACAGTGTATTTGCATATTGATGGGCTGGACATCTAGGCTCTTGATTCTGCACTAGGGCTATGTGATTGCTTAGTGACAATTAACCAATGGATAGGGCATAATGTCCTGAGTCTCCGTGTAGGCAAGTCCACGCACTTTCTTACAGGCAAGAACATTGGATGGTCGGAAGTGGCTTTGGGGCACATTTACAAGCCCCTATCACCTCCACAATGTCACTTTTTTGGATATTGTGGTGGCGAGAGAGGCTTCACCTCATTTATAAGGCAGCTTTAAGCCACTTAACGTGGCTTAAAGCTGCCTTGTAAATAAGACCCCCTTTCACGCACACTATACTTAGCGTGAAAGGGAAGGGCAATGGGTGTTGTGGTTGGTGTTCCACGGCAACATCCATTGATTTTGACACTACCCCTATTTACAAGGGTGGCATAAATAAGAGACAGCGCCAAAATTAAGACCTGGGAAAACCTGGTCTTACCCTTGCAAAACGAGGAGAAATGTTTAATTTCTCCGCATTTTTGATGTTTCCATATGTGCTGCATTATGCAGCACACATGGAAACAGCAAAACACCATTGAATGTTTATGTGCAGGAAGGTGTCCCTTACTGCACAAAAACAATCATTTTAAAAAAAATGATGTTTTGCAACTTCTATGTGTGCTGCATTGAGCAGCACACATAGAAGTTACAAAACACCATTTAAAGATTGTTTATGTGCAGGAAGGGAAACCTTCCTGCACATAAACAATATTCCCCTGTAAAGTAGACAGCCTTGCACTATGGTGCAAGGGTGCCTGCGTTTACGCTAGGCACTTAAATTTAGCGCCTGCGCAGGAGGAAATGCAGGGCTGGGCCATATTGCTGTAAATATGGTGCAGCCCTGCGTTTCTGAAGTGGCAGAGCGCGGCGTTAAGCCAAGAAGGCTAACGCTGCGCTCCGTCACTTCTTAGTAAATATGCCCCTTTGTTCCTGACTGCATGCATGCTGCACCTTTTACTTCTGAGAGTGCTAGATCCTAGGAGTAGTTCTCGACAGCGATGCCTCTTTGAAAAACAACTCAGTAATTTGTAGTTTCTTGTTTCAGTCTACCATGACAGTTGAAGATCTTCCCTTTCTTTCCTAGAATTAATCATGCAGCCATGGTTACCTGTTGTGTATACTCCAAGCTCGAATTACTGTAACAGGCTCAATTAGGCTGCCTAACTATTTGTTGGCAGCCTTTCAGTGTGTGCAAAACTACACAGACAGGGTTGTCACAAATGTGCATGAACTCGATCATGTTATGGCTTCCCTCTGGGAACTGTTTATATTGGCCATTGCAAAAAGAACAATTGATGGACAGAATTTTGAACGTCAAACATTCACCCCCATTACAGAGATCTAGGCCAGAATCCATCTTTTTTTTGCTCCCCATGTCATTCCTGTTTAAACCCATCCATATGCAAATCAGTCTTGACCATGTTCCTTATGGGAACAGTCCAGCCCGGACTGCCAGGCCAAGTCTTCCCTGAACTGGAAACAAGCATATTGGGACCAATTTCAGGCTTTCTAGTGGCATGGAGCGCACAGGACCCACGTCTGGTCATACCCGTCCCACTCGGGGTGACGAATGCAAAGAGAACAATTAAAGGACAGAATGTTGAACAATGGTTACTCAGCAAAGTACACTTCTTTAGGTAGGAGAAATCTGACCTCTAAGTCATCCTTAATAATTTATATGCCAGGTTCCATCTTGCACACTACCACTACTCTCCAACTTCGGGTTCTCAGGATCAAAATGGAATCAGCTAGGAGACTTTCTTTTCAATACTGAGCACCAGGAACGAGTAATAAGAGCATATTGTAACTGATGAATTTTGGAGACTGTTAGACAATGCATAGGGAGCATAACATCACTTTAACTCTGTTTGTCAATAAATTTCTGAGGCATATATAAATACATTTTAATGGGTTATGAGCAATGTAACCATGATTTAACCTTTAGCAAAGTTTTTCCAGAGAATTTGGGAGTTACTTTATGATATGCTACATATAACACACATATTTTTATATTTCACTGACCTAACCTTCTGTGAGGGTCTGTTGACCAATTTCTTATATTGTTGTGGCACAAGCTAAAACAAAAGTCTTTCTCTGATAAAAGAAATACGTTTGGTTTTCAAGAAACCCTGGTAGTGCTGTTGCTAAAAGATCGGGACCTAGGTACATGCTTATGAAGATCTGTTGTAAGAGGAGGAGACACAGTTGTAGAAGAAGTTGCTGAAGGCCCTCGTCATGACAAGGCACATGATCCCGACTAAGGGTGGACTTTATCCTCTAAGGTTGGACTTTATCCTCATCACTACGGCGCAAATTCCGCCACAGTGCTGAACATTCCAATCGCGGGAGTGGTCATGACGGCTCCCGGCTGTCATCAGCACACGCCCACCGTGACTCATGACGGCCGGGAGCCGTCATGAGCATGGAAGAGGTTATAGTCTAGTATTGGCCCATTTATACAGGAGAGACTCTATTTTTGTCAAAGTATCTTCTGACAAATTTTTTTACCTTTTAGAGTGTTTATATTCTCTAACAACAAAACTTAAAGAGAGCAATAACTGCATACAAGATTATCTAAAAATGATCTCTGCTTCATTTAAATGCAAGCATTTGATGATCTCTGCTCTACACTTTTTACTGCATGAGAAATGAAGCAACCTTGCTGTATTGCTGTTTCTCTCAGCTTGGATGCAGTTGCAAGCCACACACAGGATTCCACAGGGTACCCTCCCTGAGGCTCAGAAGAGCTAGTGCTTTCGCAATAAATTCTATGGGGAGTAGAGTGTTTTTATGAAGGATTTTCAGCTGCTTTCCCTATGGAATTACATACGCATCTCTGCTGTAGATGTAATCCCAGAGACGTGATCACTGTGTGTCTGCTTGATTGCTTCCCTGTGGTATTTGTATTTTGTTGTATTGTGCCTTGGGCAATTATTTATGCCTGTAACAGCCAATAAGCTGTTGACAGCTGTATGTTGGATTGCTCACACGTTTTACAGTAAGTAAATGAATCCACCACACCAAATGCAGGTCTATGAAAAATTAGGTGACCTGGAGACATAAACTGTCATACAGGCATATTCAGACATACAGTCATACGGGGACACACAAACTCCTATTATTTAACCAAAATGAAAGTATAATACTCCTTGACTTTTCTAGGCCTCAATGCACTTAATTAAAAATATTTCAAAAGCAGTTCCACAACAAAATCCACATCTTATAACAGTAGAACTTTAAACATTCTGGTAAATAAATTATTTTGTAAATCTGTTAGCATACAGAAGACATTTAGTTTTTTACAGGTTAAATATACACCTTTACACATTGAGTAAACGGACAGCACCTTAGAGAGGCATATTTGTAAATATATAGATATTTATATGTTGCTGTCAATATCCATATATTTCTACATATATACATACACATTCCTATGTGATTTTTCCACAGTATTTGGAAATGCCCAGCCTTAATATTACCATGGTTTTCTTTATTAAACCTAAGTCAGAGGGTTAATATTTTGCAACACCACATTTTTTTAATTTAAGAAATAATTGTAGTTTATTGAATGTAACACACAACAAGGACAGAGAGAGAGTCCTGTGGAAGCCAATTCTTCTACAGGCTACGAGGAACTGGCCAGTATGTCAAGACCAGAGCTCAGCTGGTCAAGGCCACAAAGGGACAAAGTTCCACAGAATTTGACACAACTCCCCCGGCACAAGCTGGACAGAGTTAAGGACGCGGCACCACTATAGCTGTTTCTTGCAGCACACAGTATTTTTACTCTGCAACAATATCGACATAGACACACAGTAGGAAAGCTTGTGCTGTCCTAATTAATGAGAAATAGCAGCTCTATAAGAGTTAGTTAGCTCAAAGTAATACCACATCACAAGATGCTCAGGTCCATTTTCACTGCAAGCCTTGCTACTCGGGTGCAATAATTCATCATAAATAGAAGCAACAAAGAGAGAGAACTGAACTTTTAGGGTACAGAGTATCAAGAAAATAGCATTGTTTTGAGACTTAGAATGATCTTTTTTGTAAGTAATACATGTTGCTGACGAGGCAGCCATTTCTTGTATCTGCTGAAACAGCCTGTTATTGCGACTCTCTCTACTAACATACTTTTCCTGCTTGCATTCAACATGATGGAGGGGTCCAACGTGAATGGCACAAGAGGTGCAACTCTATTTGAAGTTCTGAGCCAATCAGTTGCAAGTCTTTGCTTGTAGCTCGATCAAGACTCTCAAAACAAGCCAAACACATCCGCCATTTTGAATCGACATGAGTCGAGAAGAACGCAGGCTCCTGTTTCTCCTCCTTCCAGTGCTTAGCATGGGCGTCAACACATGAAGAAAGCCATGGAAACTCTTGCTTGAAAAAAAAGTCTTTGAAGTGTAGCTGCTTAAGTGCCTTTTCTTATTCAGTTATATATTTATGCCCACAAACATTTGATAGCTTCTGACGTTTTTCCATGGTCTCTAGTCAATACTTGTTTCTTGAGTGTTTCTGTAGACTGCCCTTTGAGGAGAAACTCCAAACTCTTCTGCTCCGAAACCCAATTTGCAGTGCAGTTTTACGATAGTCGGTCAGAGAGGCCTCATTGTAACGCTTGGCGACCCCACAAACATGGGCAGCGCTGAAACCTGCTGCATCCATCAGTCTTCCCAAGTGGACCTTTGAGAATCGGTGCAAAGCATCCGCCTCTCCCAGTGTGATATGTTGTAAACGAGGTAAAACACAAGGACACGTTTTCGACATGTAGAAAATATTTAAAACATAACTATCAAAAATAAAGACTTGGCCTAAAAGCCAGCATTGCTAGGACCTCTCTTTAATGCGCAAAGACGGAATCAAACGGACTCGCCATCCTTTGCATTTCCCGCCCCACCACCCCGCTCCCTCCCCGCTTCCGCCCATAGTTCATTACCGTCCAACAGGGCATAGCTAACTATCAAACTTGTCCATTAATTTGGCCGCTGACGGTGAAACCATCCAGTTAGCATAAACACTATCATTTGCATATCTTGAAAAGACAGAATGAGTGTCATCGAATCTTGTGGGCGGGACGTGGCTCTCCTCTGGCCAGTTCGGGTGGGGCATGCCTAAAAACGAAAACAGATAATTTTTTCTGCACCGAAAAACCCGATCACGACATGTGCAGACAGTAAGGCCCTTGGCAAAACTCCCACCAACTTCAATTATTACATGGGTCACATATATGAGCAAAATTGAATTGAAGTGAGTAACATTTTATTTCCAGCACTTTAGCACCATCTGCTGGACATTGAACCAACTGCTAACTACGATTGCCACATTTAATACTAACTACTGCTGAGACATGCCATATTTTCGCAAAGTAGCTGCAGTCTGAAAAACTGTGTATTTTTGCAACTCAGTCGAATGATAAAGTGAGGGAAGACTGTACAGAGAGAGTGAGAAGGCCTTCTCGGGTTTCCTGTTAAATTCTATGCTAAATGGGCCATTAGGGTTCCCCAGTCATAAACTGCAAGACTCTCAGAGCCAAATAATGTCTGGATCAGAATGATTCTGAAAATGAAATGTGCCCATGTCTTTTATTACTCGGAATTTTCTGCTTTTCCATGGGTCAACCTTTGAGCTGTAAAACTATCGAGATATGTTTTCTTCTGAGAATGAAGGAATGCATTTTTCTACTTTGTATATTCTCATCTATATTTTTTATGTATTGCTTTTTTTTACAGTGGAGATGCTTTGTAGCCAAGTAAGTTTCATTTTTTAGCCAATAAGGGGACGTATTATAAATTGTGCTCTAGGGGCCCAACACGTGTGTGCATCCGCTCTGTGCCCCCAGGACACAATGGTATTACAAAAGAGGCCACAGATGCTTGTGCGTCCCCTTCTGTCATACTGGTAGCACTAGCGCACAAGTAGCACCAGTGCTATCCTGAGACGTTGTTCCCTAATTTGCATGGGGGCATGACCAATGCAAATGAGGGGATTCATTTGCATTTGTGCCCGTGCTATAATTATGGTTGCGGGTGCAGAGGCAACCATACCGTTACGAGGCGCACTTAAAGTGCGCCACAAAAAGGTGTCACACTTCCAGTCTGCCTCCTAAAGGCAGTCACCTGGAGGGGCAAAAGGGGACCCCTTCAGGCATCACCTTGAAGGCAGGTGTAGTCACTCACTGCACCTGCCTCCAAGGAGATCTCTCTCCCCTCTTCAAAGTGCAGCCAGCATGCTGCCTGCACTGTGAAACACAGAGCGGCTTCATAGCTGCTGCTCTGTCTTCCACTTATGTGAGCTGCCCCGAGGGCAACACAAGTTTGCAGCTTTCTAATACAGTGCACTGTCCTTGTTTGCAACTGGCGCACCTTTAAGAAAGTTTGCGCCATAGCACAAACAGGGAAAGGGCGACATATACCTAATACAGGCCCAAGTGTAGTGTAAAATCTGTCTCATATTCATTAATGTGTAACAGATACATATATAATGTGCCTCTATGTGCTACAGAGGTTTTCTCAAAAACTGCTTAATGAAAAATCACCAAACTAACAAAAGGCACTGAATGAAGGTATCTGCCCACCAAATGTGGAAAACATTTCTTAGAAGACTTCTGAGTTTTCTTCTCGATAAATTTCCTACAGAGGACAAATATAAAGTCATACTTTTGGGACCTCACATGTCCTCCATTTCACTCGCAAATCGTTCAGTGGTGGCTGAGGCAGTGTTTAATTGTCCTTTCTAAAGTATATTGAAATATTAACACAGTTGCCACCACTTGGTGGACTGTTATTAGTGCCAGTGTTGAGAATTGTGCCAAGCACCAGAAACCACTGGCTCAATTTAAGCACTGGGCTGTAGCTAAAAGTAACACAATAAAGGTACTTTCTGATTGAAGTGCTCTTTCAAGCTTAATTCTAGGTCCAAGAAGGATTTTGATAACATGATAATAAAACACAAGGCAGAAGGCAGAGTAGTTTGTAAACATTGCTAGAACTTGAAGATGACATGGTGGGATAATAATACAATTCTGTACGGCACTGGGATTATAAGATCTCCTGACAGTGGGGGGAGACAACTTTAACCAGACAAAGAAAAGGCCACACATTGGAGTTCAGTGGGTACACTCTTAGTTCCAAAAGCTAACCAGAAATTATCCCTAGAGGGAAGATGTTTTAACCTGAACTTCGAAAGCTACCTTGCTGCTGATTCAGACGAAAGTGGCTTAACTATTGTCTTAGAAGAACTAAAAATGTAATTTCTTTGCTTCTGCTGTCTCTTATCCCATTAGAAGGGAAACATGGAGAAATCTACCTGGTCTCCTAGGTGATAGTAAACCTTAGAAAATAAGTTTGTTTGTGTACATCACTTGCCTTGTTATACACTCGACCAAACCGGAAACCCCTGAAAATCTGGTTTAAGTTGTTTTAATAATTTTCCCTTTGTTCATGTGTCTTTTTTAAAGGTGATTTCAAACAACGATCTCTCTCCAAGTATCATTAACACGATCAATTTGTGTGGTATAACTTAATTATAAAATTAAGCCACACAACACAAATTGTTTGTGTTATTGATACTTGGTGAGACATTGCTGTTTGATAGCATATATCACCCAGATCTCAGCTGGGTATACAGGTTTCTCATGTTGTTTGGATCACTTCTTTTTAAAGGTGGCACTCCCTAGCTGTTGACCTTAAGAACACATTTTATACACATATGATAAGCAAGCTGTGGCAGTGTAGCGATAGTTACCTTTTGAATTATGTGCATGATTGCTGTCCATCATACTTGAGAACTTTCACGCTATGAGCCCCTAATCTTCCAAAAAAGTTTAAAGCAAGGAGATAATATCTACTCTGTTACAGATTGCGTAGTATTCATGCAATGGATATTAGCAAAGGAGCAATGCATGCTGCGTCACACCTTACTAGGCATCCATGCAGTATATTTAAGCAAAGCAATACATTCTGCTTTGCCACAGCTTTCTCAGGGGTGTAGCTTGGGGGGGGGGGGTTGGGGTGTAACACCCCTCCCCAATAAATGTATTTTCTGATAAATAGTTGGGTACAAGTGGTTTCATTCGTGTATCGTGAGATGTCAGTCGTATTTCTCCAGAGATGTTTTCATAAACACAGACAAAAACGCACGCACACTCTCCCTCTCTGTTTTGAAAGTCCTAAAAATATTGGTTATTTTACAAATTATTGTATTTTTTTCTCTTAGTACTCCTACCAATCCACATTCCTCTCCCTTTGCATTGCTCCTTAAGTCCGTATCATGCGCCCTGCTTGTTGTATAATGTGTTGAAGCATTATATGCCAGTCTGATTGTAGGAAAATCTGTATCTGGGAATGGATCACATGCCATAAGTGTTACGTGAGAACACCTACCGTAATGCCCATGGCACACCTCCCCATCGTAGTGTGAGCCAACGCGGTGACTTGCGCTGCGTTGTCTCCCTCGAGTCTTACTGACCAAGCTACGCCCCTGAGCTTTCTCAGCATTTTTGCAGTGCGTGTAACTAAGGAACACTTCTGTTGTGCTATTGTTTGCTCAGCATTATTTTTAAGTGTTTAAGATGTGCAAAATATCAGTTTCAGGACGTCTTATACTTGACTGAAAGAAGCAGCACCTCCTATCAGCATTTTTGAAATGCATGTAAATAATAAAGCGCTGCAATGCCATACTGATGGTTGATTAAGCGCAATGCCATCGATTTGCTGTATTCTTATCCTGGATTTCGTAAAAGGAGCAATGTCTGCTATGGTACAGCTTGCACAGGATTCTTGCAAGGGTGGGATGCTGAAGGGAGGAGATGAACCATGCAGTAGTAGTACTTTTTGTTTAGTGCAAGCTGGGGAAAGGGGTATAAATAGGCTCTGCACATGAGCAAAATTGCTATGGAAAGAGTTTGTGACTTACCACTGCATCCTCTCTACTTCTATTGTTTACCACATCGAGGCATGGAGTACGTTACTGACAGCGAGAACTAAATGTAAGCAATGCTGTGTATTTAACAGTTAACCCACGGCCCTGAAGAATGTTTAATCAGATAAAGAAGGTGGGAGTTTTGCCAAGCACCACAGTCACTGTCCCATCTCACCCACCAGCCACCAATATATAAGAAAACAGTGTGTTTCTTCCATAAATTTCTGCTACAGCTTTCAATCAAGAGTCCACAAATGACAGAGTTATCGAGTTCTACCACACGAAGGATGTGAAAAAAGGGTTGAAATCAATGCATTTGCATACCAAGCCCTCTCTATTTTAAATTCTCCCTCTATTCAATATTAAAGCAAGCAAAGTTTCAGACAAATTATATATAAATATATATAATAAACAATGTTAAATCAATAATTGACACAGTAGCCAACATGTATATGCCGGCCCTGAAGTCCCTACCCCCAAGAAAAGATGGCAATGATTTGCCTTATAATGTACATTTTCCCCTGAGTTACTTCCCTGATCTACTTTTTAATTTGTTTGCTCGAATACATGTATATATATTATGTGTGTATATATATACATAAATACATAATGCTATTTAAAGTATTTTCACATCCTTTTTGAAACACAACTGCAGAAAAAAGCGTATAGTATAAATAGATTTTAACCAATAAACCCGATGCAAAGTTCGTCAGTTACAAATTAAAAGACGCCCAAGCAAACTTTTGATTGGTTTTCATTCAGACAGGAAAACACTCTTAAGATCTGGCAGAGTGTAAGGACAGTGCAGAAGAAAATTACTTGTGTGCGCATGTGTGCGTTGCTAGAATCTAGTAAAGGCATGTGAAATTCTACCATAGAGTTTGTTTTCAATCCAGGTGGAGGGGAGAGTTCGAGGGAGGGGAGCGTTATTACAGTCCACCAGGGGCGTGTCCTCTTCGGAGAGCCCATCGTCGTACAGTAAGGAATCGGCGGGAGTAGATGCCGCCAAGTCCAAATAGTCCTGATAGGGAAAAAAACAGAAAAGGAAAAGCATTGTTTAGGGTACTCTATACAGCACATTGGCAGTTTCTGGAACACACTTTTTTTTTTCCAAAATGGAAGTACATCTTACAGTGGGGGTTCATACCTCCCAACTTACATAACATTTTGACAGTCTGAGGAGTGGGAGGGGTCTTGGAGGGGCGGGGCCTAGTGCCCAGAGCTAACTTATTAGCACTCCACCCTTCACCAAGCCCCCCCTACCTCCTCCCAAAAAAAAAACAACAACAAAGGGTCATCGAGGCTGTCGCTAATGTCCTGGGGTATTTTCACACTTTTTAGGGACATCAGCTTTTACAGCCTTCAAAAACGAGCTGGAAACTTGGGGCAGATTTACAAGCCCCTTGCAACACATTTACGCCGCCGTTGGGACACTTCTGTGACGCAGCGGCGGCATAAACCATGCGCCATGTTGCACCTTATTTACAACGTGACGCATCTAGGGAGATTCGTCACGTTGTAAAGCCCTGCACCACATGAAACCTGTGTTAGGTTTCATGTGGGGGCGTTCCATCGCAATGTGGGTGTTCCGTCGCAGGAACGCCTCATAAAAGTTATGCAGTGAAATCTACAAGATTTCACTGAACCACTTTTCCTAGGCCGCTGCGAGAAAACCTTACGCCTGCTTGAAGCAGACGTTAGGTATGGGTGGCCCCTGTGCATTGCTGGAGTTGCGTCGCACTACAATATGCGACATGCATCTGCCTACCTTGTGCCACAGTGCGCAGCATTGTAAATATGACGCATCCGTGGTGGCGCATGGGGAGACTTGCATATCGCATGTGTTCTTGGGCATCCCTGCTGAATTGCAGAGATGCGCCAGACATTGTAAATCTGCTCCTCACTGTTTACAGTGGTTTTCAGCTCGATTTCCCTGCCACTGTCTGGTTTCGGCTCCTCATTGCGTGATCGTGTGAAGGGAGCCGAAATCGTGTGACACATGGTGGCGCAATGTGAGTTGGCAGGCCTGGGGGTGTCCAGTGTTGGACCATGAGAAGCGCTGGAGTTATGCTTCATTTTTAGAATAAGGTCTAGGCATTCATTACAATAGGTTAGTTCTGATTGCTCTGCAATCTCTGTTTGTATAGGGATCGAAATAACAAATCTTATGATACTTAGCAAACCGTTGCAGTTTTTCCCCATGATAGGTTCTGACAGGATAATCCTGCTGGAATTTATCAGGGGAAAGGCACCTAAAAAATGCAAAACATGCAGAATTCGGGTGTTTTAAGTGATTGATTCTACATTTATGCTTTGTTTTCCTGTTGAAAACTCAAAATACAAGGTATTTACCAAATATGTTAAATACCTCACGTAGGCAAATGACATTTACCAGGTGTGGCAATACTTTATTCTGCCCAAATTGTAATGAGGGCTAGATTAGTTGTACATCAATTTATCTGAAGTTAATATTCTGAAAATTTGGATGTAGGTGAAAATGGAGAAACCCATCACTTTTTTCCACTAATGCTCCTTTTATTTGATGGAAGTCCCCCTACCCTCTCCATATCACCCCACACCCTACCACCTCCCCCACCCACACCAGTGTAAGTCTTATCTGACCCATTACCTGTCCTCCAAAACAAAAATGGTGCTAATGGTTTTTATTTGCAAATGTTGTTTCAAGATAATGGATTTCTTGGTTATGGCATAGAGATTTTCACATGATCTTGAAAATTGAGCAGGGTTCTGGTGGTCATGTACCAAGGTTTCAAACATCTATTCTGTACCAAAATAAAATTCATGGCAGATAAAACATTCTGGTCCCATTCAATCTGAGAGGCTCATTAACAAAAAGTGATGCTCCAGCTGCGTAGCTGGTGCATCACTTTTTGTGACGTTTGGTGGTACACATGGCTTTGTCATATTTACAAGGCCACGTAAAGCCATGCTGTGTGACGTTTCATGACCTTGTAGATTTGGAGTAAGGCAACGCAGTGCTAGTCAGTGCGTTGCCCCACACTACGATGAGGAGGCATTCCATGGGCGTTATGGAAGGTCTTCCACGTAACACTCATGGCATTTGACACATTCCAAGATTTATACCAAGCCGTAAACCTACTCGTCACTGGGGGTGGCATAGGGGGAGCATAATGAGGAGAAATTACATTATTTATCCATGTTTTTCTTATTTCTGTGTGTGCTGCAAAAGAGGAAATCGCTTGCATTGATTATTTTTATGCAGTAAGGTGTCTCTTTCTGTACAAAAACCATGATCCCTACAATGCAAGCACCCTTGCACCATGGTGCATGGGGGCCTGCGTTGACGCTTAACAGCAAATTGAGCACCAGCGCAAGGAAAGAGGCCCCTACTTTCTGATCTCTACTGCCCTTATTTGACTGTCCCAGTGAGGTTCTGTGAATTCTGAACCCATGGGTTCCATTTTGTGTATGGCAGCCATTTTGTGGTTGCCCTCACATAGGCCATGATTGTGGCTGAAACTAGTCTTTTGAGGACATGTACACCTTAGCTCGAGTTCATGCTGACTCCTGTTTGACCTGAGTGAACTGATCCTGTTACCTGAAGCTGACCTTGTTAAACCAGTTCCTGCCCTTTAGCTGATCAAGATTGAGGATCAAAGCACAGGACAATGTAGAGTTTGGTATGCACACACACAACCCTTATCCTGCTGTCTGTTCCTTCTTTTATGGTCTGATTATGATATGGTCTGTGGTCCTTTTATTATGGGTTTGTCCGGCTTGTCTAAAGAAGAATGTTGGGTTTGTTCAATGATTGATTATGGGCCGGACAACTGTAAAATGGGTTTGTCGTTTGGCAGACCTTGCATGTCCATGTTAGGCATATTTTGCATGCTTGCAAAAGCTAGGACTGCCCCTTACTTGTATGCTGAAGTTTGTAACCCTAAGCATATAAAAGGCCTCTGTTTTCTGTATTCCTCAGACTACCTCATTCAGTTGCTACGGCTTATGTGTGACGTGGCCTCACTTATTAAATTTAATAAAGATGTCTTTTCATATTTTCAGCTTCTGTGCCAAGTTCTTTTTTCTATTAGTAAGTATTCCCTGAGAATGAAGATTTCAGTTCTTCAAATGGCGCGGCCAACGTGGGCTTCATCAGAGAAGTGACTTTCTGAAGGAGTGATCTTGTCAGGAGACTGAAATCTACTGAGGAGGAGAGGATGGGACTCTGCTACTTTGTGCACAAGGATTCTGGAGATTCTCTGTCTTTGCAGCCCGGTATATTTCTGATCTTCCTGATTTTGATCCTCCACATGATGTCACTCCTGACTGAGAACCTTTTTGGCGTGAGTATTCTAAAAAAGACCGTTAGGTCATGTAGAACTTGACAGTTAGAATTTGGATAACCTTTTGATTAGTAAGAATAAGAAGTACAAGAGGGTCGCTCCCACGACTTTGTTTGGTTTCTTGGTTTTGATTTGGTTATTGCAATTACCAAAGCCGAGGGTTTGGTTTCTTGGTTTTGATTTGGTTATTGCAATTACCAAAGCCGAGGGTCTCGTATATTTGCGAGTATATCATTTTTGATAACCCCTTGAAGTTTGAAGCTATAAGATGCCTGGTCTTAGCAAATTTAGGACTGTAACTTTGGAACTTTGGAATTTGTGTTGGACAATTTTGGATTTGTATAGGTTTGTATATGCGAATTGCAATTTGTGTAGAACAGGTAATGAGGAGAATTTTCTCTATTTGGTTTAGTTGAACGGTGCATGTATTAAAAATACATTAAGCACTACATTGATTATAATATTGTATATTTTGCAATATTTTTGGCATGCCTGTTTAAAAGCCCACATACGAAGAATGTGTAACTTTATTTGGAAGGTACCATAGTGTGATGTGAAGTAAATTAGCCGGCTTCCCTAGAGGGAATATCTAAATAGGTTTAGATTTACAAACATATTTCTTCCTTGGTGATTTTGTATCCCCAGGGAATTAAAATATGACATAATACATATAAGGATCCTTTGTTCTGCGCAATGTTATGAAGGAAGATATGCAGAGCGATTTTTTGGTGTTCTGCTAGCCAAAGTTAGTGAATTGAGTGTATTTTCGCTTCTTGGACATACATCAGTCTGTTGGGCTGTTTTTGCAGTCTTTTGAAACACAATTGAGAAGCGTTTCTTGTAAATATGACTTACAACTAGTATTTACAAATGGTTTGGTTTAAGTACAGTCTGTGGGCTGTCCTTTGTTTTTGTTCTGAGTATTGGTTTGTGGGTTAAATGTGTGTTTAAATGTCTATGTGGTTTTCCCATTAGTGCAATTTCTGTAAGTGAATAGCGTTGGCGCTATTTATGAAATGCATGGCTAAAGCGCGCCGTATTGTTTGTCCTGAGTGTTTCACCCCTTTCTGTTTATGTCTGAAATAAGGGATGCAGCTTGCTTTTATATGTGAAATTAGCCAAAATGATTGGGTTTATTAAAAATAATTATTAAATTATGAAAAATAATTATTAAAAATAAGTGCTACAAAATTCGTTTTTTACTATTCATGAAGCTTAATGCTCATACTGTGACCTCCTAGCATTATAATTTAGTTTGAGTTGTGTTGCACTGCATAATGAGGACATTAGCATATGACATCTCATTTAGCGCAGGCGTAAAAAACTCATTTTTCTAAGGATTTACACGAGATATGTCTAATGTCTAATATCTGTAATGTGTAAAGAACATTCTGAGGATGATTAATATGTAACATACTTATAGGATATTTATTTTTAAGTGCCCCAAATATCAAAGTCGAATTTGGGTATTTTTGCCATTTAAAATAGCTTTAAAGTGCTTTGGGCTTCAGTAAATGCATACATTTAGGTATAAAACACAAATTTGCAGGTTGTTCCCATTTGGGGTTGCGTTTAATGGCTCAGTGAGCCAATGTGCCTGGTGCAGAGGTTTGAGTTTAATATCAGGGTTGAAGGTTTTTAACTTTGGCTGGACCTAACTGAGACCTTCATCTATTTAAGGTTGATGAAATGAGTACCATTGCAAACAAGCATTTGTTCTAAAAACTGGTATGTGTGTTATTATGTTCTGCGAATTATTCAAAGTAAATGTTTTAATAATATACGTATAGAAATAAATTATAGCCCCTAACAGGAGTAATATATGTAACATGTGTTTTAAATAGAGTGAATTATTGTAGGTTAGGAGGAATCCGGAAGGCCTTTTGTCTTTGACAAACTTCTTATTGAGCAAAAGCTGGGGGCTAGGACAGCTGCAGAGGCTGGTTCGAGTCGCGCTGAGGTGTTATGTTTAGTTTCCCTGTAAACAATGGAAGGAGGCTGTCATGTTGACATTTGTGACCTTTTAAATTAAGGCCTTGTCTCTGTGAAATGCATAATGACCTTGCTAAACAGGCCTCTAAAAGGAAGGGTTTCTGGTTTCTCCACAAAATTAAAGAACTTAATTCCAAAGAGAAAATATGAAAAAGGTTTCTTTGAAAGTCCCAACACATGCTAAATGCTCTGCAGAAATGATATATTTGTATCTCTGCCTCTAAAAAAATAATGTCTGCTAGTTGCTTTTATTTGACCGAAAATGAAGCATTGCATTAAGTCTTAGAAAGAAAAATAAGATGAAGCCCTTTACTAAAGTTTTGAAGGCTACATGCCTAAGTGAGAACGAATTGTGGCCCAAAGATAACATGGAGTGTCAGTGAAAGAATTTTACTTTTGGAAAGTTAAAATGGGTTAATGTTGCAAGCTGACTGACAAGATGGTAACAGTTAAGTAATGGAAATTTATTTTTGTGTCTGTTAATTTGTATCATGTTTGGTCTTCTGATTACAAGTTATACAGAATATTTGTTATGAGAAATGTTTTCTCTTTTGTGTGCTGTGTATTTTTTTTTTGCTTCTGCCCACAGATCATTCATGGATTGTTCTGGGTGATTTTAAGGCTGACAAGACACGTGAGTTTGGTTGGTTGAAATGAGATGTGTTTTTGCGTAACTCCTTTGGAAAGAAATGTCCATGCGTTTTTCATGTTTGTGTATTTGGTTCTATCATGAATTGTTCTTGCTGGTTCTGTGTGTCTGAAAGTTGTATTTGACAGCAGATATCCACTAATTGGTGGTCTACTGTCAAAAAGGAGGGTAAGGATTTTAAACCTGACAAATTAAGCAAGCCCAAATATTGAGTTTTTGGCTGCAGGTTCACAGTGCATAAAGTAAAGGACTTGAAGTGTGTGCGTCGCCGCTCATTTACACATGCTATTGTCTTGTCTATGTTTTTTGTGCTTGATATACAGCAAGTATATGTGATGGCTTGACATGTGCGTTTTGCGTTTATGTTATTGCTTTTGATACTATTACAAGTTTACCTGTGTTGTGAAGGGATATACATGACGATGTGTATCCTGCAAACAGTTGGGTAGATTTGCTTTGACACTAAATTTCACAGAAAGACAGACAACACTTCATCAGTGTATGTCAAATTTGGCTTTAATGGTATTTGAAGAAAAATAAAAAAAGAGATATACAGAATCAAAGTGTGTCACATGCTGTTAGTCACGTACTGCCCCTCCCCTTAAGGAACAGGCAGCCCTACATTTATGTATCCTGATTGGACGTAAGGATAAATTATAGATCTGTGACTTTTGCGCATGGTGACCTAATTTTTATATTACATTACTCAGTTTTGTTCTGCTTCCTGAATAGTGTATGGCCTTGTACCATAAAGGAAACAAGGTTTCATTTTTCCCTGAAGAAAGGAACTGGAACATTAGCTGAGATTACCGTATATGGTTTAGCGACCAGCGGTAGAGCTAACATTCACTCAAGTAATTTCTTGTTCTTCCTATAGATTTTTCTTTCATCACTTCTCCCCTGATTGATGTTGCATAGTCCCTAGTAATTGGGGATGTTAGCTGTGTCCTAGTCCCATTTTCCCCTTTTCCATATTCCTTTCACCAGTTAGCCTTCTTTTATTATTATTATTGTATTAGGTTCACACTTCCAGATTGCAGTAATGTACTAGGAACCCCTATATTATGTATAATTCCCTTTTGTATGACTAGACTGTTTTTTAAGAATTTTCTTTAGGCCTAACTCGATGTTTTGCAGTCTAACCGTCATGGTAGTGATGGACTGGTTAACTGACTCAATGCTATTATAAGACAAGTTTCCACATTTTGATTATTAGCCTGTGTATTGCGTAGTGCACTTGATGCACAGTTATTAAAAGGGAGGTATCTAAATGTCCCTGATAATCTGTATCATGCGATTTCTCTTTTGAAATGTTTTAGATAAGGAATTTAGGAACACCTATATGTAATTATTGAGAGAAAATATGTGTTTACCCCATTAGACGATGTCACTATGTGTGAGGACATCCATTTAGATAAAATTCTCATATAGTTATCTACCCTTAGATGGTAGAGGATATGCTCTCACATGGAAACCCAATTGGAGAAATTAGAGGCACTGTTTTGCTTATTGCCTTTGTCTTTGTATTCTATGAGAATGACAGTGTGTTCTAGACCAGAATTGCCTCATGGCGTATGGCCACTCCCTCGCAGATTGCAGGCCACCTGCTTGCAATCCTCTTGTTAAAAACAAACTGTTTTCGTACTAAATTGAAGGAAAATAACAAAGGTGTCCCATTTCCTACGTCACTAGGTTCTGCGGGATTAAGTCATAATAACCTGCGGACCTTTGATGAAAAGCTAATTCCCATCAGTGACAGTCCCAGCACCTAGACAGTGATCGCCAGCGTGTCATCAGTGATATCTCCAACGTATTGTACTTGCTTCATCAGAAGGCGTTGCACATCAGAAAAGAAGGAGCAGCTGGTTTTGCCACAGAACCAGAGTTTCAGTGCAAAAGAGCGAAAGAGAAGGATTCCAGTTATTTTAAGTTTTTAGTTTTTCACCTGTCATGTGCTGGTAACCTCTGACAGTAGGCAGTCCCTTGAGCCCCTTGGCCTGAGTTTTGGCCACACACCCCCTTTTCTTTGCTCCAACGGAAAGGCAGTGCACCAGAGGATCCAGGATTGGAAAAAGGCACTACATTGTGGTACCTATGATTAAATGGAAGAGCAGCCCGAACATCCTCTGACACTGAAAAGCGAGTGTTGGAGTCTGAAAGTGTTGCTGAGTATGAAAGCCTGTTGCTCTTTCCTGATTAATAGTACTTGGGTCTGCATGAGATGATCTGTGCCCATGATCAATGGAGAGCACACTATCTGTAGTGCCTGTCGCAGAGGAGAGATATTAGTGCACTGCCTTGAGACATTGAGACTGTCAAATAAGCTGCGAGTGTTTGCCAGGAGGGCACACCAACGGATACTGAGAAGAACCATTTTCATGAAAGGCCTGAACGAAGAGGCCCATGCGGAAGAAAACAACACAAGAGGACTTGATGAACAATAGAAGCCTGCCGGAGAGGCTTGGACGGACTCTGGGTATTTCCCGTGCGATTGCATAAAATGGGTGTTAGGAGACTAATTTTTGCTGTTTTGCTGGCATTGTTTTAAAGTAGTATTCTGTTTGTTTAATAAAAGCAGAATAAAGTCCATTCTCTGTGGATGAGTATACCTTTTCATCTGAGAGCATTAATAAGGATCACCACTGTTTCACCTGAACATATAATAAGTTACTGAAATGCATAGGAGCCATAGAAAATGTTACTAGATAATTTTAGGATTTGCTTTCTGCTTAGAGTTGTGAAAAATTATAATTTTGTTTGTAATAGTGGTCATTACTTTCTCCTGTTGTCCATATGTTCTTAATAACAAGTTTTCTAATATTTTTAAGCATGACGTTGTCTTTTGTGGATTGGATTGTTTTCACTACCCAATTGACTTCTGCACCCACCTCCCAACCTATGTCTTTTCCTACTACTACTTCTTTGCATTCTTTTCATATCTTACTGAACACGAGCAGATTAGAAGGTCGGAATTTGTGAATAATTCCTTTGTACAGTTTCAGCATCAATACCAGTTAGTAATGAACACCACTAATTGTTGGGTGTGTGGTCTTATGCCACATACTACAGATAGAGGTATTCCCTATTTGGTTCTGTCATTTAGTTACAATGGGTCTGTATGGGCATATCAGACGATGTTTATTTATGCCAACGAAGTCTATCCCTTGCGTTCCATGAAAGATAACTCAAGTAATAATGCCTTAGTGAAGGGAATAACGGATAATATTGACATCGATTCAGATACAGACTGAGTGATTGCCTATGTAAGGGCAAAAGGAGGGCTGAGGTTCTGTGAATTCTTAACCCATGGGTTCCATTTTGTGTATGGCAGCCATTTTGTGGTTGCCCTCACATAGGCCATGATTGTGGCTGAAACTAGTCTTTTGAGGACATGTACACCTTAGCTCGAGTTCATGCTGACTCCTGTTTGACCTGAGTGAACTGACCCTGTTGCCTGAAGCTGACCTTGTTAAACCAGTTCCTGCCCTTTAGCTGATCAAGATTGAGGATCAAAGCACAGGACATTGTAGAGTTTGGTATGCACACACACACCCCTTATCCTGCTTTCTGTTCCTTCTTTTATGGTCTGATTATGATATGGGTTGTGGTCCTTTTATTATGGGTTTGTCCGGCTTGTCTAAAGAAGAATGCTGGGTTTGTTCAATGATGGGCCGGACAACTGTAAAATGGGTTTGTCGTTTGGCAGACCTTGCATGTCCATGTTAGGCATTTTTTGCATGCTTGCAAAAGCTAGGACTGCCCCTTACTTGTATGCTGAAGTTTGTAACCCTAAGCATCTAAAAGGCCTCTGTTTTCTGTATTCCTCAGACTACCTCATTCAGTTGCTACGGCTTCTGTGTGACGTGGCCTCACTTATTAAATTTAATAAAGATGTCTTTTCATATTTTCAGCTTCTGTGCCAAGTTCTTTTTTCTATTAGTAAGTATTCCCTGAGAATGAAGATTTCATTTCTTCACCAGGCCTATTTTTCAATACAATTACAATTATTTCCACTAATTTACTCGCTGAATATGTCAAGGACATCTTGTAGCATGATGTAAAAATAATAAAACATAAAATAAAGCGGCTGATTTATGGTTTGGTAGAAAATTTGCTCCATCAAAATGTTGAGAGAACCCTGTCTGTCAAACCTTCGATCCACCCTCTGTATTATGAGTTGGGCAGACCCTCATCTTCCTGACAGCCGTGCCTATGCTGGCTCGGCTGTCAAAAATCTTACTTCTTACTTTGATGGTCCAACAGAGTAGGGGATTTTGGATAAAGGGCATCATGTGGAGAAGTGTGGCTCACTGGTTAGAGGAGGCAGACCCGAATGCAGAGATCAGTCCCGGGACCAGGGTTCAATTCCCGACGCGGCAGGGTCCTGAGCTCATAATGTCCGCGGACTCGATAATTCTCGCCTCGGTGCCTACTCGAATCACACTCTGCAACTCTGGGCAATAGCTTGCTTAATCTCCACTACGGCCCCACCGCGATGGGATGCCTGGTATTCACCTTGGGGATACCCAGTAGGGGTAATCTCGCAGTGAAAGACCAGGATGGGTTCCCAAAGCAAGCGTCTTGAGACCTCACGGTGATAAGGCGCTATACAAGAACGTATGATTACGATTATATTAGGCCGCCTGCCTATTTCGAGGAGATAGTCTTATTTTTATTTTGTCCATCACCGCCACGAAAAACCTAGAAATATCAGACAAAGAAATAGAAAATATGTCCCTACATCCTGGGAGAATGCTCCCATGGTGGAGAGGTCATTAGAGGTTTGCTTTTCAATACAAAACTCTCGTTGGAGATCTCTGAATATAGCAGGAGTTATGAAAAGAGGGTGATGGAAATAATGACCTACAATGACCCCCTCCACCCAGCGAATGGGCAGACTGACCTTCATACTTTAATTTGGCCTATGCGTGATGTTTTTTAAATTGATGAAAAATCCAGGAGGCTTCTAAGGCATCTTCATTTTTTTCTCCTAAGAGAGGAGTTTACCATCTCTTCCACTGCTGAACAGACAAGAGGACTTTTATATGCTGGAAAAGGTTTTTAAGCTTTGTTCTTGTGAGTTCAGGTAAGGTGAAGAAGTGCGGATGGGGAAAATTGAAAGCAGAAAATTGTGGGCCAGGGTGTATGACTGTGTGAGTTGCTAATGTATGTGTGCCAATAATAAGCTATTTGCCCCCTGTGTATTCCATATACCTTGAGTCTGTTCATCTCTAAATTGCTGAGCATCATATGTTGTTCCATTCTACAATTTTGGTTTGTGCATAAGTGAAATGTAGTTCCAAAGCGTTTCCCTGCCATTAGATCAGTTCAGGTATACATTGATGTGTATACGTTAGTACAAACAATGCGTCTATGAGCCGTCATGGTAGGGATATCAGTAGCAGCCCACAACAGCTCCACAATTGCTTCCTGATATAACCAGCAACCTTCACTCATTGCCTCTCTATTTTTTTCCAGTTGCTCCAATATGTGTTGGTCTCCCTTAATCCAATACCTAATATTTTCTGCATGGCTCCCTCATGTACTTCTCTTTGTAAAGCGCTCTGATATCTGCAAGAATCTTGTCCGCGCTATATAAAACTTTGAAAATATGGCTTACCAGACTGCTATTTTTGGTGAGCCTATCTGCTTTCTGTCATATCCCAAATTCCTCATAATCATAATTTCTATCCTACTTCACATCTTCCCTTTTTTTCCCAACTCTGCATTCTTTATTGTTTTCAAAGTTTCCTGTCTCAACAGAAAATTCCACAAGATCTCCTTTCCCATCTCTTACATTCATTGGATCTTGCTCCCAAGTTCTATGGTCTCTCTTTCTCTGCTTGATAAAGAGAGTGAGAGAGAGAGAGAGAGAGAGAGAGAGAGAGAGAGAGAGAGTGTACACACCCTTGGACGATTGTTTGCATTCCTGCACTTCTTGATTGCTTGTGAGATTGTCTTAAATGTATATCCACATCTGGACTTGGGTTCGGGTGAGAATGGGGGGAATTCAACTGCTAAGCCAAAAACGTGTCTCTGTCCACTATGGATGAAAAGGTAGAATGGCGCAGGCTAGTTGTACAGTAGAAAAAATCAGCTTGTTCCTGATTTCATTGCTTTTTTCATTCTCTTCTCTGTGCTCCCTTGTTGTTTACAAAGATAGGATTATCAATCTATTTTACGTGTCTGTGTGCGGGCTGGGGGGAGTCCTATTTGCTAATACTGAATCAGCTCCATGGGTACTGCAAGGAGTAAGGCTCACTTAATGGGAGTGGCACCTTTTTGTCTAAACGAAGCAGCATGACATCAGATTTCACAAGGACACACACTGGATCCTCCTTTCTTGCAGGAATCTTGTGACAGCAGGAGAGGAGACTGAGAACAACACTTGCATTCCAGGTTTGTGTCTGACAGCATGCCTCAATCTCTTCGCTGTACAAAAATATTGGTTGAACTCAAAGGTAGGCAGTGACATTGGTCCTGGGCCTACGTTGCCAAAGGCCTCAATCTGTACATCAGTGATGAGGCCGAAGATGGTCTGGAGATACTTGCGTTCCTGTTTGGAGGGGACTTGGCCTCTCACTTTGGACTGGACTGCTCCTATAGGAGCAGGACCACAGCTGATTTGCATATGTCTGGTGTCTGTCTAGAGTAGCACACAATGAAATACGGTGGACTGGAATGGAGCACTGGCTGGAATTCATTCAAGCATTATTTGCATCCCTTGTTGTTTGTTTCCTGCTCCCTGAAGTTGCTTTTTTGGTCGACTGCTTTCCCAATCGCAATTACTTCAGTGACGAGAATGAGTAGATGCAGGCCCTCCTAGACTTAGAAATGTACATCTTCTTCGGTCAAGACAAGATTGTCCTACAAAGTTATTCACCCTTTTGTTATTTTTAGAATTTTACAGTTACAAGGACAGCTTTCTCCCAATCTTCTTTCTGCACTGCCAGGATTCCTCAGAGGAGGAGGTTTTCTGTAACATTGATTGACATCAGGAATGATCTTCAATTTTCTATGCACAGGAAAAGGAAATGATGGTGCTCTGGACATCTTTTTTCCACATTTCGCGACATTAATGCAGCGAAGGCTCTGCTGTTACTGGGGTTAAAAGAATAGCCTAATAGCATGAAATGTACTCAACTATACCATGCTTAGATAAGAGGCCTACATCTTGAGTTCTGGAGCAGAAACGCAGATAAGATAAAACTATATGGATATATTAGTAAGCAGCCCACTGGCAATGTGTGCTTCAAACAGCACGCTGGTATGCATTTAATACAAATTCTGTTTCCTCCAAAGCTCTACTGTTGTGACCCCATTGCAAAGATGCCACCCCAACACAAGGTCAAGAAATAACTAACGAAAAAGAGCATTCAATCCTATACAAGATTATCCCCAGATTGTTGAACTGTTCTCCAACAATAGATCAAGTAGTCATGATGTGACGAATAAAGGTTATTCAGGAGTCTTGTGAGTTGCTATGAATCCAATTTTATTTTAAAAAAAATACCAGTTTGACAGAAGCAATCCATTTGGCCCAGCCACGCGTTTTGTCCCAGTGGAACTTCATCAGGGCTTGATCAATATCTCAATGTTGTCATCCACCCAGTGTTGGCTCCGGTTGTTAGCTCATAAATCATTATAGATACAATTTTGTACCACTAGATGGTGTGTTGCGCTCCTATCTTATCTTCATCCTTTCAGTTTCCAGGTTCGAATGTCCTATGAGTTGACAGGCATCACATGATGACTACTTGATCTATTGCTGGAGAACAGTTTAACCATCTGTTGATTTTGGAACAGATAATCCTGTATAGAATTGAACGCTCCTTTTCATTTGTTATTTCTCAACTATATGGATAAATGTGTATTTAATTATTTGGCCGTATGTGTATTTGATGATATGGACATATTTGTATTTAATGAGTATTTAATAGGTATTTGCATGAATGCATTTTCATTTTTATAAAGGGTCTGAATTAGTCTAAGTGAATGAGGTGAGAGAAATATAGATTTTCATGAGCTTTAAGATAGTGGAAATAACAAATAAACGGAACAATTTAGCTTCAGTCCCTCACATTTCAATGCACTCACAGAATAATTATCCATAAATAAAAATGTTGCTGTATGCTTGGAGCAGCCCAGCCTCTCAGATGCATCAAACATTCTAACCACCTTTGCAATGTCTGAGCTAATTATGGGTTACACTAGCCTCAGAGCTGTTACTTGGATACTCTGGTGGACAGCAATGGAAGCTGTTGGTTCCTGACCCCCATCTCTAGTTCCCATTGGATCTCAAAATAAAGGAATAATTTATAAATCACACCATCTTGCTCCAACCTCGAATTGTTGATGCACATACACAGATCTACAATGAAAGATAAAACTGAAAAAGTACAAATACTATGGGAAAGTGTGTTGAAGACATGTTTGAAGAGCCAATGGTCTGGGCCTCAGGGTAAGGAAATCTGAATCCACTATTCTGGCACAAGACACTCTTGGCCTACCTCACTCACCCTGCTTTTGACCATCATCTTCTCCAGTTCTTTACTGATCTCAGCAAATGTTGATCTTTTTTCAGGTTCCTGTTTCCAACAGCGGAGCATCAGGTTGTACCTGTGTAACAAAGGGCACAGTGGTCAAGTGTTGGCTCTATCGATGTCCCTCCTGTTACTCCATGCGTAGTGCAGTAGTAGTGCACAACCTGAACAATGACAGAGCCTGTAACTTCAGAGGATGGAAATAAGTTGTCGTCTATGAAAGGACCTATAATGCTGCTCTGTCTTACGGTTATTGGTGGCATTGTCTGAAAGCACATTTTCAGTCTTACATGATACTTGACATTTACCACAAACATGTTAATAATTCGGCACTAAATCATTCCTGTTTTCATAATTTAAATGGTTACATGATAACCTGATGATTGATGTTCTATGCAGAATTGAAACGTACAGTTTTCAGTCCTAATGTTATGTTTTACAATGATAGAAACTTTCCATTAAAAAGTGAAGTAAGAGTTAATTTGAAAGGGCTGTCAGATCCTTGCTATCATGATGAAATACAGTTGGGTGCCAGTGGAGGCTAGTCCAGGCAAGGGTTGACCATTCAAAATATAATTTATGAACTTACTTTGAGTGGGACAGTTTGCCAGCACTGCTGAGGAGTGATGAGAGTGATTTGTAACATGGTAGGATATTTTCAGAGTGCGCTAGAGAGGCACTCGGTCACAATGCTCTCTAAGCAATGAGCATGGTTTTGAGATCACTATTGCAAGTGTACAAACATCTTTTCACTGAGGTGATGTAATCTTTCCAGTTGAAACCAATGACATTCTTTTCACTGGCCTTTCCCACAGACCGTGGTCTGGTTTCATTGGTCAGTTACCATATATGGCATTATTTCAACTCACACTTTTCTATGCCTGTTATCGAAAACCAAGGTGCTCACGGGCTTGTCCTTTTTGGAAAAAAAATGTACTTTGGTGAAATTAATATATATTTTTTTAATTTAGCGCTCCAAGATGGTTGCCTGACATCTTGGAAAGGAAAATTAAATTAAAAAAGAAAATGATCACTCCATCACAATACATGTGTGTGCCAGTGTGGTGATGCATGTATGTGCATATGTGGTGTACTTAGGCTGGCAATGTCATTAACGCATATGTACATATGTGTGATGATGCTTCCTTACATATGCACTGTTCTGTTTATTTTTTTTGCCAATACTGTTTCACTTCAACAAACATTTTTTCTTTTTGCAAATGCAGAGCAGCATTTAAAGACCAGGGCAATTGGTTTCGCCAAAGCCTGTCAGTTAAGCAACCCTTTAGTGATGTCCAGGGAAAAGATAGTACATATTGTATTGTATTGTAACATTTATATAGCACTTACTACCACTAAGTGGGACTCTGAAACACTTGCCTACAAGGGGAGCACACTACACTCTGCAGCGTGTTTGGTTGGAAGTATATTGTCTTTGTTTTGATTCTGTGTGGGAAATGCTTCCATGTTGTGCGTGATAACCACCTAAGGACCTCATTAGGATTGCGGTTTTTCCGCATCCTCCGTGCCGGTGGAAGTGTCCGCCGGCCCAGAGGATGCGGAAAAACCGCTGCGGAGCCTTCAAAGACCCCCCGCCTGATTAGGATGGCTGGGGGATCAGGAAGACCGTCTGCCGCTTTTCCGCCGCGGTCGTAGTGCGACCGCGGCGGAAAAGCTCTAATATGGAGGCGGTGTCTAACAGACACCTCCAGCCATATTAGGATGGGGTTTAACAGATGCCTTTCCGCGGCAGATTCTCCGCCGTGGAAAGGCATACGGTGATTTCTTTGGCCCAGGGTGAGTGGGGGGGGGGGTGGGGGGTGCACATGGGGGGTACCTATGGTACCCCCCTGCATTTGCGTGCATGAAGCGGCAGGCACCGCGCGGTGCCTGCCGCTTTGTGCATGCAAATGCTAAGCATGCATATTTAACCTTGCGGCGGGTGCTGCTTCAAGCAGCACCCGCCGCATTGTTAAATATTGAGGATGTGACCGCCAGGGTGGCGGTCACATCCTAATTGCACTGGAGGGACCGCCGCTGCCCCTGCGGACGGTCCCTCCTCCTCTGGGGTGGTGGACGGCGATCCTAATGAGCACCTAAGTGCGGTTATTGTGTTATAGGATTTAGGGCCAGATGTAGGTAGGCTTTTACCGGTCGGTAACGGCCGAAATTGGCCGTTACCGACCAGTAAAAGCCTTTTCTTATGTAGGGGGCACATTTACCGATTCGGTAAATAACGAATCGGTATTTACCGAATCAGTAAATTAAATGTAGGAAGCACTTCAAACAGTGCTTTTGGGCTCAAAGGATTCGTTATTTACCACCAACTATTAGTTGGTGTTAATAATGAATTCCTATGTAAATGCATAAATGTGCATTTACACCTGTGCCATGTGACAGACAAACATGCCCTTAGGGCATGTATGTATGCCACATGTGCACACCTGCACTAATCAGGGGTGCAACAGGGTGTCAAAGTGACACCCTGCCACCCTTGAATTTTTCGGTATTTACCGAATCGGTAATTACCGATTCGGTAATTGAATTTCATTCTTATGGGCCTCCAGGCCCATAGGAATTAATGGCAAATACCCATACATATTTTGATACTTACAAATACATTGTCACGCGTCATCACTGCATACTTTCGCCAAGGTCTGAAGCAGAAGACCTTAAAAGCTCAGCGCTAAGGAGGGGCTTTTCATAACCCCGAAAAGTATATCAGTGGGTACACCCAACCGCTAACCACAAACAGTTCATAAATTAAAAAAAAGCCTTTAGTCCTGCACATCCGCATGGGCTTACATTTCCTCGCTGCAGTTTTCTGGCCTCTCCATCCTGTAGCCAGTTTTCAGGAGGTTGAACAGTCTTTCTGGAGCAATGCCCGGGTAAGGGTTGCCTCCTAGGGTTACGATCTCCCACAAAAGAATGCCAAAGGACCAGCTGTAAGGAAAGAGAAATGGAGTCAGATAGGATTCAAAGTTTGTGACAGGATGGCATCCATTTTATTCTGATTGCATTTTTCACTTCCAGAAGCTTCTCCCCCCAAAAAATCTGTGCTAGGGCTACCGGAAGAGCGGCTGCAAAGCAAACTGTATGGCCTTCAAAATGGTCAAAAGAAAGATGACTCATGAACAGTGAAGGGGGGTGCGAAGGACGGACGGCAGGGGTATAAATGGGTGGGAGGAAAGATAGAAATGAAGAAAAGACAGACCAGAAGGAAGGAACGAGTGAGGGAGGTGCAAATGATTGAAGCACATTGGGAATGAAGGAAAGGGGAAGAAGGGTGCATGGAGGGTGAAAGGAAATAAGGGAAGATGGTCAGAAGGAAAAAAGTGAAAGGAATACACAGGAGAAAGCAACTGAAATAAGAAAGAAAGAAGAGAGTACTGAAGGGAGAGTGGAGCGGCAGAAGGGAGGGTAGAAAGACGCGAGGAAGGAAGATAGGAATAGAGCGAAGGGCAGAAAGAAGCGTTATAGAATGAAAGGACGGCAGATAGACTGCAGGGGAACAAAGGGAGGTATTTTTGAGAACTTGGACTGAAAGGAGGTGCAGCTCCCAAGTTTTGCAAATACGCAATGCGTGGGTGGTGAGATGCATAGGGATACTCGCACACGAGCAATCGGGATCATCTCAATGGAGTTTCAAAACCTTAGACCAGGCCTGGACTTTCTTTTTATTTTATCTGGCATTTTGTCGGTGGGCAGGAGCCAATGGAGGCCGGTTTTGAAAGCCCAAGGCCTCTCCTGGTGCCTCGGTCACTTTACCTAGCTCCTCGAGATTAACTGCAGCAGGCATGGGGAAGCGTCAAGTTGGAGAGAAGGATGGGGAGGGATGGATGGAGAGAGAGCAATTGATCAGAGAGGGAGGAGAGAGAGATAAGGAGAGAGAAAGAATGTATGGATGGGAAGAGGGAAATAGAGAGATGAGAGGAAGGGAGTAGGGATGTTTTGAGCAGTATTGCCAGGGCTGCTTTTGGTTTCCCAGTCCGGCCCTGCCTAACAGACAGCAGCAGAACAATACCTTGGATGGGCTGGCATGGCTGGAATCTCCATGGTGGCCAGCTTAAGCTCTGGGCCCAACTAAGCAACATTACACTAATCCTGAAAGTGTCATCCAAAGGCATGCTCCCCTCAGCTTGTATCTGTTTATGCTATCACCCCACCCCCAAACAGAACTCCCCATTCAGTCTGTGGTGCTTTTTCTTAAGGCTTGGCCAGTTCAAAACGTGATCTTAAATACTAAAAATATTTGGATCTATGGAGCAATTGTGCATTTTCTGCCCGTAGCAAATTAGCCACTCCAAATGGAATTCCAAATCCCCATTCTAGAATTTTCTTTTCCACGCATACAGATCTCGAATTTTTGGAGAACGGACTTAAAATGGTCCCAATTTTCATTCAGCTCTTGCTCTGCTAAGGGTTAGAGGTGGTTGGTGATGCGGAAGAAGGGTATTATTCAACCAGTTTGTTGCTTGGGTGGAACATACAATTGTACCTTTCATTTAGTTTTCTCAGTCATTTTGTTAAGTAGTGCTAATTGCAAGAAAGGGTGTTATTGTACCGCATAAAAGAGAACAACACTGATACCCCCTTAAAACCATTTTATAATGTGTGCTGTAAAGCCTTTAATACGAGCACATCTTCTCAGAAGGTGCAGGAGCCTCTGGTCCAGGTTAAAGGTAGAGTGGTGCTGTCTGAATCAATTCCTTTGCAGGTGTTCTGCGGATACTTCTGGATTTTGGACTCTACAATCCAAAATTAAACATTTCGTCGTACGTTTGACAAGACAGACACTTACACATCGCTCTGTGTTGTGTAGATGTGGTCAAACAGGGACTCGATTGCCATCCACTTCACGGGGATGCGGCCCTGCCGGGGAGGAAGAAGTGAAAGAGGCAGGGTTAGTATTGGTGACAGCTTGCATGCAACACATACCCAGACCCTCCGCGGTTCTCAGGGTTGGGAACCTCTCATCCCACCAACCACAACATACATTTTGTTTTATGGAGAAACACTCTGCATATTAATAAATACTTGTATGGTCTGTCCTCCTTTTTCATCTCTTGCCCTACTAAGTAAGATTTTGATGCTCGTCCTTAGATGAAATCCCAGCGCACCCGCAATTCTCCTCACCCTTACTGCGCTTTGAGCATATCACCCTTTTTTGCACGGTTCTAGGTTCCTCTATTGGAATGGAAAGTGAAGTCTACACTTTGCTTATTGTGACACATTACACAGACAGATGTTGCAGTCATAAGTGAATGGCAGATCTGTACAATGATGGGCAGAAAATCATCATGCTCCCTTATCCGGTGGCTAAAGGCATCAAGAAAGAGAAAACCTGAATGGTATTAACAAAGAGTTTATATTTAAGGTAGTCAAGCAGGAGTATTATAGTGCATTGTATTGTTTTAATTTGTAATTCACAGACAAAAGGTTCCAGATGCATAAAACAACAATAAAAGAACAAAAAAAGATAACAAACAATCTGTAAAGATAATGTAGGTGGAGCAGAAACACTGGAAATTAAACAAACTAGAATATAGATCAATGGAACAGAGTTACAAAATATGCAACATAAGACATAATAAAATAGTAGTGCAGGGAAGGAGAGAGGGGTATTCCTATAGCAGGCTTCGGAAGGGGTCAGTACAAGCCACCATAATGCTCATGTTTGCCACTTAAGCAGGGGTTGTTTTAAATTACACGTTAAACTGGTGAAGCAGGCTGTGTTCAGGTCTTTTGGGAAACTGCTCCATTGCTTCACTCCTGACACTTTTGCCAATCTGACATCAAACCTGGACAGGCGCCATTTAAGGGTGAAGAATTTGTGGTTTGTGTACCAACCTCGGGATGTGGGGCAGGTTGGTGCAATGGAATGATGCCTAATAAGTTGTTGTGAGGTTTCCCATTTGGTTGCTTTTTAACTCAAGCAGAGAACTCTCTGATCTATGATGAACTAGCACAGTTGAGATCTAAAGGTGAGAATGAGATCATTTTAACTTAGAATGATTAGTATAGCTACTTAGGTTGCTGGTAACTATCGATGATAAAAATGAATATTCTGGAATCCTGACAGAGCAGAGGAACTATTGTTCAGTGGTTCAGTCGCACCAGGTCTGATGGGAATTTGAGTTGAGTCACTAGTGAGAACAGCTGCGGCCACTGCAGGTAAGAGCAGTGGGGCGAGGTAAGGGGGGATTTCGAGAGCGGACTATGAGGGAAAAATAATTATTTATTTAATTTTCCCTTGTGGCCGTCTCTCGATATCCCCCCCCCCCCACCGGGCCTCACCACCACACCGCTCTTACCTGCAGCCGCCGCGGCTGAGTGAGAATGTCTCTGTGACACGTTCTATATGAACCAGTCTGTTGAATCCTGCAGCCCCTCTTTTGGGGCAATTGGGGCACTAGTAGACAGACTTTCATTACGGGATCATTGGAAACCAACTAATCCACCATTACCGCCTTTTCACCTACTATTTGCAACCAGGTCTTTAAACTTCGCATCAAAGCGAAATCCGGTTCTCCAGTTGATCCTTGCTGACCAAGAATAATATATTCTGCTTTCGATCTTATAACACAGCATCTCACTGACATGTTTAATCTTATTGTTAAGATTGGAGTATTCCCTACACTATGGAAACAATCTTCCATTGTTCCCCTTTTTAGAAAAATCCAGTCTGGATGCTCTGGATCCCAGTAATTATTGCTCAATGTTCTACATACCCTTGCCAGCAAAAATCCTAGAAAAATAAATAAATCAAGAACTGACGACCTTCATTAATAATAACCATCTCCTGGATTCGACACAGTATGGATTCAGGAGTGAGCTGGCCCTGATTACCACTACTGAAGTGGTCAGACGCATGGTAAACGGTGGAGATAATGCTACACTAATTCTTAGACCTCTCTGCAGTGTTCGACTCTGTGGATCACAGTTTATTAATAAATTGTCTCCAACCTTTAGGCAATGGTGGTTCAGCTTTTTCTCTCTTGAAATCCTTCATGGCTGAGCGAGACAAATTTGTGGAACTGGGCAAATATGCATCTCAATCCTTCCCGCCAATTCGCACACAATACTGGGAGATTTTAACTACCATCTGGAAGTACTTTCTGACCCAGATACCGCAAGCCTGCTGGACTTGATGAGCAAAGCTGATTTAAAGCAACGGGTGATTGGTGCCATGCACCAGGCTGGACATACACTGGATGGAATATTTTCCAATAACATACAACTGCTCTTTACAGGCCTTTTCCTGGTAGTCTGGTCAGACCACAAGGCAGTGCTATTTGAACTTACTGACCGACATACTCAGAAACCAGTAAAGAAACAGCTGGTGAGCAGAGCCTGGAACAAGGTAGAAGCCGAGGAACTTCAGGAGTTGTTAGGTGTTACATCTCCCTCTTTCCCTACAGATCTAGATGAGGGTACTCTATCATATACTAATTGGTTAGAATCATCATGTAATAAGCTTGCTCCTAAAAAACTCCTCCACCCTAATAGGGCGTGACCAACTTCTCCTTGGTACTCCCAAGAACTTAGAGACCAAAAATTGGCCTGTAAGCACCTTGAATGAAACTAGAGTAGGGAGTACAGTGATAGGGAAAAGAACGAATACAAACGTAGTTTAGCTCAATATAAACAACTGTTTCAAAAAACAAAACAAGATTTCTTTGCTAAACGCATTAATTCTCCAAAAACCTAAACCAAAGAATTGTTTAACCGGTAACCACCCTGGCTCACCCAGTTTCTCCGACTATGACGGCCAGTCAGGAACTCTGCAAAAAAAGTGCTAAATTCTTCCTGGACAAAGCTTAATCAAACTTTTCCATGTTTACTAATGTAACGTCTAAAACTACCTCTGATCAGACGGATGTTTGCAAGTCAACAGAGTGCACTAAGGCACAGCTTGATAAATGTGCCCCAGTAACGGCCACAGAATCTCTAAATCTGCTTCTGGCAGCTAAATCAGGCTCCCCCTACAATCCTTTCCCAGTTTCTATACTGAAACTAGCATCTAAGCCTGTTGCATTGGCACTGACCTCCATCATAAACGCTATGTTTTTGGAAAGGTACTTTCCTAAAGTATGGAAAAGCGCATCAATACTGCCTTTGCTCAAGAAACCGAGTAGGGATCCTAAGGATCCTAATAACTTTAGACCTATCTCTAGGCTCCCACTCCCTGTGAAATTTTGCAGAGAAAAACAGGAACGCACAACTTGGTCTGTTCTTGCTTCAAACTCAGGCGCTGGACCTGTCCCAGAACGGCTTCAGAGGATGGCACAGCACCGAGTCTCCTCTTCTTAAGTCCAGAGAAGAGATCAGGACTGTACTTGACCGAGGAGGCAAAGTCGTGATGATTATGTTGGGTCTCTCGGCTGCCTTCGATAAGCTCCATCACATCTTGCTGATGGACCGGTTGTGGTAGATCGGAATCCAGGGCACCGCCTGGAAACTACTTGAATGCTTCCTCTCTAATAGAAGGCAAATGGTTGCCCTAGGCATATTTCTGCCAAACCATTCTCTCTTCCTTGCGTAGTCCCTCAGGGTGCCTTCATGAGCCAGACACTTTTTAATATTTATGTTTCATCGCTGGCTCCCCTGATTGAATCTTTTGGCTTTAGTTTGACTTCCTACCCAGACGGCACCCAAATCGTGGCATGGCTGATGCCAGGAATGATGCTGTGAATGGCATCACAGCTCCACGATTGCATGACAGCCGTGGGAAGTTGGATGACACAAAATTGCCTTAAACTCGACTCAGGAAAAATGGAGGTTATGTTGGTTGGCAAAGACCCCAGCTTTTGGACCCCTGCATTGTGGCCGGACACACTGCGTCCTCTTCCCACTCCCAACAAGATGGTAAAAAATCTGGGAGTTTGGATAGACAATAAACTCAGCTTTAAAGATCACGTAAATGCGGTGGTCTCATCTACTTCATTTATCCTTAGATATTGTAAAAAAAATAATGACTTTCCTGCCCAAAGACAGTATGCAAACAGTTATCTCTGCCCTAACCATGTCTAGGCTGGATTATTGTAATAGACTTTTCATCAGCATTCAGGAAGGGCTTATGAATAAACTAAAACTCCTACAGAATTCAGCGGCTAAACTGCTTACCGGTATACCAAACTATGCCTCTATCTCGGCTGAGATTATAAGGTTTCATTGGTTACCTGTAAGGAAACGGGTTCAGTTTAAAGCCCTGTGCATTGTCTTTAAAGCCCTTCAAGGAGCTGGTCCCGAGTATCTTCACCACTTGGACGCTCATGACGAGCTCAGCTCGTCATGGAGTGCCCATTCATTTCAATGGAAATTACGTTGAAAGTCTAGGCACAGGCTTAGCATCCAAGTGGTTAAGCAACTACATCACTGGTATGTACCAAAAAGATCACAGCGTTCAGCAGAGGCAAAACAGTTTTTGGTACCCAGGGTACGAAAAGCCAACTGGGGTGGCAGAAGTTTTGTGGCCTGCGCAGCTAAGGCTGGAATGGTCTCCCGCTGCAGCTCAGATGCATGACTAATTTACTTGCCTTTAGGAAAGCATTAAAAACATGGCTCTTCTCTGCATAATTTCCTATCACAGTCACTCTGTCTCTATGCCTCTATAGGACTTCACACAGCGCCCGGACACCTTAGGGTAACAGTTGCGCTCTACAAATATCAATAGCATTAACATTAACTTTAACATTCCAGCTTCCTTGCTGTGTTCCACAGGGCTCTTCACTCAGCCCCTCTCCTTTCAATCTATATGTCACTCCCCTGGCAGGTCTTATCAAATCTTTTGACTTTGCCATGGTGTCCAAGGCTGACAACACTCAGATCATTGTCTCAGTGACCAACAATATTCAGGACACAGCTGCCAGGTTTCAAAACTGTATGCAACAGGTTAACAAGTGGATGACAGACAATTGCCTGAAAATAAAGTCAGGTAAGACCGAGGTTCAGTTTTTCAGATCTAACATCTCCTTTTGGTCACCGGAGTGGTGGCTTCAGGAACTCGGCTTGCTTCCCACTCCAGTTACTAAAGTAAAGAATTTGTTTGTAATCTTTGACACAACTTTATCCTTTAAATATAAGGGAAGCACAATTACCTAGTTCACTTTCTATACATTAAAAAAGCTCAGGAAAATCTTTCCATTTATACATCATGAGCTCCAAAAAACAGTTGTCTTTTCTAAATTGGACTATTGTAATGCTCTCTTTGTTAGTCTACAGAAAGCTACAGGTTCTCCAGAACATGTGATTCTCAGACATAATTCTGCCAAACAAGCTCTCATCTCTCTTCATTTGCTCCCCATGAACAAAAGGATTGATTTTAAAGCGTTATGCATCCCCTTCAGGGCCTTACATAAATCTGGACCAGAATATCTAATACACCAGTTCGACTGGTATGTTCCACCAAGAAACCTCCAGTCTTCCACCCAAAATGTGGTTGAGGTCTCAAGATTCCAGCTTTCAAACTGGGGTGGCAAAAGTTTTGTTAGCACCACATCTAAATTTTGGAACCTTCTTCCCACCCATTAAAAAAATTCATCAGATCTGCTCTCATTCAGGAAAGTCCTTAAGACCTGGCTTTTTACCCGGTTTAGGGCTCATTTGCTTTTTCTTTTGTAGCTATCGTTTTTCAGGTGTCAAAGCCTAGACACCTCCGGGCATTAGTATGCGCTATAAAAATATAAAATCAAAGGAATGATTTTTACTAACCATGGAATAATAAAATATTGAGAAAAAAACAAGTTGTAATCCTAAAGCCTTGCAGTATGCATGGAACGCCTTAGTGCTGGGCCATAATACACCATGTCACTAAGCTATTTTACTAACAATTGTTACGAGACCTACAAATCTACCACCTTCATGTTACATGTTGTGCTTTGCAACAGGTGCATTACTCTTTATACTATTTCTTGATTAATCAAATTTGTGACTAGACGCACAAACATCTTTTAAGCAAATGCATTAACCAACAGTTATCTTACTGCTATTAAACCCTGGAATTTGCTGGGTGCACACAATCTCTACAAGAAGGTGCCTTAACCCGATAAACTATTTTAAAAGTCTGTTTTTTACCACTTAGATAATCCAGAACACATATATGACCACAATTGTCCATGCTGCCAATTACCTTGATGAGGAAGGGAGGTCAGAGTTTTTTAAAAACATTAATGTGTAAATTGACTTCTAATCTCTGCTCCACATGATGCTGCCTGCCCCTTGTCACTATGCACTCTTTCTGCTGCCACTCTCCAGTCCCTCACGCTTAATATATGGGATCCCAGAGTATTCTTTTTCCTTTACCAGCACTGGGTGAAAGGATATGCTTGCATGTGTCTGTGCTGTGTCTACATGGGCATGTCCTACTGTGTCTGTGTATCCTTTATCCTTCTTGGTGACCCGCCCCCCCAGCATCTTGGGACACCCTTGATATCCAGTGGCCTACTGTGCCATAATTGGGAATCTCTCATCCCTGGGCCATACTGTGAGCATCCTTTGCATGATAAGGCCCATTACCGCCATAATTCTGGTCTCAGCTTAACTGTGGCTATTGAAAGCAGAATGTGGCATTAATAAATTGCTCGGACCCATATCTTACTTACTTCTAGCCACTTCTGATACAATGTAGGACTACTTAGCCGTATAGAGTTTTTCCCTGGCTTAATTTAATTCTGGCTGTGGCAAAGAAAGTAATCATTTGTGGCACAGTGTGGGCATATTTGATAACCTTGGTATAAATCTGGCTTGAAGCTAGCCAGAGCTGACATATTGTGGGCATTGTTGGCATTATGGAGCCCTGTCCTCTCTATATGCTGGCCATGTTCTAACGGTGGTAATATTTAAAGCCCTAGATTGTATAAGGCAAAACCCACTGCACACTGAACACGTATTTTTGCAGGAAGCTAACCATTTCCTCTCGACTCCCCTCTTATACTTCTGTTAGCAACTACACAAACCAAAAAGACGTTACCACATTTTAACTCAGAAGTATCCAAGTGTGCCATTTGAAGCAATTGCAAATGTATGTGTGCCTACCATTAGACTAATTGCTTTTTTCATTATATCCCTTAGATCCCAGAATTTTCTGAAAATGTTCAACTTGTTTTGAATATGTTCCTGTCCAACTTGGAGAATGCAAACCTTCTTTCAATAAACACCCAATTGGCCTTGTCAAATGATCCTTTTCACCTAAACTTGCTATTTCCGTCATCAAATAGATTTGTGGTCTTTTAAAAAAAATATATATCTTTAAATGTGTTAAAATGAAGATCTAATTCGCCTTTAAAAAAAACAGGAATATTTTGGAAAGTAGACACTGTTGCCATTTTTTTCTTAGAAAATAGATACATTCATTTGAAATCTGCTTTTTCTCCTAATGTGGTAAAAATATGCTCAAACGAACCCGACCTCGTGAAACTTCCATAGAGTTTAGCATTCTCACAGCACTGGGTCATACCCATTTGAGTTTTTACTGGGCAACTGCAGAGAAAGCAAGCTTCTCTGTCGCCTGCATAATAATAATAGATTATTTCTGAACAACTGTCATGTGAGACTCATAGGGAGGAAGAAAATAGATAGACTTCTTGGCAAACAGTCTAGCAACTATTATGGGGATGTGCATGCAATGCTTAATTACAACAAAAAAAGTTAAAACTGGACATCACACAAACAATTTTGAAAAGTTTGGCCGCAATACTGACTATTTAGAAGGACTGGTTGACGTGAAGTTGTTTTTAGTGGTATTACTACAAGGAGCTGGTCGTGGGAGCATACACTGGAATGATTCTGCAGTATTAGTCTTCAAACTTTATAATGCCAAGCTCCCCTGGAAAATATTCTTGTGTCTACCCCCCTCAAACTTTAGTGGATGGGGATTTCGGACAGTGATGTAATGACAAATGCTGTTCAAGTGGAGATTGTACTGCGGCACTAGGGAGACAGCGCATTGTCTTTTCTTCTCTTGGACTCAGTGCCCTCCCTTCAGCCACTGCTTCATCAAGAATCATGGCACAGCTCCCCGTCACTGCCTACATCACTGCTCAGATGTTTCACTCTGCCTTAGTAACATGTAACTGTCCTACTTTTCTCATCACCTCACATGCAATTGTCCAGCTTTTTCATTAGAGCACACTGTTGTAAATCAGTTCTTCATGTAACATGGCTGACAGTGGTCGTTAGCCCTTCCTTTGTGTTATTACCTCCTTAGCCTCACAGAATACCTATGTGTGCTCTAACTTGTACCGGAGTGTTCTACTCTTGTCAGTTGATGGTCTGGTCAGCTGGCGAGGTGTGCGCTCAGCTGTGTCTTATAATAAACCTGCATGTAATTAACTAGTAGTGTCTTGAGATTCATTCACAACAATTTGGCGACGATTTGGCTGAACCAACCAGGGAAGAAACCAGCACAGCGTTGAGCAGCACCTCACACCAAGAACCTAAGACTGCATGCCACCCAACTGCACCAAGAAACAAGAAGAAAAGAAACGGGTAACCCGAGTAACACGTGAAAAAAAAAAGGTAATTAAAAAGAAACCATCATTTGTACCCCAACAGCTGTCAACTGTGAGTCAAGACGACCTGCCTGGTACGAAAGACAGTTGCTGTTGAAGGCGCAGCCAATAACTCACCTCTGCAAAGGAAAATTGGAAAATTGACCCGACGTGACAGGTCTGGAAAGTGGTTCGCAAGGGTGAAAAGTGCACCTTTAATTGAAACGGAGTTATTTTAAAGCAAGCGTATGCCTGAAGTAACATATTGGATTAATTTAAAGCCAATGTGTGTCTGGAATAACATATTGGAGTAATCGGTATGCGCAGCAGAGGCAAGCTGTGAGAGCTATTGTTAAGAGATCGTGTGACAGGCGTGGAATGTGCGGTGAATAATTTACGAAGCATCGGCGAGATTGGTGAAGAGAGAAGTTAAGCTTGTTTTGAAACTCTGCCTTACCGTCCTTCGGCAGAGAGTTTCTTTCCCTGTTCTGTCATCCTTGCTCTGATGACGTTGTGGAACTTCCGCTTGTCCTAGCGGAGAAACGTTGTGTTCTCTGTGGCACGTCGTTGTTGTCCTGGTTACCAGGGTCACTTTGTTAGCAAGTGTCCAGTGAAGGCGCACGTCGGTTTCCTGATTTTCCTACTAATGCTGACTAATGCGCACGTCGGACGCTTCTTTGGAGCCTTATGGTGAGGAGATGCAGTGTTTCTGTGCTTTGTGGTCAGTTAAGCAGAAGTAAGTAACCAGGGCCGGACTGGGAACCAAAACCGGCCCTGGCAAAGTGCTCGGCCGGCCCCCTCCCCACTCGGGGGGTTGGAGGTGCTGCCTAGCGCTTTGCTAGGGCCGGTTTTCGGTCGATTTTGTTGCAGGGCCGATTTTGCAGCTATGCTGCAAAAACGGCCCTCTAACAAAATCGGCCCCCAGGAGCTCAAAAACGGCCCTCACTCTTGCGGCGCACCGGGGGATTGCCCGGTGCCCGCTATGGCCAGTCCGGGCCTGTAAGTAACCCTGGATTTGTTTTGATTATCGTACACCAAGGTATACTAATTGACGATAACTCATAGACAGTTGTAAACGTGTTTTGGAAACTTAACATTGGTAACAGTGTGACAGGACTGCCACCTAGTGGATTTTTGTAATCATAACTAGGAACCGGGAAAAGCCTAGTGACGTGTCAGAGAGTCTGATCTAAGACCAAAGGATGCAGATCATTCCTGCAGCAAAGCCCATTATCAGCGTGTCATTTTCAACAACAGCGTATAATTAATCTCAGGGACAGTGACTGTGAGCTCAGAACAAAGATAGTACAGTACCATAGAAAATAATCCACTACTAGGTCAGTTAACTCAGAACCACGACTGAAAAGTAAAAGCAGCACATATGTCCCAGAACTAGAAGCGAGGTAAAGAGCCCACAAGCAGGGTTTAGCAGGTCCAAGAAGGGACAAAGGTCGTCCCAGAACAAGGAGGGGACAAAGGTCATCCCAGTAAAAGAAGTGGACTAAGGTTGTCCAAGAGGGGCAAAGGTCGTCCCAGAACAAGGAGTGAATAAAGGTCGTTCAAAGGAGCATAGAGCCCATGACCGAGACGGCGACCAGAAGCAGGTCAGAGGACCCAGAACAGGGACAAACGTCCCACATCTGGAGGCTGATCAATGAATCCTTAACCAAGACAGAGAAGCAGAAGGTGGGCAAAGACCCCAGAACCAAGAGGGGACAAAGGTCCCAGACCCAGAAGGGGACAAAGGTCCTAGTACAAGGGACCAGGACCAGGAGAGGACAAAGGAGTTCCTAGGACTGGGAGGGGACAAAGGCCTCAGAACCAGGAAGTGACAGGACCGGGAGAGGGCACAGGAGGTCCCAGGACCGGGAGGGGACAAAGGTCTCAGAACCAGTACCGGAAGGGGACAAAGGAGGTCCCAGGACTGGGAGGGGACAAAAGCCCCAGAATCTAAAGGGGACAAAGGTCTCAGAACCAGTACCAGGAGAGGGCAAAGGAGGTCCCAGGACTGGGAGGGGACAAAGGCCCCAGAACCTAAAGGGGACAAAGGTCTCAAAACCAGTACCGAGAGAGGACAAAGGAGGTCACAGGACCGGGTGGGGACAAAGGGCCCAGAACCAGGAGGTGACAGGACTGGGAGAGGACAAAGGAGGTCCCAGGACCGGGAGGGGACAAAGGCCCCAGAACCCGAAGGGGATAAAGGTCTCAGAACCAGTACCAGGTGAGGACAAAGGAGGTCCCAGGACCGTAAGGGGAAAAAGGCCCCAGAACCAGGAGGTGACAAATGTCCAGAACCAAGAGGGGACAATTGTACCAGAACCAGGAGGGGAGGTCTCAATGAGTCAAGACCCGGGAAGATAATCCCGCAACGGGGTCTGAGAGCCCATAGAACTGAGACAAAGAATCCAGAACCAGAAAAAAAAATGGGACTGAGAGTCCAGAACCGAAAAAACAGAGGCCCACAACCAGAGCAAAAGTCCCAAGACTGAAGAAATAAGTCTAGAATCGGAGAAAGAGAACCAAAAAGAACCTGTACCAGACGCCTCAAAGGTCTCAGCACCGCAGAACCTAAGAAAGTGAACCATATTCGAGACAATGTGAATCTCAATCAGGACTAAGTGTCCATCCTTTGAAGAAAGAAAATTTCAAACTAGAATAAAAACTCCTAACATCACATGCAGTACTGCACTTGGAATTCTCGAAGAGTACCCAGGACTGTAGTACCAGTAAAGCATGGAGGCATCGGTTGAACTGTTCACCTTCAACTTGGAGCGGAAAGTGATGGTAGACATGAACCGATTTAAGGAAGTGAACTTTCTCTTCCTGTTTTTTGCTGGTCAAGGACAGATTGGAGAAAGTGGACTTTCTTTTCCTGTTTTTGTCAGTCTAAGGGGAGTAGGTGGTGGTGATACCTATTAGTTGTTTGGGTGATGTGTCTCACCTCACATTTCACTCTTAACACTTTTTGCCCCTAAGCGCTCTTTTGCCTTCTCGAACTAAAAATAGATCAAGGCATCGTAGACCTCCTATCTGTCTTAATTATTATTGTTGTTGTGTTCCATACAGTAAGCTTCATTTTTGTGATTTGTTTATATATTTAATTTTTCTGTAAAGGAGGAAGATGTGTTGTAAATCAGTTCTTCATGTAACATGGCTGACAGTGGTCGTTAGCCCTTCATTTGTGTTCTTACCTCCTTAGCCTCACAGAATACCTATCTGTGTTCTAACTTGTCCCGGAGTGTTCTACTCTTGCCAGTTGATGGTCTGGTCAGCTGGCGAGGTGTGCGCTCAGCTGTGTCTTACTATAAAACTACATGTAATTAACTAGTAGTGTCTTGAGATTCATCCACAACACACACCTCTCTCATCACTGTCCTGATACTCTATACGGTCCACCTTTTGCATCACAGAGGAATTTGAGAATATCAATAACAAAAATACTGTCTGACATAAACATCGTGGGCTACATATTAACAACAATATTTCTCCATTCAGTGTAGATTTTCTATTGTCACCTCCATCACGGCAGTATTTTTTTAAACAATATTTTGGTCAGATAACACTCAGGACACAATATTCTGGTATCAGGCACTCATTACTGACCCCTTCCTGGTCAGTGTCAATTTTCTCTATCAGTGTCTACCTCTGTCGTCTCTCTGCCAGCATCCACCTCTCCTGTGACTGCCCTCTTGCTGTTAGCATCTACCTCTGCTGTCACTGCCACTCCCACGTCAGCATCCACCTCTCCTGTCACTGCCACTCCCACGTCAGCATCCACTTCTCTTGTCACTGCCACTCCCACATCAGCATCTACCTCTTCTGACACTGCCCTCACGCTCTCAGCATCCAACTCTCCTGTCACTAACAGCCTCACAGTACACCTGTACTGTAACCTCCCCTCTCTTCAGTCAGTGCCCCCCTGTTGTTCAGTGTCCACCGCCCCATTGGTATCCATCTCCCCTGTCAGTGTCCATGTATTCCGTCACTGCACCTTCTTGCTACGCCTGCCTAACTCCTCCATCTCTAGCAACCTCTCCTGTCAATGTCCACCTCCCATCAGCCTATACCTTTCTTGTCACTGCCCAATACTCGTGTATGACCCTCCTCCTCCACCACTTCCCAATTCTCCTCTCAGTCAATACTCACCTCTACTGCAAATGTCCTGCAGTCACTACTAGCTCCTCCTGTCAAAGCTCACCTGTCCTATCACACATTTTCGCTATCCCTAGTGCCCTCTCCCATCACTTCCCTTACTCTCTCCTAGCACTCACTGAATGTCACTCCTTTCTCTTTTCTGCCTCAAGTCAACACCCACCTCTGACAACTGTAATCTGTGAGTAAACCCAACAGTCCTATCAGAATAGGACATTCCTTCCATACATTGGGGCTGTGGACACTCACTGCTATGAAAGAGATTGACAACCCTCAGAGATCAAATTGAAATGAACCCCAAATCGGGTTTCCAGGGTATGGCACCAGAATATCGTTCTTTAAATATTATCTGACATAAATAATGGGCTCTAAATATACTTTACATAAATATCCCTCTGTTGCAGTTAATATTCGAAAATTTACACCCAATGAAGCGGTTTTTCGTAAATGATATTTAGGCCACAATATTTTTGTCAGACGATTTATGCGATTAATTCTGTCAGGGTGCATGTAGAATGCATGTGTACTGTTCGGAGGTAAAAAAAGTTATTACCATTCCTTCCTGTTCCCCACTCATGGGTTAACATACCTTACTTCTCTTGACATAGGAATCCTCTTCATAGACATCCCTAGACAAGCCAAAGTCAGAGATTTTCATCTTGCGACCCTCAGCAACCAGGACATTCCTGGCAGCCAGATCTCGATGCACCAGCTTGGAGAAGAGAAGCAAACAGAAAAGAAGACGTGAGAAGGACTATCAAACTGGATTTCATCATAAATTGCAAAGATGATGGACCTGCTTTCTCATCTGACCTCACTCAGGAGCGTGCAAGATAGACTTAATAGGCATCAATGAGATTAACAGAATCTTTTTCTTTTTGGCTCATAGGGTGGTAGAAAAGAATATCATTGATTAATGGCTCCTCTAGAAAAACAGGTTTTGGACACATTTAACAAATGGTTACTGGTACAGGATTTTTTGTTCAACCATTATATACTTTCCACGTTTTGAGACCATTTTAGTGACAATATTCATGCACAAATTACATACCAGTCAGATGGAGCTGCACCTATACAGTGATCTAGAATATTTCAGGCAGAGATGTATACAGACCACAATGGTGGTTGTACCTATTGATTTTATTCTAGTCATAGACAAGCTTTGTTTCAACCCTTGTGATATTGGGCCTTGTGGCAGCATTTGATGTATTGACAATGAAATCATGATGCTGGCACTGGGGTGTCTAATCAAAAAGGGTAAGTGTGTTTGAATCACTTCCTCCATCCCGAATGGTAGGACTAAGAAACAACCGTTGGGGACTCATATGTAGAGGTGCAACTAGAGCCAAATTTTGGAGTGGGGGGGGGCTGACTCTTCCAGCAATATGCAGAGTGGAGATGCAGGGGCTCTAAGAAGGGTTGAAAAACAACAAAGTCTCATTAACAAGCAAATGGTCTTTTAAAGACCTGTGACGGTCTTTAAATGAGGCCAAGCCCTCATTACTGTTAACTAATTCTTAAGTCAGGCCACGAGAGAAACCATTTGAAAGCATGGCCTGAGGTGTCATCAGGACGTCAATAGCTCTCACACCTGCTCCTCTTCTAATATTTGAGAGGGTTTCTTTGGCTTTTCTGTCTTTGGATATTTTCACTTTTGATGGGAGACCACTGTCTGAGGCTGAACCCAAACAAAGTTAAGGCAATGGCTTCTAGTCCGGAGAGATTGATCAATTTGTTACATAGTGTGGTGGATCCCCATTCAATAAGAATGGCCCTACACTGCTTTAGAGGTACTGAAACTTGGAATACCAGTCAATAGCATTCTTAAACGTTATGCAAAGCTCTAGGTTACAATCAAAAGTTTATGTAACATCAATGGCTCTTTCTGACAGCACAAGATTTATTATCCTTTGTTTGGACAACTGATCCACTCTAAAGTGCCTAGAGTTTGGAACACAGTCATATGGCACATATCAATAAGTAGTGCAGACTAAATTTCAGAAATTTCAGCTGTTATCCTGAACTGTTGAATACTTCAGGATTTTTGAAGTCATGTGCAGCGATCATTGGGGACTGTTTACGTTATCCTTTTGTTCCCACAAAAATCTGTCAGGTTGTGTCTTCACAAATCTGACCCTAATAATCTCAAACTTGTTGATTCTATCTCACATTGCTGTCTAAAGTAGTCGCATTCCTGAATGACATCACATAAGCACAACTTTTATTTGCTTCTTTATAGCTAATTATTTTTACAGTATATCTATTTGTTGCTGACTTTATGTCATATTCACTTATGCTATTCTCTGCATTGCACAGTTTAGAATGATTACACATGGAGTTGGTGTAACTATGATTGTGACTCCACTGAAGTATATTTAGTAAGTGTTGTCAAGACACTTTGTAAAAAGAAACCATAACACCAAACATCAAAATAAACTCAATAAATAAAAATCCGTTTTAATACAAGGTCCAGGATAATCTTTGAAATATTTTTATTACCCGCTCAAAATGAACTCCACCACTGCCCCACACATAAAATCATGTTACATAATGGCAAAATAGCACTGTTACCTTCATTTCTGCAAGATAGAGCATCCCTCTTGATATCTGCCAGGCAAATGAAATGAGGTCTCCCATTGTCAGTGCCCTCTCGTCTGGGTTGTCCAGGTAGCTCGAGTTGCGATTACTATCGTTGCTCATGTAACTTGGTCCCACTTTTCGGCTTTCTCTCAGGAAGCTGCGCAGGGAGCCATACTTGGCGTACTCCACAATCAGGTACAGAGGTCCTACAAGAAAGAAAGCAAATAGTTGTGCAGCCTGTCTGGATATATAAGCTGATGTAGCTGTTTCCTCTTAGACTTCCCAAAAACATAAGATCGTCAATTGCCGCCAATGTACTCAAATACTTTCTTTTATTTTATTCAATAGCACAAGGGCATAATTATTTTTACAGAAAGTAAATACTCTGAAAGGTTCTGCCCCTTAGTTGCCATGTTCACCTTACTGTGATTTGTTGGGATGCAATTCATGCTTGAAGGTTGCCTAAATAAATACTACCGGAAGTGTACTTGAGGAATTCAGCTGCTCATTATTCTGTCATTGTTGGTGCAAAAAGAATGTTAGGAGAGGGCTGAAACTGTGACAGTGCCTTTTGAGTAAAATCACACGTTGTTCTTTTAAGCACCGGTGGGACTCAGCTTAACTCATGGTTGACTCAGATGCAATATCACTTTTTTCAATGGTAAGCCGAAATGTACAAGATAATATACATGAAAGGTTTGAGGAATTCATATTGTAAACTTTCACTTTTCATTGACCATGCCCGAAAAATGAATGGGATAATATTTTAGTAAATGATTTCAAACAAGCTAGATTATCCTCATTTGACTCCACACCGCCCTTCTCCTGTTTCCTTCACTTTGGGAATTAGAAACAAACAGCTTACTTGTTTAATTGAAATCAAAAATCATCAATCAGTTCCCCAGACTCATTCCACTCTCATTGGAGTGATAAATCTGCAGAGCTAGAATCGGCAAACACGTGAGGATATATGTAACCGATATATGGTTAAAAACATCACTCTAATCACCTTAATGAACATTTTTCTTGTTTGCTGAGTTCTTTCATAAAAAATCCGTGCTATGAGGGAGGAGAAAATCTAAATTCTGTTTCTCTTTGTAACAGCTTGGGAGAAGCCAGATATGGGGAGAAATAGATCACAAGTGCTAAAACCCATCTACAGAGCAATGCCGTCCAAAGAAGGGGGATTTTGGTTGTTGGGTGAAATTAGGAGTAATGAAGATTCCAACATTAGATAAGCATAGATAGGAAATCTAAAAAATATGATTTTTTTTTACTTCTCTAAGCGTCATTTTATTTTTTCTGTGATTTTTTTTTTTGGATTATTTTCTCTGTTATCTTTTGGAGATAACTTTTCATGTCTTATACCATGTAGCCTTCATCTTGGCTCTAAAATGTACTGTTTAAGACTCACTCTGGTTCTTCAATGTACTGTTCAATGCCACTAAACAACATAGGGCCTGATTACGATGTCAAGCGGACTGCAAGCACCGACCGCCGGTTGTGGTCTGCCCGACATCTGCCATTGAGGGCCGCCCACCGCATTACGATGTGACGGGCGGAGTCATCGGGCGAAGGAACTGTTGGCTGAGTTCCCGGACTCAAGCAGCCCGTCGGAGCATTGAAAACACACATAATCCCATAATGACAGCGGAGCCAGCCTCTGCTCCACCGTTGGGATTATGTCACTTTCCGACAGCCTTTTGGAAAGTTACCTTGGCGGCCCCTAGCAGGGTCCCCGTCCCTCTGCGGCCTTGACTCTGAGGACTGGGGTGCACCTATGATGTCACCCTAAACATCCCTGCACCACCTGCTACTCAGTGCAGGGATGTTTAAAAGCATCCATTTTACAATGGCAGCTTGTGCTGCAGGCATTTTCTGCCGGCTGCACAAGCTGCCACTTTAAAAAAATGTTTCTGAATCGCCATAAGGCGCTCGCATCCAAACTGTGTGGTTGGAACCGCTGACCCATCGTCAGGCAGTTCCAGTCTGCTATGGGGTCGGGCGGACGCAATTCCGCCCAACATCATAATGCCGCCCATTCTTGCTGTACTGTTCATTGAGTCATATTGTGCTTGCTATTGTACTGTTTATATCCTGGATCTTCAATGTACTGCTTCATATCTGCAAGTGTGCAGTGTGACCCATAATGTGGCTGAGCAGTGGGGCAGGCCACAAGAGCACCCACATTTCCATACTCACTCATCCACAGCCCACATTCACAAATACACATACATTCATACATGTATGCCAAACCCAAACATTTAAAAAAGGTACTTCCTGGACCACAGCCTGAGGGCAGGTCCAGCAAGAGGGGTCATGGCAGGAGCTGGACGCTCGTGCAGGAAAAACAAGAAGATCCTGCCAGTTTCTCTCATTGACCGACCTTGTCATGGAACAGCAAAAGAGAGTAGGACCTTCCCTCACTCATCACTTAATAGGATGGGGATGAGTGAGAGTAGCTGACTCCACACCAGTCTGAGAAGAGGGTCACTGATTGACAGTCATCCCTGGGCACTGCAGGGCTTAAAATTGAAGCACCCAGTTCCAAGTCTATTGGTTATTTGCCCCCTTGTCTGGAGGGGGGGAACCACATAGGGATTTGTGAGGCTGAGAAGGTCAAGACGTCCTGGCTGTGAAATATTCAACCCCGCAAAGTCTGGTTGAGGATCCCAGGCGCCTGCGCATTTAGAGCATGTACAACACCTTGCTGCCTGACGCCAACATAATGTGTTTCTGTCAGGCTGCCCTTTGACAGACACTCATCAAGCTTTGCATAAGGTGGTAGGGATGGGCCCCTCCGCCTTTAATTATGTGTTGTACTAACTATTGTGTCATCAAGGTACCATTCAGTACCCCATATTGTCACTTCTGTGGTACGCTTTGGTAGTCCGTATTGGTTCTTCCAAGGTATAATTTAAAATATTCTGTTTAGCCTTCCCTGGCACTCTTAACTAATACATACCAGTTTTGGGTCTCAATAGTACTGTTAATTGCCTTCTATAAATTCTTCAATTGTGCGAAACCCAATCTCATACTCAGACCTAGACAGGTCTATTAAGTGCCTCTCATCAATCAATGGAACTCTTTATTATTTTTCATTGGGTCTTCTAAGGTGCAATACAACATGTTGAATGTACTGCCTAACTAATGAATACTTGCATTTGGGTTTTATTTTAGTTGTCCATAGAACTGGGGTGACTCTATTAGGGCAGTCCTCAGTAACACCTATTACGTAGAAGAATCTTACCGTCTTGACTGCAGGCTCCATAGAGTTTGATGACGTGGGGGTGATTGACCTGCTTCAAGAGGGTGAATTCGGATAGAAGGTCTCTCAGCTCACTATGGGAAGCATTCTCTGTAGAAAACATGAAAAACACAACACATTCCTGGGTTGAGGATTGCATGAGAGTCTTGGACATAGCACATTATTTACCAAGTGGAAGGGATGTTTTCTCCTCTAACCGATTTACACATGTGCATTTGAACAAAGTATATACATGACTCTATTCTGGAAATCTCATTTTCAAACAATTAAAAAATATGTGGAGATATTGGGAAATGACTACTCACTGGAGGACTACTGTAACAACTGCTGCTAATGTCACTTCTGTTTCTGACTTCAAGCTGGGTGGCAATCATCATATTCTAGTTGAACAACTTAGTGGCCAGTGTGGAATTTGGGATATGTCTTTTTTAAAGCAGGTAACAAAGAGATAAACAATGACCCCTCTCTCCAGCTATGCACACAATTGTGGTTTGAGTGAATTGTGGCATGAGGGGTAAGGTTTCAAGCAATTGAGAGCACTGTACAGGAGGTCACATTCACATACAGTGGCATATAGCTGATGTTAAACAATGTCCTCTAATTAAAAATATATAAGTATGGTGAACTAAGGAAGGAATATTCTTTCGCAAACGTTGTAGATCTTTCAAACATATTTGACTTTGACTATGGCTCAAGATTAACAATGTGGGAGAAAGCTCAGTAATTGACAAACCTTTCAATCTTACTAAGAGCCTCAATATTGCTCTATTTGAAAAATATGAGTTAACTCGTATGTAGGGAAGGAAGAAGTGCAATACAAACCAGCCTAAAACAAGGAAGCCACTTTGTTGTTTAGTATTTTTTGCACTGGCCTTGAGAGGCTCGATTCAGAACCTTTTGCACTTCTAGGTTTAACTTGGATGCACAAACAATGTAATCTATGACGGCTCATGGCCGATTCTGATCCACAGAATCACAGCGTCCAAATGTTTACAGTTGCATCTGTAAACGTCTTGAAAAAAATGAACCAAAAAGTGGGATTTTCTGCACTGTTGTGTTAAGAAGGGAGAAAGAAATTGTTCGTTACTATGAGTCTTGGTGGGTTGGCTAATAAAAATGTTGTTAGCACCAATAAAGCTGGAATTTTGTGTGCAGTCATAAACATTCTTAAAGTCTTAAACTTAATGCACAATAGGTTGTAACAAGTATGGGTTTTAAACGTTTCTCAAATCCCCACATTTTAGGGGAACTATATAGATATATAAATATGAATATAAATGTTTTCTACTTGGATGAAAAAATATTTTCTGTATGGTGAGTAAAATGTGGAACTGGATATTTCCAATAACCCAGAATATGACTTGTGCACCTGGAATCAATTGAGGGTGTAGGGTACTCAATCATGCACAGGTAAATGTAGATGTGTAATGATTTCCATACATACTCAGGGTGATTTTTGTGAACTCCCAACAATGGTTACATTGACAAGAATCCTAGGTCTGACACTTTGATTCATATATTCATTCTGTGAGAAATGGCTCAGACAAATTGAATATGGGCATATAATATATAACATTATAAGCAACCGTAATGAGCTAAGCCCTCTCATGTATGGTGACAACACTCTCTTTTACTAAACTGCTATGGGCCTCCAACTTGAGCATAAATATTTCAGAGAATATTGCTTTTAAAATCAACTGGTAATTAATTAAGATAAGACCAAAGTAATGGTTTCTGTGCCCTTTGATTGATCATTGACAGGGGCATAGTAGGTACCAAATTAGAGCATGTAGCTCACTTACGGTATGCATCTTTTCGAATTTCCAAGCAAGTGAATCATGTAATTTAAAACCCAAGGTAATGGGTTAGGAGGTTAGAAGAAAATGAACACTTTTCAGAGAACTGATAAAATGTATGGTACCCAGTCTATAAACCAGAGAAATAAGCCATTTTTTGCACATCCTTTCTTATGTTGTTTTTGCTCTAAGATTTTGTGGTTCTGGTTATAGACGTTAATAAATAAAACGACAGAGGGTATGTTATATTATGGAAGTGTGTTGAAGCATTTCTGAGAACATCCCAATCTCAGCCATATGAAAGGAGTATGGATTTAAATTTTTGCGCCCATTAGTGTAGAAGATTTTTTTAAACCACTCAAGAAAATTGCTTCAAAGGACTATCATACATTTGCTTCAATATATTTAAAATATTTTTTAAAGAATAATAGTTGGATGGTATGATTTATCTACATCAATCTCATAAGCGATTCTGAAAAGTTATGATGTCGCAATTTTGGTAGTTTTGATGGCTTGTCTGATGTGGTGTTTAAGAGCTGTCTTGTAAATAAATGAACTGTGTTACGTTGGACAGCATCAATGACTTTAATCCACATGGGACCAGAATATTATAATCAAAATATAGTCCTGCAGATTTATTGGGGCCTATTCATGATCTGCATTTTATAGTACTGTTGGCAGTACCACAGTGTTGCTACTCACGTACTATACAAAATGCTATGCAGAAACCTACATGCCGAGGTCTTTGCCTCCGCATCTCCTATGTTTTCGGTGCAGAGATCTCCGCCCCAAATGCAGAGAGCTCCATACATATACGCCCACAGAGTGCTAGTACATTTGGGAGGGACAGGTGATCGTGGCTGGAAAATAGGAGATACCTAATACTAAATGAGAGGTCTTTTGGTTTGAGTAAGGATGGGTTGCCAAATTCAAATCACCTTAAGCAGCCAAGGGAATTAAAGCCGCACTGCCCGATGCGTCACATCAAAGTACTATCAAGTAATAATTGACAATGTTGCCCACCTCAATGGTCCACTGCTCATAGACCATACCCTACGATTAACAACTCATAAACAAAGGGGCAGCAATAGCAACAAGAAAATAAGTAAAACAATTAATCTTAAGGCTTCTGTGTTGAAGATGTGTGCTTCTTTATTGTACAAAGTCAGAAAACTACAGAGCAGCCAACGCGTTTCACCCTCAACAGGACTTCATCAGGGCATGAATCAATCACACTCAATTAACCTTTTGGGGCAAAACCGTCTTTCAAAATTTACCAATGGCATATCACTAATCATGCCTTGTAATTGGAAGAATCACATCTACCATCCAGATGTGATGTAAGCCTAGCACTGTCCTAAGTTACTGGAACACAATGCCAGTTCTATACAGGAGTAGGGACCAGTCTGTCCTATCAAGTGGTCCTAAAATCCCTAAGGTTATAGGGATATGGTTTGGTGCCCCAGCCGTGTTCGGCCAAAGTACATGTTTCTACCAGATCTGGAAGGAGGGGTTGTGTGCATGGACGTTGATTCGCCAAAATGATAGATGTAGCAGAAGTGATACCAGACACCCTTTAACGTCAGTTACAATGATGTCATATGACTTTTTCATTCCTGATCAAGCTTGTTTTTCTATTTATCATCAGTTTATGATACCTTAATCACTCATACTGGATACAAAGGTGAATGTATGGTTCGGACATAATTTTTCACATATTCACAACAAAGAAACATAACTTTTTAATAATGTGTTTTTTTTATATATTCAAAGGAGTGGCATTTCTATGCTGATTTCACTTTTTTGAATTAGATCCGAGTGGTAGCAGTAGAATGTAAACAGTGCACATCAGGATATTGTTCCCTTTTTGCTTAGATCTGCACTTGCCAACTTTGAGGCAAAGGGTCCCAAAGGAAGGGTCAGTGGTAGCAGAAAGCAATGAAGGGGTTGCAAAAGTAACATCTGGGGACCCCTAAATGACATCCATGGTTGCATAGGGCTAGAAAGGCACATGCACACATTCACAAAATAATAATCCCATTGCTATTCACAAACTGCACTTCTAAACTTATGAGAGCCATAAAGACCACAAAACAGTAGTATATGTACTTTAGCTCAGACCTGGAGTAAGTCCAACACCACACGGCCAACCAATGGTACTGCAACTCACTCCCATAGAAAATAATGGTGGCAGGAACATAAAAAATCCAAAGTAATTTATTTTGACTTCTTAAAATATACCTCTATAAATGTTATTAAGTGATTAAAAATAAAAGAAATCCATAGCTAAAACATAATTATTTTATTTTAAAATACTTTAATAACATCTTTTAAATTAAAAAACATGTAATTTTATATTTTGAAATAAATTAATTTAAATACATTCTATACATCGTTTTTATTACTTTTATCACTTATGAAATATAATAAATATTTTAGGGCTTTTTAATAGGTTACAAAAATGTTATTTAAATTAATATTTAAATTAATTAAATATTTAATTTACATTTTAATTTATAGTCCTGTAGCATTTTTATTTTGTACTACATTAAAAAAATGTAAAATACATTAATATTTAACATAAAAGTATTTTTAGTATTTTTAAAAGTTTATTCAACTATTTATCTTTTCCCTATACTTTACAAAAGGGAGACTTTCAACTCGGGATGTATGACGTTACAACGCATACTTTTACAACGCATACCATTACAACGCATTTTTTACAACGAATTTTTAAAAACTACCATTACAACGCATTCCATTACAACGCATACTACCTTTACAACGCATACCATTTCAACGCATAACATTACATTGCATGTATGGTAAGTATTGGATAGTGTAGGGGTAAAAATTACTATTCTAACTCCTGGGGGGTGCAACAGTAGGGTAAGTGTTGGATAGTGTAGGGGTAAAAATTACTATTCTAACTCCAGGGGGGTGCAACAGTAGGGTAAGTGATGGATAGTGTAGGGGTAAAAATTACTATTCTAACTCCAGGGGGTGCAACAGTAGGGTAAGTGTTGGATAGTGTAAGGGTACTATGCGTTATAATGTTATGCTTTGTAATGGTATGCGCTGTAATGACATGCGTTATAGTGGTATGCGTTGTAGTGTCATGCGTTGTAATGGCATGCGATGTAATGGATGTTGCGTTGTAAAAGTTTCGTTGTAATGGTAGTACGTTGTAAAAGTTGCGTTGTAAAGGTTGTTTCCCTTCAACTCGGTGGCGGGCAGCTCTGCCTATGTGTGAAAAGTTGTAACCTTGCTCCACACTTCAGTTTCTTAGGGTGGTGACATGTACATCTACACTTTGTAATACATTTACACTAATGAATGGTGAATATGCAAAAGTAGTACATTCATTACAAAGTATAAGAGTAAACTTACACATGCAGATTTTCTTATGTGTAAGATTACTTTTGAGATAGCCCCCATGGTGTCGAAAATATCATTTGCAAAAATATTGCCACATTGAATTTAATAACAGAAAATATGCACCTGAAGTTCAATATTTTTAAAATAATTGATATTCAAGGCACCATACTTCTGTCAGATAATATTTTTGCTAACAATATTCTGACATATAATCTCTTAATTGTCTTCCATTAATGAAACTGTATCTTAACTCGGCCCACAACAGTATTAAGCTGAGCTTGTTATGTTTGGGAATAGGAGACTGGGTTTGAAGCACAGCAAGGCCTCATTTTAATTCTGCATTGTGTGGATATTTTTCAAAGACCTTCCCAAGGATTTTTTGCACATTAGAACATTACTTGGTTTGATCAAGTGTTTAATTTACTGACAAATATGAATTCCTTCTGTAACTTCTGATGGAGGATGAAGATGAAGTGACAACAGGCAAACATGGGTTCCTTTGCAGACTCTGATATAGCATGATGAAAATTATTTGAAAGTGAAAACAAAGGCAGCTGTTACATAAACAAGGGATGTTATGAAACTAGGGCTATAGCAGGGTGGAATACTCAACAGGTAAATCATGAGCTGTGTCTGTTTTGCAAATTATTTAAATAGAGATTGAAAGTAGATAATGGAACTATGAATCAAGGCAATATTTTGAGCTAGATAAAATTCCTGCTTATTGTAATAATGTGTACAATAGTTGTAGATTCATTATGAAGTTTATATGCAACAGCACAATAAGATGTATATTCTGATATCCATTAATGCCCTTGCACTTTTGCATAATGTGATGCATTTTATCATGTGTGTGATTTTACTTTTTGTAAATATGGAGCAATGGATTGGTTTTAACTTATTTTATGCTGATGTATACTTTTATGGCTGTGTTTCAGCCGAATAAAATCTTCTGAATCTAAATCGAAATCTGTGTATTCATTGGATATGTATAAAATAGAATGAATCATAGAAGAAACAAGGAAACTTGCCATAGTGCTCTGCGACCTCAATTACAGAGGAAATGAAAGCCCAAGCTTATGAGTGTGTCAAAAAGATAGATGATCAATATTATGCATGTACTGTAGGAGAGAGCTATTAAATCTAGTAACAAGATAAGAACAAGAAGTCCTTCGCACTCATCTTTTTGAATCAAGGATTACTTAGCTGATTTGCTGAAGGGGTTCATAAAATTGAAATATCTTTTTTCCATAATTTAGTTGCAAATGTCATATAAATTCTCAGATTCTGATATGACTTCCCATAAATATAGACTGGATCTCAGGGAACCTTGTGGCTCCATAGCCAAATTCAACTGTTATGTCTTTGCCCTTTGAGTTATTGTAAGTGTAGTATTTCATATGTTTCTACCGTAGGTCACCCTCAATTGGACTGATAATTATTGCTCACAAGTTCCTATCAGCAAGTGCACCTCTACAATATCAGATGAAAACACAGGGGTCTATGCAGCTTGCCATGCCATAGTACCTTTCAGCATTTTTACAGCCACTGTGGTATAGCCAGCTTTTCCCTTTAGCCTAAAAGCGGTAGCCTTCACGACTTTGCCGAATTCTCCTTCGCCCAGTGTTTTTCCCAGCACCAGATTCTTCCGGGGGAATTCCCACTTTGGATCTTCCTGGTTATAATGGAGAAAAAAGGAAACTTTTAGAGCAAAACTAGTAGGTGAGGTCTTTACCTGAAAGACAGTTGTGTTAGAATTGTTCAGATATGTCTGAGATGTAATGTTTCATTTTGGAGTTTTCTGTTTATAATTCATTGCAATCACTTAAATTGTAGATTTGTTTGTGTGCAATATGCTAAGTAGGCTCTTTAATTCATGACATACTCAATCTTATATGATCAAAAATATACTTTTCTGAGTTGCAATTTAATATTTTATCAATTTATTTAACCATATTGGAGCTAAATTTAACGTGTTTCTTTTTACCAATACCACACATACCCTCCCCGTCCCTTTTTCCTTTTGACTATGACACATAATCCCTCTTCCTTAGCATAAGGCGTTACACTGATTAAGTTGTGCTACTGTCTATTGATATTGCAATCAATTAAGTTGTCAAAGATCTCTCTGATATGATTTCAATAGTTTAGAAATACAGTTGCATTTTAGCATGGACTTAAGCCTTACATGAGCCACAGATTATCATATACAATGATCTTCCTGAAATCAATTTCCCAAATATTAGATGACAGCTTTGCCCCTCAAACCTATCTTTTTTATGGAAATTTCCCTTGGTGATTGTGTTTGAATTCTAATGATTTTACACTTTCTAGGTTTATGCCTAGACACACAACTAGTAATTGTTATTTTGTGGGTGAACGTTCTGTAGAATGAAAATTAATCTCACAGGTATCTTAAATGTGTCAACTGAGATCTGGTTCTCCATGGAGTCTAGTGAAGGCCGGCGGACGTTAGTAGATGAATAATTGATGGGGTATGACTGTGCTGGTCGCCTGAATGTCATTTCAGCAGAGGCGATTGGTGGTTTGGGTGAGTTCTTGTGATATCGGTGGATGAAATAAGAGGAGAGTAGTACAGAGATGATGAAGGACAGCAGGACCCCTCCAGCAATCACTGTCTTACACATATCGTCGCACAATCTCTCTGCACATAGAAAGATAGAAACAAACATTATTAAAAGTAGGAATAATGTCTATGTGTATTCCAATTAAGTGAGAACAGGGCCTACCCATGCATAACAAACGGATGTATGACGGTACGACGCATACCGTCACAACGCGTGCTTTAGCAACGCGTCCCTTACAACGCAAGTCGTTACCACGACTTGCGTTGGGGGCGCGGATTGAGAATAGTATCATTTACTATTCTAACACCAGTCCCCGTGGACACTAGGGAAGGTGTTGGAATAGTAAATATACTATTCTTAATCCTCTAGCGCCCTCCAGCGCAAGTCGTAGTTACGACTTGCGCTGCAATGGACGCGCTGTTAAATCTTTGCGGAGTAAAATCCGCTTGGTAAAGGATGTTTCCCATAACAAACCACTTTTATTTGCACACATACTGTCAAGTAATACAGTTTAGCACAGTCTGCTCATGCTAATATTGCTGTACCATTGACCACCCTGAAGTTAAGAGAATTTGTAGTTTAGACAGTTGATGGGCATTTAAATAAACATCAATTTTAATTAAATAGTGCATCAAACGAATGCTATTAATCAGTAAATATTCATTATGAAACATGCACAAATGCACCATACTGAAATTAAATGTCTAATTTTAATGAAGTACTATGTTAACATTGGCAATCAACTAGGTCACTGATGCGTATATTAAAGTCTTGAATATTTCATGTGAGGTACAGTGGGAAAAAATGTCATGACATTATGCCATGGATATGTGAGGATGATGTATTTTGAACAATCACACTTTTTTTTAAATGGCACATTAATACTGAGATACAATGCTGATCTGAACACATTATTACTTCTTCCCAAAACATCATGTGACAGCTACAATCAGGTATCAAATATGTCTCTATGTCACCCCACAGGGACATATATGAAAACATTGAGCCCCAGTTCCACATGCCCTTTCCCCCAGACATTTTTGGTTTACTTCTTTTACCTGAACCTCGAGATATCCTGTTCTCCAGTTGATTGGGCCATGGCAGGAAAGGAAAGAATTAAAAAAGCTATGGACATATCCCTTAAACTACATGGACCTTTCTTAATACACTAAAACATTCCTAAGGTTTAAAGTGTAATTTTGAATAGGAGTCATTCCTCTTTTGACACTTTTTCTGTCTAGACTTTAACTTTTGTGCTGGTATTGCTGCCACACTTATGACTGCACACTTACTTTCATCTGGATAAGCAAACCTTATGTATTTGCCCAGAGTTGTGCCAACATATAAATGGAGGCAACATACCTTCAATGTCGACCTTTTCACAGTAGCATTTGTCTTGCGGGAAACAGTAACAAGTGCCATGGCCAGCCTTGATTCCCATCATGTCCACTCCATGCTCATAGCCGCCAATGACTTTTTCCTCTAATAAAAGAGAAACACAGATATTGAGAAGGGAGAGTATGGGCATTGTCATTCAATGCATGTGTAAAGCATCCATTGCACATCTCAGATTATTAGCTACAAAGGGAATTTTAATCCCCCTCTAAATATGTGTCAGGATATGTTATACATGGATTAGGATTCATTAGGGTGGAGATTTAGAATACAGCCAGTGAACATTTCACATTATGGCAGTAAAGTACTTCAGAAGTAAGAATGCTTGCTTTCTGAATTGTCCAATTACCAATGTAATTTAAAATGTTGTTTGGTTGGAAAGCCACCAACTAGTTTTTTAATTTAATTTAATTTATGCAGAGACATACATCTTGATTTGGAGAACTGCTGTGTTGTTTCTATAGGCTTCACACGTTGTAAGGCAGTCTCACTCAAGCTCAATCTCAAAAACCAAATAGACTTTCCTGGAATAAGTAGTTTGTCCAGCATCAATGGTTCAACAGTTTGTTCCAGCATCAATGGCCCAACAGATTTTATTGGAGTCTCACTTCTGACCATCCTCAAGGATCATATAGACCATAATGTAGTCTCACATTCTGGAAATATCATTGTTTGTTTCAAATATTGTATTTCATCCAAAGTCCCAATATAACTAACCTGTGTAGGGACTGATCATGTGGAGACTGGTGTAAGGGGACTAGAATTCATTGGGCCAGAATGACTCATTTCAGCCTGTAATTCATCTGCTGCACCATGGTATTCTTGGATGTTTTTCTGATTTTTAAATAATGTGTGCCAACATAATGCACTATTTTGCACACATATGAAAATAGTGCACTTTGCAGAACTGTATTTTCCTGTATTTGATTGAAAGAGGCCCAAACTAGGGCGAACTTCAATTTTGGATCCTAATGCATCCATGATGTGTGCACTTCTATATTGACATGCTGCTCTCGAAGAATGCCGGTAGAGGTTTCCATTTTCTTTGTAATATTATCAAGGACCTTCACCTGAGCCACTGTAAGCCTAGTCATAATCTGAGACTTTCATTGTTTTGAGTGTAATTAGATTTGTATTGACATATCCAATGGCAATAGGACAAAAGGGGTTATATTTACATTAATTTAGGGGATGGTGCTGTGGTGAGGTAAGATGATGCCACATTACATTTTGCTTTCTGATTTTTTAATTCTATCAGCTTATGCTGACAGTGAAATTTTCACACTATACTTTGCTATATAAGGGCTCCATTTGGGAGGTGAGCCAAGTCTGATTTGCTCTGACTTAGAGCGCAGATCCTTGTTTGTCTGTCTCTTACTTAGGATTTAGAATATTTTCACTCTGAGACTTGACTTTATGTCATTCTCTCTGCTGCATTTGATTGAGCCCTATGCTAATTCCCTATATTGATTTACCATGCATTTTGACCAACCATGATTTTTGCCTCCTGTATTGCATCTTTAAATTACTTAAATTCAAATGACGACTTACTTAATTGATCTTGAGCCTTCTTCAATCTTATGACTTATTTCTTCATTGCTTATTTCTTGATGATTTTCATTCTGCTAGGGACACATTACCTAGTCTATTCCTGATCACCATTCTACAAAGATGCTTTATCTATTTTCTAATAGATTATCAAAAAAAGAGTCAACAGTATTGTACAGTGAGCGAGACATCGTATGAAGATTCATGCCAGATGTAATTTGTTATTAAGAGGAGTGATATCCCTTCCAGGAATACCTATGCCTGACTTGTGACTGAAACCTTAACAGTTAATGGTTGTTCACACTCTAATTACAAAACGTACTTTTGGGATCTCCAAAAGATACACATTAGAAAAGTATATTTGAAGTTTAAACATTTAGAGAATTGCACCTCACCTTACATTTTTGTCACACCATGATGACCTCATTGTTTGGGTCCAGTGATGAGTGTGATTGTGCAAAATATGTTTTAATGGCCCACCTAACTTTGCCTAGTACAGTCAGTCAGTTCTGTTTATAAATGGGCTTATATGGAAATGTTTTGGAAAAAATTGGAGGACACACCCTTAGGGGTAGGCACTGATAAAGGTTTACCACATGTAATGACATTTTCGCTATAGAACCTAATGTTCTCACAGTGTGTATGAAAGTAATGTAAAAACAGAGGTAAGAAGGTCAACTGTGTATGACAATCAATGATATTTGCAATACAATGGTGCTGATAGATTTGTGTTTTTCTGTTTTTATGTCTGCAGGTTTTTCTTTGTGCGTTATGACAGTTTGGCTGAAATGTATGGTGGAGTCATTCAGAAACACATTTTTTAGTGGCAGAACCTTTTAACTTACACATTCACTTGAGAGAAAATGTCTCTGCACATATATAATGTGTGTGGCTCTGTACAGATGATGATATTATATTTGTAATTGAAAGAGGCTGAATACATTGTATCAGAATGTTACATTACGATTGGTCGCTTTGTGACCAATAGCTAACAGGCAGTGCAAGCCTAATTGGAACGGGGCAATGATGGAGAGCCCCTGAATCCCTTGGAAGACAATTGAGAGATTGCAAGCTAGGAAGACTACCCTTTCTTCCCGCAACCAAACAACCGTCTGTCATCTGTTTGAGGGTAGTAAATCTCTCTAGATTTCATGAAGGCTTTCTTTCTTTCACTCTGCAATGAGATAACAAATCAAGCTTTTCCCAGAGACTCAGAAGACTCCTTTTTTATCTGTGAATGGATTTAAACATTACTGGTATTGCGACACAAAGCAGTAGGAGTTAATGGGCATGTAATAGTGGACCCCAGAATTGGTGGCCTTATTTCACATCCATTAGAGGGAATTCATCCTAGCTCATGTAAACCACTACCTTCTTCTCAAAATCAGAGGCTGTGGCTGATTGTGGCTGGTGTTACAGGGGTATTACCCCTAGACTCCCCAACCCATCCCCTCATCAATAATTGCACCTTTCCTTGACCAATATTGTTAAAACATGACCATCTTTCATACTTGTACAATCCTGCGGGCATATTGCGGGATCTTTGCTCTCAACATTGTCACAGGTTCCATCAGGGCATGTCTGCAGACTTGGCGTGCAGGTAGAATAGTTTGTGCTGATACCTGCAAGGAAAGAACCAATTGAGTTTTAAAAAGATGATGCCTCAGAAATATACATTAATAGCACACTTGGCATAAGCATGAAGTGACAACGGGAACTATTCAGTTATTTCAAAGGTTTTAGATAGTGGTCAAATGAATATTATATGAATCTAGACTCAGGAAAATGAGTGTAAATAAAGCACTAGTAATTTACTCAGGCACAAAACACTCTTAATCCAGACTTAGCAACATTGACGATGATTGATCATTATTAAAGTAATAATCTATGGTGACGTCAAGGTCTTTGCTTAAAAACGATAATTATTACATTAGGCAACTGAAATAGTTACAACTAGTCCTACCAGATGCTTGCAAACTCTTCCTCCGGCCTTTACTTCCAACTGGCTACAAGAATCACAGTACAGGGATTGCTCACTAAAAGAACATTCAACAGCTCTATATCACAATACATCATCACCACAATGATATCGGCGTATGATACTAGCCTTATGGTGTCACATTGACGCATGTCGGTGGTGGGCTCCCAGCTCCCTCTGCGCTTGTACGTGCAGGGCTTAACCTCCCAGCTCAAGGGATTGGCTTGGGGCAGTCAGAATTGTGTCACTGTTCAAGCATGTGCACGTAAAGGAGGGAGCATCCCTGGGAGCTATAAAGTTCATAGATTGAGGGATTTTAATCTTCGCCCGCTGCCCCCGGACGTCTCCCAGACCTGAAGTGCACCATCGTAGTAAAAGTCCACTCACCATGATATCTGTAATTTCCAGTAGGGGAATAAACATGCAGAAACATAGTCTAGGCAAGACTGTTTTTTTTTTGAGTCAGCAATCTGAGGTCTACAGTTTCTCTTTTGGACTTAGGGGTGTGCAGGGGCGAGTATTTCTCAGGCTGATTAGTAAGAGTAGTGGGGCACTTTACATCCCACAGCTTAAGACGTTAACTCCTTACACATGTAATTTTGCCTGACAGCATGGGATTCAGAAAAGTTATTACTTTTGAGAGACAGAGTACAGGGGTGACAATAGTCCTGTTCTATTCGTCTCCAGGGGAGGACAACAAAAAGGCAAACAGGGAAGATCACGTCATAGATGTGGCTTCTGTGGATGGCTATCCACGATCTACTCGTACACGTGTTTGAGGGCAGTATGGCATTGCCATCTTAGACAATCAATTTCAATTATCAGGCACGTAGGGTTAGGGATTTAGAATATCTTTACTTGGCTAATTTAAAACTTTTCAACTGATGTAAATATTATTTAAAGTTGTTGTTTGTCAATCATCAAATAGTATTGAATTATGTGACATTTGGATGACTGTTAACAGGTTTGTGTTGTAAAATAAAGGAGTGTTTTTATTGTTTTTGTAACTAAATGCAGCCCATTTTCTCCAAAGCTATACGATCTGGGCCTGTATATTCGTTCAGGGGAAAACAGGGGCTAACACATCTTTGGCCTGTGTTGGAACCGAATTGCTAGGACAAGCTTGGAACTGAGGTAGTTCAACCAGCCACTCCTGCTTTAACACCTTGAAATTGCTCCACTAACTTCCAGGCATGCAATGTGCCACACTAAGAACAAAGACTTCTGGTAAATGCCTAAGTATCCCATAAACATGACACACAGTTACACACTTTCAGGGGATCTCAGATAAAGCCACTTTTGACAATGTTCCAGACAAATTCAGGTGGATCAAAGATTCACACCTATCAAGATACATGGTGCACAGCCCTGGAGTGACCTGGACTCATCACAGAATTACATAATATCCAGATCGGCCCCAATGACAGCAAGATTCAGGCAAGACTTTGAACCTATTGCCTCCACATCCCCGTGTGCCCAGAAAGGCTTGCATCCATCTCAACTCGTACTGTATAGGGAGCGCCACTGATATTCCACAAGGCAGCTACACACTGAGGTATGTGATATGGAAAAGTGTCTTAGTCTCTGCTAAAGGATTTCAATGGGAAGAGTTTATCAAACATGCAATACAATGGATGGAAATATGAGTGAGAGGTGTATCAAGAAAGGCATAACATCTAGTCAATGTTTTCCAAATGCTTTTATATAAACAGCCTCTGTGATGGACAGCTTGGCCAGCTCCTGAACTTTTTTCACAAAGAATTAACTCATATTCACCTTGAGGGCTCATTTGGATGCCCCTTGCCTCTCATGTGCTGTTTATGTTTAGGCAGTGACATAAAATCAACAAAAAACACTAAACAACATCATTAGCAATGCAGTCGGGTATCTGAGAGGAGCATGGGAGTTGAGTTGAGGGAGTCCTTACCTTTGCCATCACCTTGTCTCCATTGGCACCTTCCAGTGAGTGTCCCCAAGCCACCACATTCCTCACACTCGCCACGGTGCCTACTCTCGGAGCAAGAGTAGGGGCATTCCTCTTCCTTGTTCATGGCTGCGGGAAGGAGCAGAGAGCCTTTAAAGATACTTTGAGAGCCCAGAGCTCTAGATTTCTGGACTCTGGTCCAATCCAACCTATTGAATAGCCTTCCAATAGCCCAATAATGTTACTATGTTTGGCACTCGAAATACGATCGATATCCTGTTGTTTCCTCCTACTACATTTTAGAAGAAACCCTTTCAATTAATTCAAGAACATTTAATTCAATACAAATTAGAGAAGCACATTTAAGAAACAAATATACATTAGGGTGAGGGGTTTGCTCAGTTTTAGTTTAGTTTCAGGAGTGGGCCCTCTCCTTTTCAACATGGAGACCGATAATAGGATATTTGTTTCCCAGAATCCCAAGCCCTTCCCAGAATGCGTTGCATTCTCCATTCCTACCACCATATGGCCCTAAATGGCTGCCTGGTTAGTCAAGTGTTTGAGAACAGAATCGAGTCTTTCTGGGCTGTCTGTGGGCTGGCATCCCTTCCTCTTCACTGGTCTTCCTAGCACTATGAGTGCCCGTCCCATCCCATTATGGAGGTCCATAGCAGCACACTTGTTCACTGCACCCTTCTGGTGTGCAGGAGAGCTCGCTTCAGGGTTCTGACGGAGGAAGGTGTCAATCTCATGTGTAGTACCATCCATCTGTTGTCCCTAAGCACGTTCTATGAATTTACAGATTGCTCAGTTCTTGACTGATCTGGGCAGCTAATGTCAATGAACCAATTGTACAATGGTTTAACCCCTCCGCTGCGCTAAACGTTCCGCGCTGATGCGGAACATTCTATTGCGCTCGCGGGGCCGCGACATCCAGCGGACGTGCGCAGCGACATCCAGCGGACGTGCGCAGCACTACCGAGGTAGTGCACGTGACGTCCGCTGAACGTGCGCAGCACTGAAAGGGTTAATGAGGTATCATATTCAACAATTTACTGGCAAATATGGCCCTTTATATTTTGGGGCTCGCCGTTTATATTTCGATTATTATTGTAGCCAAAATCCTAACTGATAATTGAGTGGAAAACAGAGTCTATATATCTGATTTATGCAGTATAAGTAAGGCTCACAGTTTTCTTTTTCTTTTTTACAGATTTTTACTCATAAATACAGGCAGAGGCCAATCTATTTAGCTGTCAGTATTTATTTGTTGAAACTTTAAGATCTTGTTATGGTTGTCTGTTCATACTGTCAATCTGATGGCTGTGCAAATGGCATTTAAATGGAATACTACTTCCTGAGAGAATTTGAATAGCTGCAGGTGGGCAGGCGTGCTCATCCTACAATGCTAATGTTGTTAGGTGGGTGTGTTGGTTCCTTCTATTTAAGTACATCGTACAACAAGTATGGGTATACATCTATCAGAAAAAATATACAAACATATTCTAGACAAAAACTATGTTTACCTGCCAAAACACACACATGGATAAATGTAGTAGTCTGGAACATCTAGCAGGTAATGTTGTTATACCTTAATATTGTAGCCAAAATATCAAGGACCATGGGGCACATGCATCAAGGTAAATTGCATTCGCAAATGGTGCGTATCGCAAAAATTCGGCCGTTTGCGAAAGCAATTTCCTTTTTTGGGAGGCAACATGTTTTTTTATTTTTTCGCAATTTAAGGAATCGCAATTATGTTGCGATTTCTTAAATTGCGATTACATTTAAGAAATCGCAATTTGCGATTTCTTAAATGCAATGCATCACACTTTAGAAATTAAGAATTCGCAAATAGGGAGCGGTAAATTACCATGAAGTTCACCTTCATGGTAATTTGCGAAAACTTTGAAAAATGCACAAAAGTGCATTTTTCAAAGTTTCATTTTACACACACACATGCCCTTGGGGCATGTGTGTGTGAAAAATGTTCTTAAAGTTAAATTTCAGGGGTGAAGCGGGGGTCCTTTGGAATAGCATTCTCATTTTGCGATTCCTTAATTGCGAATCGCAAAATGAGAATGGCTTCCCATTCATTCCTATGGGCCTCTAGGCCCATAGGAATGAATGGGAAGGGATTCCTTAATTGCGATTCTCAAATTGAGAATCGCAATTAAGGAATTTTAAGAAATCGCAAAATAAATTGCAATTTCTTGATGCATAGCCGTTTGCGATTCCTTAATTGCGATTCCTTAATTTTCGCAATTAAGAAATCGCAAACGGCAACAATGATGCATGTGGCTGAAAGTTATCAAAGGGTAAGCGCATATAGGGATTTGCTACTCTTAAATCTACATCTACATAACTTGAAGATACATATATAACATCAAGGTACATAGATGTGGAGTTAGGTATGGACAATCTATTATACTTATCTGTAAACATTTTGGTCCGTGATATTGGGTAAATATAAACAGGAAAAAAGTGAATGCCTTGAAGCTGGAAGCCCTTATTAGAGTACTTTAATGTTGGTGTACTACTGGGAAGTCTGATGCTGGCAGGACTCGGGCTGAGGCTGCCATTAGAAATGCCCTGGAGGATTTGGTGATATTTATTAAGCGCAGTGAAATACGATGCCCTGAGGTTCATCATTCACAATGCACAATGAATATAAGTTTGCCCATAAAAGTTGTCATAACATGCAGATTTCGATTGTTTCCCAAATGTACTGGGCAGTGTCCCTTATGAAATTGAAGCCTGTTTGGCTTACTGAAAGTTAAATGGGCGGGGGGAATCGAGAGAGTGCAAACGTGATTGCACCACTTCCAACCTCCAGCCCTGCGCAAATAGGTGTCTGCACATAGATCGTCATTTAATGTGGCTGTCCTCGGTGAAGCCTTTGGAGAGTTGTACAGCCTGTGAGGATGGTCAGATCACCACCTTCCTATCCCCTTTCACCTGGAGCAAGGCGCTCGCCCCCATCTTCCAAGTAACTCCCTTAGATACTGGGCCATCCACCAATGTATTTTTTTTTGTGGAGATTTATTTAGCGTGAAGTGGACCCGAAGGTATCAGAGCGCATCACATGAGCACCAGTTACATTACAGACGGACACATTCATTATTGTTAGGCACTGGGGAGATTAAGTGAATTGCCCAGAACCCGGTTCCCCAGCTCCAAAGTCGACCGCCCTAGCCGTGGTTGGGATTGAACATCCTTTGGCAAGGCTCTTGTTTTTGCAGTTATGCTATGGGGCCATTCCTCTCCGTCTTTTACAACCAGATAGGCTAAAGTCCCCAGTGCTGATGAGAAGCGGTGCCCAACTTGTGGTGCTCCCAAGGAGATCTTAACACCTTGGCTGCTTGAGATATTTGCCTGCTGTGCTGGACCATAATAGAAATTGGTGTGGTCATGACGAGCTCAGCTTGTCATGAGCACACGAGCACTGTGCCTCATGACGAGCTGAGCTCGTCATGAGCACAGAAGGGGTTCAAGCATGTTTTGTTTTTCTACCCGGCATATGAGAGTAGCAGGCGATGTTGGATATTACCGCTGTGCACTAGAGAATGTAAGTTTGCCCTAAGGATACTTAGTACTGATCTTAGTAAGCCATTCCTTTTTGCACTAACTCGTTATGTATTGGTTATGCGGAAAGTTAGGGCAAAGCTCTGCATGTTATCTGGGAACCTACCCATGGTGGATGTAGTGATGTGTAAAGCTGTATTTCCTACGTTCAGTCCTGGATCTTAATGCTTGATTTTCCTGATATCTTCCCTCATCCTCTGCTATATTACACCTATTAACTAACAGTTTCTTAATTATTGAAACTTTTAAATATCAAAAAAATAACACAAATCTAATATCTATATAAGGTAACTGTACATAGGTAAGTATAGGTTTACTCTACTGAACTCCACATATATGTACATTGACTAAGGGGCCATTTACGATGGTGGTCATAAAGCCTCCAGAAGCTTTACGATCGACATCGTCGGTTTCAATTTCGACCAGCTGATTACGATACAGTCGATGATAATTGAATCCAGCCGGTCATTCCGGCTGGTTTCTAACGTGCTCAAGGAGCCCGTCGGCCAGTGGGAACCAGCCTGTAATCCAAATGGTCAGCGGTTTACGCTTCCAGATCACGAATCACAGTTTCCGGCATGGTTTCCATGATCGCCTTTTGGCCCTAGCAGGGTGCCCTTCCTTTGCGGCCTCCGGTTGGGGGCCGAGGGCGCACCTATGGTCCCCCCTGTTAATCCCTGCACCTTGTGGCAGGCACCTTGAGATGCCTGCCATGGGGTGCAAGGATTAACACAACCTCACTTTTTCCTATGGGAGCATGTACTATGGCCGGATAACAGACATTACACATGCGCCCATAGGGAAATGTGTGAATGAGACCTCACCATGTGCGGTCGCATCATATTCAGGAGGTTGGGGCCGCCAACCGGAAGTTGGTCGGTCCCGCTTCCGCCATGGTGTCACTTGATGGAAACTCCGATCAACATCATAATAGGTCCCTAAATATGCAAGTCTGTATATAGGTAGAAATACAAATATCCAGACCTTTGGAATTATGCGATTCTGTGGCTGCATAGGTTTGCTGCATTTGCCACATAATCAATCATCTGTTGCATACTTTGAATATTTTAACCAAAACAAATGGTTTTGTAGGACAAACGGATCTAAAGTTACCACAAATGAAGCAACATGTGTTCCTTTACAGTAGAAGGCCCTTCCCGAAGTCTGAATGGTCACCTCTCAGTAGCTTATTGCTGTATTTGAGTATTAAATAGGTTTTCCAGGGGGAAGCCTTTGCTAAAATAGTGTTAACAAGTGTAAAAATTACAAATTAATGAATTAATACTGTCACAAAATGTCTAGGATTACAGTGTATAATTTGCCTTTTCTTGCGGCATAATTTAGTCAACTCGGCCACATCATTTTATCACTTTCTAATGCATAATTCCAGTGGCCCTGCATATATCACATGTGCACATTTATAGATAATGTTGCAAATATTTTTATATTCTATATTCTGATATACTACTCTTGTGTAATTCTGCGGTCTAGTAAATCCCTTCTGCTGTCCTCAGTAAAACTAAAGCTATCAAAACCAAGATATCAAACACAGATGAGATTGAACCAGTCAGGGAAGATAATAAAGAATGCAAAAAACACAGAATGCCAAAGAAATGCCAGGACGTACGCATTCCCTCCAGCAGTATTGTAATCTGGGTTTTGACGTTCCTCTTGGTCGACTTGTCGGCGGCCTGGACCATGTACTGTAGCTCCTGTCCTTTGTAGTTGTGCAGTGCAGATGAGTTGTACACGTAAAGGGTTGCAAAAGTATTTTCTCGCCCCTGGAGAAGACCCACCAGGAAGCTGGCATTCAAGGAGTGCAACTTGTAGGTGATGTTTACCCCAGCAAACTTCATGCAGTTCTCGATGCAGACCCTTCCAATCTGGGCTCATGAACAAAATGGAAAAGACAGCACTCAGAGCCCAGATCAAAGTGATTATGCAACAAATAATTAACTTAATAATAATAATAATAATTCCACATTTGTAAAGTGCACACTTATCACCCATAAGGGTATCCTGGCACTGGGGGCCGTCCATGAGATTAAATGAGCTACTGCCCAGAGTCACTTGATGCTGAGCTGAGCTGCCACCAGTGCCGGGAATCGAACCGTGAACCCCCACTTCAGAGTCAGAAGCTCTGGCCACTGCGTCACATCTCTCCCATGCACCACACCTCTCCCAAATGAGATTTCAGTCTTGGTTCCAACCAACCCTTATTGTGTACTAGTATTCTTATATGAGTCTAAATTCATGACAGAACAATGCAGAACAAACTTTCGGGCATTACAAAGTGCCTATCTGAAATATATAAAACGCAATTCGCAGTTAGCACTGGAAGCACAATGCACATGTGCAAACCCTGGTGAGTCACAAGGGAAAGGGAGTGGCAGAAAGAGTGCCCCACCCCTTACAATAGAAAAGGAAATTATCAATGTCCTGCAACAGCTTCTGTGTTGCAATGCCCTGCAAGGTCGCATGTTGCAGAGCTCAAGCGGTAACAATTTACAAAGCGGAAACGGTTCATCGTGACAGTGATCACTGTGTATTTGGCTGCTTAAGGCCAACCTACATTGGCCCTTAAAGTTTCCGCGTACCCTCTTCAACACGTCTTACAAATGCGCTATTGTTTGTAGCATTGTGGATCTCATCCATTTCAAAAGAGGGGGTAACGCTGCCAGTACGTAAATGCAGATATGAGGGTAGGCGACTGCAGTCTGTTACAGACCTCCATTTTTAGGTCATGACTAGCGTTGCATAAATATAAAAAAACAATGGGGCGACCCTGTGTCCCTAAGAACCTGGGTGTAAATTATAAACAAAAATAATGGTTCTGTCGGGTATGCACAACAATTGTTTTTGTAACAACAATTCAAGTTAAGTTATTATGCAATTCTTCAAACATTAAATGGAACACACACAGGACACTCATAAAAGATCGACAACAATTATATGGGGTATTGCGTTATTTATATAAATTGCATCATTTATATTTACCCACAAGTCGATATAGAGTCTGTCAACATAGTGTGAAAATACAAGGTGATACGTGATTAAGTGACATATTGTGCTCAGGTATAAAGGTGTGTTATGTACAAGGTGATTCTAATATGTACAAGGGAAAAGGGGGGCCAGAGTACCCAATGACTATGCTGCTATATCCAAGTTTGTTTGTTTGCAAGCAAAGCCTTGAACTGAACCGGAAAGTGTTGTCGACGTTTCAACCCAAATATATGCACTATTGATTAGTCAATGCGGGTCTTCATCAGGACTGGGGGAGGAGAGAGGACAGCCTGTGGTTTAATCAGAATGAATCCTAATTGGTAAACCCTTGCTGGAACGTTGAGGTCGGGTCAGCGTGATCACCGCCCCATCATGTTCATTCAAATAATGCTGGCACGCAAAGGCAGGTGAAATCTTAAACACCGCTTCTTGGAAATTTCATAAGCGTGAGGGTGAGGACGAAGGATCAGGTAAATTCATGATGGTTCAAATTATGCTGGCAAGGTAAAAGTGGATGTAATCCTAACTAGCCCTTCTTGTAATTTTCATAAGCGTGAGGGCGAGGACGAAGGATCAGGTAAGTTCTAACGTGATATCCTTCGTGAGTTGTTTTAGTTCTAGATGGCGATGACAGGCAAACGTACTGTCCAACGCACTGCAGAAAGTCAACCCTGCGCGGCTCGCTCAGTGAGACATATTGTGAGAGAGCAGACTTGAAGCCCCGACCATCGTTTTCATTGGGTCGCGTCAGCGTTTATGCTAAACGCTGGCTTCCCATTGAAAAGGATGCTTTTTGGCCACCTACCTTTCTCCCTTTCGTCCGGCCCATCCGGACTGGCTCGTCTTCTTCACAGTTGTCGTGAAGCATTTTCTTGCTACAGTCTAGAGAAGGCGTTTTGTTGTAACCTGAGATTTGGAAGTTGGTAACCATGGTCACAGGTACACACAAGAGAGAGGCGCACAGGTTGTTCACACAAGAGCCCCCTCTTCACAGGTGCGACGAACATTCCCTACTCGCAGAGACCAGGCAGACAGACTGACTGACAGACACCATGCATCAGTTCAGGGGCACCGTGGCCTGCCTCTTGCTCCTCCTCCTCTCCTCTCTCGGCTTCGCCCAGACCAGTATCCCCCTCACCCAGCCGGCAACCTGCGACGCCTGGCAGTTCTTTAACACGGCCACCCTGGAGTGTAGCAGCTGTGGGGTTAACAGCATCAAGAGTGCAGATGGTGAGTGTTTGAGAGAGAGTGCGTGGGTGGGAAGTAGGGTACTGAGTTGCTTAGGTCAAGGTTGCTGATGTAGGAAACCCAGAAACAAAGCTTTTTTCAAATTATTTGCTTTACCTTTGCTTGGCAAAAGGCCATATGTTTTGATCTGCTTGCAGAATGACAAGTCGCATGATACTACTCCAGATTTAAACATGAATCCTATTAAATGGAGTGCGGTTGGTTATTCCCAACAGGGGATTGCGCCAGGGTTGGTTGGGTTCACAATTCGGCCCGGGCAGCCCCAAAAAAGTTGCTCACTTTCGCAGACAGCAACTTTTAGTTAAGATAATGGAGCTAAATGATGATAAACATCTGTTGTTGCTTGTGTTGATGTTTCCCTCTCTGGCTCGCACTTCGAGTTATGGGTTCGATACTTTGCACCCCACATGTGATGTGTAGTGCCGACTGGAGACAGCATCGGGACCACCGGGGGGGGGGGGTGATGGGAGGGGGTCCCGGGCTCCCTCTGCCCTCAAACTGAACTGCTCTCTAACAAGGTCTCCAAATGCTGCGTTTCCGCCATCGTCACCTGGCTTCGCAGCTTTCCTGCTGCAAGCAGCCATGACCGTGTGTGTCACCGCTTCCCACATTAGGAAAAATTGGTCTTCCAGCGAGCACAATACCTGGGAAGAACATTTAATAGGCCTCAAACACAGTTCAAAACTGACTCTAAATGCAATGCGATAGATTTTGCAGTTACAACAAAGTGAGCTATTGCCATTTTGCATTACACCATTTGATTATTGCTTCACGAAGGGGGAAAAAACAATTACATTTACAATGCCAAAAGCTCAGAATAATGTCATTGTGCGACCTATTGCATTGTAAAGGCTTGTTGTACTTGCTGCTGTGCACACTAAGGTGGGAATGAGTACATAAGAGATGGTTCACTGGCCAAGGCTGCACTATGGCTACATAGTTCTGTTTCTAGCTTTATAGGAACTCTGACCAGCGGCTGAGGGCCCACTTTGATGATGGTGGAATCCAGAAATCTTGAGTACAAACTTCGCTATGCAGTGTGATCCTGGGCAAATCATTTGATATCATTGTGCACCTGTCGCCCTTCAGCATTTGAAACTCTTATAAACAGGCCAAATGACAATGTTAAAACAAATAAGACTCATATAAATCCCAGGACCAGGTATGCATATAGCAAGGGTATTAAGAAAACAACATCAACCTACGATTATTATTAATGTATATTTGAGAGCTTGAACCACATTACACAATGGGTCCTGAAGTTGTGTAGTTAAAGAATGATGACCACTTTTGTTATTTAAAAAAATAACAAACATGTAGGCAGATGTGGGTAGCAGGTGGTAACTTATTAAAGTGCCCTATTTTTGCAACTTGTAGACTCATATGCAATAAACACTGTCAAACTTCAGAGGGCGCTCTCACCTGAGCGAAGCGGTCTGCATTCCTGTTTACCGTGAACAAGTATGTCATGTTCGGAAACTGAATGTTGACGGGGAGGATCATGACGTCGAAGAGAAGCCGGACCACGCCGTCGGGGCCTCGGTACTCGGTGTCATTCACCAGCACCTCCACCTTCACCGAGCGGCTTTCCATAGTTGCCAAAGTCCTCTTCAGGACGAGCTCTGCGGAAAGGAAAAGCTGCACTTTACCGATCAGCCTCATAACACAGAGTCAAGTCGCCTAACGCAGGGAGGAGTTACTTTGTTACACACTAAAGTTTGAGTGGAAAGGATTTTGGAAGGGAAGGGAAAGCCTCAAAAATCCTACAGTAGGTTGGAATGATGATGGCTCTGGCCCAGAGGAGTTTTTTGTACAAAGCTTTATTCGAATATTATTATTAATAATCATGGTAAAATTCAAAAGTTAAAAACAGAAGCAATCACAGTAAAAGTGCGTTTAGATCATTTTAAAACATACATACACATTTCATTCTGTACAATGTCCTACAACTATAACAGCTTAATCAATTGATAATTAAAATTCTTCATTAGTAAGACTTTTTCTTAGTCGAAGCGCTCTCTTTAAAAACAGGGCTAACCTCCAAGCAACATGTTCATTCTCTAGGAGCTGGGGTTTTATCAGTGCGAGATGACATTTGCCTCAGCCCCTGAAATCTTAAAAGTGGAAGTAGCCACACTTTCCTTAACATTCAACATTCAATAACATTTACAAAAGAAGACTAAATGAATAGTGGACTGAGTAGATTAGTTGCCACAAGGGCATAATGCTAACTGTCGTGACCAGTCATTCATTTTAGGCAGAGTCACTATTCTATGCACAGTATTAAGCCTAAACCTAAACAATAGCATTCTATCATACGTCCCTGGGACAAATGACAAATATAGCTCCATTCTTAACGTTGTTAATAGTAATTGGTGTTGGCTAACACTAGGCTTAAAAAGTTCTTCTGACAATATTACTGTTTCCAACATGTGTAAAGCCTCCTTTTTAACCCCTTCGGTGCTCATGACGGAACGGTTCCGCCATGAGCGTCGGTTGGCCTGTGCTCATGACGGAACCGTTCCATCATGAGTCCATAGGGCTAATAGAACGTTCAGCACAGCGCAGGAATTTGCGCCGCGCTGAAGAGGTTAAGAACTTTTCTAGAGATGGTCGCGGGGTTAGTGAAATATTCTGGGTGCCCTAAATCTGCCATAAAATCACAGACAAATCTAACCCAGGGAATCTTTAAAGCTCCATCTAATTTAAGACAGTCCTGCAGAATCTCCCTGTTTAGCTGCGTCTTTTCCTTTCACTGTGCCACCACAGTATAGGTTCTACTTTAATAAGATCAGAAATAAAAGAGAGACCCAGCTCCTTGTGGCAATCATGAGAGAAGGTACTACACGGGACTGACAGAATAAATCTTAAAAATGAATTTTCGACTTGTTGCAACATCTTGGTGTTAGCTAGGCCTCACACCCCTGCTCCATACATAACTGATGTAATACATTTAGCTTTATGTATTTGTAGGAGCTCCTCAGGGGGTTTCTTTCCTAATTTCTTTGAGAAAGTTAGAAGGGCTTTAGATGTACGAATAAACACCAATTTGTTTCATGATTATAGTTTGGGCCCATGAGTCATTATAATTAAACTGTACTCCCAGATATGAGAAACTTTTAGTTGAGGCTAGCTTCTGGCCATCCACAAATATATCTCTTCATCTTGCTGGCCCTTGCCCGCATCGCATTACAAACGTCTTAGATATATTAGTACTAAGACGAAGATCCTTCATGAAGACTGAGAAACAGCCAAGGGCCCGTTGAAGACCAATTTGGGTTCTTGCCATTAAAACTGCTTCATCCGCATAGAGAAGAGCTTGGATGGGACGATCAGCAACTTGTGGAAAATCTTGTGCACTTCTCACTAGTGTGTTGCCCAGTCCAATAATATACAGATTAAAAAGGAAAGGGGCCAGCACACAGCCCTGCCTGACCCCCTCTGTACGGCGAAGGTGGCCGTGCGCTCACCCCTACTCCATAATGCACACCGGCTGACGCTCCATTATACAAATATCTTAAAAAGACAATAATGTGTGGGTCAACCCTCAGCTCCTCAAGGATCTCCCATAGTCTGTCATGCCTGACTGAATCAAACACCGCAGTTAGGTCCACAAAGATCAGAAACAATCTACCTTTTTTTGCCCTTGTATATTTCCCGGTTAGCATGGCCAAATTTAAGCACTGCTCCACAGTGCCCAGCCCCTCGCGAAAACCATATTGTAGATCTGAAAAAACCTGTTTTTCGTCGGCCCAATCTTGCAAGCGTTCTAAAATCACCCGACTCACCACTTTAACCATAGAATCAAGCAGGGGGATCAGTCTGTAGAAGCCTGGGATCTCATTTTTTTTAAATGGGGACAATTATTGACTCCCCCCAGGTCTTTGGGAGTTGGGTTTGGCAGCTGGCATTGATGACCTGCGTTATGATCGGCCCCCAAAGAATGATGTTGGATTCAAACAGATCCACAGGAACACCATCTGGGCCCGGGGCTTTGCCCGTCTGACTTAGGGCTAATGCTCTATTTACCTCGTCTAAAGTAAATTTCAGATCAACATTAACATGGTTACTCACTGCACTACCACTGATCGGGGGAGGGGTTATCTGGTCCACTGTATACCTGAGCCAAATGCCTGATCCATTCCTCTTTCGTGATGGCGATTTCTATTGACGGGCAATCTCTGGGAGTTAAAAAAGGTGCCCTCACTGCCCTCCAGAAGGCTGCACTGTCTCTTGACAAAGCTGCTGAGTGTTGGGATTCCCAAGTTTCCTCTCTCATGATACTCTTTCTTTCCTTGATTGCCTGACTATATTCCAGTCTGGCCCTCCTGACATTGTTCAAAACTCTTGGCTGCCTGTGTAGCTCAAGCTTCAAGTTGGAGTATGCTCAGGTACATCTTGTATTGAACGAGCCCATATCTTTGGATTTGTTGCGACGTTGGGCAGACAATAAATTTTTAAGCTCATTAGATATTTCAATATAGGATGCTACGATCCTGTCATGAGGGGCCAGCTCACTTAAGCAAGTGTCAATGGCAGATTTACACTTGTTCACTAGACCTTTTGTCATTGCCATGGGGTCCACCATTGACCATTTCAGAGTATAACCGTTAGTTTTGTCAAGTTTAATTTACTAATATCCGTTGTGATAATCTTGCTTCTTTTTAGATTGTGTAGTGGCAAGTTAACCTTTAAGCATGGGGGTAATGATTGCTTAGAGGGTTATCTCCAACTTCAAAAGAAAGTGCTCTAGATGCATAATTACATGAGACTAAAATGTACTCTATCCTAAAGGGGAAACAACCTTTACAACGCAACTTTTACAACGCACTACCATTACAACTCAACATCCATTACATCGCATGCCATTACAACGCAACCATTACAACGCATGGCACTACAACACATACCACTACAACGCATGTCATTACAACGCATAACATTACAACGCATAACATTACAACGCATAGTACCCTTACACTATCCAACACTTACCCTACTGTTGCACCCCCTGGAGTTAGAATAGTAATTTTTACCCCCACACTATCCAACACTTACCCTACTGTTGCACCCCACCCTGGAGTTAGAATAGTAATTTTTACCCCTACACTATCCAACACTTACCCTACTGTTGTACCCCCTGGAGTTAGAATAGTAATTTTTACCGCTACACTATCCAATACTTACCATACATGCAATGTAATGTTATGCGTTGTAATGGTATGCGTTGTACAGGTAGTATGCGTTGTAATGGAATGCGTTGTAAAGGTAGTTTTTAAAAATTCGTTGTACTGGCATGCGTTGTAATGGAATGCGTTGTAATGGATGTTGCGTTGTAAAAAATGCGTTGTAAAGGTATGCGTTGTAAAAGTATGCGTTGTAACGTCATACATCCATTGTAAAGGCCATACCCCTTCCATTAAAAGTAAAAGGCATTGGTGCTGGAGAGGAAACAAGCTCCTTCTGGCCTAGATGAGTTGTAAAATAGGGCAGGCGGATGTTAGGCATCTGAGGAATTGTCTGGTTTCAAGTTAGTGCTGAATGAGCAGGCATCAGGTCACCTAAATCTGAACCAACATGGCCTCAGGCTTTCAAATGATGCTGTAACCTACTTCTTAAAATAAAGTTTAAAATGCATAGATTTGCTTTGTTTGATTGCAGTGTTGGGGTTGACTTCCACTTACCACGCAACTTACTCACTTAAACACATTCATAGATGGAGAACACATTACATTACAGTTTGCCGTTGGTGTGCTGTCAAGTTTGTGAAAAAGAGTGTGACAAATGCAATACAATGCAGTCTCAGTGTCATGAGATGCCAGTCTTTATTTGTCAAAATTGTCTTAAGTGGCATTGTCTTTAGGGATTGTAACACTTGAGGAAGTGTAGAAATGGCACACCCACCCAGCACACCTGCCACTTGTGCTTTTGAACCCCTCTAATAATGGGCTGAACAAAGTTCAGTGATAACCTTCAACAGTATATACATCTATTATCATATAGGCATGATCTATGTTTGCATTTTTATCCTTACTATAACAAAACTATTGTTTCCTTCAATTTCTTTTAATGTTGTATATTCCAATACCCTTGGCTATATATATTTCCTGTGTAATATTTGATAATTAATATGCAAAATATGTAACAAACTAAATAGTTATGGGATAAGGGCTGCACACAATTTGCGGCTGTGGGTCAAGGCTACTGTGGGGCACTAATGCATGGCTTGTCAATGTTTGGTTCAAGATTCATTTGTGATGTGGTGGGTAGTTCTGATTGGTTGGATGAGAAGCCTCTAGTGCTAATTTTGTTTCTCACCAACTATGGACTTTAAAGTATTCCAAGTGATTCAGCATCACTCTTCTCACAGTTCCAAAAGGTGTTATACTCTTATGCATGTTGTCAAGTTGGGGTGGGAGCTTTGTAACCTGTGTAATAAAGCTAAGTTTATATTTGAATTAATTTCAGTTCATGTATTTAATACTGTTGTGCAGTGATTGATTTGTGCCAGTGCATAATTTGAACCAGTGTTTTCCGGTGCTTGGCACCAGCACTTAACTGTCAGCACCAGTGCTTGAAACAGTCTGCCTCAAGGGGTCGCTGTCTGGCTAATTTAGAGATGGCTACAACAACAATAAATTATGAATTCAATATAAATTACAAAATGACCTGCCACCAAAGCCATTCTTGTAGCTTTGGGAGCCTGAAATAGTCTGAATTGTGCCCTTGTAGGAGTGTGATGGTTAGTAGTTGTGCTGTTACTGTAATTGGCAGCATGGCCGGGGCAATGCGTAGTGCAAGCTGCAGTGGCCTCCTGACGAGACTCCTGGCACTTTTTTGTTTTTTACAAATTAAGCACTGATTTGTACCAGTGGCTGAAGGTGGTGGGCACTGACACTCATTTTTGCGGATTGGACCTTATTTTCTATCATCATACTTTGGACCAGAGTAAGAGAGGGAAAGGCAGAAAATGGATAAAAAGAAGAGAAAGCTTAAAAAAATGTGACAAAAGGAAATAGCAGAGACGAAACATAATCTGCAAGAGTGAGATAAAGAGCAAGGATGTGAAGGATGGGGAATGAAAGAGATATAAGATGGAATAAAGACTAAGCAGCCCTGGTGTGTGGCAGCTGCAGCATTGCCATATGATAGCACTAGAGATAGACTCCTAAGAAAAAATGTGGACACCTGCAATTTTTCTTTCTTTCTTTTCTTTTAAATGCAACAAAATAAGCTCTTGCTTTCATCGAAGACAAAAGTAAAGTTCTTACTGTACTCATGCAGGGTGCCACGGACGAGGCTGCCATTCGGGCTGAATTTTGTTTCTTGGAAACTGTACTCCACACGGAAAGTTTCATTGATCCATGGGTCGGTGCTGTTGATGATTCCAGTGTACTTCTTGCCTTTGTCCAGAGTTACGGCTGTGGTGGTGTCAGCATCGCAAACTGTCAGTGATGCCAAGACCGTTCCCTGCAAAAAAGCAACGACGTGGTCATTATCCAAAGAATGTAAGACAACATCTGAACTCATGGCAGCAAGGAGGTTTAGAGGTGGATGGTCAATCAGGGAAAATGGGAATTTCACTAATAGTTTGGTTCTTTCAAATTTAGCTCTGACTGAGTCAGAGTGAATATTGGGTCAGATACTAAGGGCCATATTTATGAAGGCCTTGCGCCGCCGGTGCGTCACTTTTTCCCATGTTAAAAGTGACGCACCGGCGGTGCAAAGCTTTCATAAATAAGGCCCTAAGTCTTTAGCGAGTAAAAATGATCGTACTGCATGTAACAGAATTTTTGTTCGGTCAAAATCCATGGAGGGTATATGGCTGCCTGGGTGAATGGGTGGACGGATGGATGAGTGAAAGGGTAAATGGATGGATGGGTGAGTGAAACGATCGATAATTGAAAGGGTAAATGGATGGATGAGTGGATGGGTGGGTTGAAGGGTGGATTTGTGAGTGAAAGGATGGATGGCTGAGTAAAAGGGTGGATCAATGGATGAATGAAAGGGATGATGTATGTATTAATGGAGTGAAAGGATGGATGGATGAGTAAATGGGTGGATGGCTGAGTGAAAGAATGGATGGATGCATGGATGAAAGGGGGGATAAGTGAAAGAATGGATCACTGAGTGAAAGGATTGATCTGAAGATAGATGGTTAGGGTTTGATATGGATGGGTGGACAGAGAGAAGAAATGGTGAAATACTGAATGTTAGATGAAAGACTGAATGAATGACAGAATGTAAATGGGAAATAGTGATTGGATAGTGGGTGGATGGTAGGATGAAAATATGAATGGATAGATGCTTGGATGAAAGAGATAAGCAAGATCTTCTGGGGTGGGTTGCGATGAGTTGCTTCGCTTACTTGGCATCATAAGAGTTTGGTTCAAAGTGGGGGTATTTTACCTTTCTGGTTACTCCCTTGGTCAGATATATGGTTTAATTCTAAACTTTGTTCCTGAGATGAAAAGAGCACCACAGAGGCATACATGGTTCATTAATCTGTGCAAAAAGCTGGGCACTTTGTATTATAGATGGAATGCTGCACCCATCACTCTATTTTTGTGCCCATGTAGAACCAAGTCTAAGGCAACAGTTACTTTGGTTCAGTGTGTTATGGTTAACAATTGTAGAATCCATTGTAGTCCGGTAGGGGAGAAAAATACCTATGGGTAGTCAATGATGCTTCTGTCATTTTGCAGAAGAAATACATGCCTGTGTTCTATTAATTTGCTCAAAACTGCTTTCCAAATGTAACTTAATACATTTGGTCCATTTTTTTAGAGGCTAGAATTTGTATTGCCCCCGTTGCTTTAAGTGTATGTTTGTTTTAAGGGTACAGCTAATGGGTTTGTGCATGTACGCCCCAGTATTTGCATATATATATATATATATATATATATATATATATATATATATATATATATATATATATATATATATATATATATATATATATATATATATATATATATATATATATATATATATATATATATATGTCATTTTTTGCCACAGTACAATGCTGCCACGATGGGCCAGCACCCAACACAGGCTACTGACAGCTGTCAATATCCAAAACCACACCATGAACTCTTCACTGATAGGTGAATAAGCTACCTTAGCTGCAATTGTGTGTTCTTGTTACCTCCCCTGCTGTTTAGGGCTGGGCTACCATTTCCTCTGGCAGACACCCTTCTTCCATTCTCCCTTCTGTTGGTTTAGGGATACAGCCAGATTCTGAACAGCTGCCGGACTTTTCAGGACTTCTTTGGGTTCAGAGTAGGCCTTACCAGTGCCAACTTTGGAGTACTTCCTTAATGGGGTACGATGCCCTTGGCTTGCTGGATCTGTAGTTAAGAGTGGCTTCCCTTTCCTTTTCTGACTCTTTTTCCCTTTCTGTTGTGGCCTACGTTTCCAAACCTTAGGAACAGGATCTCCAGGATCTTTGGGCTGGGTGGTGCCCTGGCCGACCGCCCCTTCTGGGATCAGACAAATCTCTGGGAGGTCACTGCCTAGGAAACAATCTAGGGGGAGGTCAGGACTGACTACCACCCTACGCAAGCTAAGAGTATCCTCTCTTTCTAGGGGCTTTAAGGCCATAGGTCTGACAGTGACCTCCCCTGGGGCTACACTTACTCTTCTTGTTTCCCCTGGCACATACTGATCTAGGGACACCAACATGTCAAGCACTATCATATGGCTGGCACCTGTGTCTCTTAGACCAGTGGTAAGGATGCCATTTACTTGAACTGAGTGGAAGCGTTTACTGCCACCCTCAGGGATCACCAGCTAGCAGCTGAACCCTTCTTCCAGTTAAAAGCTAAGAGGGCCTCCTGATCTGAGGTAACTCCTCTGTGCCTACACAGGAGAGCTCAGTGCTAACCACCTTTTTGGTGCAGGATGGATGTTATTTGTAGTGACCTGACTGCATAAGCAAGCTCTTCTGGGGAGGGTTGCCATGATTTGCTTTGCTTGCTTGGCGTCATAAGAGTTCGGTTTAAAGTGGGGTTTTGAGATGAAAAGAGCGCCACCAAGGCAGACCTGATTTGTGAATCTGTAAGAAAGCTGGACACTTTGTATTCAAGATAGAATGCTGAACCCACCACCCTCTTTTTGTGCTCCTGTGGAACCACGTCTGAAGCAACTGTTACTTTATTTCAGTGTGTTATGGTTATCAATTGTGGAATCCATTGCAGTCCGGTAGGGGAGAAAAAAACATAGGTAGTCAATGACGCTTCTGTCATTTTGCAGATAAAATACATGCCTGTGTTTTATTAGTTTGCCCAAAACTGCTTTCCAAATGTAACACAATACCTTCGGTCCATTGTCCTACAGGCTAGAATTTGTATTGCCTCTATTGCTATAACTGTATGTTTGCTCTAAGGATACATCTAATTGGGTTTGTGAATGTACACCCCAGTATTTGCATATATATATATGTCATTTTTTTGCCACAGTTCATTTTATGGACTTTTATAGTGAGAACATCTCCAGCAATATGTCAGAATACTGTATATACAAATTTCATCTGCCATAAATATTTTGCCTTAAATATAATTTACACAAAAACTGCTCTGTAATGTATAGATTTTTAGGATATTTAGCAGCAGTGGCTTCTCCGCTATGGTGGAGGAGCGTTGACCCACCTGCCAGCAGCAGAAGCTGCAACACTTAAAAAATAAACTGATAATGAAGCCTGCTTATTATCGTTGAACTTTTCTCCATTCAATATGGGGGTGGGGCCATGGGCATTGCAAGCACGAGGGGAGTGGTAGGTGCACTGCTGTCAGTGTGCATGACGGTTTAGCCGGCTGGCGTAGGATGGCCAAGCTGTCACGTGCTCTGAAGCTGCCTTCAACCCAAGCTGTGTTGCTGGGTTGGAGGCAGCAGGCACAGGCTCACAGTCTCATTGGGAGCACATATTGAGGGTGGCCAGGGTAATCCTAAGGCTGCTCTCATGCTGTGAAAGCAGCATCAGGATTGGCCGCAGGGCACTGTGGGAATCTGTGCCTGCAGTAGAGCCAGAAGAGCAGAGATGCAACGGGATTCAGGTAAGTTTTTGTTTTTTTGTTTCATCCCCTCCCCTCCTGCCATTTTGCCCACCAAAAGCCGCAACTGGTATTTAGTGATACCAAAGGGGATGATGGACGGAGCGTTTGAGCAAATCAAACACTCACTCCCAGTCAACTGATCTGGGTTTAATCCATCATCATTCTTTAGCTCACTCCACCACCCCAGTTCAGACATGGCCATATGCAAATCAGTCTGACCTTGTGTCTCATGGGAACAGTCCAGCCTGAACTGCCAAGCCATGTCTTCTCTGGACCGGAAACAAGCATCTTGGGACCATTTTCAGGTTCATAACCCTCATCAGCCAGGCTATCTTGAATACAGTGGCAAAGTGAGCAAGGGACCCACGTCCGGGCATACCCTGCCAACTTAGAGTGAACAAGGCGATACCAAAGGGGATGATGGCCAGAGCGTTTGAGCAAATAAAACACTCACCCCCAGTCAACTAATCTGGGTTTAATCCATCATCATTCTTTAGCTCACTCCACCACGCCAGTTCAGACATGGCCATATGCAAATCAGTCTGACCCTGTGCCTCATGGGAACAGTCCAGCCCGAACTGCCAAGCCATGTCTTCCCTGGACCGGAAACAAGCATTCTATTTAGGTCACAATATATATGTATATTTAATATCAGGCAATTATCTGACAAAATATTCTGGTGCCATATACTGAATCAGCAACCACCAGATTTTTAAACTGTGGCCTTTTGGGTGGACACAGTTTCCTGCAACACATGCGTTATCCCTCTTGAATTACTTTTACCACAGATCAATGAGTAACGGCTACCTCTTTCCGCTTGAACTCCACCACGGCCTCTGCGGTGTCAGTGCCATTGAGAAGGAAGGGTGGGGAGTCGTCCTCGTCATAGACACTGACCAGGAAGGGCTGAACCACCTCAGTCTCTCTGGAACCCTCTTGCACCGTGCACTGCACCATCATCTCATAGACTTCTCTCTGTTCACGGTCCAGAATCCGCGATACTCTGACCTCCGACGACTCCTCATTGAAGGAAAATGGGAATCCTTCCTCTGAAAATCAATAGAACCAGGTGAAACAGAAAACAGTTGTCAGGGCACCAATGCATTCTATTTTTTTAATCAATGTCACCCAGTGTGGATTTGTGGTGACAGCTCGGCACACTAAAGAAGAAATATAGCAACATAACAACCAATGGTCATGGTTTTATAAAAAACTAAAGACTGCATTCACCATCTTGCACAGTTTTCGAAATCACAAAATATGCTAAGATTTCATATCTTCAGTAGCAGGGTTCTGCACAATAAGGACAGCAAATGAGAAAGATGACCTGGAAAGGCATTGTGGGAAATGGTCACAGTGACCACGAGAAATTCACAATATAAAGTCCATCGGCAATAGTCATACTCCATAACATGCAGTGGCACAGCAGTGTGGCTGGATAAGAGACTGTCATAGGTCACGTTGAAGGTCAGAGAGGACGAGTGACGTGTTTGAGGAGCCCAGTGGCACACAGACTGAAAGCATTCTTGTTCTACTGAACCTGGGGTCCCTTCACAAGACCAAAGGGCAGAAATGAATATGCTGCCCGTTTTCAAACTGTGTCCAATTGAGTAAAATGCCTATCTTAGCCACAACCTGGCATTCTTCTTGAAGTAACACTCAAACGTCTAGTAATCCTGGTTTGCACAAAAAAACTGGGATCCAGTTTTATTTATGAATGGCAACTGCTAATTTCAGATCTCACCATAATCCAACACGTGACTGCATAATCATCTCCCAAACCTTGTGAAGTCAGCTTCAATTTATTCTGCTCAACTCAAAGCTTATGAATCCACCAAACACGTGAACTCAGCAAGCACAATGCAAAGTTGTCAATGGATTGATTCAGATAATAAGAATTGGACATGCTTAATTTTTAGAAAAAGTTGTGTAAAGTATTGTCCTACACCCCCTGACTCAACAATTCCTTTTGATTTGTCAGCATGGGATAAAAACCAAGCCAATTGTTGAGATGTCAATTCAGGCCTAATCTCGATTGCACGCTCCAACATGTCGCTCAGAGATTCTGCAGCCTCGGGAGTGAAACTTTGATCTGAATGTTAGTGCTAAATTCCTGACAGTCACCTTAATAAAAGTGTACATTGACAACTAAAGCAAAAACAGCAGTTACCTGTTCTGAATAACACAAACATGGGATGGAAAATTCCTAAGGGCAATTTCGTGGAAATAAAATTGGTGAAAAATGCATGGTACATCTATTTTGTGTAGATTACTTTTTGTATTTATCCCAGATTTTATTCTCAGTCGCCACAAGCTAACAGCACATGTGCACATTTTAAGGGTGAGTAATTAGCACTCAGTAATCAATTGCCATTAGAGCAAAAACAGGGGCATAAGTCATCAGGGCCGGACTGGGAACCAAAACCGGCCCTGGCAAAGTGCTTGCCCCCCCCCACCCCGCCTCCCCACTCGGGGGGGTTGGGGGTGCCGCCGAGCTCTTTGCCGGGGCTGGTTTTCGGCTGATTTTGTTACAAGGTCGATTTTGCAGCTATCCCTCTAACAAAAACGGCCCCCAGGGGCCCAAAACCGGCCCCCACCCGTGCGGCGCACCGGGGGATTGCCCGGTGCCCGATACGGCCAGTCCGGCCCTGTAAGTCATCTGCATCTAATTTTGCACTACCACCTACCTGTCAATGATTACAAAGAGCATGTCTCTGCATGTAAAAACCATGCTTGAAAAATGTAAAGTGATGTCTCTTGGATATTCTAAAGTAGATTCCACCCAGGGCCGGCTTTAGCGCTGGCGGTGCCCACTGCAACAATGTTTGTTGGCCCACCCCAGTTACCACCTCTGGCACAGATTCCCTCACTACCTCATTCTGCAGCTGCTGTACTTTTCTCATAATATATATTTACGCCACTTGCTGTATAATATATTTGCTGCATAATATTCAGACTGCAAAACATTTTTTTTTAGATCAAATAGATCAAAAGTAATTGAAAGAGCCACACTTTGTGCTTCTAACTGGCAGATCCTTTGCAAAGAATAATTGGTCGTCTTTCAGTGGCTGATTGTTGTATTCAGGAGTGACATTATTGCAAAGGAGATGAGAATGTTGCTTATGCAATTCTAATACATTTTCTACACAATAGCAAAAAGATACTGCACAAATGTTCTGCCTTATGCCGCATAATTTGTCGTTTCCCGCAAAATAATGTAGTGAACTCTAAACATAATTTTGGCTTCCCTTGCCGCATATTTCCAGTGGTCAAGACTGTACTTGACCTGAGCCCCTCTTTTCTTTTAACTTTTCTACTTCCAAAATAGATTTTCTATATGAGTCCTAAACAGTTTTCTCCTAGCTGGCTTTCTCGATAGTAATTTTAATACAACAGACAAAACTAAATAATAAATAAAAATAACAAAACGAAATCACGGATGCACAGTGCCATTATCGTAGCACGTCAGCTTGTCCTGTGAAGTTATATGAACTCTACCAAAAAAAAATGTAACAGAATACAGCATAGGACATGGTAACAAAACACACCAGGTACACCATTACATTACACGAAAGCAGACATTAAAAATTGATTTGTAAAGAGGTTGCCTACTTATCAAAAGCCTGTAGGACAGACTGACATTCTGGCACTGGCCCTGGATGGGCGGCCGATGGAATCTGTGAAAGGTGGTTGGCGGCCGGTTCTCCTTTATGGTGAAGGAGAGGTCTGTCTTGGTGAAGCAGAGGTCTTCCGGGATCAGAGAGCTGCAGGGGGGCATCGTGGCATTCTTGATGGTGAGGGACACCGTGGCCGAAGGTTCAAGAGCGCAGTCCTTCTCTTTGAAAGGCCTGGATAGGACGACCACTTTGAATTTTATCATCGTAGGTGAATTTCCAGGAGCTGTGGAGGGGAGAACATGGTATTTATTTTTATTTTTAAAATGGCAGCAATATGTTAAATGAGATTGGGCACAATGCGATCATATCTTAAAACAGCCCTTCCTAACAATTTGACTTCTGGAATCACTCCTGGAAGATGGATGACCCTCGACCTATACTTTTTTCCTAAGATTTGAATTGCAAAGCAATGCACAAAAATACAGAAACAAGGATACATCAAACCAATAAGCAAATGATGAAATATTTTATTTAATGCACAAACAAAAACATAAAAACGTTGTAATTTGAATTTTAATTCGTAGTTTGGAGCTTATCAAAATGTGATTTTATTTCTAACCGATAAAGCGATATACTAGACAACATCATTTTAGTTTGTCTATTTGATCCAAATTCATGCTGTCTTTTTGTTGTTCAAATGAGTCCACCAGTCATCCACACTAGACTCTGCTGTTCTTGTGCTACTCCTACGAATCCAGCAGATATTATGAACTTGTTAATGCTATTTAATTTTCTAAATAGTTTACCCCCTTAACAAATAGTGTTGTACACCCGATTAAGAACGAGTTTTTAGACTAACACCACAAAGGAGATTGCTGCAGTACTCATTATGGCCGCAAGATGGTAGACTATGCGAAGCGAAGTGTTTTAGATTAAAATCTAATAATCTAATTTGCCGAATTCATTCTCACTTTTTAAAAATGGGTTCAACTTTGCACTGCAATTGAATAAAGAGCTCGTTACCGCTGGTGATGCATTAAGGCGCTTTTTGGAGAGTGGTACAAAAGGGGGGTGGTGATGGATGGAGCATCTGAACCAATCAAACACTCACACTCAGTCAACAGATCTGGGTTTAATCCATCACTGTTCTTTAGCCAACTCTGCCACCCCAGTTCAGACATGGCCATATGCAAATCAGTCTGACCCTGTGCCTCATGGGAACAGTCCAGCCCGAACTGCCAAGACATGTCTTCCCTGGACCGGTAACAAGCATTCTATTTAGGTCACAATATATATGTAAATTTAATATCAGGCAATTATCTGACAAAATATTGACAAATAAGGCATGGCTTGGCAGTTCGGGCAGGATTGTTCCCATGAGGCACAGGGTCAGATTGATTTGCATATGGCCATGTCTGAACTGGGGTGGCAGAGTGGGCTAAAGAACGGTGATGGATTAAACCCAGATCTGTTGACTGGGTGTGAGTGATTGATTGGTTCTGGTGCTCCGTCCATCACCACCCCCTTTTGTACCGCTTTTTGGAGAGTAGCACACTACTACAAAACCCAAGGTTAGTGATCAATTGCTGGTTATTGGGATTAGTCTTGAGCTGTCAAGGAAACCATTCCATGCATTTGCTCCATTGTTTTTGCAGCCGATTAAATTAGTAGGATTTATGAAACTTAAAGAACTCGTTGCGATGCTGTATTTATTGTAGTGTTTGTGGCTTGCACAGCAAATAGGCTGTTACATAAGTAATCGACTCAGGCTCCATAAGAAAATCCACCCACGCCTGATTGTGAATGCAGTACTCTGACGAAAAGTTAAACCATAGAATGGGTATAGTTCAGGTAGACCTTAAAACTATGGGGCATATTATCAAGAACGGCGTTAAAATTATAGCAGGAAACTGCTGTTAAAGTGGCGTTAATGGGCTTGATAATATGCCCTTGAGAATTCCCGTAGAAGCCCATGCACACACCAGAACCTGGGCTTCTATGGGAATTTACAAGGGCATGTTATCAAGCCCATTATAGCCGCTTTAGCTGCAGTTTCTTGTCGCTAAAGAGGTGATAATTTTAAAGCCGTTCTTGATATTATGCCCTTAAGTGACAAGTTCTCAGAAGACTCACAAACCAGTCCTCAGAGAGTGACTAAAGTTATGCAAATGATGCACACTGCTTACATTCTTATGAGAGTACACTGCCTTCCAATAATGGCATTATTCAAACTTAACCCCTTCTACGCTCATGACGAGCTCAGCTCGTCATGAGGTACACCTCTCGTACACTCATGACGAGCTGAGCTCGTCATGAACCGCGGGTTTTTACAATCTTCAGCGCACTGCGGTAAATCTGACCGCGCTGATGGTGTTAAAAGCCTCATTGGAGGTTCTAAAGTGTATTACACAACAACAATTTTTTTGTGTAGGCTGGAGGAGAATAAAGGACATATTTATCATAGGGTTGCGCCACTTTTTCATTATACAGCAGGATGCATAAGTGATGTAACCCTTAAGTTTGATTTATCAGGCCACGCAAGGCCACCTTGCATGGCCCTGAGTGGCTTGATAAATCCAGAGTAACGCAACGCAGTGCAAGATGCTGCATTGTGCTACTCTGCCCTGGGAAGGTGTTTGATGTTGGAGCATGGGTGTTCCCAAGCTCCATCCATGGCTTCTGAAGCATTCTCAGATTCATCAATACTGGTAGACCTGGGAATGCATCAAAATACTACGCCTTCCCAGGAGAGGCGTAACGAGGAGAAATATTTGTATTTCTCTTTGTTGCTTTCTCTTTCTTTGTGTGCTGTAGTAGAAATGAGAAAAATGCCTTAGCGGTTGTTTTTGTGCAGGACGTTGTCCCTTACTGCACAAAAACAATTCTGCTTTCAAAGCAGGCACCCTTGCACCATGGTGTAAGGGTGCCTGCTTTGGTCCTAGCCAGCCCATTGTACACCAGCACTGGGAAAAAAGAGGAATTTGTTTTATTATGTTAAATACAGTGCATTCCTGTCCTTTCCCTGTTACGCAGGTCAGCGCAGCAAGATGACTTACTGTGCTGCATGATTTTTTGGTAAATATCTGCTAAGTAATTTGCCCAGAATTACAGGATGTTGACCCAACATCGAGGTTCGAACATGGCTCTCCAGCTCCAAATCGGCCTCTCTGGCTATTACGCCGAATGTTTCCAACCTTTTTCAATGAATGGATAGATTCAAGCTAGCCAGTTAGTAGCCAGTGCTCAACCAATAAATGCATTTAAAGGAACCAAAACCAAACACTGAAATATATTTAGGGGGGGCAAACTGCCTGGGAATCAATGTTTGTATGAAACGGGAGAGGAGTTGGCCTAAAGGCCAGGGCGGTTGACCTCAAACCTGGGGAACCGAGTTTGAGTCTCAGCATGGACGCGCAACATCCTGTGAATCTGGGAAAATCACGTAATCTCCCTGTGTCTAGCAAAGATGAATGTGTCCTCATGTAACGAACTGGTGCTCGTGTAAAGCGCTCCAAAACCTTCAGGTCAAGTTCGCGCTATATAAAACTCCATTAAAAAAAAAAACTTACATTGTCACTTGGATAGTGTTAAAGCCCCCCTAATTTCATCAAATGGTTTAAACATGCCTCCGTCCGAACTAAATTGCCTCCCAACATGATTCTACCTAATTTGATCTTTTACAGTTCTGAGGGTACAAGCACTATGGGTGACCATTGCTTCTCATCCCTTTGTAAATTAACTCAACAAATATATCCCATTGTCCAGCACTTTACCATGTGTACATGGAGTTAGGGGTGCTTGGCCCAGAATCACACTGTGAAATCGGATTATTAAGATTAGGGTTGCTCGTTGCCCCTTTTCCGTTAAAACACAACTCCTCCCTCTGATATAGTAAACTAGGTGGCAACCTTGATAAACAGAAAAGAGTATTTAATCTAGTGATCCCAGCAAAAAAGGTTTCTGCCTACTCAATTATTGCCAAACTAAACTTCACTGCCAGCTACTTGCCACGTGATGGCAGACTAGGACCAGGGGTGAAGCGCAGCACTTACTCAGAGAATAAAAATCTCTCCAATCCAGACTCCTGTTGAGGTAGACGATGCCAGTTCGTTCTCCAATTTGCAGCCAGTCGCTGGGTATGAAGCGATTCTGGCACAGCAGAAAGTGTGGCACTTCCGTGGGCACTTCTCGCAGGGCACGGATGTACAGGAGAGGGCTGCCCGCAGGTTGATCCATATAAACATTCTCCGAATATGTCCTCCTTGGTATGTAAAGACCCAGGGTGACTGTAGAAAAGGGAAGATAAAAAGCAAATGTGTAGTAGATTTACTGGGAGCGAATGTAATTGATAAGGTAAAACAGAGTTTTTTTTTTTTAATGCCGTGTGGATTTTGAACTATTTCTGCAGGTGAGTATAGAGAGAGTTCTCAGCGGTACAGTCCAAAACTGGATTGGTTTGGAAACAAGTATTGTGACCTCTACGAAGACCTAATTATGTTTAGAGGACCAGTACTGTGTCTAAATCTGTCCATTGTACAAATGTTCCTGAAAAGAACCTGCACACACACTGTGAACATAAATGTAATGCAAGTTTAGAATTTTTACACAATTTCACACGTGACATATAATACAAAAACACACTTAAAACAGTACGGGAAATAAAGTAAGTTAAGAAGAAAGAGTTGCTTGCTTTCCTGATGCCTCGTCTCGGAAACATGCCCAGAAAACAACCCAGGAAGAAAAGAGATGTATGTATTCCAAAACCGAAATAGAGAATTTGAAAATACTGCTAATTGCCTTCTATATTCAACAGAAGACCTCCATAAGTTATGCCTAATTGGAGTGCCAACAACACGTGTGTGTGTGTGTGTTTTTTCTTTCTTTGCAGGAGTGGAACACGTATACTGATATAGGTGAAACCAAGGTGAAACCCAGCATGTTGCAGTGTCAAAAACGATGAGTGTTTTTTTAAATTTATTTTTATAGCGCATAATGCAAGCTAAGCACCCTTTAGGTCCTTGTGTGATATTTGCCTTGTACACATTTCAGGACTGGTAATATCAGGACCCAAAGTCATTTTCAGAAGTGCAAGCTTTCCGCCTTCAACGGTGTATCACAGCTGTCCAGTCATGACAGACTAGAGTTCTGATTCCATGCTCATTCAGAAAGTGGTCTCTCTGCTGAAACTGCCAGTGAATTAATTGTCATATTTTAACAATGATAACTGTTTAGTATAAGAATATTGTATGCTTTTTAAACTTGTGCTTTTATGGTATTTCTTACCGAAATAAAGATTTTATGATGATGATGATATTTAATGTGCATTAATTGCGAAACCCTTTAACGGTATTGAATGCTTATACTTGTACTTTATGTTAACAAGGACTCCATGAAAGTCCCTGGACTCCTGACGCAGCCCTGCCCCAAATCCCGCAGCAGCCTACACAGGGTGACTAATTCATACAAATGGATATAAAATATTTCCAGTGTAGCTTTGACATTAGTCACCAATTGTGTTATCAAAGACGTTGCGTCAATTAATCCCACCGAAAAATCACAAAATGGATCAATGTATTAAATCTAAACATCAACAACTTAAAATGTAAGCAAAAGTCAAATGTAGAGATCTTTGTTCATCAGCTTTCGGAAGTATGTGTGTTTTCATTCAAGGGACGTAAAAAATTGTTAATTTAGGTCAAAATAGTAACAGGTAGCAAGGTATGTCTTCAGAATTTCATTATTATTATTAGGGGTATTTGTAAAGCGCATGGTTACGCAGAAAGCGTGTCCTCGCGCTGGAACTGGGGCTTAGAAACAGAAGGAGGGGGAGGCCTAATTAACTTTGAAAGAGGTGCCTTTTAAGTTTCTTTCGGAAACTTTCTTTCATGCACTGTGATTCAGACCTTCTATGCCCCCCACAAAACATATATATATGTCTCCACCACATTGAGGCTGCAGACGGCCGGCCACTGAAATTGCATTAATGTCAGAACTCTAAGATTCTCCATTGACTCAAAGGCTGCCCAGGTTTGGTGATTGCTCAGGACGCCTCATCATTACATGCACTAAAATGCCTCTTTCCCTCCATCGGGCATCAGGCGGGCCGCCAAATTCTAGTAAGAGAAATCAATTAGTCCTCCTTGGCCTAGGTCAACCCACTGTTCCCTGGACTGCCGAAATAAGAAATCACACACCTCTAAAACATCCAAAATTCCCTACCAGGAGTAGTAAGAGCTACAACTTCCACTCACAACTTCCACTGTACAGAAATTCAATGAAGGCACCCCTCTGGCTCCAAGCCAACCCTGAATGCAAGCAACAAAAAGCCCCAAAATTAACCAGCAGCAAAATAAAAAAGCAATACCCTTGGGCACTCCTGATTTTCTTTCAACAAAGGTCGTCTACTTCAAACCTCTAGAGCACGAGGCTCCTAGGGAAAAAAACAGATAGTTTGAATTTGAGGAATTCTGGACACTGCACTCACTACCTGAGATAATCCACATTTCCACCAGGCAGCTCTCATTCTAAACTGTATCGGAAAATTACCTTTACGAACCTCTGTTGTGTTCACTTCAGAAAAAGCACATTGAGGCAGAGCAGTTCACATAACAGTGCACTGTAAGTCACTTCAGCAGCCATGTATGCATTAATGAATGAAATTAGTCATTCATTTACGTCACACACGACTCTCATTCTAATTACTGTTTGCCAATCTCACACTGAGGCCTAGCCTGTAATCTCACTCTCAGAATTAGACTACAATGTCACTGAGGACTCTACTCCTGTATGTATCACACAAAGGTCTGCACTTCAATCTCATACTGAGACACAGGCTGCAATGTCACACCAAGGACAGGGCTGCAATGTCACACTCATGACTGGACTCTCACGCAGAGGAACAGACTGCAACATCACACTGATGACTAGAGTTTAGCCGAAACACTTAGGACTGGGTTCTAAAATCGCACACTTTGAACTGGTCCCTGAACTGACACACTTGGGGCTCACACTGAGGATTGTCATTCAGCACTTTGTAGTAGAATGTGGGAACTGGATAGTTGGGTAATGGCAATGCCCTGTATACAGCCACCCTGCAACAAGAATCCACTATGGATTGTTGGTGTTTCATGTGAGTTTTCCGTGGTGGTCAGAGGTCAGATCTCTAACTATCTTGATGGTCTTGCAAAGAAGTAGCACTTTTACACTTGTTGGTATGAATGCACATTTTGCCTTAGCCATCTTCGAATACCTTAGATGTAAAATATGTACACTGGGCAGTTCCGGCGCATATATATCTGCCTCATTCTCTCATAGAAGGGGGTGATGAAGTCCATGCATGTCAAACACACACACCAGTTCAAATAAGGCAGCCCTGCGAGGCATAGGGCCGTTGAAGAATGTCTCCAGCTTGCATTGCAATGCTGACATCTTAATCTGCTCCTGTAAATTCTCAGCAGTGGTGCATATAGTAGCAATTCTAACCCTAATTTGTGGGTAGAAATTCTCGCCTGGTTTCTACTGCCCACTGCACCCCTTATTGTTCTTGTTGTTGCTTTTCTCCTTGTTTGATTTGTCTTCCATTTTAGCACTAGAAAGTTCTTTGGGTTTCAGTGCTCTTTAAAAAATAAGTAAATAAATGTGATTTGATGCATTGCCATATGAGGCTGACAATGGCCCGTTCGCCATATGAGGCTGTTAATGGCCCGTTTATGCCAATTGTGCTTCAATCGGTGATTCTGATGAAGTCGTGGGAGCCAACTGACATGAGAAGGAGCTTGGCTCATTGTAGCCAGTGTGTGAAGCAAGTGCATGCCCACTGCGCTTGGGTGTATTGAGGTTCTGCATGAATCTGGGAGCGAATAAAGAGCCTTCGGTCCCTGATGTGAATCAGCATATCCAGGCTCGGTAAATATGACTGCCCATTTTGAAGAGCATTTTCCCCTTACAAACTTATGATAATAGTTTAGGGACCCAAATCTATGTCTGCAAATAAGTGCAAACACTGAAGTAGAAGTACTAATTACAAACCTATTTCTTGTTCCCACGATGCACTTTATAGTTAGAATGTATGACACAGAAAGAGCAAAGTAATTTTTAACTGTGTACTTTTTAACATACAAATGTAAAAAAAAACGCAGGAAAGTAAAAGCAATTCAAATTGTCAACATCATTTCTTTTCCTCTTATTGTGTGATTTTGTGAATTTGCATAGCTGTCAAGTGCCACATGTCACATGTTGCGCCACCAGCCCGATTTAGCATCATAGTCCCCAGGACTTTGAAATCTTGTACTTCTAATTGTGGCTTTACCGTTGTGACTGTCCTCTTATAAAGCCATAAATGCAAATATGCGTTTGGCCATAAATCCTAGAATGAGTGAAAGTGCCATACTAAATCAACTACCCGAGTTACTCCAATACACATGTATTCTTACCTGATATTTAGTATCATGTTTCGCATTTGTGAAAAAATGTATTCTCTAACATACGTTATATCATACAAAAAATAACGTGAAACTGCTTGCTCGTTCTTTGTCTCCGGGGCAGCAAACCTTTAGCTCCCAGCCAGCCAATGCGATTAGTTCCACTCACAATTACACAATGATCAACAATCAAGGGAATGAATTTGTCCTTTTTTTAATAAGTGCAAAGTTTCTCTAAAGTGCCATGGTATTTAAATACCAAGAGGCAATGTTCTGCTTGATGTGTGCAATGTGGATGGACACGGGCATTACTGCGACGGGGGCTTCGGGGGATCGCTCTCTTCACGGGGACGAGCGGCGGAATCATACAGAGAGACGGACAGAAGACAAATCGCGCAGAGGTCACCGCCACTTGACCGCCCCACAGCTCCAACTTCCGCATGATCGATCCGGCATCTGTCGTATTCATTTGAAGCTGCGGGAGTTACCACACGGTCATATCACAGTTCGCACGTTAGAGAGACGAGCAGTCAGCAGCGAAAACCGCCCCGGGCCCCCAGGCGCCCTCTGAAGGGGAGCTGGAAAGAGCCCATCATCGTCAGAGATATGGAAGCTGACGTGATGTCAATGAACGACACCCCCGACGGGAACCTATCGATCCGGGACAATAATATGAGCCCGGCCGGAAAGATGAGCGGCACCTGGGATGGGACAGAAAGAGGCCCGAGTGACGACACGGAAACCGGAGCCGGCCCCCGGCCAATGAAAACCCGGCGCAAGGCCGCGCGCTGATCCATTTCATGCATTCATCGGGGCTGATAATAATAGGAAGTTCAAAGTAGTACATTTGACAACGATGTTGCAATCTAGTCTCTGCATGTAAAACCGAACACATTTATGCAAACAGGCGCTCACGAAGACAAAATACAAATGCACAGACTACATCATAAACATACATTGCTTGAATGCACAGGTACTGCCTGGTACAGAGTACCTACTGTACCTACCTGCACTTCTTTCATTTGAAAGGGAGATTTCTAGCACTTCAGCTCTTGCTAGAGGTGTGTGCACCAGTAAATAAAACGAGGAGTCCAGACACAGCTCAACCAAGGGTATGGCTTGGCTCAAAGAGGCGGTAAACGAGCTAGTCCTGAAAATGTTTCCATTATATATGCAACAAACATTATGTAAAATATGGTAAAGTCTCTTCAAAATGTATTCAGGTGTATTTAACATGCTGAAGCTTTGATGTTTATATGTCATATTACACCACTGCACAAAAGGCACCTATTAAAAGTGATAGTTTGTAAATATGAACTTAGAGCTACAGCCCTGGTGGCAAGTCAGTTGTCAAGTGCACCATGCATGTGATCCACATTGTTATATGTAGGGCAGCATTATAATCTTTAAAACCAAACAATAGGTGTTTGCACATCTGGTATTCTGAACTCCAGTATTTAAAGGTAGTTCTATATGCAATAATTAAGAAAAAGAAAGATCCATCAAATGAAATATTTGCTATAGATCGCACTAGTATTTTAAGCATGAATGTGAGGATACAGCCCAGGTTTGTGGTTTCATTGTATACAAAGCAGCCAATAAGAAGGTATCTATTTGTCTCTCCTTTTTACCTCAAATGTTAATGCTTTGTATTAGACTGTTTGTGCATGAGGGCAGAGGAGGGTGGCAGGCAGAAGCCACATGAGCTCGGCTCGTTTTGGGCTTGAGCTTCCAAGAGGACCTCCAGTTGAGCCAGAGTCAGGCTTCTGGCGAGCTCGGCTCGAGTTTTCAGAGGTTCAACCACCTCTAGCTTTTTTGTAATAATGTTTATAGGAGAGTGCTATCACTTCTCAGTACCAAACAGGTACTCTGGATTAGTGAGAACCTGCACTTCTATATTTCATTTCTATTTAAAGCCTTAAGGGACTTCAAATTCACCTGTTACAATACTTGTATCTCAGCCCCTCATAGTGTGCCCGTGCTTAGACAGAGGCCTCTTGAGGTTGTTCTAAGTATTCCATCCTAGAGGGAAATATGTTTCTGTAGATTCCTGTGGAAAACGAGTTCCCAGCCACCCAAAACAGGACGTGTATAGACAGTGGTTGCTTGAGGTGGGTGGGCGAATTGCACACTGGGAAGATATATATTTGCAGTACCTATGCGACTGCAAACTTAAACTGCCAGAAATGGACTCCCTTCACCATTGTTGAACTAGTATCTCCATGAATCACTGTACACTTTATTATTTTTAATTGTAATATTCTTCACATTCGATGTCTATTTCATAAGTACTGTCTTTCGTTTATTGGAATATAACATCCTTCATTACTATGATGAGCATATAGCCCTTGCCAACAAACATGAATAAAACTGAGCAATAGTACATGAGTTATATACATGTATTACACTTATTAACCCTTTCCATTCTTTTGTCGGACGTTTTCCGACGCAAGCACTACCTTCTGTGTGCTGCGCACGACCGTTGGCCGACACAGCCCCGCCCACTTCGTAGAACGTCCGCACCGCGGCAGAATGTCCACCCCGGTAAACAGTTAATTTATCACTGTTTACCCGGTGCATGTTTACTCACTTTCATCACAGTATGACACAGTTGATGGCAATTATAAAATCTTTTTTGTTTGATTGGATCAAGGCACTTCAGGGTGGCAGGTCAACAATAGAAGGGAATGCAGTAATAGCATGGCCCATCGTTGTGATCTCTCCCAGCCAGGCCCAGGTTTCTATCAAACATCCTTATTCTCCCAGTTTCCACCTTTGGCCACAATTTTGTTTCCAGTATCCTGTTCTGAGTGGTAAGGGTTCAAGATTCTTTCCAGGACAATGCAATTTGCCTTTTATCTATCAACATAGCAAGGCCAATAAACCTGCATTTTACTTTCATGTGTTTAGGACATGGCATAAGCCCTTAGAAACGTGTATTGGGAACTTGGAGACCCTCATTTCCCATAATGTCAGTCAGCGTGTATGTGACTGTCTTCAAGGAAGTCCTAAACTTTGGGCACACCCAAACTATATGAAAGAATGCGTCATCATCTGGGGGCGCTAGAGGGTGCACAAGCAAGATGGCCACTCTTGCGTGAGGATCTTGCCGCCCAGGATGAAACATCATTATCTTGCCCCATCCGTCCGAATCGAGCAGTTAAACTGAGTGGCAGAAAAGTGGAAATCCTGCCGAGCAGCTAGAACAGAGCAACATATGTAAATAGCACAGCACCACAGAGAAAAATCAGTGTGACCGCATTATCTGCAGTGAATCTGGATTGCCCAACATGGCGGCGGCCAGGATGAAGCTGCACCGATGAAGAAGGCACACCAAACTGAGTGCTATCGATACCGTATGTGAGCGGCATACCGACGACAGTCCCTGGGGACACATCTGTGACCGACCTCGGCTGGGAGTGAGAGAGAGGAGGGCAGGCAGGAGCCAACAACTGTGTTGAAGGGGAGGATGGGGGCGCAGTGAAGAAAACTTCAGGTGACCCTGCAGCGAATGCCTGAGCCTGCCCGAATGAAGTACAGCATGGACAACCAGTAAGTGCCACGGCTGCCCCCCCCGCGTACATCTGAAAGGCTCCGTGAGACATTGAGAAGCCCAGGGGACATTAAAATAAAGTGCACGCTGCAGGGGTGTCACAAAACAAAATACGAGTAGGCCCCATGTGCACGGCCTAACTACCATAGGTGAATCCTCCCTCCAAAACCCCCCAAAAAAAGAAAGGCCACACCAGACAACAGCATGCTATAGAGCCAGAACTACACAAAGAGCTCACAAGCACTACAAGACAGTCCCTCAATACAATAGCACGCGCATAGCCTAAAGGTAGAAGAATGACTGAGCCTACAGTGAGGGAAAAAGCAGCGAGGCCTACGCCTGGATTGCGAAGCGGCCGAAACATGACAACACAACTCCACAGACATAAAAGAGGTGTTAGGTCAGGCGAGGTGGGCCTCCACATCTCCCTTACTTGGAGACTGGGAGACAGAGTGACACGATTGGCTCAACATAGCGAGTGCACCCCCATACGCGCAGCACAACAGTGAGACAGCACAACGACGAAGTCTCAACATGGGAAAGAGTGACGGCAAACAGACAAAATTGCAGTTTGAGGCCAGATAATCAGTACGGGGGCAAAACAGTGAACAAGAGGACAATATGACCTAAAAGAAATACTACTCACTCTGAAAGCAAGCCTCACCTCCATCACATCTAAAATGGATGACATGAACGCGCGGATGGACTCGATAACCCATAAGATTGACCAACACAATGGAAACATCACGGAAGCAGAACACCGTATATCAGAACTAGAAGATACGGATAGCGCCCAAAAAGAACATCTGCTGAACATGGACCGCTTACTGAAGGTCATAGTGGCTAAGAATGAAGACTTAGAATCGAGATCATTGCGCAATAAAATCAGAGTATTAGGGTTGGCAGAATCCACCAACACTGGGAACTGCGACTATCTGCCTGATAAAATTGTTCTCGGTTGTTGCCAAGCTGCGGCAGGGTATGTGTCCCCACAGTTCCGCACCATACATAGTAGCACCCCTCGCCTGTGCCTTGTAAATCTGGATGAGTGGCCCCAGCGGACGGTATGTGGAGCCGTTCATCATCCTGGTAATACCCCCTGTGGTCTGTACCAATTTAAGATTAGCCCTATTCTGGTGTGGTCCCCAAGTCATAGATTCATTGAGAGTTACACCAAGATATTCAAAGGTGGAAACTCTCTCAAGCCGTGAGCTCCCAATAACGGATTCGGCCGCAGTTTTTGCCTAGGGTTCAGCACCATAAACTTAGTTTTGGTTGCGTTGATTTCTAGACCCCTGTCGGTACAGAAGGACACAAATGAGTCTAGGACCCTCTGTATCCCCATAGGAGTTTTGGACAGCAGCAGGGTGTCATCCGCAAACATAATTGCAGGCACCCTGCTGCCGTTCAATTTAGGGGCGTCAGTGTATTCAATGGCATTTAGATGGGCGATTACCCCGTTGACAAAGAGGCAAAACAGGGTTGGTGCCAGCACACAACCCTGCCTAACCCCTCGGTCAACGGGGAATCTGTCCGTTAGTGCCCCGGACCTCCCACACCTAACTCGAGCATAGTTGTTTTGGTATAGTCTCTGTAGGATTATCAGGATGTCCGGTGGGACGCCCATCTCACCCAAAACACTCCATAGTTTCCCTCTCGGCACTAGGTCGAAGGCGGCACGGAGTCTAACTGTTATAAACGGTACATTCGCTCCTGAGTGGGTTAGAACAGGAGTGGCTTTTGGAATTTTGTGTTTTCATTTTCATTACTATGCGTGTGACGTTCAGTCAGTGTTATTGATTGCAGTGTATAACTTGGAGTGTTGTTCATAAACATGGTTTTTAAGCATCTGCATCTTTTATTTGGTAGGTAAATCTGTTTGGGTGGCAGGAAATGCGAGAATTCTAAATGTAGCCCGGTGGGCTGAGAGCGGAAAATGGAAGCATGGTTTCTCAGCAACAAAGATCAGGTGGATAGTGTCGGCCGACCTACACTGGAGTAGCGCGAGGCGTGTATTTCAGCAGTTATTGGACAGGGGTGATTCTCCACCAGACTTGTTAATTTTACATCTGGGGGGCGAGGAGTTGGTCCACTTGGAGCGTAGGGTCTTGCTACAGACAATGAGGGGCACGCTGGGCGATTTGAGCTACCTCTTGGGGCCGTGTGAATTATGGTAGTCTGAAATCACTCCCAGACTGCATTGGAAAAACGCTAGATCAGGGGGGCAGTGGAGACTTCCCGCAGACGAGTGAACAGGGCCAGGCGCAAATTCACTGAACAAAGGGGATTCGGCTTCATAAGGCACAGTTTGTTACATACCAAATGTACGGGCTGCTTCGATGAGGACGGCGTTCATCTATCAGAGGTGGGGATGGCCATTTTCCTGCTTGACCTATCAGAAGCTATGGGAGCAGCGGGTTGTAAATAGAGGAGAGATAAGGTGTGGGGGGACTCTGGGACGGCGGCTGCTGCACCCAGAGCCTTGGCGGAGTTACAGGGCGATCCAATACAGGTGGTATCCTCCAGTATCTTCCAATTGAAGAAAATAAAAAAAATTGCTCGCTTTTTTACCTTAGCAGCCCTCACACAGATTGTCATCTCCTTGGTTCTGTCCAGGCTGGACTTTTCTAACAGTCTCCATCTTGGCCTCCAAATAGGAGAGCTCAAACGTCTCCAGCTTGTTCAGAACCAAGCCGCCAGGCTTCTTCTGAATATACCCAGGAGGCAATCTATTAGATCTGGCCTTAAACAGCTACACTGGTTGCCAGTTGAGCAGCGTGTGGCCTTCAAGGCCGGGTGCATATTGTTCAGGTCTCTGAATGACTCTGGCCCTTTATTCATCAGAGATTTATTAAAAAAATACTGCCCCTCCCGTCATCTCCGATCTACTTATAAATCACTTTTGATCGTACCTCCATTTAAAAGGAAACGCCTTGGAGGCAGCTGTTTTGACCACCTTGCTGCTGGTCTTTGGAACTCTTTCCCCCTCCATATAAAGCTGAACGATAACATCCTCAGCTTTAGACAATCCCTGAAAACTTGGCTTTTCACCCAAGCTCACTACTGACAGCACAGCTCCTCTTACTGACTGCCTTGCCTGGTTCCTTTTCTATAGCGCCATGAAGCCTTCGGGCGTACGAGCGCTCAATAAATTCCAATTAACATTAACATTAACATTAACGGCGCCCCGTTAGTCCTTCGGGCAGTTGTGTACCTGAGCAACCGGGGGTTGCCAACGCTCCGCCCCCCCGAGGGGGGAGGGGCGTGAGTAGTGGGCGGACGAGGGGTTCGCCGGGGGAGGGGTTAGACCTTCCCCCCAAAACTGACAACGCCCCGGCGGTTAAAACCGCGGGGGTTATGGCTCATCAGGTGGGCGGGTCGCGAGAGGCGGCTTGCTCTGGATCTCCCATAAGATAACCCAACATGTTGGCATAATGTTTATGCTAATAAAACTGCAACAACTTTCTCCCTCAAATTGTGCTGTGTCGGTTATTGGTGGAAGGGTGTGTTGTATGAAGAAAGGTCTAGGTTTGGGCCGATATTGGCACTATGCGAGGCTGCCCCGGGACACCAAAGGTGGCCACCTACGAGGGCGGCCACCCTTAGTGCCATAGGATGGCACAGACCCCGAGCGGTCTAGTGGTTGGGGGGACCAGTGGTCCCCCGTGATGTCACTTCCTGTCCTGGGGGAGGGGATGCATGGCTATATAGCCTAGGGGGCGAGGGTCAAGCGCCCTCTTTGTTCTTTGCAGTGGCGAGTTGACCCTCGCCCCTGGCTGATCCCGCATCGCGGGTCGTAAAGACTGCCCGGCGTTTTCCCTCCCATCCACTTACCCTGCTCTTGGGCAGATCGGGGGGGGTTTGTTTAAACTAATGACTTGTCTTTGTGTTGCAGGCGGAGTTACAGGGCGATCCAATACAGGAAGGTACAGAAGGGTACCCTCTAGATGAGCACCAGAAGGGTGCGTGAGCGAATTATCCCCCAGGGAGATCCACGATGGATCCTGGAGGACCGACGGCGCCCCGTTAGTCCTTCGGGCGGTTGTGTACCTGAGCAACCGGGGGTTGCCAACGCTCCGCCCCCCCCCCGAGGGGGGAGGGGCGTGAGTAGTGGGCAGATGAGGGGTTCGCCGGGGGAGGGGTTAGACCTTCCCCCCAAAACTGACAACGCCCCGACAGTTAACACCGCGGGGGTTATGGCTCATCAGGTGGGCGGGTTGCGAGAGGCGGCTTGCTCTGGATCTCCCATAAGATAACCCAACATGTTGGCATAATCTTTATGCTAATAAAACTGCAACAACTTTCTCCATCAAATTGTGTTGTGTCGGTTATTGGTGGAAGGGTGTGTTGTATGAAGAAATGTCCGGGTTTGGGCCGATATTGGCACTATGTACGAGTGAGCGAAGATGGCGCCCACAGGACTACGAAACCGCACTCGGAAACAGGGGGCTGGGTACCACGATGCCGCTAGTCATCCGCTTGAACACCCGGTTGTGGCCCGGCCATCCCCCGAAGCACAATCCGGTCGGCTCGCCCCTCTGGGAGAGAAGACTGCCTCGACGAAGAAACTGCCTGCCTGTACTATCAGTGAGGTACGAATGCGGCCGGTGGGAAAGGAGTCCGTGAGTTAGACTAGTGGCCTTCCCTGCTGCTGAGCCCTTTCTGGGGATCTTACTCTCAGCTAAGGGATCTGCGGACACTGCCGCTTGCTGTGCGCCACTCAACTGCACGAAAATCACCCCTCCATAACTGTGGCAGCCCTGTTTTAAATGTTGATCAGGGAGCTTCTGCCTGTGCCGTCTTTGACAGCATCTCCCTATAGCCCTGAACATTCTGTGGCACTAGAACCGGGGGCCTCTGGTGGGCCCCTGTCCCATTGGAACCGGGGGCCTCGCGGGGCTGCACCAGCGTCCCTGTGGATGCCACAGTAAATGGGCTGAACGAAGAGCAGAGGCAGCTCAGACTAACAATGTACTGGTTCTGTCAAGAGCACCTATACCCAAAAACGCAAGAGATAGACCAAAAGAATGAGTTCAAGGAACTGAGGGAATTTTGGAAGATGCTTGGTGATTTGGGTGTGCTTAGAATAACTGCTCCCGTTGAGTATGGGGGAGCCGGCATGGGATCAAAGCATTATATAGCCCTGGGGTCGAGCATAACCATAATCCATCCTCAACCTAACATAACAACTGTAACACTTATTCAAGAAATAAATACAAAACACAATCTGTAGGGGCAGATTAAGAATCCTAAACAAGAGAAGAAAGCTTTGCTATTAGGTCACGCCCCTGCTGACCCCCCTGCTGTGGCTTATTCATTTCAATAACCACCCTTTGCGCATATATGAGTAAACCATTACCTGCCAAAGTTGTAGCATTTATATACACAACTCAGTACCATACCCAATTCCCATTGGATTTAGATACTTGCATTCTGGCCCAATGCTTTGGTTCACAAGGGTGTAACTGCTGGATCCTTTACGAGAGTGGCGCCATGGCAAGCAGTGCTACTGTCACGTGGCAAGCAGTGGCACTGTCCTGTGGTAAACAATACCAATGTCCTGCGATGAGTGTCTGACTTAATTTAATGCCTCAAACACTATCACAGTCCCAGTTCTGTTCTTCCGTCTGCTCTCCATTGTAGGTCTCCTTGCTCTTCAATTCCTCCTTGTATGACGCGAACAAGACCTGAGACTGGATCATTGGGTACGTGCTCTAGTGGGACCCAGTGATTCTGTCCAGTCCATATCGACTGCTGGATACATGAAGAAATGTAATCTGGTGGCATCTGTCACACCTTCAGTTGCACTGGAAATAGCCTCATAAAGTGGAATTGCAGATCAAGCAGCTTTTCACACCTTTAGGTGATCCCACCATAGAGATCCCGCCTTGACTCTGCAGTTTCAGCACAGCTGCAGCATGATCAGTGAAAACCAGTTCTATCTGTAACGCTGAAGGGTGATATCTCAATTATAATAGTTGAGACGTTTGGCATTGACAGACCTAGGTGGTACTTAAGTGGTACCTAATGCAGCAGGTCCTGCGTGCCCTTGCCATTGAAAATAATGATGCCAACTCATCTGGCACTAACCATCCACTCAGCCACTCTTTAAGGAATAATACCATACTCTGTCCTTCCTTTCGTTCGGGTATCGCCAAAGTTCATATACTTTTTCGTCATACCCTCTTTCAGAATTATCAGCATTAAATTCTACAAAGTGAAGTCTGTCATAAAAAATAACCAATTACTTCAGGAGTTCTACAGTTTCAGTCATCATAGGCAATAATTTAATTTCTACCACTGTCACTCTTTAGCCATCTTTCTCTGGTCCATATGTATTAATTCTCCATCTAACACACCATTTTGATATTGAATTCCTGCGCCGTTGGCATTTCTTCAATGACCAACAGTATTTTGTTTAATCTGTTCGAGGCTGCAGCAGACACATACTCCCTGAGTTCTGGGACCACAGAGCCGTCCCCTTTCGTATTCTGATTCACAGGTGTTTTATTCTGAGGTGGCACACGGCGGGGTGCTTTGGGCCTCCTCATTTTTTGAGGCAGTCACTCAGGTTATACCTTCAGAGTATGAGATAATGTATTCTGGCTTCATTCACTCCATCAGATGGATGTATAGTAGCTCCAGCCATTTCAGGAAATGCTCCCCAATGTACATGTGTCTTAGGGTTTTGTACATGTATTCCCACTCTACGGTATCAAACGCCTTCTCTGTGGCCCACCAACCTCACTGGTAGCTCCTCATGAAGTTCCAATAATGTGGAATGCAACCACCTTTCTTTCTACTTGATTAAGGTTCACCAACTTTTTCAAAAGTATTCATAGCAGGGCAAACAACATTTGAGAATGTTTTAAAGGTATCTGTTAAGGGTTCGAAGTATATAGGTCACCAAAGATTTAATCGAAGATTGAATCTTAGTTGGTGTCTGAATAACAAAGTACTTCTTGAATACAAAAAAAGTATTTGCCTATTACGTAGCCAAAAAAGTATTTGCATATGAGGTAGTCATTTTCACAGTAAAGCATATATGTTACAATATAATACTTGTAAACAATCCTCATCAAACGTCCCATGAAAAGGCATAAGTACAGACGTTGTAAATTGACAAATGTCATCCAAGGGGGTTAAATGTTAAGGGTAGGAAGTAGAAAACTGTACGCTAAGGGTAGGACGTAGAAAATGGTGCATTTGATGTTTTCATATATAGAAGAGTTTTGACATTCTTTAAATAAAAACAAAATCTCAGAAATGGTGAAAGTGTTTTTTTTCATTTTATTTAATCAGTTTTCACAAATTCCTCCTTTGCACTTATGCATGATAGGTACATTACACTTCTGGGACTTAATAAAGTTAGATAAACATGTGCATACAAAGTATTGTTTTAGAAATTTAAAGAGGTGTTTAAACTGTCTTTCAACTCCCTGGCACACCTATGGAATGAAAGCAATGACAGAGATACACTATTCTTTATATAATTATATTATATCGATTACGTGCATTTTATATCCCCTTAGCATATACATCTGCAATAGTTAATTAGGTTATTCCCTTCGAGTATTTTAAGAGGTCTACAACCTTAGCATTTTGATTGTTTTGTTACTACATTAATAATTAAAACAAATGTAAATGCAGAATATTTAATAATTTAAAACTATTACGTCTACTCATAACATTGCAGCAACCCTGCCTGTCATCATAAAATGTTTAAGGCTGAATTAATCGAATCAAAAGTCTTACATTTTACATTTCATGTGGACTGGTTATTTTGTTATAATCATTAAAACATATAAGTTTAACATCTGAGCTATGTTCATATCTATCTAGGTTCTAGGAAGCCACTGGTAAGTAAGGATTTATTTTTGCATGTACCAATGGCACAACAGCTATTGTAATTCAGTACATAATAAAACTTAGAAGGTGAAAAAAAAACAGCTCTCACAAAGAGAAGTAACAGTAAAGATCACCATAATAGCATGCACCTCTAGGGCTTCGTTGGTTTGAGACTTGTAAGAAGAGGAGCAAAGCAAATATATGACTTTACAGATGATTTATGCAATTCCCACATCCCCAGAGGACTCTGCTAGATAACATTTCCTAGCAGATCAGTTGAAACAACAACTTCTGTATAGCTCCAAGGCAAGTGTGTGATCACCATCCACAAATGTAACCACTTGAATAGTTGAGCATCAGTTCGCCCTAGAAAAAAGACTGTGCAATAAGGGATATTTGCAAAAGGACTCCAGATTACCAAAAATGTACCTTGTTTGTGACAATGGTGATCAGGATCTAGCTTTACACTGGAAGTGTGAATATATATTAGATCAGTTGATGCTTAGCAATGCTCTCAATACAGCCATGGATATTTATAAAATAATGGTTCTGTGGGAAAATAGATGCCCTTCTCATCCTTCTGGTTCCATCCTCAACTATTTGAATAAAAATATTAGATGAATGAATTGCCCAGGCAATATAGAGAGACTGAGAGACTGAAGGACATAAAAGAGACCCGAACAAAGAGAAACACAACAGCCGAAGATATAACCAACTCTACCTCAGGGATGATGCGGGCAGAGGAACTTTGTCGTCGCACACCCTTTTAGCAAGTAAGGGAGGGAGGGGGGAGGGATGGCGAGAGTGGGGGAGGGGGGAGGGGGGGAAAAGGGGGGGGGAGGTTCTATGCATGGGCTTACTGACTATCTTTCCTTTCTCTGCAACTCTTGCATCTTTTACTTCTCTCTCATCACACTCATACCAAGTAGGAGCAATGGCAAGCACGAAGACATGAATAGGCACACAGCGCGGAGAGCAAAAGAGCCTAATGGGAACCCACCAGCACAGCGAACACAAAGCAGTATTAATGACACATAACAGCCAGAATAGCACAGGGTCAGACATCAAAATAGTCTCCCTAAACGTCAAGGGGCTGAATAGCCCGGTAAAAAGAAGGAAGGTGCTAGAACACCTAAGGAAACTTAAAAGCGACATCTACGTGCTCCAAGAGACGAGACTAGAAGAGGCAGACATTCCGCGATTAAGAGCCAACTGGATAGGAGAGGTGGTGGGATCTCCAGCCCAGAACAAAAAGAATGGGGTAGTAACACTAATCAGTAAAAACTCGAACCTGTCCCTTACAAGCTACCAGGCAGACACCCAGGGTAGGACACTAGTGACCAGTCTCAAGAGAGCAGGAGAGACCTACCATGTCGCGAACATATACGGCCCTAACAGTGAGGACAAACAATTTTGGGAGGGGATAGGTGCCCAGCTACACAACCTACCGATGGAAGACCTATTGATCGTTGCCGGAGACTTGAACCAAGTTCTTGATCCAGCAATCGACAAACACCCCTGCAGACGCCACCCAACAACTAGCCCTAACATCCTTAGAAACCTGTGCTCCAAACTGAGGATTAAGGACCCATGGCGCCTAAGTAACCCAGACGCCAGGGAATATACATTCTACTCCAACCCCCACAACTCCTACAGCCGGATAGACTACATACTAATGTCGGAAACACACACCCACCTCATAGACCACACAGAAATAGGACCCAGAACAATATCAGATCACGCACATATAAGCCTATCTCTATCGGGCAGACACAACGAAAAGCCAACACGCAGGTGGAGATTCGATGACGGCCTCCTACAGCACACATCAGTGAGGGCAGAGATAGATACGGCAATTAAAGAGTATCTGACAATCAACGATACACCAGAAACACCCAGAGAGGTACTATGGGACGCCCTAAAAGCGACCATACGGGGGACAGTAATGACAATAAAGGGCAAAATGAACAGAGCAAGGAACAAAAGAATTGCCGACCTAGAGAAAGAGATCAAAACACTAGAGAACAGCCACATTGCAAGCCTAGAAGACAACAACACACTCACAAAACTAACCAAACTGAAGTATGAGCTCAACAGAATATTAAGCGAAAGAGCAGGGACCTGGATCAACAAATATAAATCAGTCAACCTATGCACCGCCAACAAAGCGGGGAAAAATTTAGCAACCTACCTAAAAGGGAAACAAAAGCAGCACACGATTGGGGCAATCAAAGATAAACACAACAAGGCCCAGACGGCTAATAAGGACATCCTGGAAGTCTTCAGGGACTTCTATGAGGGCCTATACACAAGAGATGACGCGCTAAAAGAGGACGGGGGCGAGGAACTCCTCAACAGCATAGCCACACCCACACTAACAGAGCGAGAACGAGACGTCCTAGAGCTAACAGTTACGAAGGAAGAGATAAGGAAAGCCACAACCAGCCTCAAAGAAAACAAAGCTCCAGGGCCCGACGGTTTTTCAGCAGGGTTCTACAAACAATACCTGCCCACACTACAATCCACACTGAAACAGGTATTTGACGAGTGCGTCCACGAAGGACGCATGACCCCATCAATGGCTGAGGCAAACATAATAGTCATACCAAAGGAAGGGAAGGACATGACAGAGGCAAAAAACTTTAGGCCGATCTCACTCATAAATGTAGACTGCAAGATATACGCGAAGATACTAGCCAACAGACTTAACGCCTACCTACCTAAACTCATACACAACTCCCAGGTAGGATACCTGAAAAACCGCATGTCCCATGACAACACCAGACTACTATGCCATATAATCAACCACTCGGCCCAGAGCAGTAAAGCTGCCGTAATGATAGCCCTAGACGCCGAAAAAGCGTTCGATAGAGTCTCATGGCCCTTTTTAGATCGATGCATGGAGAAATTCGGGCTAGGACCCAACTACAGGAAAATGGTGATGGCACTTTACAACAGCCCCAAGGCACGTGTGGTAGTGAACGGCGGCACCTCAAACATACTAAACCTAGGCAGAGGCACGTGACAGGGCTGTCCACTCTCACCTGGCCTCTTCCTATTGGCAATAGAACCGCTCCTAACAATGATACGAACGAACGAAGACATAGCAGGAGTGCCGATAGGAGGGGAAAAATTTAAGCTAGCGGCGTATGCGGATGATGTCTTAATAATGACTGAAGACCCTGAGAGATCTATCAAGGCACTGACAGACACAATCGACAGGTACGCCCAGGTTTCAGGGTACAAACTCAACAAGGACAAATCAGAGTGCAAGCCCCTAAACATCCACACAACAAGCGCAGTACTAGGAACATCAGGCCTAGCGTGGCAAAATAAACCTATTAAGTACCTAGGCATTCTCTTTGAGAGGGACCTGAGTACGACGCTAGAACATAATGAACAGGCTATAATTCAGAAAATAAAGGCCAAAGTAGACGGGTGGTCACCCAAGTTCACAACTTGGTGGGGGAGGGTAGAAACAATAAAAATGATGCTCACACCAATGGTGAACTATATGCTAACCATGCTACCCCTAACCAACACAGATGACTTCCACAAAAAAGTAGACAGGATACTGAACGATTTCCTATGGAGAGGGAAGAAGGCCAGAATAAGCATGCAAAAACTTAGATTATCAAAGGAGCAGGGGGGACTAAACATAACAAACTTCAAACGATTCCACGAGGCATGCATAGCTAGACAGGGACTGCATTGGCTGGACCCAAGACAGGACTTCACACCGGCATGGCTAGCACTCGAGCAGGGGTTGCTAAAAGGTATGAAACCCATTACCCTCCTCACGGCCACCAAACACCCGGCAATCAAAAATAACCCGGTACTCAGGAACACAAAACGAGCCCTGCTGAAAGTTGACAAACTTCTAAACACGAGCATCAAGGGAGGGTCCTTTGAATCCATCTGGCACAACCCAACCCTAAAATACAAGGGCAAGGTCCTAGACATGCACGATTGGTACAGCCAAGGAATATCCTTAGCCAGGGACCTTAAGAACAAGGGCACTGGCGTAACATTCGACACCCTGAAGGGAGAGTACAGCCTAAATAGCGTAGAACTATACAACTTCCTGAAGATAAAAGTCGCAATAAGGAAGGCGAACCTCAGCACCCAGACACCCTCGATAATACAGCTGGCAAACAGCCTGAACACGCTAGGACACCAGGTAGCACACCTCTATAAGATCCTAGGCCCCAAACACACCAAACTTAATGACAAAGTCATAAACTTCTGGGGGGAGGCAGCAGGTCAAGCACTCAGCGAGGACGCTAAAGCCGAGCTATGGAGGTCCACGAGTCGGAAAAAGGTGACGGCCACACTGAACCAGACAAAATTCTGGCTGGTACACAAGGCATACTGGACACCGGCCCGATTAGCCACCGTAGGCATTAGAGACAGCGACGTATGCTGGAACTGCGGTAAAGAAAGGGGAGACTTAGAACACCTCCTACTGAAATGCCCAAAGATCAAGGACTTCTGGGGGAAGATCAGAACACTTATCCACGAAATCACAGGCATAGACATACACATAGACCTCACGAGCCTGGCCCTAGGGTTCATATCCCAGGCAATCACAAAAGCAGAAGATCGGGACCTCATTGATCTTCTGCTAACAGCCGCAGTCAAAATAGTCCTAACTAACTGGAAGGACACATCAAAGGCGGCTCCACAGGCGTGGCTCAACTGGGTCATGTTCCTCAGGGGGGCGGACAACATCACAGCAAAACACACACCGAAAACGCACAAGCAGTCGACCATGTGGGGGTCCCTAGACCACTACCTGTCATCACACAAGCCACCGTAGGCGTGAGCAAGAGACATCTGAGGGCGCTTGCAAAACAGTTTTGTGATAACAGAACACCGTGCACATCTCCTACTTTATCTATACTCTCTCTCTGTTCCCCCGGGGCGCGGAGCACAAGATGATCGATTACAGAGACGCACAAATGCCATGGAACATCAAAGGACGGAATACGAACTATGAGAGCACGAACTGGAGGATAATCTCAAGAGCTCGAACTACCCTCCCGCCCCCTTTTCTTTTCTTTTCTTTCTTCTCTTCTCTTCAGCCTGTTCTCTTCCTTCCTCTTTCACTCATGTATAAGCCTCGTCCATGTATGTAAATGTATATTTTTCTATATACAATAAAGAATTTCGGAAATAAAAAAAAAAAAAATACTAGAGCAGCATTGTGTAAGCTAATTCAGGGTGCCAGGGTAGCTGCAGAATCCTGTGACACAACAGAAGCTAAATAGAAGGCAAACATAGGACTCAAAATAGATGCCTACATACCATATCCATGAGGAAGAATGTATGATATTATGAACAGAAATTACAGCAGATTTTTATAACTTGGTACAGGATTCCGCGTAATTGTGCTTTGTAGTTTTGGAAATGGACTAAGAATGTTGAAGGTATTCAGAAAAGTTCTGTTAGGCTAAGAGATACCGCCTTGAATTGGATATGGCAGTCAGATGATCCATGAAATGGTGAATTGTATCCTGTATATATATTTGAGAACTTAAAAGCATTCCAATGGCTATCTTCCAATCGAACCCCTTTAATTCATTGTACAGCAACAACAGGACAGATTCCTAATTGTATTTGACTTATATTGTGAATGTAATCTGATAGTCATACGTTTTTGGAAAACATCAAACCTCTGGGCTGAGGAGAAAATGATGGCCTTTTTTCCAGACTGGGTTTCAAGTGAAGGGGCAAGCAATCAATAACTTATGACATTAGCAATTATTGGAGCAGATGCACAACTGCCAAACAATTGCTGCTTAAATGTGTGTTATGTGATTGTAGTGTCATTAGTCAACATTCACAAAGTTTCACCTTGGCGGAAGTTGGTTCATTTTGCTCTTTCCTAAATAAATTAGAGGGAAAATGGTAAATCAACCTAAAATTGGTATGAAATGAAAAAATATCATAATTACTTGGAATTTAAAATGTGATGTGTCAGTACATTAACTTGTTTTATACCTAGATCTGGACCTGTATTGAGAGTGTGTTAGCAATACATACAAGTGGAGTCCAGAGGGCTTTGTGGGAAGGAGTGCTGCGCAAATGGCCTGATTAAAGGTCAGACCATACCACTGCAGCATGTCTGTCTGGCACTGCTGAAGGTCATGGCCATCAGGCTGTTTTGGTATGAGCACCGAGCACGCCGAACATTGGTCCTGTCAGAAGGCTGGCCTTGAGCCTAGAGCTTGCTTGGCAGAGTCCAAGTACTGCAATCAAATGGCTGTGAAGTACAGGTCTTCAGACAGCGTTCAGTAAAGCAACAGATCATAGTATTTCTGCTATAATATGTGATGTTGTGTGTGAAATCACAAGCAGTGCACTGAGGATGTTATGACTCCAAACTGGAACCCACTGCTCTGAACTGAGAACACGCTGGATATGACCCTCGTTCCAGGCTCAGCGAGCTTTGGACAGCCAGTATGGCCTTTAGATATAATTTATTCCCATTTCTACTACCTCTAGGGTCAACTAGACATGGCTGACTTTTGACAGATTGTGTGGCCCTCTGCATTCCGTGCATCCTGCCCCCATTCCCACTGACCTTAATGGGTGTGGTGTTTGGCCTTCCATAATGGACGTTGGTGACAGGACCCATGTCTCACACCCAAATCTTTCCCGCTCCCTAGGGTTCACCAGCCAAGGCCTTGATGAGGCCAGTCAGTTCCTGGTGCAGGCCATGGCCTTCCTCCATGCCTTGCACTTTGTTCCATGCTCCAAGAGTTACTATCGCCTGGTCTCTGGCCTTGCCCATGTGGCTCTAGATGCAAGTTTTGGTCTTTGGACAATTTCTTGACTCTTTCCCCTATATTTTTGAGTGCCGCTTCCCCTTCTCCAATCTCTCCATGTGATTGGGCAAAGTAAGTGTGAAGTCTTTTTGAGAATGTTCATTTTTTTTGTTACTGGTAAGCTGTGTTCATTAACCAGGAGTTAATTCACAAACCTTTTGTTATAAATTTCAATTTTTTACATGGGCAGTGTTCAAATCGCAAGTTAGTGACCAGGTTCCTGTTGGAATTGTGATGTGCTGATCTTATAACCCAATTTATTTTTTGTTGTTGTAGTTTTATAGAGTACGAACTCGACCCAAACGGAGGACCTGACTGCCTTGTTTATCTACAGACTAGGACTCCCACGAGCAGTGGCTCTGCTCAAACAGCAACAACCCCTGGTGCCAGCAAGGAACTGCGAATTCAGCACACTTTGCACCCGCCGAGCCCCGCCCGTGCCTGAGTGGACAAAGACCATGAGGACGTCCGCCAGGCAACTGTGATCAAGAATCCAGCACCCAAGGACCCTCCTTGACGCTCCTGACGATGCCTGCAGCCTCACAACAAGGGACCCCTCCAACTGCGATCAGCTGAGGGTAAGATTTCCCGACACCAAAAGACACCCCTGCACCCGGCGCCCCACGGCCCCCTGTGCCCAACTCCTGGGTGTCGACCTATCCTCCAGGACCCCAACTTACCTCTCAAAGTGGTGGTCGCATCTGAAGAATCTCCATCCCCGAACCTACAGCCTTTGTTTAACTACAGCTTTGCCTTTGAATAACATTGGGCGCCCGAAGGCCCAAAAGCACCCTGCACCCAGCCGCCCGAGTGCCACTGGAAGTGCAGCAACTGTCCTACTCTACTTCCCACTTGGCCTGTGTAAGTGACCAGGAGCTCAGCTCCCACATCCGCGTGGTCTGCATGCTAGCAGCCACCAACCAAAGGCCCCCTATCCTCCATAGGATAACATTGGACATACTCACTCTGCACCTGGCTGCCCCAGTGCCACTGAGAGTGTAACAACTGTACTTACCTGACCCAGGGAGACCCCTGAGTATAACCCCTGAACCTTTACTCTGCCAGCAGAGTACTTACCCAAGGACCGATAACTTTATTTTCTCCATAGGATAACAATGACTGGGTTTCACTTAGAATTTCTTCAAAGTGTTGAGTTTTGCAACTTTAAAATATTCACTAAAAATCAGCCAATCAACGAAAACGAAATTACTCATCTGTTATCAGGAGAGATCCCAATGCTGTATCTTTGAGCCCAGCACTGAACCTGAAAAGTAATTAAAACCGTGATTTACTGTTAACACATTTTTCCTCCTTAGGAATACATTGCCTGTTTTTTACCAGAATTTCTTCTGTCGATTTTCAAAACTTACAAATATTCCTTAAAAATCGCCAGTGTAACAAAAACGATTTCTTTCAACTGTTTACATTAAATGCACCAGGGCTTAATCTAGGATCCAGCCCTGAGTAAGAAAAACATTTGTATAGTGATTTTATTGCATTTACTTAAAACCTCCTATTGAGCTCAATGTTATTTTGTGTTTAACTTGTGTTGCCTATTGCAACAACTATAACTATTGCATTTAAAAGTCTATTGCCATATCTATCTATCTATCTATCTATCTATCTATCTATCTATCTATCTATCTATCTATCTGTCTGTCTGTCTGTCTGTCTGTCTGTCTGTCTGTCTGTCTGTCTGTCTGTCTGTCTGTCTGTCTGTCTGTCTATCTATCTATCTATCTATCTATCTATCTATCTATCTATCTATCTATCTATCTATCTATCTATCCATCTATCTATCCATCTATCTATCTATCCATCTATCTATCTATCCGTCTGTCTATTTATCTATGTATGTTTATCTATATATCTCGCTTGCCATTCTTTCGAGATTGGTCTGTTGCATGCCAATTCATAGTGCTTCGAAATGGCAATATTGTGTTATACATCACTATATTAAAAAAAACTGTGAGGGACACATGCAGATCACAAAGCGCACACACATAATATATTTTGATTTATGAATACATTATTATAATATTTGTTGACTTGCCACATTTCCACCATCTCTGCAATGCGCACCCACTTTTCATAAACGAAATGTGTGTGTTTTTTTAGCTAATTGTCCTTGAGCCTCCTCTCGCAGATTGTTTTTCAGGATATAGAGTTACCATCATAAGGAACGGATCTTTCCCTTATGAGCGTGAAATCCATCTCACACAATTAGCCGTGGGCCTTACTGGAAAAAAACGAAGATCTGCATGTTATTAATGTAATGATATACCTATCGCTTTCTGCACTAATAGACAGAACATTCGTTAGGTGGGAGGCTAATGATATTAGCAGACAAACATGGGAGCTGTCTATTAATAATCCAACATTTCCAGGCCTGCATCGAATTTCAGCAATCAATTCTTTTTTTCCTTTGCATGCTGATGCAGAGATGGGTTATGAAGCTAGTGGTCTGTTAAATTCACCAGCCAGGCACTAGTTTCTCTCACTTTTTACTTTTTGCTGTCATGGCCTTCCCTGTCTCTATCGGTTTTTCACATTTTCTTAGTTGAGCTGAAAGACTGTGTCTGACACAGATTCATATCCAATATGGCCGCCGTTATACAGACGACTGGGGACATGATGGTTCCAGAGAGAATGCTAGGATAGTATGGGTTAAATTGTAGACATGGAAAGCACTTTGGGTGGTCATGGACTTTGCAGAATAAAGTATATTTAATGCAAATTATAATAATCACGCACCCACTGAGAACTTGAACATTCAATGACTCAGTTGAAGTTTCATGGTAATTGACTTCCTCAGTTTGTGGAGGAAAATGCTAACCATGAAAGATAATCCACCATCTGAACTTTATCTGTCCTAGGGATAGCACAATTGAGAAGTTTCAGCCGTTTGAGTCTACTCTGTGTTTAGCATTTCCTCCAAAATTGTAGGACTTTCGGTTACCACGGAACTCTATCAGGCTGTGTCAACGTAAAAAAAAGCAAGGTAACTCTTCAAATATTCTACACACCCCTTAACCTCATCGCTGCGGTGGCTATTCTGCCGCAGCGCTAAGGGGCCGGGGGGGGCCGCGCGGCGCACCCATGCTGGTGAAGGAACCGCTCCGTCACCAGCCGCGGTTGAGCTGTGCTCATGACGGAGCGGTTCCGTCATGGCCCCGCCCGCTTAATAGAACACGCCGCGCAGGCGCGAAATCAGCATCGTGCAGGCGCGTCGGGCGGGCCATGACGGAACTGCTCCGTCATCAGCACAGCGCCACCGTGGCTGATGACGGAGCGCTTCCGTCATCAGCACGGAGAGGGTTAAACCTACATGTACTAGTTAGTACCCACATTATTCCTGAGGTCAGCACACCTACTGAAACAATTTCAGAATTATGTAATCATCCATTTTGAAGTTATTATCATTAGTCCTGGAGACCTTCGTCCCAGGCACCACTGTCTTCCACAGAGAGCAGTAACCACAAGAAACCTTTCTGGCCTGAATGCTGGCTCCCACACATTTTGAGCCATAAGGCCCAGTATGCCACACAGAGTTCCTGCAACACACTTCTAAAGGTATTTTTTAGAAAAAAGGGAAAATGTTTATGTATTTCACAAATGTCATAAAATCTCCGATTCACACATACACACCAAAACGTTGATTTCAATAGCACAAAGTTCTAAAGGAAGCTGCAAATGGTGCACCTTGGTACTATAAAATGCCAACCTCTTTATAATTAAAGTGGAAGAGGACTCCCGGAAACAATAACCAAAAAACAAGGGGTCTAGGCCTACTATGTAAATGACATGTTCCTGATTTTGGAAGTGTAGATCTAACATTTTAATCTGTACATAACTTTCACCATTGCTTCAACTGCACTATAGAATATACACCTTCTGAAATTGTCTTCTTCATAAATACCAAAACAACATGACGGTCGAATAAGAACTATGATCAAAAGCGGGACTTATTCAATGTATTTTATGTATTTAGCACTCATAATATTTCTATCAGAAATGTTTCCATGACAATAATGATTGCACATAGATCTTTGCAGGTGAGCTAGTTAGCATAGCTTACACAACTGGCCGTTGGATGGCCTGTATCACTTGTTTGCTTGTAATTATTAAACGCATAAATACAATGTATTCACGACACACAATATCGTCTAAACAGACGATCAGGGGCGAGGGAGTGTCAAAAATCCTGAATTAAGGGTGACAGGAAAGATTTTCATGAATTCCCTAGGCCTCACTTCACAGAGTTCCTTAAGAACGACAAACACCAACACCCACTATCAGTGGCATGCTTCACCATCGGGTTCCACCACAACCTATTCCTCGTATTCCCCTCGGAGCTCTTTTTGAAAAAAATGTCATGTGCATGGCTCACGAGAGAGGGTTTATTCAGTATCTATGTGAAGTATGAAACAGTGAGCTCCTACTTTCAAGAGATCAGAACTGGAAAATGTAAAAATGTGTATGGCATGATTAGTAGCCTTAGCCTTCACCCCTACCACATAATTAAAAATAAACACACAGAATACTTTGCTTCAAAGGAAATCCTCGGATAAAAGTTTATATATTTCTACCTTCAATGAAGGCATATATGGTCAGGAGCTCCCGCCAGGACAGGTGCCTATATAACATCCCCAAACTCCAGTCACACGGTCAGTTGTACTTCACTAGAAAGTTAGGCTAAATAAATTCACTAAAATCTTTCCTAGTCTCCCTTAATTCAGGATTGTTGACACTATGGGCGTCATTACAATGGCAGTCAGATGAGCTTCCAACCACCATCGTATCAGGATAGAGACCGCTCGACAAGTAGCCGACAGCTCCACAGCCTTGTTACGAAGTAACTACTGTGAAGGTGGCCGTAAACATGCCTTTTTCAATAGCGGCCAGCCGCGGGCCGTGGAGGGAGTTACGGTGGGGCAGGGAGGCGGGGAGAGGGAGGGGCAGGGTGGAGAGGGCTAAAAACCGGCACATGGATAATTACAGGTAAGTAAACAATTTAAATAATAAAACGAATTTCCTAGCGCGCACTGCATCGCAAAATGCGATGCAGTGCGCGCTACGAAATTCGTTTTATTAATTAAATTGTTTACTTACCTGTAATTATCCATGTGCCGGTTTTTAGCCCTCTCCACCCTGCCCCTCCCCCTCCCCGCCTCCCTGCCCCACCGTAACACCCTCCACGGCCCGCGGCTGATAGCGGCTTGTGCTGAGGGCCTGAAAAGGGCCACAGCACAAGCAATAATTGAAAAAGGCATGTTTTGAAACATCCATGCATCATGTACCAGGGACCATGTGATGCCTGGAACATAGTACATGGATGTTTGGGGGGCACCACATGTGCCCACCTGGCTCTATAGCGGAGGTCGATGGGGGGCCCTGCTAGAGGCCCCTAAAGTCCCATTCTATCTGCCTTTACATGAAGGTCAGACCGCCATGTAAGAGCAGAGGGAAAAGGGACATCATAAACCCTCTGGTGGTGCCTCTGCAGGAACCGCCGCATTGTAGAGGTTACGCCCCGACCCACACTCTGACGGTCTCCTAGAGCCTGTCGTAGTCATCTGTTGGTGCCTCTGCCCGCTGGGCTCTGACTGACTGCATCATTATGCAATGGTCGTACTGCAGCCCCGATGTCAGATGGACAGCCATTGATGGCCTGTCGGTGGTGATCTACCCGACATCATAATTGGGCCCATAGTCTCTCTGTTTTGTCTGCTTATCCAGTGTTTTTGTGGCTTGTTATAACTTCAGGAGGATATATCCCACATAATTGTTCTTGTTCTCCTCTCTTTCTACTTTCAATGATAACATAAATAACTATTTACATAGTATCTCTATCTTTCTCTGTGTGTGTATTTGTCTGATATATATCCATCATGGTTCCACCATGCAACTGAGGATCCACACACCAACGGCAATGCAGTGATGGGCTGGCCGCAACCTGAGAGGAAAGTTGCGGCTGCCAATTTGTGCATTAGGACACAGTTCCCAGGGCAGAACATAAAATGAAAAAGTGATAGAAATGGTAAGAGTAGAGGTATCCTGACACCATAGGACTGATTACGGGTCTGTGAGGGACACTCTCATGGGCAAGAAATTGTCAAAAAAATGTTTTTGAGGGCTTGAGGATCTGCGGATCCATCCAGTTCTTCACAGTTTGCTCAATATTAAAAAACACATACACCCACTCACAGACACACAAAACTACTCACACATTCACACAAGCACCCACTTACACACCCATACAACCACTCACACACGCATACAGCCACTCACACACTCACTCACAGACCCACAAACTACTCCCACACCAGTCAGAGACGCCTGCTGGGCTCTGACTGACTGCATCATTATGCAACAGTCGTACTGCAGCCCCGATGTCAGATGGACAGCCATTGATGGCCTGTCGGTGGTGATCTACCCCACATCATAATTGGGCCCATAGTCTCTCTATTTTGTCTGCTTACCCAGTGTTTTTGTGGCTTGTTATAACTTCAGGAGGATATATCCCACAGCATTGTTCTTGTTCTCCTCTCTTTCTACTTTCAATGAATACATAAATAACTATTTACATAGTAGCTCTATCTGTCTGTGTGTGTATTTGTCTGATATATATCCACCATGGATTCACCATGCATCTGAGGATCCACACACCAACAGCAATGCAGTAATGGGCTGACCGCAACCTGAGAGGAAAGTTGCGGCTGCAAATTGGTGCATTAGGACACGGTTCCAAGGGCAGAAAATAAAATGCAAATGTGATAGAAATGGTCAGGGTAGAGGTATCCTGACACCATAGGACTGATTACGGGTCTGTGAGGGACAATCTTATGGGCAAGAAATTGTCAAAAAATGTTTTTGAGTGCTTGAGGATCTGCGGATCCATTCAGTTCTTCACAGTTTGCTTAGTATTAAAAAACACATACACCCACTCACAGACCCACACCACTACTCACACATTCACTCACAAGCACCAACTTACACACCCACACAACCACTCACACACGCATACAGCCACTCACACACTCACTCACAGATCCACAAACTACTCCCACACCAGACACACACACTGATTAAGTCACACACACCCACTCACAGACCCACAAAACCACCACTCACACACCCATACAGCCACTCACACACCCACTCAAACCCCCAACCACTCACACACCCACTCACATGTCCAAACAGCCATTCACACACCTACTCAAACACCCACACAGCCACTCCCACAGCCACTCCCACAGCCACTAATACACCCACACACCCAGTCACACACCAACTCCCACACCCATATAGCCACTCACAAACCCACACAGTCACTCACACAGCCACTCACACACCCCCACAGAGGCAGCTTATGGAAATTGCAATAGCATAGGTTTGTATTAAATGTATTGTTGTTTTAGTATTGAACATGTGCAATATAACTAGTAGACCCCTTATTTGTCTGAGGATTTGAGAAAGGTCCATGGATCCATAAAAAGTATTTAAAAAAAAGAAAGACTTAGTGCATTGCATTTCTAGAAAGACTACATAAGTTACCTTACTTTAACTTTTAAACAATACAATAAGGATGAATGTGTGAACAAAATGTATTTATAAACTTGTGAAAATATATATTAGTAAATTTAACTTATGGGTCAAATCTTAGTACAATGAATATTTTTTAACGGTGAAATTCTCTAAAAAGCAAAGGTTACAGGGACGGTAGAGTTAGGACATAGAATTTTAAAAACTCTAGAAATTCACTGTAAAAAAACAAAGGTTACAGGGACATTAAAGTTAGGTTCAGATTTTACACACACAAAACCATAGAAATTCATGCCCTAAGGTAACTATAACTCGTAACCTCACCATGTGCTGCTAATTACCCCACATATTACATCACTGATGACATCTTCTGTGACATCAATGACAATACCACAGCAACATTTGCAGTGAAATTATTGATAAGAAAACTGTACATGGCGGTGGCGCGGTTTATAGTGACCTCAGGGCATGAGTTATAGTTACTTGAAATAACTATAACTATAACAGATGAATTTCTATGGTTTTGTGTCTGTAAAATCTGACTTTAACTTTGACGTCCCTGTAACCTTTGCTTTTTCTATTATTACCTACTATAACTCCCTCTGGCTCCCGCCAGTAGATGATAGATAAATATATACATATATATCGCCAGTAGGTAGTTAAAGTTAGAACCAGATTTCCAAAGGAAAAATATTTTTTGACTTTCCTATAACTTTGGTAAAGTTTGACAAATCTACACAAAAGTTTCCCCAAAAAGTGTCCTGCTTTGTCCTATACCGCGTGGAAAGTTTCAGGGTAATCCGCGAAGCGGGGGCAAGAAAATGGGAGGGTCAAACAAGTGTGTTACCTATGTTAACTCCCATTGAAATTATGAACCAAAATACAGCCCGAACCTCTGGATAGAATTATACCAAATTTGGCAGAATGCTAGTTCTTGGTCCAGAAAGAGTGCTTTTCATGATTTGGTGTAAATACTTTCAGTAGTTTTAGAGATAATAAAAGAAAACTACATTTGTATATCTATAGGCTTGAACCCTTCGAGAATCCTACCGCTCTTGTGCAGAGATATGATGGCCTGCCAACACTTCAACCAGTAAGTGTTGGCAGTCATCTTTGGACTTGGCCTCAGCCGAGTCCCCCAAAAATGTAAACATCAAGAAAAGGGGGCAGGGTAGAAATACCCTGACCCCCTAGGCCTGGTGCTGGGGTGACCCAGGGACCCCAACAGGGCAAAAATAGCATTTTTATAAAAACAATTTAATGCAAAATCGTGAAGATTCATTAATTCACAGTAAAACAAATTTAAGAAGCACAGATTCAGCACTTGTTGAATGATTAGACCCCAGATGGACTAGGTCGTGGGGTTTTCTTTATATATATAAAAAGGGGGGTTGCGTACACTGGCCACCTCCCCATGGCCAATCTTGGCCCCACGGCTGCCACCTTGCCCGGGGGAGGCTGCTTTTATTTTACCTGGGGGGGCATGCTGCCCCCTCCTAAGGCTTTTAAAAGCCCTGGGGACCACCACCTCCTGGGGGCTTTATACGATTTTTTTGTGGAAAACAGCCCGGATTCCCCTCAGTACCCTTTCAGGTTCCCGGGGACCACCACCTCTCCGGGGCCACAAATTAAATTTAGAGAGGGAGGTGGGTTACACAGCTCTCCTAGGACATTTATAGCCTGATGACCACCACCTTCCTGTGGCTGGCCCTAAATATAGGAAGGAGGGGGCTGTGTGGCACCCCTCCTGGAGTCATTTCTGGCTCTGGGGACCACCACCCAGGGCCAGCTCCCTATTTCCCAGGGTGTCCTACCCCACAACATATCCTCTGTTTGTTTTTGCTTCGCTAGTGCTTTGACAGCTCCTCCCCAAGCGAGAGCAACAGTAAGTCCACTCCCAGCATGCGGGGCAGGAAAACTGCTACCCGCTCACTCAGAGCGGGGTTTTCATCTGTTTTCAGGGGGCAGTAAAGCAGATGAAGAATTGCTCCCACACTCAAGGAGAAGCATTTTTGGCTGCTCTCTGCATGTGGAAGCAATGCCAGATCCCTTTGGAGGCAAGGGGCTGGCAGGGACAGCGTGGGAATTGAGGCTCCCCCGCAGTACCCAATGCTGGAGACTGAGTGCCTTGGGTGGACTTCAAGGCGCTCAGAGTGAAGAGGCAGGCCCCAGGAGATAGGGTCCAGAGTGACAAAATCGGCCTGGAGAGGGGGGCAGCATGGCAATCCTCGGCCTCCCAGGAAGGATCCTAGGCTTGGCCTCTCCTGGTGAGAGCATTGTCCATGGTTCTCCCTTTAAATTACTACCAGTATACAAATGTGCGAATCGCCTGGTTGCTCCATCCATTAGACCCTGTACATCTTAGTAGAATGCAAAAGTCTTCCCGCCTTTTACTAGGATGATGGACAGCTTAATAAAAGGGCCTGCAGTGCATTTCCCACAAATTTTGGTGAGGCCTTCTCGATGCTGAGGAATATGAGGACATCTCCACCAAACCATGATGCACTTAGTTGAGAGAAAATATCCTTGTTTAGTGGAGATTTACCTCTTTGTAGTCTTGTTGTCTTCTCTATAGGATGATTCATGTTAACACAGATTTCTGCATAAAGAAGCACAAGGTACAATTACATTGCCGAAATGCACACAGGGTCACTTGGTATTTCCTTATGACCCATTACAAAGATGTAGTGTAGAATAGGCTCTTGGCATTTACCCAAGGAGGAAGCACTTAGTAATTAAGCAGTAGAAAGTACTCCAGTTGGGTAGACATTTTGTGCAAAACAGTAGATTCTTGTTGGATAAAGGGGCAGGTGAGGTTCTGTTCTGTCCCACACAGACACGCCTACACAGACACTCAGACACCTACTAACTTACCTATACAGCCAAACACACACCCACTCACACACCTAATAAACCACTCACAGACCCATAGGGCCACTCACACACTCACTCACTGATCTTCACAGACACCCACTCACAAAGGTACAGGTTACAGTTAGGAGTTGAAATTTACAAAAAAAACTTTAAAATTCACCAAAAAAACAATGGTTACATGGACATTAAGTTAGGAAATAACAGTAAACAAATTTAGAACTATAGTAAAAAAGGATATAGGAACATTAGAGTTAGAAAATAGCATTAAAAAATGTAGAAATTCACTGAAAAAACAAAGGTTACAGGGAATTTACAGTTAGGAAATATAATTAAAAAAACCTTACAAATTCACTTAAAAAACAAAGCTTACAGGGATGTTATAGTTTGTAAATGAAATGTGAAAACGTCTTATAAATTCACTGAAAAAAACAAAGGTTTCAGGGACGTTATAGTTAGTCTCAAATTTTACATGCACACAACCATTGAAATTCAGCAGTTATAGTTACCTGAGCTAGCTAAAACTTACACCCACACAATGCACGGCTTATAACCTCACATTTTACATCACTCATGACATGGTCAGTGAGCTGATGACAACACTCATGACATCATCCATAGAATCATTCCAATGCACACACCCACACCTCTCACACACCCACTTACAGACTCACACAACCACTAACACACACCTACTTATTCATCCACAGAGCCACTCACGACCCACTCACTCACTCACACAAACAACCACTCAGCCACTCACTTACCCACACACCTACTCACACAGCCACTCACTCATCCATACAGTCACTCTCACATTCACTTACTCACCCATCTAGACACTCACACAAACACTCACTCCTCAATACAGCTACTCACACAGCCACGTATTCACCCACACAGATTCTCACCCCCCACTTACCCATACCTCTCTACAGAACCACTCACTCACCCATACAACCACTCATGCACCCAATCACACACCCATTTAAATACCCATTCACACATCCACAGAAGCACTCACACAACCACTCACTCACCTATACTGCCACTCATACAGACTCTCACTATTCACTGCAGCCCCTCACACACCCACTCAGTTAGCAAAACACCCACTCAAACAGCCACTCACTCACCCATACTGCCACTTACTCACCCAGTCACTCACCCATACAGCTACTCAAACACCCACTTATTCACCCATGCTGCTACTCAGGCACTCATTTATTCATCCACACAGTCACCCACACACCCTATTTATTTACCCATCCAGCCACACACACACCCATTGAACCACTCACACACGGATACAGTCACACAAATCAGATGACATATTTTAGAAAATGTAGCACTCATTAGTTGCACAGAAAGAATAGTAATTTAACTTATTCTGTAGCTTAGTATCTATCTTTAAATCTCACAAATATTTACAAAGCACTTACACTCATTGGATGATGTTATCAGTGCTGTCATGAGTGATGTCATTTGAGGTGTCATCAGTGATGTCACTGATCATGTCATGAGTGATGTAATATGTGTGGTGCTACGCAGTACATTGTGAGGGTATCAGTTATAGTTAGCTCACGTAACAATAAATACTGAATTGTTTTTTTAGTGAATTTTTAAGTTTTTTAAAATGTTATCTCCTAGCTATAACGTCCATGTATCCTTTGTTTTTTAATGAATATCTATCTATCTATCTATCTATCTATCTATCTATCTATCTATCTATCTATCTATCTATCTATCTATCTATCTATCTATCTATCTATCTATCTATCTATATATATATATATATATATATATATATTTATTTATATACACACACACATATATAAATATAGGTAAATATATATATATATATATGTATGTATATATGTATATATATATATAGATAGATAGATAGATAGATAGATAGATAGATAGATAGATAGATAGATAGATAGATAGATAGATAGATACTCAGTTGTAGAACTATTATCTGCTTTTCACATTCCAAACACTGTTTTTCCACACTGTTAAACATCTTAAATGGATCAAAATTAGCAAGAGGTTTTACAAAACTGGAGGGGGGGGATATACTTGAATGATTGATTCCCAGGAGAAGTTCCAACACCCCAGACCTTTTGTAAAGGGTTGCAACTCTATAGAATTAGCTACATTTTCATTCCAATTTGGCATTTTGATCTAATTTTACATTTCCCTGTGGTTCCATTAGACAGGTGATACTCAAAGTACGGCCGCGGGCTGCATGCGGCCCTACTGGCCCTTACATGTCACCCTACTGGCCTTTATATGCGGCTTCCGGTTAAACAGCAGCACTAGGCTGCTTTTTATTTTACAAAGTACTAATATTAATAAATATATAAAATAAACAGCAAGCATTTATTTACAGTCGACTGGTGAAAAAAAGAAGCACAGTAGATGTCCTGCTACACTTAAATGTACAAACACCTTCATTTTTAAAGACATTGTGCAAAAAAAGTGTAAAAATATAATAAACTCCCTTTAAAATTCAAAAAAGTGTATTTCATTGACATGCAGAAGCGTTTCACTTTAATTTATCAGATTATAAAAGTGACTTTTTTTTAAGTGACAGTTTTCAAGACTGAGTTTAGAAACATTCATGCCTCTCGCCACCCTTACAACAATGCCAATAGTGAACTAAGAGGCAAGCCAGTTGTTATGTGCTCCCTCTTGATGCCATGGGTTACTATTACACACAGACATCATTATATAATTTATTAAATCAAACACAAGATGGTTTTGTGTGACAGACATGATGATGTCATGTAATTTGAGGTCCTCTTATATGTGATAATGAAGAAAAAGGAGGCAAAGTAAAATAAAACAATTGCCTAGGATCACACAATTTGGTCAAGTGGGAAAGCCGGGACTGATCCCAGGTGAAATTCAACAATTAGATGTACATGCATCACTTCCCCAATGCCCACATTAAACCTCCCATGCCCTGACTGCCACCCGGCTGGCATCAATGCGCCCCTTGGTCACACCACAGACTGAACTTTTTGGCCCTAGTGAAAATAATTGCCTGTACTCAGTTCAGTTCATTATGTCTTTATTTCGAAGTAAAATTCATAAAAGACAGCATACAATACATAAAAATATGTTAAAAAAGCTACAGACATCTCCCATAATATATAAAAAGTTGTGAACATACAGTATGTGCTTCATGTCGTAACAGTTAATTGAGATAGGAATTCAGTTTCTTAATACGGATCAACCACGCCCAACCCAGGAATTTAGCCACACGGATCACAAAAAGTTCAGATCTAATATTACGAAACTTCAGCAGGGCTTCTAGATATCCCCCACAATCCAAGCTTCTGCATAGAGGTTTCAACCATTTGAGTCGTGGGGCTCGATAAGCTGGGCAGGCAAAAAACAAATGGCCAATACTTTCTACATGATCCGGACACCAGGGACATTTGTTACTTACATTCTTTGCCCACTTTGTAGTAAAGGAATTAATGGGGAGTGTGCCTACACGAAACTGATGATACAGTTTCCGATCCTGAGTTTTGCATATCAGGTCCCAATAAGGCTCAAGGGAGGGTGTCAATTTGTGTGTTAAAAAAAGCCCCGTTAGGTTCGTGTCCGAAGAATGGATAACCACAGTAGATTTTATCGAGGCCCAGAATAGATCTTTAAAATCTTGTTTTGGGGGGAAGCTGGAACATCCGGGATTTATCCACAGCTCAGGAAGGCCCATTGCATACAAAACATGTTTGACTTCCCTGAGCCAGGGGATTCTGTGGGCACCCCACAAAGATTTAACCTCATTCAACTCACGGGCAAAGAGGCTAAGCTCTGGAGTCGTCCATAACCGTCGCCATAGTGCCACTAAATGAAACTGTGCCATCTGATCTAAAGGTCTGCAACCTAGGTCTAATAACAATGGTTTAATGGGAGTGGATTGGGGAAGTCCTACCAAGTTCCTCAGGAACCTATTCTGGGCTGTAGTCAAAACTGACAAATCCTTGTAGCCCCATATGTCTGCTCCGTAGAGGGTAGCTGCATTAACCTTGACCTCATATATCCTTAATGCTGGAGTAATACGTTTAGTCAAGGATTTCTTCTGTTCAAGCAATAGGCAACCCGTGAGGCGAACAAATTTTAGATTTAGTGCCTCCAACTGGGGTTTCCAGCTGAGTTGGTAATCAAGGGTCACACCCAAATACGTCATAACCTTGACCTGATCAATTGGAACACCATTCAGACTAACGGAGCTTTTGACTGGGGTTTTATTACTAAAGACCATGAATTTGGTTTTGTCTACGTTGATCTGCAAGTCATTTTTCTTACAGAACTCTGCAAACCTATTCAGGGCTGTCTGCAACCCGCTCCGAGTTTTAGAAAGGAGTAGGGTGTCGTCGGCAAAGATTAGCATTGGATATTTTGACCCGCCCAGAGATGGTGCATCAGTCTGCGTGTTGGTGAAATATTCGACAACCTGGTTTATGAAGAGGAGAAACAGGGTAGGAGCCAACACGCAACCCTGGCGCACCCCTCGTTGGACCGGGAAGCTGTTGGTCACCTGACCCTGCTTGCCCCACCTCACTCGGGCGAAATTATCCTCATGCAATCTCATGACTAATTCCAAGAGATCGACAGGAAAGCCCATGCGTCTTAATGCTTCCCAAAGTTTCACCCTTGGAACTAGATCAAAAGCCGACTTAAGATCTACTAATGCGGCATAGATAACCCCTCCACCCAAGAAGACCACCTTCCAATAGAGCATGGTGAGTCTGAACACCTGGTCTATAGTACTGGTGCCCAATCTAAACCCAGCCTGCATGGGGGAAAGTATATTATTCTGTTCTATCCATCCCTGAATTCTTGCAAGAACCATTCTTGATACTATTTTTTGAAGTGAATCGATCAAGCTTATGGGGCGATAGTTGTTTGGCAATGATCGATCCCCTTTTTTATATATTGGCAGGATCTCAGCCCCTTTCCAGGATTGGGGAATCCTTGCCCCTGCTGAGATAACATTTGCCAATAGGGTGGTGTATGGGACCCATAGATCAAGGTTCAATTTAAAAAGATCTGCAGGGATGGCATCTAGGCCCGGGGCTTTTCCTGACTGGATGGAGCCGAGAGCGTGCGCCGTGTCTAAGGCGGAAAAAATAAGTGGGGCCCCGGGGTTAGTGGGCTGAACCCCCAGTACAGGCTTAATTACCAGTTTGGACTATGCGCTCGTATCTTTAAATTGGGCTGTAAAGAATTCCACCCAGTCAAGAGCAGAGACGTGGTTAACCGGTATTTGAGAGTCCGGATCCCTACCCCACCTAATAGTCTCCCAAAATTTCACTTGGTTAGATGACTTGCACGCCATAAGTAGATCTGCCCAATAAGAGTCATCCCAATCCCTCTTGGCTATCCAAAGAGCCTGCTTATAGAACTGTCTAGCATTCTTGATGTCATGGGAGAGCCTCGATTTAACAGCTGCTATTAGTTTGCTGTGGGCTTCCCTACAGCTCTTATTATACCATCTTTTGTGGGCTTTGACTCCCTTATTTTTTATGGCTTGGTGAGCAGGCTTTTAAGTTCTGTAAAGCACTTCTCATGGAAATTGATAATTAGGGAGTCGGCCTCACTGAGGGGGGATAAGTCTATCATCTTACCCCTTGTTTCTAAGACCAGCTCCTCTATTTCATGGGTGAGCTCTGGGTCAGCTATGACCCTGGGCCATTTAACCCGTCTTCTGTTATTACACAATATTATGTTGGACGTTGGGCAAGTTGTTACCATAGGACCGGTGCACAGTCCGGGAACCCTAAGACCCAAAGAGAGGGGATTGTGGTCACTCTCTGGCCTAGGCTCTACCTCCATATCTATTACGTGTGACCAGGATTCTATTTTGACCAGTATATAATCGATACGACTCTCACTGGTCCCATTATCAAAAGTTGGTTTCCCGGATTTATCAGACAGAGTACGGCCGTTCACTGCCCGAAGCCCCCACTCCAGACAAAGTCCCAACCAGTGGAGGGCCGCCTCAGTTCCCCTAACACCCTTACTTATGGTTAACGGGGGATATTCCAAGCAGTATCTTCATCAATTCCCACATCTTCAGCCAGACTAAGGATGGGTTCATAAGAACAGTTCAGGTCGCCTGCTACTAGAGTAAAACGGTCACCACTGAACTTCTTCAGGAGGCTATCTAGATCGTTCAGGACCGGTTGCTTACGACCACCCTGACAACCTCGGGCGTAGATGTTAATTAAGAGAATATCCGTGTTGTTACCCTTTCTCAGAATGATACATAGAAGATCAGCATTCTCAACCAAGATTTCCTTGGCTTGGAATCCCAGGGTGTTTCTGATCCACATCACAAGTCCGCCAGAGGCCCTGCCCTTAGGGCCCTGTATAGCGGGCTTATAATAATTTAGGTAGCCTGCTCTAAATAGAGGACCAATTGCCCAGGTTTCTTGAAAAACGACGATATCATACGTGTCGATGAAATCGGCCCAATCATCGTTATCCAAGCGACCCCTTAGCCCTGCAATGTTCCAGGAAGCCACCCTGATTGTTCCTGCTAAACTACCAGCTGGAATAGTCTCCGATAAGCCCAAGTCAGCCGCCCTGATCTCAGTAGATCTAGTAACGTGACCAGGGACTGGGCTTGGGCCATCGGAGAAAGCAGAACTGTCTACGCAAGCTACTAAGGGGGTAGGGGGGGGGGAGTCACCTGAATGGGATTAGGTTTGATGGTATGCACTGAATCATCAATCCCCCCAAGTCAATCGACCTCATCCAGACAACCAAACATATTAGAAGTAGGAGCCCCTTCCCACCAGGTGTTTTGACCTAGCCAGCCATCCCTTCGTCCATTTCGTCTGATGTTTTGGACAATTGACCAGTTCCCCTCAATGTCAACATTCTGCCGTGGGGGGTAAAAAAATGTAAGGGGTCTGACAACAATAGTTGAATTATCTCCTTGTGTATTCCAGGAACAAAGATGTTGGGCTGTGTGGGGATCCGCAAAGGAAACTACTATACAGTCACCAGCAATAGACTTACGTGTGGAACCTACCCATGGTACTCTACGTACCATTAGTATCTTGCTTCTTAGATGGTTTGGGAGCTGTCTATTTGCATTAAGCCAGTGAATGACCTTGTTTTTTAGCGACCAATGGGTCTCTTGTGCTTGTAGATCCAGGGCAGGCACGCCAGCTAATACAATGACATAAGGCCTAGCTTCTGGTGGTAGATCGATAAAACCCCCACGAAAATTCGGGCGGCTAGGTTGCTGGGGAGGTATACACGTGATCGCTGGATGATAAGGCTGTTGAGGTACAGCTTGAGTCCTCTGATTGGATGGTACTATGCCTTGTGGGGGGCGGGAGGTTGGGGCTGTAGTTCGTGGGAAGGTGGCTGTGGGATTACAAACTTTTGTCCGGGGTTTAGGTATGGGTTTAGGTTTCAGGGAGGGCAGGGCCGGGGGTTCTAGCACAGGGGCCTGTGGAGTGCGATCATCGCCCTTGGTAATCTTATCTTCCATTTGTTTTAGACTAAGACTAGCTAGAGTAACTATAGTCTTGTCCATTTCTAATAAGCTGTTTTCAATACGAGAAAGTCTAAGTTCCAAGGGAGTTAAGAGCTGTTTTAAGGTAACCCAGACAATTTTAAGAAATTCTTCATTACCCCCCAGATCCTTCCCAGTGTAGCTCAACCTACCCTCAGTAGACCTCTCAGCGATGTTAGCAAGGGAATCCCCCGTTGTTAAGTCTAACACAGCGCTGGTTAAGCCAGAACCAAATTCCTCTCCCAGTAAACTTTTACTGGGAGAGGAATTTTTTCTGTCTGCGTAGCGCTCAGCATTACTCTGCTTGAAGTGTGATTTGTACGTGAATTGTGTTTTATACGCATTGTTTAGCCTGATTTGCATATAGCATCTAGGAAAGCTGCGCACTGCTTTCACTTAACTGAAACTGTTACTGTGCCCATGTTCCAGCGCCAGCTCGCATTTCCCGGTCCTGCTGTTTTTCTCCCCGTCCATTTTGTTGTGCCTGCAGCCCGTCCCTCCCCCTTCGCTCCCGCCTCCCAGCTCCCCCTCCCACGCTCCGCCACCTCCACTATCCATTAAAGGCTGATGACCCAACGCGCAGCGTCCACGCGCTGCGGCCGCGCCGAAGGTGCGCCAAAGGTAAGCCCGTCTATGCCCGTCCGCGCCTGGACCGCACCCAGCGCCAGACCCCCTGGTCCACGCAATGCCCAGCCCTCCCGCATTACTTACGGCGCCTCCACCCTCCTAGCCCTTAATCCCGGTCGACTCTCCAACTGCACCCAAGCCGCTCCTGGACACACCCATAGACCCTTCACCTGCCACTCCTGCAAATGTACCTGCGTCAAATCCCAAACCAAATCCACAAACACCAAACAGAGAGCCAACACCAACCACCTAAATTGCATCCTTCTCAACACCCGCTCGATTCACAAACATGCCATCGACCTTTGGAATCTACTCGACACCATCTTGCCGGACATCGCCTTCCTAACAGAAACATGGATGAATGCCTCTTCAGCTCCAGACATCACCATAGCCATCCCGGACGGCTACAAGATCATCCGTAAGGACCGCCCTATCCAAACAGGAGGAGGCATCGCCATCGTCCACAAGAACACCATCCGCGTCTCAACCAGCTCAGACGACAACCTCGCCATCGCTGAACACCTTCACTTTCAGATCCACACCGACCCCAAGACAACACTTAGGGGCACCCTCCTCTACAGGCCACCAGGACCCCGTACAAAATTCAGCGAAGACATCACTGACTTTATCACCCCACACGCCCTCCCCTCAGAAGAATACATTCTACTGGGTGACCTCAATTTCCATCTGGAAAAGAGCAACAACAGTAACACCACCACCCTTCTGGACAATCTCGCCAATCTCGGACTCAAACAACTTGTTAACACCCCCACACACTATGCAGGACACACACTCGACCCTATCTTCACTTCCAGCAAGCACATCTCCTTCACTCATACTACACCCCTCCACTGGACGGACCACAGCTGCATCCACTTTATTTACAACAAGACCTCGACCCTCAACCACCCTCAACCAACTCTGCGAAGAAATTGGAACAAAATAACCATCGACCAGATCTCAACATCGCTTCTTCAAAAAAAGCCCTGCCTATTCAACGAACACTAACGAAGCCGCCATCAACCTCACACAATTGTTAACCCAAACCGCCGACAATTTAGCACCCTTGAAAAAACATCAAACCAAGCAAGGCAGCAAGAACGCCCCCTGGTTCAACGATGACCTTAAGAAATCCAAGAAGCTCTGTCGTTCCCTTGAGAATACTTGGAAAACAGAACCAAACACTATCACCCAAGCCGCCTTCAAAAACGCCACCCGCAAACACCACCAACTAATCCGAACAGCCAAGAAATCAGCACTCAAAGACCGACTAGACAACAACGCCCACAACAGCAAGGAACTTTTCAACATCATCAAAGAATTCACCAACCCCACCGCCAGCTCTAACGACATCACCCCCTCTCAAGCCCTCTGCGACTCCCTTGCCTCATTCTTTCATGACAAAATCGCCGACATCCATAACAGCTTTGACAACACACCTGCAAACCAATCCACCCCACCCACCTCCGAACCGTTACCTCCTCCGAATATCCTTCTCGAATGGAACCCAATCACCATAGAAGAGACCATTCGCCTGATGAACTCCATCCACTCAGGATCCCCTACAGACCCATGTCCCCATCACATCTTCAACAAAGCAGACTCCATTATCGCACCCCATCTCCGAGATGTCATCAACTACTCCCCAACTCCACCACATTCCCAGATAGCTGGAAACACGCCGAACTCAGCGCCCTCCTGAAGAAACCCACAGCTGACCCCACCGAACTCAAAAACTACCGCCCCATCTCGCTCCTCCCATTCCCTGCCAAAGTCATTGAGAAAGCCATTAACAATCAGCTCGCCACCTTCCTCGAAACTAACAAATCACTCGACTCCTCACAGTCTGGCTTCCGAGCCAAACACAGCACCGAGACCGCCCTCATCACAGCAACAGACGACATTCGAACACTTCTGGACAACGGAGACACAGTCGCCCTTATCCTCCTTGACCTCTCCGCAGCCTTCGACACAGTCTGCCATAGCACCCTGATACAACGCCTCAGAAACATCGGAATACAAGGGAAAGCATTGGACTGGATCATTTTGTTCCTCGCTGGAAGAACTCAGAGAGTCCGCCTCCCCCCTTTTAAGTCTGAGGCCACCGAAGTCATCTGCGGCGTCCCGCAAGGATCCTCACTCAGCCCCACCCTCTTCAACGTCTACATGAGCCCCCTCGCGACCATCGCACGTCAACACAACCTCAACATCATCTCCTACGCTGACGACACTCAGCTGATCCTCTCACTCACCAAAGACCCAACGACCGCCAAAACCAACCTACACGAAGGGATGAAAGAAGTAGCCGAGTGGATGAAGCACAGCCGTCTGAAACTGAACTCGGACAAAACGGAAGTCCTCATCTTAGGCTCATCCCCTTCCGCCTGGGACGACTCTTGGTGGCCAACGGCCCTAGGAAAAGCCCCCATACCGACGGACCAAGCACGGAACCTGGGCATCATCCTGGACTCCTCACTCTCGATGACCAGACAAGTCAACGCCGTCTAGTCTTCATGCTTCAACATCCTACGCATGCTCAAAAAAACATTCCACTGGATCCCCACCGAAACAAGAAAAACGGTCACCCACGCACTGGTTACTAGCCGTCTGGACTACGGAAACACGCTCTACGCAGGATCCACCGCGAAACTACAGAAAAAACTCCAACGCATCCAAAATGCTTCAGCCAGACTCATACTAGACATCCCCCGCACAGACCACATTTCCGCCCACCTGAAAGACCTTCACTGGCTCCCCGTCAACAAGAGAATAACGTTCCGTCTCCTCACCCACGCACACAAAGCCCTATACGATCTTGGACCTGACTGTCTCAACACACGCCTTTCCTTTTACACCCCCACCCGCCAGCTGCGTTCGTCCAACCAAGCCCTCGCCGCTGTTCCGCGCATCCACAAAGCCACCATGGGAGGAAGATCCTTCTCCTACTTAGCGGCCAAGACCTGGAATTCCCTTCCCATCCACCTCCGCCTTACTCAAAACCACCTAGCCTTCAGAAAACAACTTAAAACATGGATATTCGATAAGTAAACCTCCCCCCCCTTCCTCAAGCGCCTTGAGACCCTATGGGTATGTAGTGCGCTATATAAATTCTGACTTGACTTGACTTGACTTAAACAAGTATTAACTTCAGGGACCTCTTTGCCTACCCCATTTGAGACCAGAGGTCGACGATTATTAAAGAATTGCGACCTCGCAATTTTGGCCTTTTTACGTGCATAGGCTGATCTGGCAAGGCATTTCCTTTTGTGAGTGACATCTTTTTGTTTTACGCTTGCTGCCTGCTTTGGCAGCTCAAATTTGTTGGTAAAGGCCATGCCTAACCCAGGGACGTAAGGCACCGACACTTGAGTGGGCTTTGGTGGTGTCAATGATGGAATAAGGAGGGGCTCAGATGATGGTGTGGTTGGGACATAATGGATATCCGCCTGTGTTAACAATGATCAAGGGCCAGACAGGCGCTCCGGGGTTAAGACAGAGGCAATTTCCCCTAAGGATGATTTTTTTGAGGATACTAGGTTCAGGGAAAGTCTTCGTGCTGCTTCTAGTTCCAAGGACACTCTATGTTGCATTTTGCTGATTTCCACATCAATGGCCATATTGGTCTTGGTAAGGAAATCATCAAGAGTCCCACTGGGCTTGTTCGTCCCCTTAGCAGTTTTGCTACGACTACCCCGTGTGCACATGATAATTAGGAAGAATGAACAAAATAACAGGTAAACAATATGGCAACAAAGAAGCAAGGGGGGTGGCCCAGGTCAGGCCTCTCAGTCCTCAAACGGCCCGCTCTTAGCCCGGTCTTCGCCCCGAGCTGCGTCCCGCGCTGCGGGAGAATGGGTCTTAGATGTAGTGGGCGTTATGGGCAGTGGGCGGGCCAACAGGGAGAGCGGACCAGAAGCTGTCACTCGGTCACGCAGGGACTCCTGGGTAATGGAGTCCCTGCAACGCCCGCAGCCCCGCTGCAGCCCTCAGCCCGATTCCTGCTCTCCTCGACTCCCTGCAAGGTCAGGTGTCCAGCCCCACTCACAGGCCGGCGATGCGGCACCCGCGGAGCGGGTGCGGCGAGGTCCGTGGGCAGGTCAAGGAATAAGCACAGAGAGATGCAATATGCCTCCAGGTAAAGGCTCCCGCCAAGTGCGTTCAAAGACGTCCCACAATAACAACAGGGGCAGGGGTTTTAAAAAGGCCTCCTAGTGGGCGTGGGCGGGCCAACAGGGAGAGCGGACCGGAAGCTGTCACTCGGTCACGCAGGGACTCCTGGGTAATGGAGTCCCTGCAATGCTCGCAGCCCCACTGCAGCCCTCAGCCCGATCCCTGCTCTCCTCGACTCCCTGCAAGGTCCGGTGTCCAGCCCCACTCACAGGCCGGCGATGCGGCACCCGCGGAGCGGGTGCGGCGAGGTCCGTGGGCAGGTCAAGGAATAAGCACAGAGAGATGCAATATGCCTCCAGGTAAAGGCTCCCGCCAAGTGCGTTCAAAGACGTCCTCATACATCAGACCTTGCTGCAATTAGGAAAAAGTAAGAAGAGGGGTCAGATCTTAGTTACGCAGATGGAGTGTTGTAGACGGTTAACAACACAGACAGAGGAGGAGCAACTAATAAAGTTAGCTCATTTGTAATTTTTATGTAGATCTATGAAATAAAGGTAGATAGCAACAATAGAATAGCCTGTTATTCGGAAACAGTAAAATAGAAATAGAAAAAGCTTTAACAATCGGGTATAAAAAGAAAGGAAGCATATCAACAAGGACACCAAACACCTGGGATGGTAAGAAAGGATGATCCGATCCGCAGTGTCAAAGTAATGGGTGGATATATATTTGTGGAACTTTGATTAAATGCTCCAATTGCCTTATTTTATTATATTGTTTACTTTTGTATCTAGAAAGGAAGTATTTCTCAAAATATCTTAAAATAAATATGGAGTGTATAATAGAAGGAACTCAATTACGTTTTTATTCTCAATGGAGTTTTTCAATCTTGCTTGTGCTGTCTGTTGCTTTTTCTGTGCAGTGATGAATGTTGTTCTTTTTTAGAAAAATCTTTTAAGGGATAAATTGTATAATTGATGTAGATCTGTGGCATTTTTTTTAAAAAGATGATGGTCTTAATAAATGTATATTTGAACTGAGCATCAATGGCATCAGCGATATAATCTATAATGCTATTGAACATGTCTGAGATCTCAAATCTGAGATCATAAGCAGTGCAGAGCGGGGACACAAGTTATAGTTAGCTCGGTAAACTATAACTGGTGACATTCAGTGTTTTTTTTGTTTTAAACACTAGTATTTATGTTAGTACATGGTCTAAAGTATTTATGTTAGAACATGGTCTAAAGCTAAAGTGGCGATAATGGGCTTGATAATATGCCCTGGAGAATTCCAATAGAAGCCCATGTTCACACCAGAACATGGGTTTCAATTGGAATTCACAAGCATATTATCAAGCCCATTATCGCTGCCTATGTTTAAAGAAGTCTGTACACAGGAGCCTAAAAAGTACTCACTCTGTAAAACAAAACCAACAGGTTAATGTACAGGTCATCACAATCCAAATTGACGTGTGATAGCAGGAGAAGAGAAAAGAACCAGGAAAAAAGCCCCAAAAGTGCTTGAGAAAATCCCCATCAGCCCGCTCAGTAGCGGAATATCGTCATCTGGGTAGTATGGTTGACAAAAGTAGTGTCCAGAGTGCCCTTCCTTAGGAACAACCCAAGGCTAGCATAACTTGGACCATTACGTTGACCCTCAACCAACAGAGATGCAGACTGAAAAGGGTTAAGTTGCAGTGCTCATAAAAATGTGAAAAAGGAAAAGAAACAAAATTCATAATCCAGGTGTTCTAAAAATACCTACCTTGATGTCATGAAAAAACTTTATTGGGTCTGACCATCAAGGTGGTATGGTTAAAAGCAGAGTGAACAATAGCATGCAAGGAATTGCTATTCACCATGAATCTTATTCGGTCGACATGTTTCAGCCTTCATCGGCTTTCTTCAGGACCTATGATGTACTACTGCAACAACGAATGTTTGTGTGAAAGAAACTTACTGGGTAAAAGAATCTCAATAAGTGGTTCAATACTCCAAAATCAGGAGTAGAAAGTCTTCTCCTGCATATAAAGCAATCAAAAAGGATAACAAAAAAATGGCAATCATTATTGCTATTGTCAAAAGGTACTTCTAAGTGTCCAGTGCACTATAGATTTCCTATGTTAATCAACTCACCCAAATTCTAGGGAGGAAAAACCTCACCTCACCTGGCACTTGCTCACAGTGAAGGAGGCCACGCACTAAAAAAAAAAGAAAAGAAGAAAGTGAAAGAACATACGTTTCATAATAAAATCTAGACTTTGAAAACAACAGCAGATGGCAATAATAAGGAGTAAGGGGTAGTGATAACCAACCCTGACAAAAAAAGGGGGAGGGGGAGGGGGGGAGAGGGGCATCCTATGGGTAGAAAATGCATTGCAAAATGCCACACACTCCATCTATACCAAACCCCATGTAGGCATAACCTCCCAACAGGACAAACACTCTACAGGTCCAGAAAGGTACCTGGAGCAAAGTATCCACATAATTACAAATGATTGCAAAAATGTTTTGCAAGAATGTGGGACAGGGCACCCCAGTAGTCTCATGGTGTCCTGTATGCAGGCAAGAAAAAGAGAGGGGTACTGAACTGTCCCTGTCGCTGCGCCCAGTCCAACCCTCTAAAGTCCTTCCATCACGCGAGAGCCCCGTGTCCTCACCTCTCCGTCGTTGCCTCGCTCCAAAAATGTGAGCCGAGGGGGAGGTGAGGACATCGTGTGTCCAACAAGAAGAAATAGCGCGGCTGCGGACGTGAGAGAGAACTATTCTCTCCTCTCGCGTCCAATCAGAGAAGCAGCCAACTATACTGACTCTGAATGCCAAGAACCGAGCCCTGATTGGCTGCTCTGCTTAAAGATGCCCCGCTATTGGCTCGTTCTGGGCCAATCAGATTGACGAATTCGTTTCCATCAAGTGTTCGCAAACAGCCGCATCCGATGATATCTAAACGCGGTACCCGCAACAAAAAAGGATGTGTGTCTATCAATTACACAGGCGGTGTGGTTGATGCTCTCTTGTATTTAGCGCCCTCCAGCCCAGTATGACCAGACCGCATTCCGTGGCCACCACAACACCAACTACCCACTGATTGGGTGCCTCAGTCCATGTGGTGCCGCCATTGGATAGCAGTGGGCCAATAGAAAAGGGGGCCGTGTTTCTTGTTTACACGCTGTGTAACACGGCCCCCTTTTCTATTGGCCCACTGCTATCCAATGGCGGCACCACATGGACTGAGGCACCCAATCAGTGGGTAGTTGGTGTTGTGGTAGCCACGGAATGCGGTCTGGTCATCGGATGCGGCTGTTTGCGAACACTTGATGGAAACGAATTCGTCAATCTGATTGGCCCAGAACGAGCCAATAGCGGGGCATCTTTAAGCAGAGCAGCCAATCAGGGCTCGGTTCTTGGCATTCAGAGTCAGTATAGTTGGCTGCTTCTCTGATTGGACGCGAGAGGAGAGAATAGTTCTCTCTCACGTCCGCAGCCGCGCTATTTCTTCTTGTTGGACACACGATGTCCTCACCTCCCCCTCGGCTCACATTTTTGGAGCGAGGCAACGACGGAGAGGTGAGGACACGGGGCTCTCGCGTGATGGAAGGACTTTAGAGGGTTGGACTGGGCGCAGCGACAGGGACAGTTCAGTACCCCTCTCTTTTTCTTGCCTGCATACAGGACACCATGAGACTACTGGGGTGCCCTGTCCCACATTCTTGCAAAACATTTTTGCAATCATTTGTAATTATGTGGATACTTTGCTCCAGGTACCTTTCTGGACCTGTAGAGTGTTTGTCCTGTTGGGAGGTTATGCCTACATGGGGTTTGGTATAGATGGAGTGTGTGGCATTTTGCAATGCATTTTCTACCAATAGGATGCCCCTCTCCCCCCCTCCCCCTCCCCCTTTTTTTGTCAGGGTTGGTTATCACTACCCCTTACTCCTTATTATTGCCATCTGCTGTTGTTTTCAAAGTCTAGATTTTATTATGAAACGTATGTTCTTTCACTTTCTTCTTTTCTTTTTTTTTTTTTAGTGCGTGGCCTCCTTCACTGTGAGCAAGTGCCAGGTGAGGTGAGGTTTTTCCTCCCTAGAATTTGGGTGAGTTGATTAACATAGGAAATCTATAGGGCACTGGACACTTAGAAGTACCTTTTGACAATAGCAATAATGATTGCCATTTTTTTGTTATCCTTTTTGATTGCTTTATATGCAGGAGAAGACTTTCTACTCCTGATTTTGGAGTATTGAACCACTTATTGAGATTCTTTTACCCAGTAAGTTTCTTTCACACAAACATTCGTTGTTGCAGTAGTACATCATAGGTCCTGAAGAAAGCCGATGAAGGCTGAAACATGTCGACCGAATAAGATTCATGGTGAATAGCAATTCCTTGCATGCTATTGTTCACTCTGCTTTTAACCATACCACCTTGATGGTCAGACCCAATAAAGTTTTTTCATGACATCAAGGTAGGTATTTTTAGAACACCTGGATTATGAATTTTGTTTCTTTTCCTTTTTTCACATTTTTATGAGCACTGCAACTTAACCCTTTTCAGTCTGCATCTCTGTTGGTTGAGGGTCAACGTAATGGTCCAAGTTATGCTAGCCTTGGGTTGTTCCTAAGGAAGGGCACTCTGGACACTACTTTTGTCAACCATACTACCCAGATGACGATATTCCGCTACTGAGCGGGCTGATGGGGATTTTCTCAAGCACTTTTGGGGCTTTTTTCCTGGTTCTTTTCTCTTCTCCTGCTATCACACGTCAATTTGGATTGTGATGAGCTGTACATTAACCTGTTGGTTTTGTTTTACAGAGTGAGTACTTTTTAGGCTCCTGTGTACAGACTTTTGGTACCTCTCTTGTTGTTTATTGCTTAGTTGGGGGACAAGGTACCTAAAGAGTCTTTAAATACTTCTCCCCTCAGGCCCTCCTCTACCTAGCTTGATTTGTTATGTTTAAAGAAGCCCAGAAATTCACTGAAAAAACAAAGGTTAAAGTAACTATAATGTCATTTGTTTTTTACTGCAAATGTCTGTATTTTTTTAACTTAAACTAAGATCTCAACTATAACACCACTTTAACGTTTCTTCTTTTAGTGAATTTCTGAGGGGGTGGTGTTCAAATTCAGCCAATGCCCGGTGCACACTGCCTTTGGGGATGCACAGAGAGGGGCTGGCAGAAGGGTCTGTTCTCTGGCCAGGACCTGCACCCAGCCCTGTCTCTGGAGACCAACTCCCCAAGGGTATTTTTTTTTCTTTATCCTAGGGGTGCGGATCCCTGTGGGACCCCCTCAAGTTCCTAAGTGTCAGGGTGTCCCTTTTTAAGAAAATGTTCAGATCAGGGCTGCAGGGGTATGCATTACGCCCCAGGTTTTCAAAGTCAACATTATTTCCCCTACTCAAAAACAACTGCAAATAGATTGAATCTGTTCAGTTGTTATCAAGAGCATTTCCCAGTCCTACCCTCGCCCCCTCGCCCCGCCCCTTTCCTACAGTAATGGATCCTCCCGTGAGTCGGAGGCCGGTGCCGCCATCACAGCGCTGGAATGGACGTCCATTGCCAGACAAATGGCGGCCGGTAATCCCGCGAAGGCGCAGCTCTGGCAGGAAAGTGCTTTTATTGCTCAGACCTGCGCTCTCCCTGCGGACACTCCAGGGAGCGATCAGCGCACACTTCAGCGTTATTTACATGACAGGCCGAGTACTGTACGTGCAAGCTTGTATTTTTGAAAGGCTACATTTGCTCTAAATACAAGATACAGAGATAAAGACAGAGATCGATACAGTGAAATGGGCTGCATTCAGGGGGAAAATGCAATCACAGTGAAACACAGATGAGAATCAGGTAAAGCACAGGAGAGAAGGGTGAAAAAGATAAGCAAGAGAAAAAGTAGAGAACTTGTTACAAGAAAAACAAGAACGAGGAGGGATACTAAGATTGCCACGCAGGCGGAAGAGAAACAATGGTGTGTTTTATTGTTGCACGTGTACGTTTAGCGCTTCATACCAATATGAGAGGGCCCAAAACACATTTTAAACAGGTGGCACTTTGCACTGAGGTTGGGCACGTGGTTGGCATAGTGGCAGTGCCATCTTAATGATTTTGGGTTCCCCTGGCAAAATACATTTTGGGGGCTCCTAAACAGAACAACTTTGAATTGTATCACATATTTTCTGCTAATTCAAACCCTCATGATGCCAAACAATGCAAAATGAGTTTAATCTTTAACAGGGTCACACGAAAACAGGTGAAATATGTTTTGCATAGAACCCCAAAAAATCCATAAGATGACACAGCACAGACAGACAAAGTCAGAGGTAGAGATAGGCAGAGAGGGAGAGAGAAAAATAGAATAGGCATAGGTCAGTTAGAGGGAAGATTCAGTTAGAGGGGGGGCTTCGAATGAGGGGGCCCTGGACAATTGCCCACTTTGCCCATACTTTAAAATGTCTCTGCAGAGTGGTGCATTTGTTTTCACCCTATGTGGAAAATAATACGGTGGGTGTCATGTATGAGTGACTAGAGAGGTGCTCTTATCTTATTAGAGATAGGCAAGAACATTATAATTATTGTTAAGACTATCCCCCAGATTCATCATTGTCCTCTTTTGCGAGTCCTTAATAGCGATTATTGAGGAATCGGTATTAAAGACTCGCAAAACGGGATGCATGTAGAAATCGCAATTTATTTTGCGATTTCTACTTCTTACTTATTTGCGATTCGCTAATTGCTAATCCCAAATTAACTATGGCTTTGCCATTCATTCCTATGGGCCTCAAGGCCCATAGGAATGAGGAATGAATGGGGAGTCATTCCTTATTTGCGATTCGCAATTAGTGAATCGCAAATAAGGAAGCGATTTCAAGGGTGCCAGGATGTCCAAAGGACACCCTGTAGCACCCCTGAAATGCAAATGTACACTGGTGTTGCGCACACACATGTCCAAAGGACATGTGTGTGTGTAACATACAACTTAGAAAAATGCACTAAAGTGCATTTTTCTAAGTTTTCGCTATTTACCACGAAGTTACACTTCGCGGCAAATAGCGGCCCCATATTGCGAATTCGCAATTTTAAAAAGGTTCCTGAATAGCATTTAAAGAATCTCTAATTGAGATTCCTTGAATGCGATTCTTCGCAATATAGCGATTTCTAGTATAGCGATTTTGGCATTTGGGATGATGAATCCCAAATGCAAAAATAGCGCTCGCAAAGGGCCAGATTCTCAGAATCTGGCCCTTTGCGAGCCGATTTTTTTGTATGATGAATCTGGCCGTATATCACATAGAGAGCTGTACAATTAAAGCCTAGGCAGGTTGCAGTAGGGTCATCTGTTCAATACCCCAAAAAAGAAGGTGCTCAGAGAAAGCCCAATAAGCCACATGGCAAGATATATAAACAGATAAGCTGTCAAACGAGTAAAATGATGACAAATGGGCAAGAACGGAAGTCAGTGACATGTCGAGTAGCCATGTACCTTTTAAAAGGCAGGCACACTGCCTACTGCCGTATTGTTAAAGGAGGAAATATTTGCCAGAGCAATCAAGGTTACCAGCTTGAGTGGAAACTACACAATATTTAAGGTGCCTAGATTCCACCTTTTCTTGCACAGTTGAAGGGAGACACACTTTTAAGCAGGGAAGGGCCCCCAAACCCCTCTCATGCTAGAAAAGAAACAGGAAAAATATAAAATGCGCAAGGATGTGCAGTGATGTTGGAACTAGGAGTGCACAGTGGTGTTTCAGCACCTCCCTAACACTTGAGTTTTAACAAAGAATAAACAATACCGGGGCCCTTTAAATATTTTTTATCTGGCAGCATGGTTGAGTTTTCAAAGACCTGCTATTACATAACCCCTATGCCTTTACCCCCACGGTTCCGGCACCAATATAGATGCGAGAACTAAAGAAAAAAAGAGAAAATAAATGTGAACAATTGTAAGATACAAAGAAAGATGTCCAAAATCAGAGGAAAAGTATATGCTGCAAGCAGGAAACTAAATGATGTGGGTGGGGGGTGGGGGGGGTCATGACCCCATTTCATATCTATGTGGCTCTAACAGTGCCTCATCCGCTAAGGTGAAGGAGCGTCGCCCCACTCAGTGCAAAATGGAAAATAAAATGATAATAACACATCAATAATTTTGCGTTAGTATCATTTTATTTTTAGTAAGAGCCAGGTTAGGGCAGGGCAGGGCTGGGCTACGTGACGAGGAGGGGGAGGAGGGGTTGGTGACCTTAAATGCACATGAATGTTTGACCAGCCGTCTGAGGCCGGCCAAACAGAGATGCACCCTTAGCATTTCTCCACCTGGCTGTATTGAACAGCTCTGTGGAGAACATTTACAGGCACCCACTTCCTGTCTGAACGCTGAAACAGGCCGCTCAGACCAATCACGCCGCTGCTGTCATGCTGGTGACAGCAGCGTCGTAATTGGCATAGGGGAGTGTGGGACCCTGTGTGCTGCCGGGAGCCAGGTACAGAGGGAAGATGAAGGAGAGGCGGCGGCCGTATTCAGGTAAGTAAGCTTTTTTTTTTAATTATTATCATTTTTTTTTTATCCCTCCTGCCCCATCACAACTTTTCCCTAGCGGCCGCCACTGTGTGGCTCCTTAACCTCTCAGTGCCTAGAGATGCATCTCATCATTGTGATTCCTTGCTCAGGGGTCACAAGACATGAATTGATTGAGTTTGCTTATCCACTGCACTTTAACCTTTCCTTAAAAAGTATCTACACTTACATATAACCATTACATAGGATTTCGAGGCATCTATTTTTGTTAGCTCCAATCTCCTTCTACTCTTTTATTAAATATTTAATCTCAATTGAACTTTTTTCAACTTGGTCTACATCAACACAATCCCACCCTACCCAGCCAAGTATACACCTTGCATTACCTGTACTGGGCGCACCTTTAATGCCATCTCTCAGCAGTCAGTACCCAGCACAATGTATTAAACATGCTTTGACATCTTGGTGAACTTCTGAAAAGGCCAAACGTTTTTGCACTTTAGTTACTGCACTAACACTAAAAAAAAAACATTTTTGTATTTGTGAGCAATGGATGTCCAGTGAGCATGTTCTGTGGGGTGTTGGCATAAGTAGGGAGCACAACCCACCAACTTAGTGTACTTTGGCTTTACAGTGCTTTTGAGCCTCTGGGATACAATAGCAGCCAGTGCGGCTGCGTGTCTTCTAATCATCCTCTCATCTCTCCCAATAGAACTTTATCTGATAAATGCCCTAGATATTTAAATTGGGTTCATGTTCTGAGTCCAACTCCCGGTACTTATGATATGTTTGTTAAACTGTTCGACATGCTTCGAGTTACATAACTACAACTGTTACTTGACTTGTGCCTCAATAACGAAGCTCTGGAATACCCAGACTCACAATCAAATTTTCACTCTACCCTCTAAAGCAATATTTCTCTTCAGGGGGCTATCAGACATAGAAAATAGGGCAAGATGTTGGTGGCCAGCTGAAATTGCCAATCAGGGGTTTCAAAAATATGCCTAGTGCAGCGGTAGTGGTCGAATCAAGCCAGTCCTTTCTATCCAGCTCTTCACTAATATGCATAAAAGTGCCAAAACACTACCGCCAAAAATGATTTTATAAACATGGCTGTTCATACATTTTTACATTAGTGGACATATCACACACCATTGTCACATCAATATTAATTTCAGACTCCATCTTGAATCTCAGCAGGGCCGGCCTAAGGCATGTGCAAGCTGTGCACCTGCACAGGGCCACCAAACCCCAGGGGCCGCCACGCCAATATATATCCTTAGATACATATTTGCGTGGCGGCCCCTGGCAGGGATTTGGCGGCCTCGGGCCCCCTACCTACACTCCCTGCTCACTGCCTCCGTGAGCCTAGAGCCGGCCCTGATCTCAGTTGCTTCCATCAGTCATTTCTGTGTAGTGATCATACAGCTATTGAAAGCTGCCACAACTAGAGTCTGAGATAATGCAAGCTGATGCCATCCGCACTATGCTGAGGAGCATGCCTGTTGCTAGCACATTAAACTCTCCATGCAAATTACAGTTCAATTGAACCATGGAAGCCTTTTTTCTCTCTTTATCACCTATATGGTCTTTAGTGGCATGCCCTCAGTGTGTGATTTTAGCTCATTGAGTCATATCATTATGTCAAAATAAGCCTTGATATGAATGTACCAAGTACTATCCATTCCTTGTTCATTTATTCCTAATTGCAAGAAATAGTTATAGATTGTTCTGCCCCTTCTTCTCATATGTAGACTTGGACTCATCCATGAAGTCTATTTTGAAAATGAGACTCTACCATCCTTTTCTGCTCCTTGTATCAAATGCTAAAAGTACATTTCCATACATTGGTCACATGTGTGTAGTCTTAGGTTAATTCAGTCAAGGGAATTCTAATAAATCACTTTTAAAGGCTTTACAATCCCTATTAAGGGCCTTTTATGACTATGGCAGTCCATGGGACCGCCGTAGTTGTGGTGGCGGTCAAACCATCACCACAATATGGGACCACCCGCAGTATAATAAGTGCCGCGTTGGTGGCGGTCTAGCAGCGTTTCAGGACAAAATATGCTGGCAGTGCTGCATTGGCACTGCCAAGCATATCTTGAGTTGCCTTACGACCACCCTTTTCACGGTGGTAGCATTGCCATGAAAAGTGTGGCGGTGAGGCAACAAAGGAGGACCTACAGCGCCCCTCTTGTGCCTCTGTGCACGGGGGCGCATGCAGAAATTTGGTTTTAGAACAAATTGATCAAACTTTTGTTGAAAACGCACATTAAACTGTGTCCTTTCCCTGCCTCACCAGTGATATATCGTGAATTTTGCACACATGGACTGGTAAAACGCCATAGAGGCTCCGGTTGCAACCTTGTCAGGTTTCTTAAACATGGTAGTACAACTGTGCACGTGGCGGTTATCATACAAGCTTACTCCTCATCCGCATTATTAGGCCAAGCCTACTTGAAGAACAGAATGCCAGCATAAACTCATTGTCTTACGTTGACTGCTATACTAATTTGTGCTCCTAGATGATCACAAACAAGCAGCATTGGGTAAATCAACACAGAGCTTTTAAATAAAAGCTCACTGAGCTGATTAAGCAATTTATTAACAAACGAGGCTGTAGGAATGTCAAATTAACCCTAGTTTACAGACAACAAAGCTGAAGAATAGCACATATAGGATACTCCCTTAGTATATAGGTTGGTAGCCGAGGAACATCAGGAAGTAGTAGCCCTGTGCAGTGCTTTGCGGCACATCAGAGGCAGCGAGGCTCACCTCGAAATCTGTCTAAATATAGGGTTGAGGATAAAAAGCACAAACACCATTATTGACAGACATGAGTCTATATAAAAAGAGCCACCTGCTGCTGCTCAGAGCAGATCGATTGCCCTCGTGTACATTGAGAGACGGAATGAGCAAGCAGAGGGCTGGCAAGCAGAACCAACAAGAAACGTAGGCGCGAAAGGCATGTCCTTCCCCTGAATCATAGTTTCTTTATGATTCTTTGATTGGCTGACATGTATCCTTCAATTGCTCAATTTTTGGAAACTACTTTTTTCTTTTTGGTTAAGCACTCCATGGCAGGGCATGTGTTTTCCAACTCTTGCACTTGTGTGCTTCTGTCCCTTTTCTACATGTTGCTCGGTCCTGCTCTCTCATGTTCTTCTTCTCCCGAGCTCTTTGTTGTTCTCTTCCTCACGTGAATCTCCCCCAACCAGGGCTCGAGTCGGGGTACCACGCGGGTGGACGGCGTCCCCCCACTTATTTTACTGGGTTTTTATCGGGTGGACGCCGTCCCCCCTGCCTCACTGTTCTTTCCTGGAAGAATAGCTGGATGCCTGAGGCTCCGGAGCCGTGAGATGGAGAGACACCAACAAATGCGACCATGCCTCAGTTGGTGAGATCGCGACCTGTACTTATACAAGAGTTATAAGGCTGCGCGCGCTAATTGTGGTTTAAAAGCCTCAGCAATTTTGAACCCATAGGATAGAGCAGAGAGGTGCCTGTCGCTGTTGAAATGCGTGAAGCTAAGAAGTCACATGGGGCAGCCGGGCTGGCCAGGGCCGGACTGGGAATCAAAACCGGCCCTGGCAAAGTGCTCGGCTGGCCCCCCCTACCCACTCGGGGGGTTGTGTGTGCCGCCGCACTCTTTGCCGGAGCCGGTTTTTGGCCGATTTTGGTACAGGGACGATTTTGCAGCTATGCTGCAAAAACGGCCCTGTAACAAAATCGGCCCCCAGGGGCCCAAAACCGGCCCCCACCCGTGCGGCGCACCGGGGGATTGCCCGGTGCCCGCTATGGCCAATCCCCCGGGGCTGGCTCAGTGTGACAGAGGGTTAAAGTGAAGGACTCCCTATAATGAGAGGGGACTACCTTTCGTGACGTTCGGTGACCACCTAATTTGGAGCGTCCCCCCACTTCTTTTTTTAGGACTTGGGCCCTGCCCCCAACACCATGTTGCTCTCTTTCTCGTGTGTGCTTCTTTTCTACTCTTCCACCTCCCTCCCCCTACCCTGCTTTAGTTTTTCATTCCTCCTCTGCCCTGCCGCCATTGCTTCAACTCCCCCACCTGCTTCTCCATACACTTGTTTTTTTATTAAAAATTTGTTTAAGGTTGCAGAATCAAATTGTTTCTGGCGCTCCACCTTCCAAAAAATTGTGTTTGCTCCACTCCAGTTAATGTTTGTTTAATTCACGGATCCATCTTAGATCGATAAACAAAACACAATTCTTATGTTGTTACTTAGGCATGTGCGTGACGCATGCAGCAGCCACGTCGTTACCTCTTGTTTTTTTTTGTTTTTTACTGATGCCGCAATTCATTGGCCAAAAAATGCTTTTTGTCGATACTGTACAACATCGCCAAAAGGCATTGCCCCAAAGAAAATGCTCATTGGTATTGCCAATACTGTTACTAAAATTGCATCCATCTGTGATAGGCTGGTGGAGTTTTCAGAGAGGTAGACAACTGAGTCTAGTGAAGTATGTAGTCCCACTGCCAAAACAAGGTCTAAATGAGGCAGTCTGCATTGTTCTCGTGCACACTGTCTGCGTAAATTGTACATGTGTGCAACATGGGTTTGTGTTAGCGCCGAATTGATATAGTCATAAAAACAATATTTTGTGAGTATGTGCCAAACCATTTTGAATATCTACAGTCTAAATACTTGGGGCCTCATTTATGAAAAGTGACGCATCGCTGCGTGAAAACAGCAATGCGTCACTTTTCACTGCGCCCTCCTTGCGACACCAATGATGCGTCATATTTACAGTATGATGCATCATGGCGCAAGGAGTTACAGATACGTCAGTATTTCTGACGTATCTGTATGGCGCAAAAGTGACGCATTGCTGGAGTGTGTCACAAAAGTGACGCAACTCCAGCAATGTGTCCTTTCACATGGGGCAAGCCCCATGTGAAAGGGCCTGCGTCAGTCTTACGCCTGCTGTGAGGCAGGCGTAAGAAATTGACACATTTGTGTCCCAGAAGTGGCGCAGTGAAGTCTTATAGATTTCACTGCGTCACTTCTATGACCCTTTCTTGCGTCAGAACGCCCCCATGCATACATTATACCTGGCGTAGGTATAATGTAGCGCAGGGGTTTACAAAGTGACGCATCTACCTTGATGTGTCACTTTGTAAATATGGTGCAACAAGGCACATTTTTTACGCTGCTTTTTTACTCGCAAATTGCGAGTCGCAATTAAGTAATACCTCCTCATTCATTCCTATGCACCTAGAGGCCCACAGGAATGAATGGGAAGACATTCTCAATTTGCGAATCGCAATTAGAGAATCGCAAATTGAGAATGCAATTTCAAGGGTGCAGGGGTGTCCAAAGGACACCCTGTTGCACCCATGAAATTGATCTGTGCACATATGTTGCGCACACAGCGCAACATGAAACTTTGAGAAATGCACAAAAGTGCATTTTTCAAAGTTTTTGCAAATTACCATGAAGCTGAACTTTATGGTAATTTGCTACTCCTATTAGCGAAATCGCTAATTTTTTTACTTTGATGCATTGCATTTAAGGAATCTCAATTTGGGATTCCTTAAATGCAATCGCAAATTAAGGAATCTCAATTTAGAGATTCGTTAAATTGCGATTTTTGCATTTGGGATGATGCATCCCAAATGCAAAAATACCGGTCGCAAAGGGGCAGATTCTGAGAATCTGCCCGTTTGCGACCGGTTTTTAGCTTGATGCATGTGGCTGATCACTTGTAAGAACCATGGAGTCAGCAACGCGGATATTATGGAACGTGCTGCATTTAGAGGGAGAGGTGGGGGTGTCGCTCATTTATTACAAATTAGACACGGCACGTGGCTCCCTTCAAGGGAGTCGGCGCAGAAACAGAACAAATACACTTTTGCATCGCTCTCCGTTCCAATCCGGTAAACTAGGACACGGTGACAGCAAGAGGCGGGAGATGACAGCGCGAAAAAAACACCCTCTTGTCTTATATTTCTGGAGTGCCCCGGCTGTCCATAAGTTCAGCTGCTGGAACCGACAGCCATAACTGACATGAACAAAATAGATCTGTGGCCTAGACGGACATCCTGAGGTGCTAAAACGGAGTTAAGTGACTTACTTTATTTATTTTAGAATAAGTGCAGTGCTCCAATCTTTTTTTAGGAGCGCGTTGCCGAGGATGTGGAATGAATGCATGGTGTGATACATTCACACACACTAGTCTTAACTCCACCGTATGCCTCTTTCTTTCATCAGACTACAATTCCTCTTCATTTATTTCACTCTTTCAGACTCTTATGAAAAACACAAGCGCAAGGCCCAGGAGTTTTTCTAAGGAGCATGCTGAGGGTTACTGAATACCAAGGCTGCCTAGTCTTGGTTTCATCTCGCCTATTTCTTCCTTCACCATACATTTCCTTTCTCTTTATCTTACTTTTGCTAGTACTAATTGATGACCCCATGGATGTATTTGTTTCCACCCTCAATATTGGCAGCAACGGTTTTGCCAGCTATGGGATACAATAATGGTGAATCGACTAGCCTGGTTATGGAAAGTGGTATTCATTACAATTAAAACCGACTGTATGATTATAGTTGCAAAATTACGAATTAGTACCATCGACCATGAAAATATCATTTGGCGATGGGCTATATGTTTAGACAGATGGTATCACTGTTCTGATGAGACCCGCTAATTGATATTCAAAGGGTTGAAACGTCAAGTAAGCACAGTGGGTTGTTTTGAGCGGCATTAGTTTGAGTCCATGACTTTGAATAGATTTACATATTGAACAGTCACAGCCCTTGGCTTACATGACTGGTCCTTTTACAGTTGTATATAAACTTGGGTATGACCTGAGCACAGAGCTATATTGTTTATTTGATGTCTTATTATTACCATTGAATGTTCAATAGATTCTCAATCACACACACAACAACAGTGGATTCCTGTCTTGTATGTAAAGTTTTGTGATTTAAAAATATTTGTTGCCATTTTATTTGGGTGTTGTAAGTGTAACCTGACAGGTACATTTCCAGTGAATGAAACCGAAAGGACTGTTGTTGTTTGTATTTCTGTTCAAACACAGGTTTGATGTTGGTATCAGGATTTGTCCTGGAATTTTCATTTTTCTAGTGCTACCTTCATCTGCAACAGAGAATTACTACATTGCCAAATTAGTTTTACCCGTTTATTATTTTTTTCTCCTAACTGTAACACTCTAAAAGAGAAACACCACCTTTCACACATATCATTCTGTGCAGGGTGGCACTGTGGACACAGTTCAGGTAGTACTTTCTCAGATACTCTAGAAAGGTACTCAACAGACATTCTCAGCATCCAGTCTTTGACAGTTCCTTCAACACAATAAATATAATTACAGGAGGCAAATTTCAGAAACAATCAAATGATAATGCTGATGCATGACTAGCAAGCAATGAAAGAAATTAGAGGGTGTAAAAGAAAAAGGACATTATGACAGTATGTCAAATTAGGCCTTAATTGCACCAGAAGTGTGGTGAATGTAACTATATCTCCTTTGTAATGTTTCTTATCTTAAGTAAGTAAGCATTATTCACATTTCCATAGTGTCACTCACCATAAATATGACTGTGTAGCACCATCTCTCCCTGGGCACCCTTTTGTGCAGTTTTGGGGAGGTAATCGATTGGACATGAACAAATATTAGCAATGCTAATATCACTGATCTCATTGCATGTTATTTAATTAATACTACATAATGTAGTATCTCACTAGTGACTTAATTGATGTGCCCCCCTTTATCAGGAAGTGGTGTAAGTATTAGAAGTTCCATGCATCAAGATTCCAATGGGTGTTCTCCTCTCTCCAGGTTCTTTCTTTGAGAAACACCCAGAACCTCACTTAAATTCACACCATGCAATAGCTCTCCTGTCTCTATTACACTTCACTAATACTGTTTTTGCAAATATTAACATCTAACCTTTGACACCAGTTCTCGGTTATAATCAGATTTTGCTATCCTTACAAAAACTTAAGAGGAATAATGACTTATTCTGAGTGTTGAGAATCTTTTTTGTTAAAAACACAGGGGCCGATTTAGAAGCCCCTTGCGCCTCATTTACGCCGCTGTTGCGTCACTTTTGTGATGCAGCGGCAGCGCAAATCCTGCTCCATGGTGCGGGGTACTTACAACGTGACGCATCTGGGAGATGCGTCACGTTGCAATGCCCTGCGCCACATGTAGGCGTTCCTGTGCAGGGGGGGCGTTCCGGCGCAGGAACGCCTCCTAAAAGTGGCTGAGTGAAATCTACAAGATTTCACTCAGTCACTTTTAGGCCCATGCTGCGTCAAAACCCTGCGCCTGCCTGAAGCAGGCGTAAGGATTGACGCAGCATTAACTAGATAGGGCCCCCAGAGCAGTGCTGGAGCTGCGTCACTGATTTGCAGGGATGCGCCAGTTATTGTAAATATGCCCAACAGTACTCAATAACTTTCATATTTTATGACCTATTGAGTTTAGTAAAAACCTTTACTTTAATAAACCACCCATTTTGCAATGAAATTAATGTTTAAAGATCCTTAACAATTAAAGTAGGGTATAAAATGTAATATTAACCCTCCTATTAAGTAAAAAAGGTTTATTTCAAATAAGACAACCTATTAAGACTATTTAATCTTAAAGTAGTTAAAAAAAGAGATCGTTTGTTTGAAAAACTCATTGTTTCTTTGCTAAACTTTAACCAATTTCTAAAGGATTTGAAAGTCAGGTTTTTATACCATAAACTTTCGCAATGTCAAATATGATTAAAAGTTGGATGAGTTGTAGAATATTTTAAACAGTAAAGGTTAGAGTGCATACAAATAGCTTCAGCAGAATAACAGTATTACAAGTGTTATGCTTTTAATTGTTTGTATTTTTTAAGCACTTTATTCATCACATGGCTAACCTCTTGTTGTTGGTAAATTGGACACTACTGTCGTAAGAATATTGGATAGCTAGTGTTTTTTAGACCCTCCTGAATATTTCAAGAGCACCCAACAGGTCACAGATGCTGACACTAAATGGTGTTCTTTGATAAATTGTGAAAGATGCGGACATCTGTGATGTTAACATCATCAAGTGGTTTATTTTAGCCCTCATGAAAATTTCATCAAGTTAACAATATCCTGCGAATGTACTGGTTGGGACATTTTGCAAATGTTTTGCTCTGCAGGAAACTGACCAGAAAATGTCCAGCGAGAGCCAAAGAAGCCTTCTAGAGGATATTTCCTCTCCTCGAACCATTTCCCATTGTCAGTTTCTCATTTAACTTTTGAGTGAAAGACATATCCTAACTTTTAATGTTCACATGTAATAAGACAAAATGTAATGTTCTGCTAAATTTTGCAGAATTTTATGAAATACATTTGTGGGCTTACCTATTTTATTGCTCTCACGTGTAGGAATATTTGTTTTAGAGTTGTCACCTCATTTTTTAGGCCTAGCAAATGTTGTGCATGTTGTTGCCCACTCTAATGGTTACACTTCAACACATTCATCGATTCGGATATAATTGATCTTGGATCCAACAACAGAGATCACAACACAAAAAACATGGAAGCCATTCAAATACAAAAATTCCAACTTTGACTTCTGGATTTGAATGGTACATTGTTGTATTGCTTCTCCTCAAAATATATATGCGCTGTTAATTGGGCATTTCATTTTATGGGATTACTTGAGATGCCAATGGAAATATTTTTGTTATGGAAATTAGCTACTACAGAATTTTTATGTACACTATTGTTCTATGTTGGCAACCTATGCAAAGTATGCATTTGCCAATAGGGTCATCAGTAACATTAATTATTTTAATGTAATGGCCATTTGCACTACAGAGGCAATTAGGATATTGAACATAGGAGCCTTTTGGGAATTCAGGTTCAGAAAAAGTAGTGGAGTGAAAGAGCAGAGAGTTAAATACTTATTTTAATACTTTGAGCTATTCTAATTTCCTTAAATAACCCCTTTCCGGTTGAATCTTTGAACTGATGATGGGGAAATTATGTTAATACTATTCTGATAATACACACATTATAAGGTAACAAAGGATTTATATGAACGAGCAGGATGAATTATTTATCGAATTATGAAATATTCTACAATCTCGTTACAGAATACTCTATCCATGTTATATTTTGGAGGAAAAAATTATAGAGCATTATTTAACAAAAGCAAGCGTACGTGAACAACTCCCCAATTAATAGGTAAGTGCATCATGAGTGATACAATCCTCAGTCTCACTCATGTTTTAAAAGACATGAATTATAAACACTTTTGCAACTAACTTCGAAGATCCCAGACCAGTATATGGTGTAGCAAGCGCTGTTCATCTGCGACAAAAGCAATATTCATGCCTGGCAAACACCATAATGTTGAAAGTTAGTACGTTTTGGTGAACATTATCTGCGCCATCTTGCCTCTTCCCCTGATGCCACACTTTTGTCGTGCGCGCCCGCCATTTTTTTAAGATGCCCCGATCAGAACGAACCCTTTTGCATGCCGCTGGCCCCTGACATAGCCCTTCGCCTTCACTAAACCTGCACGCTGACCACCCCCCTGCTTGCACCTGCCTTGAGTCATAAACCCCTCTTCGGCGCTGCTCTGCCCCAGGCCCTCATCCTGTTCCCAGCGCGACACCTCCCTGCTTCCCTTTCATGATCTCCGGCCCTTAGATGCAAACCCCCTTCTTCCCCGTGTGCCCGTTTTGTCTTCCCCGTTCCCAGGCCGACACCCAGCTCTGCCGATACCATTCCTTGCCCCTCCCCGTACAATAGAAAGTTTCCCCCATCAAAGGATCCCCGGGTTGATCAAAGCCCCCACTCCATGAGATCCGATCAAACCCCCCACATTCCGTGAATCGGCGGAATATCCAGCTGCGTAATACTCATCACCTGTTGTGACTAGGGTGGGGACTTCTACTGTAGATATGTGTGGGAACGGGCCCAAAAGGGGGATTCCGGGAATGTCTTTCCGTATATCAAAGCTTTGTCATGTGTATGTAAACTGTAATAAAAACCACAAACACTGTATATAAGGGGCCAGGCCTCAAACGTAAGTTAGAGCACCTCAGAACGATACCTTCTGTCCGTTTCGTTGTGTTCTCCTCCGGAGAGAATAAAAAACCTTGTTTCCTGCTTTCCAGTCTCCAGCGCCTGCCTCTTCATTGATTAAATAACTAGAGGGTCACAGAGGCAATACCGCCGGGCAAATATCGATTGTCCCCGACCCGACCCAGGTTTTAACAATTGGCGTCCCAAGCGTGGGGCCCATCAGCGACTCGTGGATCCAGTGGGAGAGGTCCCGACGACAGAGTGAACGACTGCAACGATCGGGAGAGCTCTTGCCCAATAGACCCTCGTCTGGCAGCCGATCATCCGAACTTCACTAGTTCCGAACAGACCTCTCTCGAGTGATCTACGGTCCTGACTGGGGACCATCAGGAGTGCCGTGAGAAATACGAGAAAAAGAGGACGATCGGGCGCTGGATTCGGAAGACAAGAAACTGTCCACATGGTCCGGGTAAGGTCGTGTAATCACGACAAGTTGCGAAATAATTGCTTGATTGTTTGATTGTTTAAAAATACTAGTATTGCTCTTTATTTATTTGGAGATTCACTGTCTACAAACGGAGAAACAACGGGCTCTCTCTTTGCAAGCAGTGGAGGATAGGTAGGGCAGCAGCCGTGCTTATTTTTTCTCCCCCACTCAATAATTACTTGAAACTGAACTGTTGTTCGCAAAACTATTGTTTCCTGGAGATTCCCTGTCTGCAAAAAGGGAAGAGACCACCCTTTTTGCAGATAGTGAAAAGGGTAGGTAACGCAGATCTTTGCGGACCTACTCATTCTCCCCATTGTTATTTATAGGTCTTTTTGTTATTTTTGATCCATGAGGTATTCACTGCCTGCAAACAACGGTGAATAGAAATATTCTGTCCAGTCTTTGCACCTAGTGATAAGATAGGCAGTGCTGACTTTTTAGTCCCTCGTTACGAGCCGTCATGTCTGTCTTCTCCCCACTGATTAATAGCCTGTTTAGCCCGGACCGTGTATTAGAGGTGGACCATATAGCTCCACTAGAAGGCACCCCTAATAAGGACATGTTCATAAACTATGGATTAGTCACCATAGCCTATAATAAATTGTGGCACAGGTATACCGAAGAGAGTCAAGACAAACAGTGGCCACTGGCAGGATCCTTTGACCTTGATAAAATAGAAACGTTAGAAATAGCCCTTCGAAATAATAAGACAACGCCAATTATGCTCGACAGTCTCGGTATGTGGCGCAGAGAGGCTATGCAACGACAGAGAAAAGACGAGGACAAACCAAGTAGAGAAATATACCGACAGGACAACCCCAGGACATCGCTACCCACGACTTATCCCCCGACACTATGCAAAAGACGACCAGACTTAGGGCCAGACCAATGCGCTTTTTGTAGGTATGTCGGACACTGGAAAGCCCAATGCCCGACTCTACTGAGCGTGAGTAAAGGCAAAGGGCCGACAGGAACGACAGACCGGCAGTACGAGAAAAAGCGCGAGACAAAGAAGAACCCGACTTACATAGACAGACCAGACAGAACCACCACGTTTGATTATGCCCGATGGCACAGATTTCGCCAGGACAATTTCAGCGACATGCTCAAGTTCTCCTAGGTCGGGCAACGACAAGACGGGAACCCAGCCTCGTTTCAAATTCACAGACGGAAAGAGATAATTATAACCAATAACTGTTTTATATTCGTCTTGGGTCTTTGTATGTCGTACTTGTACTGTCCCCCGTCTGAGTTTGTGTGTATGTAATGTACAAATCTGCGTCATCCCTCTACACGTGTTTCCGTGTTACTCAACCTCTGTTAGCAGAAACTTAGCATAAAAGCAACCTGGAAAGAAAGAAATGGTAAAACAAAATCCGTAGACCATTAATGAACTTGAACTTTTAATTTAGCACAACAAACAAGGAATAATAACGGTAAACTGTAGAAAATGAAAGTCAAACAGAACATTCGCCCCCCCCATTCTGGAACCTTCCAAAGTAGGGCAGGGTTACGGCTACGCCCAACCAACGGCAACCCATATAAGGCGGGCCCCGCCGCCAACTCTTGGTCAGGAAATCTTAACGTATGGGGGAGCCGGAGGAGAGGCGGGAGCCAGCGGCCCGGGCAGTTGTAGGTAGTCCCGCCACATGTCTCCTCGGCCAGCCGCAACGGGCCTGGATAGACTTAAGTAGTCCCGCCACATGTCCAGAGAAGAACGAGGCACCTCTTCCTTTTCTCTTCCGTAACCGCCGCAGCAGCTCTGGACGGCGGGATGTCCTGCACGTACCTCCACAACAATTTGTCCAAGTTGGGCTGGGAGGGAGAGGCGACGCGGACGAGCCTCTCCCACCTCCACCGATAGGAGGTCTCCCAGCCCCCGGCCCGACGCCGAACACCCCCAGTCAGGCGATGGTGCCAATACTTCCACAGCACCGAACACACCATGGTGGCGCCCCAGTACTTGCGCAGCACCGAACGTGCAATGGTGGCCATATTTTCGGAACACCGAACCTGCAATGACTGCACTGATACTCGTGCCGCGCCGAATGCGCGCCACAGGTGGCCATACTCCCACAGCACTGAGCACAGGACTTGGGGAACACCGGATGTGGAGAGACCTTCATGCGGGGCGATGAAAAAGAACAGCATGGAGTGCACCGGGAGAAGGAGACGGCGCGAACGAGTCTCCCTCGCCCCCCCCCCCAGGTGGGGGCATCACAGCTGCACCCCAGCTGAACGTCCCGCTTTCACACAACAGGGACCTCTTCCTTTCACTCCGAAGGATCTCTCCCACTCTTGCAAACTCGACGAGAGTGGCCCCTGTAGGGCCTCAAAATGGCGTCTGGGTCCGCTGGAAGGCGGGCCCCGGCCACTAGAGTAACTTTGACCAGCAATATAACTCGAACACTTGCCCCCTGGAGCACGAGCCCCCATCTCCGACAGCATCTCCGCAGCCTTGAAGATCCTACAAAGGTCCCCGGCGGAACCTTCGGCCTTCGCAGGTTTCCGGTAAGGGACGGCTGCCTTGATCGCCAACGAAACAAACATGACATTGCCACTCCTTCTGTTAGCATGAATTCTAGAACTACCGAAAAGGACTCTGGTCCAAACTGCCAGTAATGGGAAACATTTCCCCCTGATGCTGCTTCCGGACTGAGCCGGCCCCGCCCAAAATGGCGCTGGTATCAATCGGAACTTACGAACACCTCGTGGTGTTCCTTTGCACTAATATAAACTTGATGTTCTGAGATTTTATATGATCCTTTGTACACTTGGCTAGAAAAGACAAGGAGAACTCACTCGACGAACAGTATGAAAGGATCCCCGTTACAAATGTTGATTACAAATGTACAATGTATTATATTTTTATAACTGATGTAAACCTCATTTACGACGCACACGTACGGTATGCATATAGGAAATCTGATTACAACTATTATGATTATGCTTCTAAATTATGAAAATAAATGCCCCCGAACCCCCAGCCAATTAATAGACGTTTTAGTTTCTTACAAATGAATGAGTAAAACTTTCCGATGTTTTTATTGCTGCAAACGACACCCCCCACTGTACGCACTTTAGCCATTGCCACGACCGGCCAAATACGACCGCACCCTCATAATCCTCATGCTGAAATGATTTTGCAAAATAAAGTTTTTGAAACTATGGACGGGTATTGCATGCTTTATTTTAAAAATGTGGGATCGGTGGGAAAGTTCTTTTCTGTGCACCCTACTCTGCTCTCTCTTTAAGGTTAAAAGAAGATGGTTGCCCAGCCCTGGAGGACGGATCGGATCGACAACACGACACTCCGCCTTCAAAGTACGCGACTGACTCATGAACTCTCGCGTAGAGGAAGACCTTGACTTCCAAGGATGGGTAAAACGAACGGTGTAAATGAGGGAATGTAAAAGGAGGGTGAAATGAAATAATGTAAATATGATAAAGTACCACGTTCCAAAGTATCAGGGAACGGAGCTGACCCAAGAACCGAAGAACCTTAGAATGTCACAGCGTTGAGGGAGGTTTAAGGATCCCGATAGTGAGATACATCCTTTGACTAGATACCTCGCACTAAGCACCTCTGGTTTCCTTTTTACGTTTCCCCGCACACGACCTATATGGACACACTACCCCCCCTCGACTCCAGAAACCATATTCCCGGGGACCCTGCCCCGAGGAGGAAAGACGAGTAAGAGGTAAGTAAAGGACTTATGAATCCATGTATCTGAATATGCGCGAATGCTGTCTCCCCCACCCCCCTTTTTCCCTCCCTCTGCAGGCTACATCAGAGATTACAGCCGAGGTGTGGCGAAGATCTGGAGCCTTGCCATGTCTAATACACGAAGCGGACTAGCGCCGCAAGGTGGTGTCTAAGCACGCCTGCAAACTACTCACGTATCGAACAAACCCGGAAAATTAGCACAACCTGATAAAAAGTGATCACCCCTAAACCAGACCGGACGAATGAACCCATGTCACGTATGATGCGAAACTATGAGGGAATGTGTGTGTGTGACTGAGGCGTCGACCCAACTGGTCGAAGGACCAAGAATGCGAGAAAGTGCGACAAAATGGTACCTCCTTTCTTCTTTCCTTTTTCTCAAGGCACGTCCCCTCTACCCTGTCTAATGCTCAAACTGCATGATTACAAGATTCTAACGCAGACCCGTGAATGCCCTTTACTGTGTAATGCACTAAATAGCCTTTCTTGAATACACTGCCACCCTCTCTGTTGCACGTGTACTATTTAGCCTGCCGTTGCACTCTCTCTCTCTCTCTCTCTCTCTCTCTCTCTCTCTCTCTCTCTCTCTCTCTCTCTCTCTCTCTCTCTCTCTCTCTCTCTCTCTCTCTCTCTCTCTCTCTCTCTCTCTCCCTCTATTTTTGCACTCCCACTCTTCCGAGTGATTAGCCCCGAAATTGGCAGACTGCCACCCCTAGCACACCACCTAATTGGCTTCAAATACCGTCAGTATTTGCACAAAAACTTGTCTTTAATACAATCACCCTGAGGCCGCGTCATTACCTCTCCTTTTCCGCTAGAAGTCAATGAACCGAGGTTGGGCCATAAGGGAAAGGACAGGTAAGACGACAGAGGTTCCCTAATCTGGCCCGAAATAAGGGAACTACCTGTCAACGGCTCCTATGGTATAAAACAAGGACCTCAGAATACGCGACCCTCCCCTCCCCGAATTGTCGCAATACCCAAACCGGAAAAATGATCACCCCTGTTACCTCCCCTGTATCAGCCGCCCAAAAACTGGAATTATGAAACTACCCCTCACTTCCGGTTGTGAGAGATGGGTCGATTTATGCCCTTACCACAAGTTTCCTATGTCCCTGGTTGTTCCCCATAAAACCCCTGTCCTTCCTAATTAAGTAATCGGGCTGTAAAAGGTTACGTAGGATCCAGAGTGATGTTTTACAAGGTTAACAGACTAGTCCAAGGTAAAGAAATCATCGAAATAAACCCCGTAGTAGTTGAAAAGCAGGATGCATCGATAGAAAGGAAATGTTTAGCCATGATCGTCTCTCAGCAAAATACCTGTGTAGTACCATGTTGACGACTCACAGTACCCTTTGTAAATGTAAAACTCTAGAGAACAGCATATCTCTGCCAGGTTCGTCTCACGAAGGTGGGTCACCATCAGATGAACTATCGTGACTGTAATAAATAATTGTAAAGGAAAGTCATAGTAAATCCAACAGGCCCGTCACCGGTCATTCATATGCCGGTTGTGAACACTAATATAACGGGCATTTTCATTCTTTGCCTGGAGCTGGGAGAGAAATAGACTTTTTGATTATCTTCATCTGCAAATTCTCTAAAGACTGTCTTTTCAAACTTGTTTAAGGGTACTGCTGTTGGAGGAGAGAAGGACCGGATGTGGGAGCACGAGGCCTGACTGCAGACTAAGGAACACCTGCGACATTAGCCAAGGCGAGACCACGACAGAAAAGAGCTGCAGGACGAGGCACTGTTTTCGACAACATGAGAAGAAAGGGTCGACCTGATGCCCCTGCTCGATGTCCAGTGTTGGTCGACAAGTCCCCGCTCTCTGAATTCGGTCACACGCCCGCCTATTTGAAGTCTCTCGTTCCCCTAGTTTGTTCCTAATTTGGCCTTGCTCCATCCCCCTTTTCCTCTGACCTACCCTATGGACTGTTTTGTACGCTCTTCTTCCATCTGAACTTTCTGACAATCACCTCAAAGGACACAGGGCGAAAAGGACCTTTCCGACCAGAAACGCGAGGAAAGGGTCGTGCCCTGCAACGCAGAACTTAGAACAGAGCTGGACTTGTAGCTCCACCGCCGGTGCTCAACAGCGCCAACGAAAGGCAACAAAGATTGATGAGAACTCGTTAATCTTCGAACATTTTGACATCCCCAATCGCCGTTCCTGCTAGACCTCATTTCTCTCCCAGCCGCCATTGTATTGATCATGCTCCAATCCGAACCTGATATATATGTAATCACCTGCCAGTATGAAATCGCTACAGAATCGTTTTTGTATTACATTCCTATGACTTTCCTGCTAAACAAATTGATCAAAGTTTATCAAATAGGCCCACCTCCTAAAAACTAGAAATGTTAAAATGTATTGTTTACAACTCTTTTCATCTAGGGTTCCTACCGTTTTCTTTCTCATGCCCACCACAATAGAACCGAGTAGACAATGAGCCAGCAAGATGTCTTGAATATGTTAAAGGGAGGACTGTTGAAAGTTAGTACGTTTTGGTGAACATTATCTGCGCCATCTTGCCTCTTCCCCTGATGCCACACTTTTGTCGTGCGCGCCCGCCATTTTTTTAAGATGCCCCGATCAGAACGAACCCTTTTGCATGCCGCTGGCCCCTGACATAGCCCTTCGCCTTCACTAAACCTGCACGCTGACCACCCCCCTGCTTGCACCTGCCTTGAGTCATAAACCCCTCTTCGGCGCTGCTCTGCCCCAGGCCCTCATCCTGTTCCCAGCGCGACACCTCCCTGCTTCCCTTTCATGATCTCCGGCCCTTAGATGCAAACCCCCTTCTTCCCCGTGTGCCCGTTTTGTCTTCCCCGTTCCCAGGCCGACACCCAGCTCTGCCGATACCATTCCTTGCCCCTCCCCGTACAATAGAAAGTTTCCCCCATCAAAGGATCCCCGGGTTGATCAAAGCCCCCACTCCATGAGATCCGATCAAACCCCCCACATTCCGTGAATCGGCGGAATATCCAGCTGCGTAATACTCATCACCTGTTGTGACTAGGGTGGGGACTTCTACTGTAGATATGTGTGGGAACGGGCCCAAAAGGGGGATTCCGGGAATGTCTTTCCGTATATCAAAGCTTTGTCATGTGTATGTAAACTGTAATAAAAACCACAAACACTGTATATAAGGGGCCAGGCCTCAAACGTAAGTTAGAGCACCTCAGAACGATACCTTCTGTCCGTTTCGTTGTGTTCTCCTCCGGAGAGAATAAAAAACCTTGTTTCCTGCTTTCCAGTCTCCAGCGCCTGCCTCTTCATTGATTAAATAACTAGAGGGTCACAGAGGCAATACCGCCGGGCAAATATCGATTGTCCCCGACCCGACCCAGGTTTTAACAATAAGTCCTATTATTTCAGGGGCCAAGGCACGCAATAGCCATTTGGTCCCATTATTTCAGGCCCTTCTGTTATAGAACAGGCATCAGAAGCATTTGCAACCTCCTTTTAAATGCACATTGCACAGGTTTCTGTGGCTCTCAATTCAAAGCAGATGTTTCCCTCTGTTGCATGGAGTGTGGTCTTATGACTATGGGTCAGTGCTGTATTTCAAAGGTGCAACGATTTTCACCTACAAAGCTCACAATATGAATGTGTGTGTGTGTATATACATATCTCCCTGTCCGTTGTTGAATTCACTCTGGCATTTGGGCGAAACTCCAATACGTTATGTCTTGCAATACTGCCAAGGGGAACATTCAAATGGAAGTTATTCTTTGGTGTGTGGAGTTTGAAGGAAGAAACACATCTCGACTGCATTAGAGCAGACTTCCGTCAGCTGTCTAACAAAATTACCAGAGGGTAGAAATGACATCACCCAACATTAAGTTAGTTGCAATTAGCGCAAATCAGCTTACTCTGGCTGCAGACTTATTTTTAGAGGTTTTATTGAGGGTTACTTGGGGGTCAGATCTGATTTTCCCTTAACCAGTCTTCCCTCCTACCGGCTCCTACTGAAGGGGGTCTTGTGTTTTTTAAGGTGCACTATCGCCCTGGCGTGCGTACTGTTTGTAGTAACTCACAGTGATGGGTCTAGTGTTATTCAAGATGGCTCCTTAATCATAGTACACTCCTTGGTCTGTCACATTCCACTTTACCCAATGTTGAGTAACTTAAAATGGCGCCATCCCCGTTCCATATTACTGTCCCTTCTATGTTTGTCGTACATCAATGAGTTGGGCCTTGCGTTTTTTCAAAATGTGAATTTTGACCCCGGAATGCTACTAATGCTCCTTCAGTGTCTGTCATACTCGACTGCACATGGCCTTCTGTTGTTCCACACAGCACCTTGCCCATTGCATATTCCTGCCCCCGCATGAGAGTTCTGTGTGTGCCATGTTACCACCTCTGTTTGCCTTCTACTAACGCCTGTGTGCTTGAGGAAGCTGCAAAAAAAAGTTGCAGTACAAATATACAAGAGTGTACAAGCCACATATTCCCATCATAACAAGATTATTTCATCCTGTTATCCTTTTTTTGCAATGTGACAGCAACTACCACTCGCACACTAAGAGGCAGGGTCAAAAGATTTAAGAAAAATATATTGCAATTGTAATTGTAATTGCATTTATATAGCGCTTACTACTCCTGACGAAAAGTCTAAACGCTTTTTCGGCAAGCAGCACGCTACTTCGGAACCCAAAAAGTTAGTATAGGAAAATATGAAGTTAATTTGAGCGGTGGACATGTTTGTCTGTTATTTGGATTGAAAAGGATAGTGGAGGGATAGAAGTGTGAAGGGTTTGCAATTATTTAACACTTGCTACCCCTGATGAGGTGTTGAATCGCTTTTTGGCGGGTAGCACGCTATATGAAATATCAAAAATGATGTACTTTTTTGCTTTTGTGAGTCCCCCTCAGCAAGGCGTCTCTGGAGCTTTTTCCTCTTGGGCAAAAATGTTTTGTTGGCTCTTCATGGGGTACCACAGGGCATGCGGGTGGCTAGCTGAAGCTGGCTGTCCAGTATTCTGAAGCTCTTTCTGATCTCCACTGAGGTGTAAAGTGTGACAACCCTCCTCATCCCTCCTATTAGCTGGCGCCTCTTGAACTGCTGATTCCCAGACCTGAGGTGCCACTGTCCTTTTTTCTTGGGGTCCCAACTGGGTTCATTTTTGTTTGGAAATTGGCTGTAGTGTATTATCTAATGGGATAGTTTACTTTTTTCTCACTCTGATATCTTCCCCAGTTTATCCCCCATTTCACAGATTTCCAGTGAAGGTCAACAACCTCAAAGCCTTCATTCATGGATATGTAATTAATCAAATATACCTCGCTGCATTGCAGTTTGAACGCCTCCTAAAGTTTGAATTCCCTATGTTTTGTTTGTTGTGGATGGGCCAGACCTACAAATTTGCCATTAAATAGGAAATCATAAATCAAATCAAAATATTGTGCACGAAAAACAGAAGAGCTCTACTCGCCAAACAAGAGCATTCTCTTGGGCTACCATTTCCCCATAACAGGAACGCGCTAAACATATGCCAAGGATGTGGCGAAAGCAGGTTGCGTGTTGAGATGCACAGGGAGTGGTAATAAATGTGATGATTTGTTATCACTGTAAACATCACTGGTGATGCTCGAATGCAGTCCTGAGTCCAGCACCGAAGGGCACCCATGACGCATGGTGCTCCACTCGCGATGCCACGTGTGGCCAGCTCTCGATGCCTCGGCATGCACACAGTTCCCAGTTATGAGACACTGTCCGGATCACTGTGTGCAGCTCTGGCACCCTCGACTGGAATACTGTCCTGCTGTCTTGGTTCAATCGTACCTATTTAGTCGATTTATGCAGAACTCATCTGAAAAAGTTGTCTATTTAAAAAAAGCCAGACTTTCTGCATTATCAAGCCTGAATAGTGAAGCTCCGGAGACACAGATCTGTCTGGGAGAGAGGTACTAGAGGTTGTAAGGCCTCCTCGTGAGTGGCTCCTCATGCTTGTAATGGCTCCTCGTGGCTTTGTGTAGGTTCGCATGGAGAAGATTACATTGCTTGTGGCTGAAAAGTTCACTAGGTTGTCTTGAGGTGAGTTGACCTTTGGCCAGAAAGGTCAGTAAACATCAATCCATTTCAGGCCAGCCCATGAGGCAATCAATGAGCAGGAAGTCTCTCCTAAGGACACCGCTAGGCGGGTTAGCTTATCGCTGACTTTCAAAGTTTAACACAAAGATACCCCTTTCATCCATAGAGCAAGCTATAGATTCGCAAGTGCAGTACAGTGCAATCATTGACAATTACAGAACGTGCAGAGACAATCCAAGCTTTTCTCTCATGCACACAACGGTAACAGGAGACAGGATTAGCCAACATCAGCAGTGATCAAATCCTCTCACGTGCAGACCAAGCACTGCATGTAACACAGCAGTGCACGCTTTGCTTTCTTCACATGCACAGAATACTAACAGCACCGGTTGTAGTAGAGTAGGAATCCTCTCACGCACAGTACAATCACTACATGAGCAACAACAGGCAAACGTCCCTCAATTCACAGGACTTTAACAGCACCGGCTGCAGCAGTGCACAAATCCGATCACATAGTACCGGCTGCTGCAGTGTACAAATCCCCTCACATAGCACCGACTGCAGCCGTGCACAAATCTTGCACTGGCTGCAGCCATGCACGAATCCTCTCACATATCGCCGGCTGCAGCAGTACACAATCCTCTCACATATCACCGGCTGCAGAAGTACGCAAATCCTCTCAGATAGCGCAGGCTGCAGCAGTGCACACATCCTCTCACATAGCACCGATTGCAGCAGTGCATGAATCCTCTCACATATCACTGGCTGCAGCAGTGCACGAATCCTCTCACATATCACCAGCTGCAGCAGTGCCCAAATCCTCTCACATATCACTGTCTGCAGCAGTGCACGAGTCCACCCACATATCACCGGCTGCAGCAGTGCCTAAATCCTCTCACATAGCACCGGCTGCAGCAGTGCATGAGTCCTCTCACATAGCACCGATTGCACCAGTGCATGAATCCTCTCACATATCACCAGCTGCAGCAGTGCCCAAATCCTCTCACATATCACTGGCTGCAGCAGTGCACGAATCCTCTCACATATCACTAGCTGCAGCAGTGCCCAAATCCTCTCACATATCACCATCTGCAGCAGTGCACAAATCCTCTCACATATCACCAGCTGCAACAGTGCACAAATCCTTTCACATATCACCGTCTGCAGCAGTGCACGAATCCTCTCACATATCACCGGCTGCAGTCATGCACAAATCTTTCACCGGCTGCAGCGGTGCACGAATCCTCTAACATATCACCGGCTGCAGAAGTGCGCAAATCTTCTCACATAGCACCGGCTGCAGCAGGGCCCAAATCCTCTCACATATCACCAGCTGCAGCAGTGCCCAAATCCTCTCACATATCACCATCTGCAGCAGTGCACGAATCCTCTCACATATCACCAGCTGCAACAGTGCACGAATCCTCTGACATAGCACCGACTGCAGCCGTGCACAAATCTTGCACTGGTTGCAGCCATGCACGAATCCTCTCACATATCACCGGCTGCAGCAGTGCACGAATCCTCTCACATATCACCGGCTGCAGCAGTGCACAAATCCTCTCACATAGCACCGACTGCAGTCATGCACAACTCTTTCACCGGCTGCAGCAGTGCACGAATCCTCTAACATATCACCGGCTGCAGAAGTGCACAAATCTTCTCACATAGCACCGGCTGCAGCAGGGCCCAAATCCTTTCACATATCACCGGCTGCAGAAGTGCACGAATCCTCTCACATATCACTGGCTGCAGCAGTGCACGAATCCTCTCACATATCACCGGCTGCAGCAGTGCACAAATCCCCTCACATGGAACAAGTACTAAACAGAACAGTAATAGCACGAGCTGCCTCAATGCACGAACCCTCCCACTGTCCCATACACAGAACAAATACTGCTTGTAAAACAACAGTGCAAGCTTTCCTACGATTTCAAGACGGGTAAAAGCATTGACTGCAACAGTGCACAAATCCTATCAGGCATAAATCAGAGCACAGAACAAACACTGAATCTTACACAGCAGGGCAAGCTTCCCCCTGAGTCACAGAAGAGCGACAGCGCCAGTTGAAGCAGTGCCCGAATCCCGAAACACACAGAACAAATACTGCCTGATATACAGTGGTGCAAGCTTTCCTTACATACGCAGCACAGACTGCAGCAGTGCGCAAGCCACCTCACACTCAGAAAAAGTACTACATATACCACAGCAGTATGAGCTTCTCTGCCATGCACAGAACACGTACAACACATAGCAGTAATGCAAACTGACCTCAAAGAGATGTATGTACAAGGGATCAGTGACTAAATATCGAGGGACAAAATATAGACTACCCAAAATATAGATTCCAAAATATCGACAGACAAAATATCGAATTCCTATCTACAAACAGGTAAGTACCAAAATATCGACCCCAAAATATCGTTTATATATATATACATTACTAGCAGCCCGCCCCGGCGTTGCCCGGGGGAGAAGGGGGCTGGGGGCAGCATTTTAAGGCTTTGTGCACTTCCGCCCGCACCAACATTGCCCAGACCGCATCCCTCCCGCCTCGCTGCCGCCCCCCGATGCCCGCCCCAACATTGCCCAGCCTGCCTCCCATCTCCAGCCCCGACATTGCCCCTCCCGCCTCCCGCCTCGCGCCTCGATCCTCCCGCCCGCCTCCCGCCTCCCGCCGCCCGCCGCCCGCCTCCAGCCTGCCTTTTTCTTACCTGAGCCGCCCGCAACGGACTCCACCGCCACTCCTCGCCGCACGTCATCGCTCCTCCCCGCATATCGTCATTACATCGAGGTCGCGGTACGCGCTACGTCGCGGCCGGCGCTTGTTTTAGGGGACTCCTTTGTTTACAAAATGTAATTTTTTAATTTACGTTTTTTTTTTTTTATTTAATGTTGCCTATGTCCATCTACACACCCTGAGGATTCCAACAATGTATTGGGTGTGTGGATTGGCGCTGTGGTTCCTGAGTTTACCTGGCTAAAAGGTGCAAGTTCTCTCTTTATAATAGTAGTATAGATAAAAATATTGAATTTCTTAAAATGAATGTAAAATTAAAAAAATATAAAAAATAAATAGCTACAATATACTTAAAAATACTTAAATTACCTTAAAATTATTAAATAACTAATTTAACTTATATAAAAAAAATACAATCATATCTGTTAAAACATATATATATATATTAACATAATATTAATTAAAAATACACAATATTATTACCGTAGGATAGCGGAGGTGTAAACAGTACTATTCCCACTCCTGGAAGTGCAACAGTAGGAAAAGCGTTGGATAGCGTAGGGGTAAAAATTACTATTCCCACTCCAAAGAGTGCAACAGTAGGGAAAGCGTTGGATAGCGTAGGGGTAAAAATTACTATTCCCACTCCAGAGAGTGCAACAGTAGGGAAAGCGTTGGATAGCGTAGGGGTAAAAATTACTATTCCCACTCCAGAGAGTGCAACAGTAGGGAAAGCGTTGCATAGCGTAGGAGTAAAAATTACTATTCCCACTCCAAACAGTGCAACAGTAGGGAAAGCGTTGGATAGCGCAGGGGTAAAAATTACTATTCCCACTCCAGAGAGTGCAACAGTAGGGAAAGTGTTGGATAGCGTAGGAGTAAAAATTACTATTCCCACTCCAGAGAGTGCAACAGTAGGGAAAGCGTTGGATAGCGTAGGAGTTAAAATTACTATTCTCACTCCAGAGAGTGCAACAGTAGGGAAAGCGTTGGATAGCGCAGGGGTAAAAATTACTATTCCCACTCCAGAGAGAGCAACAGTAGGGAAAACGTTGGATAGCGTTGGGGTAAAAATTACTATTCCCACTCCAAAGAGTGCAACAGTAGGGAAAGCGTTGGATAGCGTAGGGGTAAAAATTACTATTCCCACTCCAGAGAGTGCAACAGTAGGGAAAGCGTTGTTTAGCGTAGGGGTAAAAATTACCATTCCTACTCCACAGAGTGCAACAGTGGGGAAAGCGTTGGATAGCGTAGGGGTAAAAATTACTATTCCCACTCCAGAGAGTGTAACAGTAGGGAAAGCGTTGGATAGCGTAGGATTAAAAATTACTATTCCCACTCCAAACAGTGCAACAGTAGGGAAAGCGTTGGATAGCGTAGGGGTAAAAATTACTATTCCCACTCCAGAGAGTGCAACAGTAGGGAAAGCGTTGGATAGCGTAGGGGTAAAAATTACTATTCCCACTCCAGAGAGTGCAACAGTAGGGAAAGCGTTGGATAGCTCAGGGGTAAAAATTACTATTCCCACTCCAGAGAGGGCAACAGTAGGGAAAACGTTGGATAGCGTAAGAGTAAAAATTACTATTCCCACTCCAGAGAGTGCAACAGTAGGGAAAGCGTTGGATAGCGTAGGGGTAAAAATTACTATTCCCACTCCAGAGAGTGCAACAGTAGGGAAACCGTTGGATAGCGTAGGGGTACAATTTACTATTCCCACTCCAGAGAGTGCAACAGTAGGGAAAGCGTTGGATAGCGTAGGGGTAAAATTTACTATTCCCACTCCAGAGAGTGCAACATTAGGGAAAGCGTAGGATAGCGTAGGGGTAAAAATTACTATTCCTACTCCAGAGAGTGCAACAGTAGGGAAAGCGTTGGATAGCATTGGGGTAAATTTTACTATTTCCCCCTCTAGTGAAAATAAATTAATATAATTCACATAATTATCAATTAATCAATCAATAAAAATTAATTATCAATTAAGAATTAAATATTTATCCAATAAAAATTAATTAACAATGTGTTCAAAATAAATACCAATAAATTAATTAACATATTTAATTATTTATAATTAAATTCCTTCCCACCCTATTCCCCTATAAACCTACAACACGCTAAAGAAAATAAATTATTATTATTCACATAATTATCAATTCATCAATTAATAAAAAATCATAATTTAAGAATTAATTACGAATTAAAAATTAATTAACAATTTAATCAAAATAAATACCAATTAATTAATAACATACTTAATTAATTATAATTAAATTACTTCCCACCCTATTCCTCTATAAACCCACAACCCGCTACAGAAAATAAATTAATTTAATTCACATATTTATCAATTAATCAATTAATAAAAAATAATTATCAATTAAGAATTAATTAATTACCAATTAAAAATTAATTAACAATTTAGTCTAAATAAATACCAATTAATAATTAACATATTTAATTATTATAATTAAAATACTTGCCACCCTATTCCCCTATAAACCCACAACCCGCTACAGAAATAAATTACGCAATAATTAAATAACATAAAATTAATTACTTAATATAAATTACAAAAATATATACACTTTCACACATATACTAACATAAAAAACACTTTAAAAAATGTGATATTATTAAAAATTCGATATTTTTAATAAACTATATTATGTCCTTCGATATTTTGACTGTATACTTTTAAAGTCGATATTACATTACTTACCTTCAAAACAATATTTTTGATGTCTATATTCTGTCCATTCGATATTTTGTCCATTCTATATTTTGGACTCGATATTTTGGTTTGTCTATATTTTGGAATCAATATTTTGACCATTTACCATGTACAAGATGTGCAAAGTGCAGCTGCAGCGCTAGCTTGAATGTGTGTGTTTGCGTGTCTACATGTGTCGGTGCTTTTGTTTTTCCAAAGGCCATGAGTGTGTGGAATATGTTAAGTCATAAAGTGAGTGGTGATTTGCGTGAATAGGATGGTGGTGATGATGCAAACGTGACTGTGAGTGTGAAATGCTATAATGTTGTCAGTTGTGGTGTTTAATGTGTTCTAGAGGGATACTGTGTGTGCTGCGTTCTGTTGTCCGATAGTGTGTGGGTGTTTGTAATGGAAGGAATAAGATGTTTGTGCAGAGGGTGGGTGAAGTCTATCAAATAAGGAGTTGAGAAAGGGTGTGAGGGCTCTGCACAGACTCTGTTTATGATATTAACAGCTGCAGTCGGTTCAATTTACAGGTAAGGAAGAATGTCAATGACGAAAGGCTGGGCTGTAATGAAGGCATGTCTGGTTGTACCAATGAAGAGATGGCGACAGGCGCAGCTCTGACTGAAGGAACGACAGCACTTTGATGGGGAGAAGGGTCATCATCAAGGGAGAGGCTCAGTGAGAAGGAGTGGGAACAGCTTTAAGGAGTTGGTGGTGGTAAGGAATGGCAGGAGACCATGATGCAGGGAGTGATACGGAGAGACCACCATTATATGTGGGTCATCCTCAAGGGCCTTGGTTCATTGGCCAGTGGATTCAGCTGCTTTTTCAATCCATTGCTTCAGTGTTTGTAGGATGGACAGCGTCGCTCACTCTTTTTTTATAAAAGCAAGGACACATAATGGATCCATCTACTCCCTGTGAATGGATTATTTGCTGAAAGGTTGCTCAGCATTAGTTTAGCCTTCTTGTGGTAAAGCACCTCTAAACCAAAATGTATAAAAAGGATCCAGAATATCTACTCCACTTGTAAAATACTATACGACAATCTCCTTTTCGTCTGCAGAAGATTCCTCGCAGTTCTGCGGAGTTGTTGCTGTACTGGTCCAGTACAATCCCACAGCACTTCCACTACAGTGTCACATAGCAATCCCCGTAGTCATACTCAGCAATGTCCAAAGTGCTAACCAGACCTCGCAAAGTGCTTCATGCCAATCAGGGCACAAGTCCTAAAAAAAGAAGTGGGGGACGCTGATGTCATGACAGGAAGTGACATCACAAAAGGTGGCTTGCACCATGAGACTCATTGCTTCCCCTCGCTCACCCCTTGGATGCGATTGCATCAGAGGTGCCAGCTCTTGAGCAGCGTTCTCAATGAGCTTCGATCTTGCCCCAGAGAGGCCAAAGAGTGAATGTGTGGCTCCATTTGCTCCAGTTATCGAGCTCCCGGTAAAATAAGTGTGGGGACGCCGTCCACCCGCGTGGTACCCCAACTCGAGCACTGATGCAATCCTTAAGGTTCTACATGGCAATCCCAACAGAGTTATGTGTTGATATCCATAATGCTGGACGGAAACCCCATACTGCTGCATAGAAATACTCCTCGGTGCCGCTTCCCATGACCCCTTAGAACTGCTTAGCCATGTCCCATACTGAAGCATAACAATCTCCGTGGGGTTGCACAACAACTTCTTGTAGTGCTGCATAACAATCTTCCCATAGTGCTGTGTAGCAATTACCCATTTTGCGTCACAGCAACCCCTCTTAGTACTGCTTTGGAACACACTATAGTGCTGCATAGCAAAACCCCATAGTGCTGCGTTTAGACTCCTCACAGTACTTCAGAGCAATCCACAAATGTGCTCTAAAACAGTGCCCCAGGGTGTTGCATTGTGATGTTTTCAGTTCTCTTCAGAAACGTATACATTGGCATCATTGCCGACTGGCATTCACAAATCAATGTATCAGCTATGGCTGCTTGAGATGAATGTGTGATCCTATGGACAATGTCCCGCCACAGGGTTGAACGCAACGAAGCAAGAAAGTTCTCGTAGTTCTACACACTGATCCAACCCAGTGCAGAATTAGGGACAAGAAAAGGGTCCCAAGCACAGCAGTACACATACATGTATGGATTGTAAAATCTAAGATTCTAACATATGACTCAAGAGGTCCTTGATGGAACCAAACATGTGGGCGGTACAGGTACTTAATGCTCAGTTCTTCTAACTTGTCAATGATGAGCAGCAATAAAGACTTACAAGAGTCACACTCACCTTCACAGGTTTCCTGTATCATTTTACACCAGGGAGCTCTGCATGGCTAACCTTATTTAGCGCCTTGAGACCTCACGGGTGAGTAGTGTGCTCTACAAATGTAGATTGATTGATTGATTGATAATTGGCTACGTTGTTTAGAATGATTGGCCAATGACTCGCTATGCCATTCGTTTCATCGTGTCCCTTCTGCGTTCGAAGAATCATTGTTCGATAGCTCTAGAATACAATAAGGCCATATCTAGACTACACCACAGATTCTCCCCAGCAACTGTAAAAACACAATGATTTGCCCCAGTATACCTCCAGATACATACTTTGTGTCCACGTGCATCATCCACAGCTAGCAGATTCGCCCCATTAGTCAGAGCCATGACACCTTTCCTGATAGAGTTCCAAAAGAACTGAGGGATTGAGGCAGTTGCAGCTTTTATATACATCTGGCATCCACCTCTGGCATTCAGTTGGTAGTGTCAGCTGCCAAGTTCATAATGTCTTACAGGACTGCAAGGGATGCCCCCGTCTCATGTTCCCAAAATCCAGCATATAGACTATACACATGTGTAAGTAACTCATTGGATCATTTGGAAGAGAGTGCAGAGCTGAACCCCTGTAGACACCAGGAAACGCTTGGGGACCCCCAATGGAACATGCACTGGAGATGCCACTAGACCATTGCCATACAGTCTGGAAACACAATCTTCAAAAGTGTTCAAACAGGTAAAGAAGTCTCTGTAGACTCTGCAATGGAGAATCACAAACCAAGGAGGGAACCCAAAATAACTGAGGTGTGGGGCACACAACAGAAGGTGAACTGAGAAAGAGGGGGAAACCTACATTAAATGAAATATTGCCAATCTCCATCTTGCTAGTTCTGACTGCAGTAGCGGTCGGCAGTAGGTGTTTCTGTAGGGCGGTGACGTGGGCAGGGGGAGGGTCAGGGTGGGGGGGTAGTAATGTATGGATTATGGAGTTTTACAGGTAAGTAAACATTTAAATAAATAAAACGAATTTCGTTGCGCGCACTGCATTACATTTGGTGAAGCACCCTGCCCCTCCCCCTGCCCACGTCACCGCCCTACAGAAACACCTACTGCCGACCGCTACTGTCTGACTGTATTTATGCAGTTGGGGAAGTTCACCCCCTCCTGCTCGTCATGTGTCTCCTCCACGCCCGTTAGGGCGGCAAACTCAGGGCTCAACCCGGGCGGCAAAAGCTGTAGCTGCGCCACTGAGTTACCACCTGAGCTATGAAGTATGTGCTTTTAAAGGACAGTTTTTAAAAATGCACTATATACAGTCTGGGTATTACTAAAATCTATATTTTGGAAACACTTTTTTATCTTAATCCTTTTTGTGCATTTTGTAGCAGCCTATATTATCCTGTGCGTAATGTAAGTTTAAAATAATGACTTACATCTTCACAGTGCTTTATGTCACAGACTTGGACCTCGTACTTCTAAACATACACCTCGACCACTGCTATATATGTCACCCTGTACTCAGTATGACTGCTCTACTGACCTGACCCAGCCGTGAGAGTTTCTGCTGTTGTGTAGTGAGTGTGTCCCAGCTGCCAAGAGCCGATTCCCAACAAGCTCCAACCTTCCTTCACACTCAATAGTCCCTTTTCCCTGTCAGCTCTTACTGCACACATGCCTCTTCCTTTGTGTTCTTCTGGCTGTAAACCTGACTAGGACTCCCTGAACATGACAGAACCTTCAAAATCCCTTTGGATCTGGAGTAAGGCAAAGTCTCCGCCTCTCTGCTGACACTACCATCATAACGAGCGACACAAGGCACTGTGGCTGAACCTGTATGTTGCTTCACTTAGATAAGGTGAAAAAGGGTTCAAGGTTTCATATGAAAGGATGTATGGGTCTTTCAAGGGCCAGAGAATTGTTCAGCATAGGAAAAGCGTAGCACACGGTTAACAATTAGTGTGTCACTTTAGTAGATACCACCAGTCCAAATCTTCAGTGCTCGAGAAATTCATAATGTAAAATTTAGAAACTAAAACATGAAGCTGAATTATCAATCAGCCCTGAAGATGACGTGAGTGGTGGAGGAAGCGGGATACATCACCTAAGGGCTCTCCGGGGAGGACAACTGAACATTTGCGAGAACATACAGGATATTGGAGGGAAGATATGAAAGACTTGGCAGAATTGTGTCTTAATGATAATTGTACCGTTCCACCCGAGATTCACATCGCAATTAAATTGAAAAGAAACTTTTCACTTGCGAAGCTCTTACCTACTTTTTAAAACTGTACAAACAGCCTTTTATTAGACACAGTTTCATAAATGTAGAGCGGTAGATTTAGCAAAAGAGGGCATCATGGTGAGCTGTAGAGCTTCCCTGACGTACAGTATGCAGGTAGGATAGATGTTGGACGTGTGTCTAGCCGCGCCTGCTAGAGGTTCATATGGTGTATAATTTACTCTGCCATGCGCAAATGGTCCTTCTGACAAAGAACAGACTGTTCTCCACGTGCATCAACCTTTTGGAAACCAGCCGTGACATATTCCTGTCCCTGACCTTTCTGTACTGGACTGGCAGACTGTCATCTGTCTTGAGACTATGTTCAAAGATCAGCCCACCATGCAACGGATCCAACTGTATATGTGTTGGTCGTTCAGAGTCACTCGCGCGTGAAGTCACAAATTCTGCTTCTGGTGAAGAATTGGCTTGGTAGTTTGGTCTGCCCTGTTCCCATGATGCAGTGGGCCAGGGACAGACTAATTTGCATATAGCCAGGTTCTGAGCTGGGATGGGGCAGTGAGATAAATAACGGTGATGGATCAAGCCCTGATCTTTGGACTGGGTAAGAGTGGTCTGCTTAATTCAGACACTCTGTTCATCACCACCCCCTTTTCTGAATCGTTTTTGGCCACTATAGGTGTGGCAGGGTATACTCAGACATGAGTCCCTTTCTCACTGCTCCATCAGGATTCAAGCAAGCCGGGCCGAAGAGGCTGAAATGCCAGAAACCGGTCCCCGGTAGCTTGTTTCCTTTCTGGTGAAGAATTGGCTTGGTAGTTTGGTCTGCCCTGTTCCCATGATGCAGTGGGCCAGGGACAGACTAATTTGCATATAGCCAGGTTCTGAGCTGGGATGGGGCAGTGAGATAAATAACGGTGATGGATCAAGCCCTGATCTTTGGACTGGGTAAGAGTGGTCTGCTTAATTCAGACACTCTGTTCATCACCACCCCCTTTTCTGAATCGTTTTTGGCCACTATAGGTGTGGCAGGGTATACTCAGACATGAGTCCCTTTCTCACTGCTCCATCATGATTCAAGCAAGCCGGGCCGAAGAGGCTGAAATGCCAGAAACCGGTCCCCGGTAGCTTGTTTCCTTTCTGGTGAAGAATTGGCTTGGTAGTTTGGTCTGCCCTGTTCCCATGATGCAGTGGGCCAGGGACAGACTAATTTGCATATAGCCAGGTTCTGAGCTGGGATGGGGCAGTGAGATAAATAACGGTGATGGATCAAGCCCTGATCTTTGGACTGGGTAAGAGTGGTCTGCTTAATTCAGACACTCTGTTCATCACCACCCCCTTTTCTGAATCGTTTTTGGCCACTATAGGTGTGGCAGGGTATACTCAGACATGAGTCCCTTTCTCACTGCTCCATCAGGATTCAAGCAAGCCGGGCCGAAGAGGCTGAAATGCCAGAAACCGGTCCCCGGTAGCTTGTTTCCTTTCTGGTGAAGAATTGGCTTGGTAGTTTGGTCTGCCCTGTTCCCATGATGCAGTGGGCCAGGGACAGACTAATTTGCATATAGCCAGGTTCTGAGCTGGGATGGGGCAGTGAGATAAATAACGGTGATGGATCAAGCCCTGATCTTTGGACTGGGTAAGAGTGGTCTGCTTAATTCAGACACTCTGTTCATCACCACCCCCTTTTCTGAATCGTTTTTGGCCACTATAGGTGTGGCAGGGTATACTCAGACATGAGTCCCTTTCTCACTGCTCCATCAGGATTCAAGCAAGCCGGGCCGAAGAGGCTGAAATGCCAGAAACCGGTCCCCGGTAGCTTGTTTCCTTTCTGGTGAAGAATTGGCTTGGTAGTTTGGTCTGCCCTGTTCCCATGATGCAGTGGGCCAGGGACAGACTAATTTGCATATAGCCAGGTTCTGAGCTGGGATGGGGCAGTGAGATAAATAACGGTGATGGATCAAGCCCTGATCTTTGGACTGGGTAAGAGTGGTCTGCTTAATTCAGACACTCTGTTCATCACCACCCCCTTTTCTGAATCGTTTTTGGCCACTATAGGTGTGGCAGGGTATACTCAGACATGAGTCCCTTTCTCACTGCTCCATCAGGATTCAAGCAAGCCGGGCCGAAGAGGCTGAAATGCCAGAAACCGGTCCCCGGTAGCTTGTTTCCTTTCTGGTGAAGAATTGGCTTGGTAGTTTGGTCTGCCCTGTTCCCATGATGCAGTGGGCCAGGGACAGACTAATTTGCATATAGCCAGGTTCTGAGCTGGGATGGGGCAGTGAGATAAATAACGGTGATGGATCAAGCCCTGATCTTTGGACTGGGTAAGAGTGGTCTGCTTAATTCAGACACTCTGTTCATCACCACCCCCTTTTCTGAATCGTTTTTGGCCACTATAGGTGTGGCAGGGTATACTCAGACATGAGTCCCTTTCTCACTGCTCCATCAGGATTCAAGCAAGCCGGGCCGAAGAGGCTGAAATGCCAGAAACCGGTCCCCGGTAGCTTGTTTCCTTTCTGGTGAACAATTGGCTTGGTAGTTTGGTCTGCCCTGTTCCCATGATGCAGTGGGCCAGGGACAGACTAATTTGCATATAGCCAGGTTCTGAGCTGGGATGGGGCAGTGAGATAAATAACGGTGATGGATCAAGCCCTGATCTTTGGACTGGGTAAGAGTGGTCTGCTTAATTCAGACACTCTGTTCATCACCACCCCCTTTTCTGAATCGTTTTTGGCCACTATAGGTGTGGCAGGGTATACTCAGACATGAGTCCCTTTCTCACTGCTCCATCAGGATTCAAGCAAGCCGGGCCGAAGAGGCTGAAATGCCAGAAACCGGTCCCCGGTAGCTTGTTTCCTTTCTGGTGAAGAATTGGCTTGGTAGTTTGGTCTGCCCTGTTCCCATGATGCAGTGGGCCAGGGACAGACTAATTTGCATATAGCCAGGTTCTGAGCTGGGATGGGGCAGTGAGATAAATAACGGTGATGGATCAAGCCCTGATCTTTGGACTGGGTAAGAGTGGTCTGCTTAATTCAGACACTCTGTTCATCACCACCCCCTTTTCTGAATCGTTTTTGGCCACTATAGGTGTGGCAGGGTATACTCAGACATGAGTCCCTTTCTCACTGCTCCATCAGGATTCAAGCAAGCCGGGCCGAAGAGGCTGAAATGCCAGAAACCGGTCCCCGGTAGCTTGTTTCCTTTCTGGTGAAGAATTGGCTTGGTAGTTTGGTCTGCCCTGTTCCCATGATGCAGTGGGCCAGGGACAGACTAATTTGCATATAGCCAGGTTCTGAGCTGGGATGGGGCAGTGAGATAAATAACGGTGATGGATCAAGCCCTGATCTTTGGACTGGGTAAGAGTGGTCTGCTTAATTCAGACACTCTGTTCATCACCACCCCCTTTTCTGAATCGTTTTTTGCCACTATAGGTGTGGCAGGGTATACTCAGACATGAGTCCCTTTCTCACTGCTCCATCAGGATTCAAGCAAGCCGGGCCGAAGAGGCTGAAATGCCAGAAACCGGTCCCCGGTAGCTTGTTTCCTTTCTGGTGAAGAATTGGCTTGGTAGTTTGGTCTGCCCTGTTCCCATGATGCAGTGGGCCAGGGACAGACTAATTTGCATATAGCCAGGTTCTGAGCTGGGATGGGGCAGTGAGATAAATAACGGTGATGGATCAAGCCCTGATCTTTGGACTGGGTAAGAGTGGTCTGCTTAATTCAGACACTCTGTTCATCACCACCCCCTTTTCTGAATCGTTTTTGGCCACTATAGGTGTGGCAGGGTATACTCAGACATGAGTCCCTTTCTCACTGCTCCATCAGGATTCAAGCAAGCCGGGCCGAAGAGGCTGAAATGCCAGAAACCGGTCCCCGGTAGCTTGTTTCCTTTCTGGTGAACAATTGGCTTGGTAGTTTGGTCTGCCCTGTTCCCATGATGCAGTGGGCCAGGGACAGACTAATTTGCATATAGCCAGGTTCTGAGCTGGGATGGGGCAGTGAGATAAATAACGGTGATGGATCAAGCCCTGATCTTTGGACTGGGTAAGAGTGGTCTGCTTAATTCAGACACTCTGTTCATCACCACCCCCTTTTCTGAATCGTTTTTGGCCACTATAGGTGTGGCAGGGTATACTCAGACATGAGTCCCTTTCTCACTGCTCCATCAGGATTCAAGCAAGCCGGGCCGAAGAGGCTGAAATGCCAGAAACCGGTCCCCGGTAGCTTGTTTCCTTTCTGGTGAAGAATTGGCTTGGTAGTTTGGTCTGCCCTGTTCCCATGATGCAGTGGGCCAGGGACAGACTAATTTGCATATAGCCAGGTTCTGAGCTGGGATGGGGCAGTGAGATAAATAACGGTGATGGATCAAGCCCTGATCTTTGGACTGGGTAAGAGTGGTCTGCTTAATTCAGACACTCTGTTCATCACCACCCCCTTTTCTGAATCGTTTTTGGCCACTATAGGTGTGGCAGGGTATACTCAGACATGAGTCCCTTTCTCACTGCTCCATCAGGATTCAAGCAAGCCGGGCCGAAGAGGCTGAAATGCCAGAAACCGGTCCCCGGTAGCTTGTTTCCTTTCTGGTGAAGAATTGGCTTGGTAGTTTGGTCTGCCCTGTTCCCATGATGCAGTGGGCCAGGGACAGACTAATTTGCATATAGCCAGGTTCTGAGCTGGGATGGGGCAGTGAGATAAATAACGGTGATGGATCAAGCCCTGATCTTTGGACTGGGTAAGAGTGGTCTGCTTAATTCAGACACTCTGTTCATCACCACCCCCTTTTCTGAATCGTTTTTTGCCACTATAGGTGTGGCAGGGTATACTCAGACATGAGTCCCTTTCTCACTGCTCCATCAGGATTCAAGCAAGCCGGGCCGAAGAGGCTGAAATGCCAGAAACCGGTCCCCGGTAGCTTGTTTCCTTTCTGGTGAAGAATTGGCTTGGTAGTTTGGTCTGCCCTGTTCCCATGATGCAGTGGGCCAGGGACAGACTAATTTGCATATAGCCAGGTTCTGAGCTGGGATGGGGCAGTGAGATAAATAACGGTGATGGATCAAGCCCTGATCTTTGGACTGGGTAAGAGTGGTCTGCTTAATTCAGACACTCTGTTCATCACCACCCCCTTTTCTGAATCGCTTTCAGATATAAGCTTCATATGTGTCACACTTATCCTTCCTGACCGGCTTTTCAGAGGCAAGCTGCTCCCTCTTATGCATTAGACGTGGACAAGCCAAGCAAGGTTGGAGCCTGGCTCATCAGATTTTTGGACTCTGGCTCGGCCATTGTCAGTCTAGATGGTGCCATCAAAAAGAGCTGAGGTAAGCATTTTTTCCAGGCACCACTGGCTCTTCTCCTTACTGCAGTTTTAAAAGTTTAGCAACTTTATACGCATAACAGCTGAGTGCAAAAAAAACAAAATGTTGTGTTTCTGCTGTGTGTCTATATAGCATAGCTGCAATTTGCATGTGTCTCACTGAAGACCTATAAACCCAGTGTAAACAACGACTGAGGACAGATTCCTCCTTGTTTTGTCAATCACCATAATCACTGCCTTTGGGGTTCTTACCCGCCCCTTTACAGTTTGTCGAGTCACAGAAAGAGAGAGATATTAACATTAAAATAGTCTCTTGCCTTCCATTACACTTACACGTGCTCTTTTTTCAGGAAGAACATTGTTACATTTCTATATCGTGACAGATTAAAATAACGTGTTACACTTGTATTTATTGGACATACTGTACTAAGTTTGCTCATGAAATAATTGAAGGGCATTTGTGATGAAAGGAGAAGGAAGTATTCATCCAGTGGCACAATTGCATAATGTGTTTCCAGAAAAGTTGGGTTCAAATCTCGACCTCACAGCACTAAACTAAATGTTGCAATTCTTGAAAAATCATTCGACGGTGTCTAATCTACTGGAATACAGTGGAAAGAAAAGTGTTCAAGAAATTGCCTATTTTTTGTCCGAAATGTTTTTACCTAATTTTTAAATAACGTTTGCTGTATTGTTTCTATGGCGAATCTTTGAATGCCTTGATTTGTGATATTGTTGCTAGAGCCAAGCCAGACCTCTGTCTTGGCTCTCCCTATTAATTATCTCACTTGCCCACGTCTATTTAGTATCTCCAAGGGCCTCCTACTGTCTTACCTGGTCTGTAACTGGGGCTTGCCCTTTAAGACCACCTTGCTGTGCTTTCTATGCTGGTCAACCTGGTGTATGTCCCCTAACATGCCCCAGGCCCACTAGTCTTACCCATGTTAAACATGTGGCTAATGCTTCTTCACACGTGCGCTTGTATGCACACACACATGTGCACCCCTAGAAGATGTGTGGCGCAGTGGCCAGGGTGCCTGACTCTGGACCACAGGGTTCACGGTTCGATCCCCAGTGGCAGGTTAGCCCAGCACCATGTGACTCTGGGCAATAGTTTGCTTAATCTTCCCGACGGCCCCTAGTGCCGGGACACCTCTCAAGATGTAGCTGTACGCTTTACAAATGCTGGTATTTCTGTAATTTTTTTTCTTTCTATAACATCCCTTTTCACCGCCATGTAGTTTTAGCCGGTGGTTGCAGGTACGGTCCGCTCATTTTTAGGAGTTATTTTTCATCTTCATGCTTTGATTCAAAAGAAAAGAGAGGAAGGCGGAAAAGTGGGAATAAAAGAGGCAGGGAAATGAAGTAAACAGTTTCAAATGGAGAAAGCAGAGACGAAAACGTATCTTAAGAGTGAGAAAGAGAGACAGGAAGTGCAGGGTTGTGGAAGAAATAAGCATGAGGTATATCAACACTGAACAGTCTTGGTTTTGGAGAACTGCAACATTTGGCAGCGCCTGAAGTGAACTTCTGATAACACTTTGGGCCACTTCACTTATTCTGTCACAAATTAAGCACTGGGTGAGTAATTAATCATGAGTGCCATGGCCTTTCAGAGGGTCACTTGTGTCAGACTCTTGTCCCTTCACAATGGCCTTTCGGAGCACAGGCCCATCTGGAAATGCTTTTACTTCTGGCGGAGATGACCCAAACTCTGTAAATATATTATTATTCCAATGAAAATCGCAACACGCAAGGAAAAGCTATTTGCCTATATCCACAAGATAATGACCCGTAACTTACAACTCTACAGACTCCCCTCGTGAAGCAGAATGATCATGCCCGGGGGCTTAATGAGGTTTCCGCTGCGTGAACCCTAATAGAATGACCTCCTCTTCAATCGAAATGGCCCCTTCCTGTTGGCGTGTGGATTCTCCCTTGACTGCCGTCCCCTCAAGCCCCTCCCCTCTCGTGGGCTCTGAAAGTCTGTCCTTTCCTCCAGTGCGGCCAAACGAGGCTGCTGCTAAATTAATTTGCCATATTGAATTAAAAAACGGGATTTCTTAAAGTTCTATACTTATCTAAATGATCGTTAACCGTTAATGAGACGTGGCTGGTAAAGCCCCGCAGATGCAGACAAATCACCCCTTTTCTGCCATTGCATATATTCAGAAGTTGAGACGGAGGCACGGTGTGTGTGTGTGTGGAGTGGTGCGGGAGGGGTGCATAGGCGCTGGCACAGCAGGGCAGAGCAGGGAGTGGGGCGCACTGGGGCCAGCAGACCGGGAGTTAGGGGCATTGATGGAGCTCTGTGAGAGAGCGACTGTGTTCAGCATCAGGGGAACGAAGGCCGGTGGTTGATGTCTCCATGTGATGGAGGAAGAACCTGACACTGGCGCATGGACATCTCAGGCTGGACCAGGCAGATACATCCATGGCTTGCATTACCCATCTGCTGGCAGATCAATGGCGCGGTATTCTGATCCGGGATATGCCCTTCAGTGGGCAGCTCAGGTTTCCAAATCATTAACCTTATGACATCTGTGCGAGCCTGTGGTTCTGACCAGTCTGACCCTCCTGGCCCAAGCACAAGACAACGATTTCGAGTGATCTCTGTTTTTACACCATTTCACACTTTTTTTTAATCTTTGGTATGCAAAGGTCAATCAATAGCTGAATGCAACAATAAAAAAATGAAAATATGAAAAGTGGTCTGCCTCAATTTTTGTAGTTTCCAAATTCCACGCAGGGACACCACTCAGTAGACCATCTTGTGTGATCTTGGGCTGAAGCACTGCTGATGGTCATTCAAATCTTGCAGTTCATTTTTAACTGGTGATATTTTGATTTTCATATAGCCCTTCAGTCAATAATAGAGATCCTGTGCTTGCCTATATAATTTATTTTACAAATGAGTAAATACGGAAATAGAGATGAACTGATGCACCAAAGGACACCCAGCGCTCTACTCGAAGTGGGATACCTGGCTCCGCCTGCTAACAAAATTAAATAATGGACTCATGAATATTCTCTAAAAAAAGTTAAATGGAGAATTTCTGTTAGATGCTACTCCCTGCAACAAAATACAGTGACAAAATGTGGAAAAGGACAGATATGACCACCTGGGTGTAATCTCACTTAGGTCCTGTTGACTGGCTTCATAGATCATAAGTGCCACATTACTGGGTCTTGAATCACCAATTGCAGACTGCAGTTGAACCACTGCACCTTTCAATTATGAGTCCTTAAGGTTCTGTCAGGGGGGAATAAGCTTGTGGGTGGGGAATAACATGATCCAAATCTACATCATTATCTACAATTCCTAGGACGATTCTGATCCAATTTCTATCTGCTCAGAACAAAGCAGGTGGTAAATGAAGGTGGAGGGTCGGTGCAGGTTGTATGATGGGGTCTGGGTGTTGGTAGGGTGTTAGGAGAAGGGCAGGTTGAAGGATGGTTGGGAAGATTTTGCATGCTCTCCCTTCTTGACGGAGGGGGTTGTTGGGGGTCTTTTCTGTGCTTGTGCCTTCAGCCCCCGCCTGGTCTCCTGCGTGATTTTATTGCCTAGATTTTCTGGGCGGGAAAATCAGGTCCTGTGTTTCCGCACTTGGTAATCACAGGCCCGGGAACATCTTGCCAATTGTGATTAGCTGGACTGGTACAGTACCCAGGGATACTGCTCTGGTTGTCATGTAATCAGCCCCTAAAACAGCAAAGCCAGAATCAAAAACCTAGTGCAATCCACAGTTTTGATTCAAGCAGTAAACTGGAACACTGGAACAAGAGATGGGACTTGCATTCTGATCTGTACCATCTTCTTCAATCCATTGAAAGCAGCACTGAATGCAAATTCTACCACCCCTCCCCCATTTTGGGGGGGGGGGGTATTTATCTCTTTCAAGTCTTCATGCCATGATGTGCATCAAACCCTAGGTATATCTTGGAAGAAGTTTAGAAAAGGCTGAGTATTCACAATCTACCTGTCCTGCCCTTTATGCTGCCTGGTTGTGTTGTGCATCTCGCAGCCTTTTTGATCTTTCAGAGACACCATGTTGTCAGAACAAACTCTCCAATGTTCCTATAGCAGTGGGCCATGATACCAATGTTAAATGTAACCATCCACTGATGGTTTCTGAAATTTTAACCAAACATACCTCAGGTCATGAATTGTATGGCATTGTCTTGTTTCATGTCAATACTGGCACATGAAAATATAACAGGAATCCCACAAATTCTGGATATTTTGTCTTATTCAGTAATTTAGTGGGTCTGCCACTTCCTTTTTTTTACATCCTCCTCTTTCACGTTTTAGGTCATGTGAAATAAATGCCTGGATTTATAGATTTGTTACATTTCCTGGCCAGAAACCAGAGAGTAATTGGCATTGGGCATGCATAGGTTTTTCCATATATTAATTGGTATTACGTCTACATCGTTTCTTCTCTATTTATGTATTATGAATGTTGCCATGTTAAATCATGAATTGTATGCACCATAATTGTGTTCAAACATTGCAAATGTATCATATGTAACTAAAAAATGAAACATAATTTATTCTATTTCACGAAATTTAAGAAGTGAGTTATTATTTTCCATTGACATTGTCAGCAACAACAACAGAAATTATACCACGATCCGTGGTCAGATCAAATATCCTTTGAATACAAAAAAAAAAACAGACAAGCAGCTTTTTTTGTCTGAAATTTGTAATCATGTCTACAAAAGACCAGAGAGATACACCTGTCCCAGAGTGATTGACTGTGGTACAGTGAGTCATGCAGAGTACCTTTAATGTAATCTTCTTGGAATTCTGCCCGGTGATATAAGACATGCCAACTTTCTGTCTTACATAAAATGTGATAATTTACAGAAACACACCATAGATTCTGTTATCAATAGAAAGTTCAGAAATGTTGAAATTGTCTGAAGAGAACAGTGGAACCTTTCAATGGAAGTGTTTGAACAAAAACTTTCCTTTTGAGATTACTTAGAATCTGTACATGTTCCAAGGCTAAAGTAATATATTTGTACACTTTCTTCCGTTACAGCACCCCCCTTGAGTTTTTTATTCAAGAAATCAACACAGACCAATTGATCTTTGTTCACTTGTGCTAACTGTGTGCATATTCTAAAACCCGCCACTTACTGACATTTCCTATAAACAAATATAGGGGACTATTTAGGGAGTGGCAGAAGGGATACTATTTAACAAATGTTACGGATTTCCCATCTGCAGTATTACAAGTGCATAACAGCCTATTGCACTTGTAATGCAGCAGACAAGACATCCATCTCATTTTGACGGATTATCCTGTTTGCCAAAATCTAAATTAATCCCATCGAATTATAATTATTTCGATTTTAAAGAAAGAAAATTAGCTTTCTTGGTAATAAGTGAGTTCTATGATATTTGCTAGCACATTGCATAGCTGGGGCGGCATGATCAGCGAGTTATTAAGATCATCATAATTATTAATTTCATATGATAACACTAATGCTGATGCATGTAACAAAATGATAATAATAGTAACAATAAAAATAAAAATAGTAGAATACCAACAACAGGTGTGGTTTGTAGTTTGTGGAGAACGAGTGATTGTACTGATCAATTTCACAAACCAGTTGGGATTTCAATTGGGCGTAATGTTGATTTTTAAATGTCTACTCTTGGACCACGTTCAATTAACCCCTTCGGGGCGGATGACGAGCTCAGCTCGTCATGAGCGTAACGTGCCCTACGTGTATGACGAGCTGAGCTTGTCACGTAACGCGGTAAATTTAAAAACGCAGCACGCAGCGGGAAAACCGCTAGCGCGCATGCGGTTAAGGACTGTAGTCGGATTAGGGCTTCTCCCAACATGCTCTTTTAAATAGACAAGATTTCCTGATGCTTCAACAGTGCCAACGGTCGACAACCCATCTAGCCACCGAGTGGTGAGAATTCCTCCTCCGAGGCTTGCATTTTGTAAGTGTCAATATCCTGTGTAGTATTTTCTTTTCTGAATAATGACCCAAAGTTTGATTGTGTTAGAGGCCATTGAGTGGCTGTCTTTTTCCCTCTAATTCCTTGGGTGAATTGGCAGTGAGGGCAGACTGTACTTTTGTAGGTATTTTTGGTCTAGAGACTGCTTTTGACATGTGAGGTGACATAGCTACTCCTGAACGTGATTTGTAAGTTTGTAGTGAGAAAATTGATCCAAGATGGGCCGTGTGACTGCATGCAATCCATCTAGTAACTTCTAGTTTAAATTAAACCTGTTGAGTTACTTCCTTTCTGAAGGATGGAATTTAAAAATATGTTTTAACGCTCAAAGATGGAGCCCACCGTGTGCTCCTTTTTGCTAAGGTCTGAGAACCCTAATCCAACATATTTGGAAGAACAGCAGAGGACCGATCAAACTTTGCTTTACATCTATTGAATTATTTTACTTTTTATCGGGTGAAGTGTAAATAATCATAATATTTTGAAAGATGAGGCAGACCCTCTGGGAGTCACTAATAAGAGAGGAGGTTGTAAAATTGGTTGCTAGTATAAAAGAGAGAGGCACAGATTTACTATCACTTCACGCAACTCAGTGCAGCAAGGCAAGGCAAGATGCTGCACTGTGTTGCATTTGCGGGAGAGAGCTGAACTGCCCCATGTTTGCATGGATGTGGCGCTGTTCAGCCCTCTACCTGCGCTGGAGCACTTGCGGCTGCATAGCGCAAATACAGACACCATTGTGCCGTGGTTCAAGAGCACTTGCATTCTGGGCAGGATAGCTGTGTGCAGGAAGAGGTGTATTCCTCTTTGTATGTGTGCCGCAGCATGCAACTCACATGCAAAGAGGCTTTGACCCCTTCCAGGCTGATGACGAGCTCAGCTCGTCATGAGCGTAACCTGCCGTGCGCTCATGGCGAGCTGAGCTCGTCATGTAACGCAGTAATTTTAAAATTGCCACGTACAGCGGGAAAAGCCGCCGCATTGATGCGGTTCAGGAGAAGAAATTAAGATATTGCTCCTCATTATGCCAGACTTGGGTAGGCACAACATTTTAAGCAAACTCAAGTTTACAGGCTTTAGCAAATGTGAGTTTGCTTCATAATACTTGGGTAGGTGCACGAGAATGGCCATGCTCCACCCATGTAACACCTCCTTGATGGAAAGTAACGTATGGCAGCGCTATGCACTGCATTTTGTTACTTTCTTATTAAAAAGCCATGCAAAGCCATGCGAATCAGGCTTTGTGTGGCTTAGTTAATCTAGAAATTCATTTTGCGTTGTGCTTCCAGCAAAAATGTGGTGCACCCATGACACAAAGGCTAAAATGTACCAAACTGTGACAAAACACAGCGCAGCAACTTCTTTTTTGTGTGACAGGGCGAGAGCAGGAGCCATATTTCTGTAGATATGGTGCTTTACTGCTCTCTCCTTAGCGCTGGCACACAATCAGTGTGCCGAGCACCATGCACACACCATTGCACCATAGTGTCTGCGAGACTCTAGCATAGGTTGTGTACTGCAAGGTTAGCTTTCCAGTATAAAATACTAGGCTAGGTTAACTTTAAAGCTTTTCCCACTTCGGATGAGTGCTGTAGAGTGCTTCAGAAAAGGGGGTGGTGATGAACAGAGTGCTTGAATTAAGCAGACCACTCTTACCCAGTCCAAAGATCAGGGCTTGATCCATCACCGTTTTTTAGCTCACTGCACCATCCCAGCTCAGAACTTGGCTATATGCAAATTAGTCTGTTCCTGTCCCAGTGCATGATGGGAACAGGGCAAACCAAACTACCAAGCCAATTCTTGTACTGGGAAGGAAACAAGCTTCCGGGGACCGGTTTCTGCCATTTCAGGCGTCGTCGGCCCGGCTTGCTTGAATCCTGATGGTGCAATGAGCAAGGGACTCACATCTGAGTATACCCTTCCACGATTATGGTGGACAAAATGATTCAGAAAAGGGGGTGGTGATGAACAGAGTGCCTGAATTAAGCAGACCACTCTTACCCAGTCCAAAGATCAGGGCTTGATCCATCATCGTTTTTTTTAGCTCACTGCACCATCCCAGCTCAGAACTTGGCTATATGCAAATTAGTCTGTTCCTGTCCCAGTGCATGATGGGAACAGGGCAAACCAAACTACCAAGCCAATTCTTGTACTGGGAAGGAAACAAGCTTCCGGGGACCGGTTTCTGCCATTTCAGGCGTCGTCGGCCCGGCTTGCTTGAATCCTGATGGTGCAATGAGCAAGGGACTCACATCTGAGTATACCCTTCCACGCTTATGGTGGACAAAATGATTCAGAAAAGGGGGTGGTGATGAACAGAGTGCCTGAATTAAGCAGACCACTCTTACCCAGTCCTAAGATCAGGGCTTGATCCATCACCGTTTTTTAGCTCACTGCACCATCCCAGCTCAGAACTTGGCTATATGCAAATTAGTCTGTTCCTGTCCCAGTGCATGATGGGAACAGGGCAAACCAAACTACCAAGCCAATTCTTGTACTGGGAAGGAAACAAGCTTCCGGGGACCGGTTTCTGCCATTTCAGGCGTCGTCGGCCCGGCTTGCTTGAATCCTGATGGTGCAATGAGCAAGGGACTCACATCTGAGTATACCCTTCCACGCTTATGGTGGACAAAATGATTCAGAAAAGGGGGTGGTGATGAACAGAGTGCCTGAATTAAGCAGACCACTCTTACCCAGTCCAAAGATCAGGGCTTGATCCATCACCGTTTTTTAGCTCACTGCACCATCCCAGCTCAGAACTTGGCTATATGCAAATTAGTCTGTTCCTGTCCCAGTGCATGATGGGAACAGGGCAAACCAAACTACCAAGCCAATTCTTGTACTGGGAAGGAAACAAGCTTCCGGGGACCGGTTTCTGCAATTTCAGGCGTCGTCGGCCCGGCTTGCTTGAATCCTGATGGTTCAATGAGCAAGGGACTCACATCTGAGTATACCCTTCCACGCTTATGGTGGACAAAATGATTCAGAAAAGGGGGTGGTGCAGCACACATGCAAAGTGGGAAGAACTAAGAGAAGTAAAAGCATTTCTCCTTTTTAACACCTGCTTAAAAGTGGCATTAATTTCAGGTGCAAACCCATGTCTACCATTGTTAGCAGATGGGGGATTGTCCCCAAAAGCATGAGTGATTGCATGGGAACGCCCATGTACCACCCATGGAATACCTCCTTGACGGATAGTAAAGCTGAAGAGTGCTTTACTCTGCGGTCCATTACTTTCAGGCAACTTTCCAGTGCAAAACAAGTTTTGCGCTGTAAAGTAAATCCAACAAAAACCAATTTGCGCAGGTTTACATCACTTTTGGTATGCAAACCCAAAGCACAATTGTAAATCTGGCCCAAAATATTAGCAAGCCTGGGTCAGAGATCATTTGATCAAGCATGTTAGTGGCGTTGAGTTTTGGGTAGGAGCCAAAACTACCAATGGTGCAGCAGGCAAAGCAGCACCAGGGCCTAGAAGCCTTAGAGGGGCCACTGAACCTTGTTTATTGTTGTATTTTACTCTCCATCCAGCAGTAAAGGGGTACATTTGCCCTTCTTGCACCTGCTTTCAAAGTTGACTATGTGAGCACAAATTTACACCAATGAAAAGGGTAGCCTAGCTGGTGTAAGTTGGGTCTCTAGGCCCCGAGGACACAGAGTTGTGATTGCTTGAGGATAACAGAAGGGAGAATTGTTTGAGTGCTTTTCCTGCCATATTTCCATCTTATTTTCAGGATATCCTCCCAAAAAAATATAAGTGACAGGGAAGCCAGTGGGAATGGCCTATGGGGCATCACCTGTGGGGATATTGTGTCACTTACTGAAAGACCATTGCGCTTAAAATGAAGGAAGGCTCGGGCAGTGCCATAACAGGACTGCCTGACATGTTAGACTCTGCTTCAAACTAACATGCCTTTCAGAGGCAGTGGCATATCAGGAAGTGTCTGGATTTCAGACCACCTCTGTTCAAATCACCTAATAAATAAATAAAATAAAAGTTCATGTTTCACAGATGGGTCGCAGAACTGACAGACTGCTAAAACAGAACACATTCTATTCTTGTAGGTTGTAATGTTATATTCACCTTCCTGCTTCCATGATCTTCACCTCTTCGCTTTTCTCTTCTCTCGAATTCTCAAATGTTATCCTTCGGGTTGTTTCTCTCAAGTTCTCTTTCCTTCTGATGGGTGTTTCACTTTGTTTTGCGTTTCCTCTCTTTCATGTATTCTCTCCTGTTTAGTCTTTTCTCTACCTGCCTAGCACATTATCCCTACTGCAGTCCCCGCTCACCCACTTCTATCTCTGCCATCATTCTCTCTCTCTCTCTCTCTTTCCATCCCCCTCTTTGCTCTTTCTCGCACTGTCTCTGTTTCTTTCTCATCTTGCCTCTCACACTCTGTTTACTTTTCCGCTCTCACTTTTGCACACACAAAAACACACTCTAGTATGTCTTTCTGCATATCTCTGGCACACGCGTACACTCTCACACACACGAACCTCTCACACAAACACACCCTTTCTATCTACTTCCCGCTTTTTTTCTCACACTCACATCCTCTCTCATGTAGTCACGCACAAACACACCGACGCACATAATCTCGTTCTCATTCTCTCACACACCGTTGTTCACAGATTTTTACACTCACATAAACACACGACGACTCTCGCGCTCCCTCACGCACACCTCTATCATCGCTTTTGGACACACGGCGTCGGCCCCACACCGCCCCCCACACCCAGGCACACGCTCGGCCCGCACTGCCGCCGCCAGTGTTTGCTCGCGGTTCGCTTCACCTGGCTCTGCCTGGCAGGTGGCCGCGCTGCGGCGGGGAGCCTTTGTTCTCGTAAATCCACGTGAAAGGCCAGCTGCAGGTGTGCTGGTCACTGGGGGCCTCGTGGCGCCACGAGGACTGAACACATGAGAGGACCCGGCCTTGATTGAGCGCGCTCCAGGAACTGAAGCCCCTCGCGGCCTGGTGTGACAGGTGTTGAGGAGAGCCCGCTCATTAAGGAGCTCTTGAGGCGGCCCTGCTGGGATTGGCTGGTAACCCGCGGCCTTCACCCGGAAGACACCGAGACTTGGGAAGGCGCTGCACTGGGCCGCATTAAAACTCTGGGACACAGAAAGTGAGAGACTTGGGTGGACATTGGGAGACATGGGTATTGATAAACACAAACACCGTAGTCAGAGACACAGGTACACAGACAGTGGGGAAACACAGGAAGGCACTGGAAGAATATTGGCATAGGGAACAGGGAATATAGGCACGGGAAGACAATTGGGAGTCACAAGCACTGAAAGACAGCGGACAGTCACTGACTAGAGACACCAGAAAAGCAGGAGACATGCACCCTGGGTGACTGTGGGAGACTGTTGCATGGCTGCCAAATTTCCCAGGTCCCTGCGTTACTAATAAATCCAGTTCAATTTTTTTTCTCAGAAATCCCGGACTGTAGTCCTGGTTTTCACCAGGTTAAATAAGACTACAAGTCCGAATTCGAAGAGAAACCATAACTAGTCTAACTAGTAATTCTTGGACCTGGGAAACCTGGTGCCTATGACTTACAAGATTTGGTGGTAGCTGGCAGACATGTAAGGACAGGACATGAGAAGGCACAGAACCAAAGAGAAAAGGACTATTAGAGAAGGTAAGGCATGGGCACAGGGAGATGGACTACCAGAGGCATCAGGGGATATGGGGAGACAGAGTCAATCCTACACCCCAGACACTAGACAGAAGAAAAAAAAACTCCCTACGAAACTGCTATCTCTGAAAGGCCCACAGTGCTGTGAGTCTATAGCCATGGCAGAAGTGCGCCACCAAAACATCAAATAACAGAATACATCACACATCTACTCAGCAAGTTCTGCACCCACTGCTTTATCCTACCTCTCTGTAAGACCTGGATAACAAAATGGTGATCAAAGGTGCAATTCTCTCCAGAATGCAAGACTTTCTTCAAGATGGCAGCCATAGGTGAGAGACACATGGAGGCAGAGGAGGGAGACCGAAGTAACACCACTTAAAGAAAATTGTTCCCAACCTCCAACTATTGGTCTGAGACACATGTTATTGGTTTTGGGAAAACAATGTTCAGGCCATATTTATTTGCAACAAGAAATAAAACATTTAATTACATAAAAATGGTCAATATCTACAAAAGCAAAGACTAACACATTATTTCCTCAACCATTGCTAACCAGTACAGAAAACTAGACATTTTGTCCATTTGACTATCCAGAATCCACTGATTGAATCTGGGGCTTCTTCCACTACCTCCCTGAGCCTGTGCTGATTTTGCCCAAGGAAAAATTCACCTACTACTCAATCCCAAGGGTGCGTGGGTCGATTTTTAAGCTTAGCCCCAAAAAAACACCATGCCAGAAACAAACCCAATGAGGGATGCCCGTGGCCCCCTGTGGATGATAGGCCTGTGCAACAGCACCATAACTTAGTTCTGTGTTGCACGCTACACCTTCCTTCCTGCCTTGTGGCCAACCATGAGTCTCCCCCATAAAATACCATAAGACAAAGAGACCATTAGGCAAAAACAGACCACCAAACAATTGACCAACTGGCATCAGAAATGGGAGGGTGGGCGAAAAAAGGGATGTCTTCGATGCTGCTGGTCCGCGAGGCAGTTGCAGGACATCCATGCAAAAAGAAAGCCCACTGGCCAAAGGGCCTTTGTCTTAAATGTTGGCTGCTCTGGTGTCCTGCAACTGTCCCCTGCTTCCTCTGCAGCTTCAGTCACTAATTCACAGCAGAGGGTGGGTTTTCATGGCTTCTTGATGTGGTGTCTGCTCCCGTCAAAATTCAATTCTTCAACAGCAGTGATCCGTCAATATTCAATACTCCACCAGCATTGGCATTGAAAGTCATTCCCCCACAACCGTGGGCCCCCACCTTATGTTTCAGTCTCAAACTCTTTCATTTGCATCCCACAAAATTTCCAGCCTCTTCACTTCTTTTGCCAGCTACGTGACACTGGGAAGATCACATTATGCTGCTAAGCATTCATTTGCAAATCTACAAATCAGGAGTCTTTCAAAAAGGGGTGCACACAAGATTAAGTGCTGGATACCAAAACTGGACCATCGCATGCATCATGGAATATTCTGGAAGTGATTTAATATGTGGTAGGATTGAGCTATAAAGTACACCTTACATACTCATCCACTCACTGTGCCTCTGTAACTCAGCTCTATACAGTTAACCTTTGGTGCATGAGGTGCTATAAAACCAGAGAATTCTGCTGATAACAACGGTAAATAAACATGTTAGCATGAACAACCCAATAACACTGATTACGTTGGCCATGGAGGCCTTTGTGCAGCATTTACGAATCACGTTGAGAGAGTGAGGTGTCCAAATAGGAGCCACGGTGCGTTTAGTCTCAATCTATGTGGATGACACTCTCCTGTATTTGGGGCAGCCTGATATGGTGGTGCCACAGATGCTGCACTACCTGGGGAAGTTTGAAAGGATTTCTGGCTTAAAGGTGAGCCCTGACAAGACATTGGCCATTCCGCTGGCCGGTTTGGCTGACAGGTCGTGAGAATCGCTACCAGCGCTGGGGCTGAGATATGAAATGGACAGGTTCTACTGTCTCTGCATGCAAGTTGCCATCTTGGCAGACAAGCTTTATAAGTATAACAGGTGGTGGGTGATCTCTGGTCTGCAGGGTACAGTGGTTTTTCGGAACAAACTCCTGCTGTCGGTTGTGGGTAGAACCAGTGCTTTAAATGGGCCGGTACTGTCCGGTACGGAGTACCAGCACTTTTTTATTTTGAGAGGGAGAGTACCGGCACTTCTCAGAAACAAGCAGGTACTCTGCTAAAGAGTACCTGCACTTCTAATTTTCCATTTCAAGCACTGGGTAGAACAGCACATGCAAAAATGGTGGTTGTCCCCCGGTGCCTGTATGCATCACAAAATGGACATTATGAGATACCACAGAATACTTTTAAGTAGCTAGATAGTCTTTTGATCGCTCTGGTCTGGACAGTCAAGAGAAGTTGAGTGGGACTCCATGTCTTGAAGGGAGATTTGGATGCAGGAGGGTTGTGAGTTCCAGACCTGGAGTTATATTATCTAGCATCACAGCTGAAACATGCGGCTTCTGCTGCACAGAGGGTGATTATTGGGAACAGCGACTGCTAGCGGGCGCTCCTGGAGCTGAACATTTGCCAATCTGTTTATTGGCAGGTCCACAAATAGACAGACAGAACCCGCATGTGGTACGATTGGCAGTGAGGGCAGGGGAGAGGACGATTAAAGTGATGCTGTGCTGGTCCCCTTTGTCTCCGCAGCTGCCAATATAGTGTCTGAGGCCCTTTATAGACATTGATAGGAATATGACCATGGCATGGTGGAGAGAGGGTGGGTGTGATTCGTTGGGAGATCTATACTCTGGAGATCGGTACATTATATTTAAGGAAGCTCAAGATTATTTTGAAATAGGCCTAGGGAAGTTCCTACAATTTTCCAAATTAACGAAAATAGCCAGAGAAATCTGGATGGATTTCTGACAGGTGTCCCACACGTTGGAGGTAGTTCTGGATATAGGTTCTTGGTATCCCGACCATGGGCAGTCCTCAAACAGAACATACAAAGACTAGAGCTCTTAGTGAGACGTTGCTGCGAGGCAGACATAGCAGAACCCATGACGGACAAGGAATGGGAGGGGGCGTGTGTTCTGGCTAGCAGAGTATTAGCAATACTTGCTTCAAACTGGCATACTTCTATGTCCTGCACAGGGCATACCTCTCGCCAGCAAGATTGAAGTGAATATTTCCGGACAGGTCAGACAGAGGCCCTAGATGTGGAACAAGTGGGGTGGATTTTACATATATGATACATATGATAAGACATTGCTGGTCTTGCACGCATACTAGGGAGCAATGGTGCACACACTCCGGAGAGTCACTCATGTAACACTTGAGCACAGCATGAGACATTGTCTATCGAGCCTGTTTGCATGTCCCAAAAATTGACAAATGCAATATAGGATGACCCTACTGGGATTGTTGCTTGCGATGCGAAGGGTGTCTATAAAATGGTTATCTCCAGTGGGCCCCATGCTGAGTCAATGGATGAGGGAAATGGATGAATGGGCGCTTGCAGAAGAATTATATATGTGCAAAGTGAGGACCGATGAAAAGGTGGAGGAAGATTGCAGGTATGGGCTGAGACGCCGGAGGGGATAACACAGATTGGAGAGAACGGGAGCGTGCAGTTTGTTGCAATAAGTTAAATTATTTACAATTACTACATAGGCACTTACTGTTTACTTGGGTAGTAAGATAGCTCAGTGGGTTGAGTACCCACTTCTGTGCTCTTGTGCAACCTGAAAGTTAAGAGTGTCAAGCTTCAGCAAAACAGACAAAATCTTATCAACTTTTGGAGTCCAGAAACGGTGCGAAGGTTTTCAACACTGCAGAGTGCTCTAGGAGGCAATATTATTTTGGCTCAAAGAGTGCTCCACACAGTGGAATAAGTAAATTTTTTGGGCATGTTGCAGGAATTTCCCTAAGACTGCTACCTTATGTAGCTTTTTAAAATTGCCAGTCCTGCTGGTGTCTGTACTTTGGACACCATCGGGTTTAGTAACAATAACAACTTTAATTCAAGAGCCAAAGAGACAGGCCAGTGCATGGTGTGCTTTACGGTGGTCGTAAATACATGAAGGATATCAGTCTTCAATCTCAAGGACTTCATGAGGATGAGGAGACAAGTGAGCCCACTGGAAGGTGAGGAAGAAACTGTGGCACACCGTACAACTCACAAGGTGCCACCGTGTGACACATAATATCGGCTCCCATCACACGGTTTCCTGTCAGGAACCAATATCACACGGGGGCAGGGAAAATAAGCTGAAAACTACTGTAAATAGTGGTTTTCCAGCTCATTTTCCGAGGCTTTAATGTCCATTAATATGTGTGAAAATACCCAAGGACAGCAGCACCAGCCTCAGCAAGCATTTTATTTTTTGGGTGGGGCGGTGCTTGAGGGCAGGGTGGGGTTCAAAAGTGCTTGGTAGGAACTTCTCGGCATGAGGCCACGCCCCTTTCTAGGCCTCGTCCCCTCCTCACATGGTGAGATTGTTCTTCACGTTGGAAGGTATGCTGAAGTGCTTGCAATAGCTCAATGGAGCTCCAGACGGGATGTGGGACCATCTTGAAATAATTTTTAGGGTGGTGGGTGCTGCAATCAAGACTACATCATTGAATCCACATGGTTTGTGAATAATCAAAGCACAGCATAAAAGACAAGTACGACAAATAAGCTCCATCTATTTAGCAGGAGTATGGTAGCATTGTTGTATCTGTCCAGTGGAAGCGCGTCATCCCAAAACAGCATGAAGTGGTATGGAACTGACAGGCACGTATTCTATTTAAATGTCCTCTTGAAATTACATTACAATTGCATCATATATAAAGTAACCAAGGGATCGAACTATAGACTAGCGGAGGACAGGGTAATACTTTAGAAACAACAGCAATGTCTAACTAGGTATTAATTAACACAAGGAAAATATGGATGAGGTTATAAGATAGTTACTAATCCTGTCTGGTTAAGGAAAGTATCCTTAATGTATATTCAGATCTTCAAATTACTGTATTAAATGATTTTAATAGACATATATAGAAAGGAAGCATTAGGAAACAATAAATCTAATAAAACATGGTTCAAATGAAAGAACAAATGTCAACAGTCAAAAGTATTTCTGTGTGAGTGGTCACTCGTTGTAGGTGAAGCAAACAACAAACAAACAAAGTTCCCAATAAAGTGTGATAACATTTAAAATGGTGATGGACAACAAAGGCCAAAATGTCCATTTATGATCTAATTCCACAGGGACATGTGTAGACAAGTCTTCATATGTATCCAATGTTCCTTAGTGGCCAATATGACTCCAAAAAAGTATTTTTACCATGAAATCGCAAAGGCTTTTCAAACCTAAGGTTGTTCAAGGGTTATCATCAGGATATTAAAATTCAGAGCACAAAGTGGATCCTATAACTTCAAAAAACATCAAATACCAGTTTATAGCAACCAAATAAATCTGGGTTAACAGTAAAAAAGAATGTATAAATAGTTTTCCATAGTTACCAGGTTAGCATCCCCGTGTCATTTAATGTTTTCAAAGCTCCAGGATCTCCATTATGCTCTGAATTATGACATCCTGATAATGACCCGGGACCAATTTTAGGCTTGAGTCGCCTTTGAAATTCATGACAAAACGACTTTTTGTAGTCATTTTGGTCACAAGGAAGCATTGAATACATTTGAACATTATCTACATGTCTCTGTGGATCTTCTTCATAACTGGACACGTTGGCCTTTGTTGTCTTTCGCCATTTTTAATTTCAGCACAGTTTATCTGGCACTTTGGGGCATATTATCAAGAAGGGCATTAAATTATCGCCCTGCCGCTAAAGCGGCGATAATGGGCTTGATAATATGCCTTTGAGATTTCCCATAGAAGCCCATGTTCACATCAGAACATGGGTTTCTATGGGAATTCACAAGGGCATATTATCAAGCCCATTATCGCCGTTTTCTGCCTGCAGTTTACTGCCGCTAAAGCGGCGATAATTGTAACGCCGTTTCTTGATAATATGCCCCTTTGTTTGCTTGTTGTTTGCTTCACCTGCATCAAGAGCCCCTCACAGGGCACTATTTTTGACTGTAGATCTTTGTTAATTAATTCGAAATATGTCTTAACGACCTTCATTGTTTCATAACATTTGCATTGAATATGTGTCTATTAAAATAATTCAATACAGATGCAGCCATTTGAAGATCCAAATATATTATGGATATTTCTCTTAACCATATAGGAATAATAACTATCTGAGAACCTCTTCCATATTTTTATTGTGATAATTGATACCTGGTTGGACACTGTTGTTGTTTCTACACTAAATTTGTATAAGGCGTGCAGTTTGCTGTTAAACTTATAGGAGGCGCAAACAATAACTTGTGGATATTTGGTTTCTGTGCATGTTTAACACACAAGTGTTTTGGTTTGTTTTGGTACTATTACATTTTTGTTTTATCACACCTCAAAATTAGAAAAAGACACAATCCCTTAATTGCTCTTTACTTGTTGATATATTTTTAGGCAGTTGTAAAGCACATCTACAAATATTGCAACTTTGTTGTGCGTCAGAAAAGGCGTGGCATACTGAAGCTTTTCCTTTAACACTCTTTGTAGCCCAAGAGGATTATCACTTAATTGCAGAATGTGCTCACTTTGTAGTAAGAGAAGGGAAAAGTAAACACCAATCTCCATGTTAAAAAACGTCATAGGCAGCCATTTTGTCGGAAGACATTGCCTGAAATTTGACCTTTGTCTTAAAACACACAGTCAAAGTTGCAAGATAAAAACAAAATAGAAAGACCTGTTTAGTAATACTTCTCCTTTTGAGCTCCTGCAAGGTTGTCCTGGGGGTGCTGGGGCACCTCCCGCATGCCTAGTTCCTGCACCCTGACTTCTAACCTCACAGTGCCTGAGACTGGCGTGAAAGGGAGAGTGTTAGGGGAGGGACCTGGACTGTGGGAGATTGATGACAAACCATGTACACTGCACAAGCACAGAGACAGCCAAGAGCAAACATCAATGGCCATTTTTAGCAACTTAATTACATGGGCGCTGACACGGATAATGGTTCCAGGTTGTTTTCACAATGGCGCTGTGTGAAACCCCAGGGCAGTCAAATCGTTATATCGAGATAGAAAAAAAACATTCAACATCATTACATGCAACCCCCAGCAGCTATCTAGGGATATCTCCACAGGATCAGGGCCCAAGCAGGATTACAGAAGTGCAAGTAGGTTTTAGGATCAACGCTTTAAAAAACCTCACATTGAGCAGTGCCATATCCCAGAGACCAGGCACTTTAAATCAGATTGACACCACTTGGAGATGTTTAACAATCATAGCCATGTTCAACATTGTGATTTAGAGGAGATGCCCCAGCAGCAAAGAATTTGCAGGGGTTGAAAATGTCTAGCTAGGTTTTTAGCCTTTTAATAAGGCTAAATGCGAGTCAGTGGCTTGAGTGACCAATAGAAGAGTTTTCCACAGGATTTTGGCTTGACAGGTGAAGGACTCACATCCGGAGATTACTCCTGGAATATTAAGCTCAGTTCTGGTTCCCAAGTTAAGAGCAACGTCGGCGTCTACAATACAGTCTCAAGTTCTGGAGGACACACACAAGTATTATCTCCTGTTCTGAAGAGCACATTTCAGTTATTCTGTCCATTTCTGGAGGCCTCATCTTGAATAACATCTCCAGATCTGAATGAGAGATTTAGTTTTTCCTCTGCTTACAGAGGCCGCACCTGGAGTATCGCACCCAGGTAGGGACGCCAAATCTGCAGTACAATCTCCAGTTATGTAGGACGGATTGGGCGTATTGTGTCCAGTTCAGGAGCCTACAGTGAGAGTATTGTGTCCTGTCAGTTCTTTATAGAGGCCCTGTATTTCACAGATGAACCAGTTCCTTTTGCTCAGTCCTGCATCTCTAACTTTCTCCAGCTATAGGCATTCCAGAATGTTTCTTTTTTTGATGGTGTCAGTTGGGGTTTCGAGATCTATTGTGAAATCATTCACCGTCTTGCCCCTTTAGTCTATGAAAAGGAAGAAGGAAGGTCTCGGAGATTATTTAAGGACACCTGGTGCGATCTTGAATGTTGAAAAGTGCGCTATTTCATCTAAGGCCTTGTGGGCCAAGGACGGGGCAGTGTTCGTTATGTTACTTTTCTAGAGCATATTACATTTGAACCATTTTTCACACTTTTTACCTGTGTGTCACTTTATGCACACATTAAAAAAAACGTTATTGTGTCTTTGTTAGACAAAAGAGATATAAGCCGTACATTATATCTAAAGCCGCATTGGTCATTGCAGGTATACGAGGTCATTTGGTGTACATTTCCATAGAAAATAATTGGGGTAATAAGTACATAATGAATATTAGCAAACAATATAGGAGGTATAAAAGGATTTTTCTTGCATTCTCACATGATAACTGAATATGCTGGCACTGCCTCTACAGAGATACTGATGTCTCCCATTCTGATTACCAGAGCAGGCCTTTCCCACACCTACAACTTCAATCGCTCATTGAATTACAGGTGCCTATTGACCCCCTCACTGATATATTCACCATGATATACCATATTCCTTTGAAATATTCTTGATACCCTGTAACCTCTCTCCACCCAGCAGTATTCCATCCCCATGGCCCAGCCCTCTCTACCACCAATGGAAATGGGACAGTAGAAGTCCCTCGAAGAACAGAACCCTAATCTTCTGCTAGCTGTACATCCCCTGCCCAGTAAACTACCAACTGCACATCAACCTCAGAGGCAATACACTGGCTCACCATGTCAAAGCAATAAGGGGTTTGAAGCTGTCTAACCTCACCTCGTTCGTGCCATGAATAATACATTCTTTTATCTTTATTTACAAAGCAACAATATGTTATGGTATGCATTGGTTTATGCCTCCATGTGTGCACACATTATAACTGTTTGGGCATTCACAGATATTCCCCTCAGGCCCCCCGGATATAAATTATGAATGCGTTACTTTACATGAGTAAATTATATTAATAAAGGTAAGCAATTTACATGTTTCCCTATTCACAGGTGCACATAATGTACCTATTGGTGTACATTGCACCTTTCTAAGGTTAGGCAAACTACACATCCATAATATATTATGTTTTCATATTTCTTTCCACCAAAAAAAAGGGGTTTAATATATTTCACTCCTGATATATGTCATGCAAAACCTGCACAATTTGATCCACCTTATTTCATAACTTTGCACAACTTACGCCTGGTTCATTTGGGGTAAACTAGGTGCTCCACTAAGTGATAAGTGTGAGGTTTACTTATATTTTGCACGCGTTACACATAAATACATCTTTTCACCTCTCGATCAGTAATGCGATTTTGTGAATTACAGAACATTACATGTGTGTAACTTTGAATGTAACTTATACAGTCCAAACCTAGCAACAGAGCAATATCCCTGATCACAGTGTGGTTATAGAGTTGGTAATGAAGAAGAAAAGGAAAGTCCAAGTAGGTAAGTTTATTATAACCTCAGTCATCAACTGTATGCTGCAACTACTCCACTCAAAACTTTCTGGGCAATAGAAACCACATGGTTCTGAGGTAACTCCATAACAACACCACAGACAGGAGGAGAGAGAGGAACACAGCATCAAGGGTGGATAGGAGGAGGCTGCTTGCAAGGTGGGCTTGCTTTGTCATCGAGGGGAGGGGCAGATCTGCATGTGGAAGAGGGTGTGGGTTGGAAGTGTGGACTTCATGTTGGATAGGGCATCAGAAGAAACAGATGTTCAATCCCTTGCAGAAGTGGTACAGGGAAAAAACAGACAGATCTGGACTGGGATGCAAGGGCGGCTCCTCCGCTAAGGCAGCAGAACATCGCCCGACTTCTCTCAACCCAGCCCCAAGGTTTGGGGCTGGGTTGAGGTGGGGCTGGTGGTACAGGGGGAGGAGGGGTTTGTGCACACTAAGTGCACATGACTGTTTGGCCATCCGTCTTGTGCTGTCCAAACAGTCATGCGAACTTAGCATGTTATCCACCGGGCTGTAATGCACAGCCTGGTGAGGAACATGCATAGGCTCCCACTGCCTGTCTGAGCGCCAAACCACGGCGCTCAGTCCAATCACAACTCTGCATTGCAGCATTGTGATTGGCTTAAGGGAGCCTGTGTGCTTCCTCCTTCCGGGTCGCAGCAGCGGAGGAGAGGCAGCAGCCGGCGGCTGTGAGGAGGTATTTGTTTTTATATTTTAAATTTGGGATGCTAAAAGGTTAGATTGAGCAGAGGTTGTAAGCACAACAATTCAAAAAATGTAATCATAGACTAGGAAGTTATGCAAGTAAAACGCCTCACAGTTTAATTTGTGATGGTGATAAATATTACATTTTATAAAGAAAGTTCAGACGATAGGAAAAACAACATTGAAAAACCAACAGTAGTCCGTGCTGTAATTTTTTGGAGAAGAAATTCAGGAAAAGAACATTATCGAAGGGACAGGCAGTGCTCAGCAGAAATCCAACTGACTGAGTAATTCTGCGGTCGTTCTTCTTCCGGCTAATGCTGTCCCTCCAGCCTAGCTCCTTATCACCACTTCACCTCCCAGTTAACCTCTTAGCAGTGTTGTTTTCTGGCTCGCGTGCACCAGGCCAGGGCCGCCATGTTGTTTTCAAACCGCTCTGCACTGCTATTAATGGCAGCAGGTGGGAGAGGCCCACGTGAAATTGCTCAAGCCTGCTTTGTGCGTCTTTCAGCTCTGGCCGTTAATGTATTTGCTGATCTCTACTTTCCCACTCTCAGGCAGTCATCACTCCGTTAAACAATGAGTCACAGAGCTCAGACTGTACTTGCTCTGCATATGACATCATGAGATGGGTGAGACACTCTCTGATGACGTTCGGAGCAGAGTCAACAATGCAGGCAAACCAGTCATCTCTGCTGAGAAACAGACCAAACAACAGACTAACAATAAAGGTGATGTAGGCTTGGAACCTTCTCAGAGCATACATGGACATCACAGGGCAACCACTGCAACATCAGCCATGTATATCGGAAATATACAACTTTTTAAAGGGAGCAACCTGTGTTTTAATGTTTGCTATATATAAGGTTTTCATAGCAAAAGTAGAAGGCTTCCTTTTTTGACACATAAATTAGTACGACATTTCCTTCACTGTATGCACAAGTATCACTCAGCAGAAACATGAATGCAACTGTAGCCTACCTGCATATAGGTTCCCGCGCACATTCATGTCATACATGTGTGGCAATGCACATCTCTGCAACCACATACATTTGATTGCATCCACATCTCTGTCACTGGAGCCACAGGCACATCTCTCAATTCATATCCATGCGGCTGCACCTAGAGCATATCCCTGTAGCCACATACATGTTGCTGGAGAGACGGGCATGTCTCTGAAGTCATATGCTCTTTCCTTTATCCATATGCACATCTCAATTTGCTCATCTCTAACCACCTCCATCTCATCCACATGGACCTCTATTTTGTACATGCGTGTCTCTAAAGTTACATGTCTGCACCTGCACCACATGTGCATAGTGTACTATGCTATTACCATTCTTGAGTGTGGGGAGCAGCCATGAATCACGAGGCAAAGCCTCGAATGGATCATGATGCCCCTGTAACTGTGTTACAACGCATGCTGTTACCCCGCATTTTTTACTCCACAAAGTCTTTTACAATGCAGGGCTTTACACCGCAAACCATTACAGTGCCTTCCCCATTACAAAGCCCGGTGGAGTTAGAATGGTAAATTGCATTGTAATGGACAATGCGTTGAAATGGATTGCGTTGTAAAGTTCTGCGTTGTGAAAGATTTCACGGAGTACAACATGCGGGGTAATGGCACACGTTATTAAAGCGTGCGGAGTAAAGTGTCATATTCATGGGTCAAGTCATGCTGTGTTTTCAGATGCTATACAGATCACATTCAACCACACAGAACAAAGAGTGAATTTCAGTGACTATGCCTTGCGATTAAGGCCTCAAATACTTTCTTTTACAGGATTCTAGAATTGAATCGTAGAGAGTAATTAAACAGTGTTTTTCTCAAGTGTATTAAGCAAGTCAGAGAAAATCAACATGGAAGTTGTCCTTTGTACTGCAAAAAGCAATGGGTGGATTTTAAAGTCTTGCCTGAGGCAGTACATGAGCTATTGATTGCATGCATTTTGTTAGCTTATGATGGTTTTAGGGCCCACCTGTTGCTTTTCATTCGTTGGCTACATTGTCACTCTCATTTGCTTGCTTCTCATTTGTTAATGGGTGCAGGCTTCATGTCCTCGTCTTGTGGTTGACCCTCTCCTGGAGCCTTGCTAAATTACCTGCGTCCTTCCACTTCCTGCATTGTGGGAGCTCTTTTTCGTTTCTTGAAACACTCCATACGAGTGCATATGTTATTGAGCTGTGTTACTTGTGTGCCTCTCCACTCTCTCTGTGTCGCTTTCTCTTAGTGGAATGCTTTTCAACCCCACACGTGCTGATTCTGCCGTTTTTTACCCATTTGCTTCGGCCTTTTAGAGATACTTTCATTGTGTAAACCGCTAGTAATGTGGTAAAATACCGGGCCAGCTTTGTAGAGAAGTGTGGCTCACTGGTTAGAGGAGGCAGACCTGGAAGCAGAGGTCAGCCAGGGACCAGGGTTCAATTCCCGGCTCGGCGGGGTCTTCAGTCCTAAAAAATGTCCATGGACTCGACAATTCTCGCTCCGGTGCCTACTCGATTCACGGGTTCACACTCTGCGACTCTGGGCAATAGCTTGCTTAATCTACACAACGGCCCCTCGCGGCGGGATGCCTGGCTTTCACCTTGCGGATACCCTGCCGGGGTTATCTCACAAGGGAATACCAGGACGGGTTCCCTAAGCAAGTGCTTAGAAACCGCTTGGTGATTTGCGCTATATAAATTCCTGTACATTTACATTTGTACTTGGGACCAAGTGCAGGTGGCAGAAATGGAGGAGCTTGCGACAGGCCAGAAGAGTTGGGGGCATTGCAGAGTAGAACTTGGCAGAGGGGACATGGGAGCGATGGTTGTGTCACGTGTGAAGGTCTGTGAATGAAAGAAAGGGGGTGGCGAAGAAGGATTGTTTGGATAGTGGTTTGGGAATTGTTCTGGTTGGAAGGTAGGTTTAAGGGTGGGGGTAAGACAAGTGTTTTGTATTCGTGAGGGGGGGCTATAAGCAATTGTTAAAAATGTCAATAAGTTTCAGAGATGCATAGCTGTCCTAATAAAGGGGCCTTTTGCTCTCTCCTGTGCTTGTTTTTTTCTGTTCCATTTTGCCCGGTGTACTCGTCCCCCTGTCCTGGCGATCTTTGACCCTGCTGCTCTCTAATCACAGTGAGAGCATAGAAATAGGCACATCATACAGCCTCGCTAACCTCCCCTGTGCTGTGTCGCAGATTTTAGGTGTATTTTTTGTTTGGGTAGTCACCTGTTTATGTGACAATGATATCTGTGCATATGCGTGTCTGTGCATTCTTCAAGGGTGACTGCTTCCCACATATGTTTGTGTGACCAGGTGTATATCTCTGTGCATGTTCATCTGGATGCCTTCCTCTGTGTGTGTGTAAGCAGTAGGCACTGTATGTCTCTATGGGGGGGGGGCTGTGTGTGTGCAGTTGTAGGTGCACCTATGTGCGCCTCTGTCCTCAAGTCTCCATGTATATGTGCTCGAATTTATCTGTGTGTGTATTTGAGCCTGCGCCTCTCCCCCTTTCTCTTCCAATCTTTCTCTCTGGGACGTTATCGAGTGACGTCAAAGACCAGTAGCGGATGGTGGTGGGAGTGCTGCGGGCGGTGGGGCGGGGTAGGAGCAGGGTGGGGGTAGTAAACAAAGAAATAAATAAAACGAATTTCATTGTGCGCACTGCATTGCCAAATGCGATGCAGTACGCGCAACGCAATTCGTTTTGTTTATTTATTTGTTTACTTACCTCTGTTGGGTTGTATTCCATAGTTTACTACCCCCCACCGTGCTCCACCCCCTCCCCTCCCCACCGCCCCGTAGCACTCCCACCACCGGCCATTTATGTCAAAGACGTATCACAGTGTCCTGATCTTAACCCACAGTTAATCTATTCATAACACAATCTACTAGGACTGCAAGATAAGTCGACATGTCGGGCACAGTAGCATTTAGCAAAGGCTTTCTGAATATGTGGTGTCAGCGCCCCCTTAAAGCGCCTGGAAGGCAACCACTTGTAGAAGTGAGTTCGCCATCCTTCTACTAATGGGCTCCCTGTGTTTCAGTTCGGTCTGTAGGAGCTCAGCAGGGGTAAAACGTGCACTCTATATACTCTTACGTGGCATGCATGAATGAAGCAACTGCTGAATAGAAATGCCACTCACTGGACTGCACCTTCACCTTTCCCCTCTGACTGTATGCTCACAACGCAATGAAACATAAGCTGCAGCAGCATACGCCACCTACTGGGCACATGCTACATGTATCATAAAGCACTCTGCAGCAGGCCTGGATTTTTCCATAAGCCTCAGCACTCGAGTCTCCTGAACCGTAAGAGCACCACAGGCACTGAGTGTAGGGTGACCAACTGGCATAGGTGCAAATTCAGGACGGTGAGTGTACAAATTCAGGACAAAAGGGCTAAATTCAGGACAAAAGGGCTAAATTCAGGACAAAAGGTTAAAATTCAGGACAAAACTTCGGGACAAAAGGTACGTTTTACAGACACGTCAGAGGTGGTCACACAATAGTATATAAGTGAATAAACAACCACCTAAGTACAAGTCTAAATAAGTTTATATTAGGTTGAGACAATCATGCACTTCACGTTTTTTTCAGTATTGCCGCAGCTTGCTACCTTAGACGATTCAAAATTTGCATCTCGCTCCAGCAGGTACATTAGTCACCAGACAATGGTGAACCACACCTGAGTATAAGTGAGGCCGCCTTTATTGTTGATTGAAAACTACTGGATATACAAGGAACTTTGCAGTGCCAGCCTCCAGTAACAAAACCGCCCCCCCACCCCCAAGCCTCCCAGGGAAAAACCAGATGCCAGTACGACCAGTCCGGCCTTTCTACCACCCTCCAATGGTGCCCCTCATCTTCACTTAGACAGTCTCTCATGTGTATTTAATTTCTTTTATAGTGTTACTCATCCCAAGTATGTAGGGCAGGGTGTCGGAGTGTGTTACATCACACGTGCATTATATATAGGACAATGACTCATATTAACATGAAAGTCAATGTATAGGAAATGTTACTTAAGATAATGGGTGTGACAAGGTGTAATCATTCTTTCATCCATCATTCAGTGTTTCACCATTCATTCTGTCCTTCCATCTGTGTTGCCATCTATATCCAAACATATTCAACCATTTGCAAACGTATCCACCATATATCCTTCCATCCATCATTTCACTCATCCATCCCTCCATCCACCCTTTCACTCATCCATCCATTATTCATCTACCCACCCTTTCACCCCATCCATCCGTACAGTCATCCATCCACCCTTTCACCCATCCATCTATTCACTCACCCATCCAGCGTTTTACCCTTTTACCCATCCAGCCACCCATTCACTTACTCATCCATCCACCCATTCACTTACTCATCCATCCACCCAGTCACTTATCCTTCCACCCATTCACCCTTTCAGACATTCATCCTCCCTTTCTCTCTCCATCCCCTTTTCACTTATCCATACATCCATCCACCCATCCATCTACTCATCCATTTATGAATCAATCCATTGATCCTATTACTTATCCATCCTTTCACTCATCCATCCATCCGTTCTCTCATCCATTCACCCTTTCACTTCACTCATCTATCCATCCCTTTGTTCATCTACCCCCTTTCACTCACTCATCAATCCTTACATCCACCCTTTCACTCATCCATCCATTCACCATTTCACTTATCAATTCATCCATCCACCCATTCACTCGCCCATCATCTACCCTTTCACTCATCCATCCATCATTTCACACACCCATCCACCCTTTTACCCATCCATCTACCTTTCCACCATACATCCATCTGTTTACCTTTTCTCTCATCCATACTTCCACTCATTCACTCATCCATCCATCCTTTCTTTCATTATCTATCCATTCCCCCTTTCATTCATCCATTCATCCTTTCAGTAATCCATCCAGCCATTCACACATTCCTTCACTTATTTACTCGCCCACCTTTTCACATTATGAGCTGAGCCTTTGTCTGCAGAGTTGCAGACAGAAGAGGCCCATCAGGAACTTCACCTTGCTGTAGTTTCTAAAACAAGGGGTGGGGTGCGGTGGGGGGGGGAGGGCACTATGACCCTGCACATAGGCAGTCTGAAAACGTAGAAGTATTGAGTCATGCATGATGCACAGTGCCAGGATGTCAGGTGACTGTGACATGGTGTTGCTTCCAAGGCTTTATGTGGTGTAAAAAAACTGGGGGGTCTCTTCACAGGGGGTGTTTGATGTAATTAAGAGTGTGGTTTAAAACACCTAGGCTAAAAATCTGCACTTAGCATTGTGTTCCACCCGACTGGTATTATGTTGTTTCTGTCATTGCATCCAGATATATAATGCAGCAAGTATCATTACACCAACAACAGGCCAGGACTATTGGCTTTGTCAATGGTTGCCAGTTCCTTAAAATAAAAAAGCAGCAACCATGACTTTGTTCAATATAATATTGAAAATACTTCAGTTCTAAAATGACAAGACAGTGAAAGAACGCTAACCTGTTCGTTTTAACTTGTTTTACAGGCTTCTTTAACTAAACTGTTCTCTAACGTTGTAGCATGGGCATTTTACCTTTTATGTAACAGAATGCCCTGCTGTACACTGCGGCAGAAGGAGGCCACCACCTACTTTAACACCCCAGACTACCCTATTGTCATTCTGTATGTGGCAATTACCTGGCATACAGAACGATAATGGGCAGGTGGGGCTGCTCTTGTGCTCCAGGAGGAGTACGAGGTGACCCCATCAGGGGTGGGGCGAGGCCTCTCACAGGGGAGCAGTGCTTCTCCCTGTGATAGCCAAAATTATGGACAAATGGCGTCCGTAAAAGGGATCCTCATGGACAACGGACGTGAGGTCCCAATTACGGACGGTCCGTAAAATTTACGGACGGTTGGTCACCCTGAGTGGAAAAGAGAATACACTGCTGCCAAGTGGGATATGCACCAGCCCATCAGGGCCAGAGTTGAAACCCAAATCAGCCCTGGCAAATTTTGACAAACCAGCCCCTGTATGGTGCATAACGAGTGCAGCGAACAAGCCCAACCACTACAAGAAGGGTTTGAGGGGGTTCTCTTCCCCAGAAATTTTGGGCAAAAATAATGCATTCTACAACACATATTGAATTATATATTCCTTTTTATTCGCTTTTAAAGAATAGTAAATGATAACTTTACAGTGCACCAGGACAAAACAATAGTTGTCGGCGTCCTACAATGATTATCTCACTATCACCTTCCACTGGTGCAACTCATCTCTCCACAGCCCCTCTCTCACATGTATTTGATTTATTGTGTAGTGCCTCTTATACCAGTGTATGGTGTCAGAGCAGTTTACATCACACACAAACACAGAGGCAGTGAATCATACATGTATAAATCAGTGTATAGAACATGGGGACTCACAAACATTTTCCCCGGGGCCAAAAGGTGTAGTCTGTGATGTAGCAGAAAACTACAATTGAAGGTAAGGGTCCTAGGGGAATTAATTTGTATTTCTAGACCTGCTTGTACCTTGTCCCCCAACTAAACAATATACAAATACACGAGAGGTAACAAGGGTCTTTTTAAGTATTTCGGGCTTGGTACCAAATTTTGGTCCTCTAGCTCCGGGATGCCAAATAGTCATCAAGAAAAAGACACACAAAGGAGAGACAGGTGAATAATCCGCAGACAGTGGTCTACAGAAAAAGAAGAAAGAAACCCATCAGCCCACCAGTTGGCGGAACTTCATCATCTGGGTTGTATCACATTATCCGCTTAATTCAACCTCAGTGTATTGGTTGAGGTTTACTAGAACCGGAATGTGAAAGAGAGAGTTGTCAACCAGACAATGAGTGTTGTAAAGGGCTGAAAAAAGGGGGGTTAGTTGCAGTGCTCAAAAAATGTGTAAACAAAATTTATTGTGAATTAAAAATGCCTGTACTGATGTCTACAGAAATTTTATTTTAGGCGACCATCAGGACGGCATGTTTAAAAGCAGAGTGGATATAGTATGACAATATTACTATACATCAAAGATATTAATTGGTCGACATGTTTCAGCCCATCAGGGCTTTCATCGGGACCTATGGTATACACTACTGCAACACTTACCACTGTTTGTGATAAAAGTATAATGTGGAGACCTACCAGTGGTGTAGTCTGTTATTTCACAGCCTCTCCCTGACCTCCCCCTCGGCTCAGTTCTTTGACCGAGGCAACAACGGAGAGTGCGTGGCCTCCTTTTCCTGAGCGAGTGCCAGGTGAGGTGAGGCTTGTCCTCCCTACAATGTTGGGAGAGGCTGTGAAATAACAGACTACACCACAGGTAGGTCTCCACATTATACTTTTATCACAAACAGTGGTAAGTGTTGCAGTAGTGTATACCATAGGTCCTGATGAAAGCCCTGTTGGGCTGAAACATGTCGACCAATTAATATGTTTGATGTATAGTAATATTGTCATACTATATCCACTCTGCTTTTAAACATGCCGTCCTGATGGTCGCCTAAAATAAAATTTCTGTAGACATCAGTACAGGCATTTTTAATTCACAATAAATTTTGTTTACACATTTTTTGAGCACTGCAACTAACCCCCCTTTTTTCAGCCCTTTACAACACTCATTGTCTGGTTGACAACTCTCTCTTTCACATTCCGGTTCTAGTAAACCTCAACCAATACACTGAGGTTGAATTAAGCGGATAATGTGATACAACCCAGATGATGAAGTTCCGCCAACTGGTGGGCTGATGGGTTTCTTTCTTCTTTTTCTGTAGACCACTGTCTGCGGATTATTCACCTGTCTCTCCTTTGTGTGTCTTTTTCTTGATTACTATTTGGCATCCCGGAGCTAGAGGACCAAAATTTGGTACCAAGCCCGAAATACTTAAAAAGAACCTTGTTACCTCTCGTGTATTTGTAGTCTGTGATGTGACTGAAGGCCGCATTGATGCCTGCGGGTTGCGGTCAGGCCGGGAGGTGTGGGGGGCATTGGCTGTAATGTGGGTGTATGGGAAACAAAGCACATACATCTATTTGCTGAACTGCATAATGTGAAACCAGAAAATCTGGGAATAACCCCAGCTACCCACTTTTTTCCAAATTGTGTGATCCTAGGTAATAGTTTTAACTCACTTTCCTGTTGTTTCTTCATTATCACATATATGAGAACCTCGAAATACATGACTTCAGGATGCTTGCCAAACGCAAACTTCTCCTGTGCTTGATTTAATAAACTATAAGGTCTTACTTCTATAATTGGAATAAAGGTCACCCAAAGAGTGCACATAACAACTAACTTACCTCTTTAGTTCACTATTGGCATTATTGTCAGGGTGGGAGGGGGAAGAATTATTGTTTCTATATTCATGTGTAAAAATTTTCACTTTATAATAATACTTGTCATTGGCCTGATATTTATCTACTGGACTAAAGTGAAAAGGTTCTGCATGTTAATTAAATATACTATTGAATCTTGAAGAGACTTTATCATATTTTTATACTTTTGCTGCAAGACAGCTTTAAAAATGATGGTGCTCCTAAAGTCAAGTGATACAGTGCTCAATAGTTACTTCCCTTCTTTAATGCCAATCAATTTTTAAATAAATTCTTGCCCGTTTATTTAAAATGTTTCTTATTGTTAGCTTCTCTCTAGTAAACAGCAGTCAGGGAGCCGCATGTAACGGTCAGGAGGACCACATGCGGCCGCCGGGCCGTACTTTGAGTATCAACGGAATAGAAAATGTTGCATACGACAAAGGGGACTACAAGGTGTAGGATTCATGCCATCCTTACTGATAGGCATTTTAAAGAGTGCTTGGTCAGGTGAAGCACAAACTCAGGATTCAGAACGTAGCACAGTCGTTAGGGTTGGCTTTATTATTAAGAATGTATATGTATCAAAACAAACCCTTTTTAGCAACATTAGGATAATGAAAGACTCAGAGGAAAACATAACTTTCTAACCTGTAACTTGTAGTTTGCATGCAGCTCTTTGATGACACATTATAGCCCACTGTGCTAGATTATGAATGTAACATATGAACTGCACAGTAACAATCGGGTCTATGTGACAAAAGTAGTTCCCCCTAAACTATGCACATCAAAAATACTGTTCTGTGATCTGCATGGTACACGTCCTTTACAGTGTGCATATTAACCATCTGTGCTACCTTAGATGAGTCAAAACTACAACTAGACAAAACTGGATCTCTGTCTAGCAGGTATTTTAATTACAAGAGTTATCTTCACACTTTTATTGTTGCCTGAAAATTACTGGACATACAAGGAACTCTGCAGCAGGTGCTTTCAAAACTGCTGCACTACAACATAATTGCCCCCCACAAACAAAACTGGTTCCCCACCCTTCCAGTCTCCGGGGAAACACCCAATGCCCGGTAAGACCAGTACGGCCATACAGCCCAGGTCAGCAGTCAGATGTGCAATTTTTGATATTTCTTTCACCCAAAAACAGAGCCCTGTGGACTCTTGAGAACAGTTGACAGGGAGTGGGAGGCCATTTTGTTGTGGGTCTGAATAGTGAACGCGGTAAGTGGGAAGGCGTGGAAGGTCCATGGGCGAGAGTTACAAAGTCGGGGAAAGCATGAGTGATAAATGCAGCTCTGAGCTGAAATTGCCTCACGCTAATTCCACCTTTACGTGGACGTATTTACCTCACAGAACATGAGCCACAGCTAACATGGCGAAGGATGTGGAATAATGGCCAGAGTCACCAACCTTGGTACTGGGGAACCATGTTCGAGTCTTTGCATCAGCATAACATCCTGTGATTTTGGGCAAATCACTCAATCTCCCAGTGTACTGTAACTAGTATTCATGTAAAATACTCCAATGCCTTTGGGTCGAGTTCACGCTACATGTAAAAGACAAAAGAAGAACACCGGATGCAGCTGGGGAGGTGAGCAATCAACAGGAACGTGCACAGCTACAGCTGTGCTGACTCTCTGCCCATTGGGCCTCACCCTCTGTGAGGGCACCGTTTGTTCCCTGGAAGAATATGTAAGTATCGGACCTCGTCTCCTGAGCCCATTAAGCAGCTTTATTATCATATCCGTCCCTGTGTTTGACCATACACATCAAGCCCTTGCTGACGCTGTATGCTCCACTTTAAGGATCATACGTTTATTTAAAATTGGGTTATTGGTCTCTCCTCTCTCCTTCACTTGCCTCACCAGCACTTTCTGACTAGTCGAACTATATGATTTGGATACAAACGGAAACAGGCTCGCAATGCCCATTGGGCTCAAAGGGCTTCAGCTCCCCCCCTGCCCCTGTTGTGTGTGTCAGACCGGGCTGAGACAGCTTCCCAGGCTGGCGATTGTCTTATTACAGCCGCACCGAGTACTTCACAGATCTTCAAAAGACCATTTACTTGTTAACGAGGATTTGTTGTGTTTTCACCCCTTCTTAGAGCCCCTGCATCGCCACTCTGCCGATCGCTGGAAGAATTAGCCCCCCCCCCCTGAAATTTTTATCAGCCCCCTGAAATTTGGCTCTATTTGCGCCTCTGAACTGAATGAATAAATAAGTGACTCAAGAACTGTCATAGAACAGTTCCATTAACCAAGGGCCTGATTCACCGAGGTTACTTGTACGGTTGTTTGCTAGTATTCTCAAATGGATACACAAATTGTGTCTTTACGGAGTCTCCACAAATAAAAGTATAGGTTTTTTAGGTGCAGAGACTCCTCACTAGTAAATATACTTGTTACGAATCAGGCCCTGCGTGAGAAAGTTGCGTGGGGGTTTTGTTGTGACAGTCCAATGCCATCATCCTTAATTCTGTGGTTACTGCCCTAGACCAAATGGGGTCTAGAAGCCTTTTTCTGTTTGTATTCCAATTAGAATGTATATGTGAGTCTATATGTTTACTTAGCTCTAGAAGTAGTACATATATTTACTTCCAATATATATGTACTTGGACTAAACTCAGAACAATCTGCAAAGCTCATGTGTGCCAAATCATAAATGTTGCTCTGCAGTTAGCAGGTCAACCATTCTCTGTAGATATATCCAGAAATCAGGAATCTGTCCAGTATTCTGGTCTGTACAGCTTGTAAATGTTGAATGCACTAATTGTGTATGGTATATGCTGACAAAACTCCCAGCCAATTAGGTTTATATCAAATGCTTTTTTACAGCATGTACATATGTGGGTACAAAAGATGATGTCTATAGCTTACATCAAAATACATAAAGCCAATAATATATTTCAGGTTATCTGTAGAGGATGAACTGTAGAGGATTTTAGGTGTGTGTTCATGTACTAACTCACAAAGATGCCCAGCGCGAACAACCACTTGCCCAGTCCCACCATCAAAATCTCTTAAAGAAAATCATAATCACCCGAATTGCCCCCGGAATATTGAAGTAGGACTCTCAACGACACCCAATATTATACACTCAATATCAAAGCACAAAATATTGAAAGGTAAGTAAGTATAGATTTTCTATACCTATCCCCACATATATGTACCTTGACAATACATATCTTCAAGGTGCATAGATGTGGAGTTAAGAACAGTAAATCTATACTTTTGTCTCTCGATATTCTGAAAATGAATAAAATGAAAATAAAATTTGTTAAGGGTGGCTAATGCCCAAGTGGTGAACTCAAAGAGAAAGAACTGCATAAAGCTAAGGACTGCGGGATTTATTGGTTATAATCTGTACACAATATTAGTGTATCTTTATTTTCCTAGCCTCGATATTCCTTAGTACAATAAATCACCCACGGCAACATTAATTTTTACACTTCCCATGACCTCAACCATTTACAGTCCTTTAAAAAATCTGATATGCTGACCTAAGGAGGAAGATGAGACAGTTTTCTCCCATTTTGACTACTTCGCCTACAGGCAGATTAAGCACGGCATTTTACGTAGCCCTGCTCCACCGCCTCGCAGTAGCAGCTCGAGTGCCTGCCTCTTCCCTTCCTGCATTCCCTTATAACTGACAAATGTAACACAGCAACTGAAACCAGGATCCTTCCTCAACTACTACTATCAGTCTATCACCGCCCTTGCCATCAGAACTTCTGCGGCTATCCCACATCAAGAAGCCCCACAGTTACATACCATACATTTCCTGTGCCAATGATACTCAAGTCATCCACAAAAAAGATCCACAACAAGCTCTGTAAAACTGCCAATCCTCTCTCCAAATTTAAAAGGTTAAGAGTGTTTCCAAACTCACTGACTCCAGGAAGAAACTCTATTCCTCAAAATAACACTAGCCCATTCCTAGTAGACTAAGTCATAATTCTAAGTGTGATTCTTGACAAGTTTATTTTGTGTTACTCTAGTTTCTTTAGAGGTAATACAGGCTACTTTAGAATGGACTCTGAGGAGAACCACATGAACATAGCTTTTCAAAATGGAAAGCTGTATCACATGATCACATAACACCCATTTTGCAGCCTGAGTGGTGGACCCCATCCTTATTCATCTCGTACACAACATCGGAATCCAAGGACACGCACTTTTATGGATCTGCTTCTACCTGACTGGAATGACCCAGTCAGCCAGCCTGGCATGGTACACCTCGGATGCCAGCAACTTCATCGGCAGGGTTTCACAAGTATCCTCACTGAGATTTACCCGCTTCAACACATACATGATCCCTCTAGCCAGCATCATCCGCTCTCATAACATCAACGTCCACTCATACGCTGACAACATGCAACTCATTCTCTGCCTCACGGTCAAGATACCCAGTACCCAGATCATGTTCAATCCCTGCATGGCTGAAATCGGCCACTGGATGAAAACCAACTGTCTGAAGCTTAAAGCCTACAAGATCGAAATCATGATCTAAGAGAAGAGCACTTCATGGAGGGGCTCCAACTTGTGGCCCACAGAGCTACGACCAACAACACCAAAAACCTCTGGAGCAACAGTAAACTCTACATGACTGTCCAAGTTAACGCTGTCACCACCTCATGCATCCAGACTGTGAAGATGATGAAGAAGATTTTCTAATGGCTCCCAAACAGGACCCAGAAAACTATCAAATATGCCCTCATCACAAGCAAGCTGGACTACGGGAACACCCTCTATGATGGGATCAATAAAAAACATATCAGAAGCCAGCAGACCATTCAGAACTTGGTGGCCAAAAGCACTCTCAAACTCCCACATTGTACTCACATCACACCCCACCTGAAGAAGCTCCACTGGCTCCCCGTACAAAAACAATTACAATTCAGACTCATCACACAAACTTTCACAGCACTATAAAACACCGGCCCAGCATACCCCAACAATCGCATCAGCTTTCACAAACCTTTTAGATACATCTGCTCCTCTGGACTCCTACTTGCACATAACCCACCCATAAGCAAAACTAGTTCTGGTCTTATCCTATGTCACTCATAAAAGTCTAAATAACCTACCGCTATGCATACAAGCCTCCTCCTCACTTCTTGAGTGCTGTTAGAAGCCAATGGGCTGGCTTTTCGGGTAGTCCCACCAGACCCTACGTTTGGCTAGGCTCACACCTGCTCAGTGCCAGGATACCCTTCCTGGTGAAATTGTGCTCTACAAATCTGCATGACATAACATAACTCCTTTTAGCCCTCCCTAAGAGAGGGCATAGTTGGAGTAAAAATGAACATATCAAAATCATTTGAGATGAGCTACTTTGCATTCTTAGAGTGCTAAATGTCCTGTGGACCTCATGAATATTTTAGTTGACTAGATAAACTGAGATCTGTGGTCTAAACTACCTGCCTCTCTCTTTCTAATGTCCCATCTGGTTTTGTTCAGGTGGTTGTTAAGATCAATGAGCAATAGAAGGAACCACCTTAAACTACGCAAGACCTAAGGATTTGATCGGACTGCTCTCTTAACTTGGGTTGGCATTGTCTGGGTAACCCTGGCTCTGATCCTCCACTCTGAAGGCACTAGTTCCAATGGGAGCCCCATAGTATCTTTCAACCCTTACCCACAAAGCGTCCATGACATGACCTTCGAGTACATCAGTAATAACAACACTGACACTTCATGGCAATAGATGTTTGAAAGCATCAATTTTTCTATTGCAGCCATTTTCCAGCCGCCGCACAAACTGCAATAGGAAAATGTAGGTTTCCGCCCGCCCATAGGACAGCCCATCCTAATACTATGGGTGGAACCGCCGACTAATATTCGAGCGGTTCCATACACGCTACAGTATCGGTTGGATGCTCGTCCAATATTCTAGAGCAGATTGTGTCAAAATTGTGAAAGGTGAAATCATATTGATGAAAACATCTACTTTACCACTGGATGAATTTCAGACAAAAAATCATGGCACAAATATCGAGTTTTTAATATTGTGATACGCAAATATTGTGGTGCAGGAATATAGTTGACAAAAATATCGATTTTCTAAGGTAAGTAATATTGATGTCAAAAATATCTATTGTTACTATCGTTTACCAAAAAACAGTTTTAATTAATTACAGTTTTAAAATGATCATTATTTATTTTAGTATATGCTTTAATTGTATATGTTATAAATTGTTTGTATACTTGTTGTTAATGTTTATACATATAGTTTGTAAATTTTTAGTTGTTTTTAAATGCAATTTAATTGTTAATTGTAATTTTTTTGTATTGTTTAGCGCAGCCGTGGCCGGTAGTGGGAGTACTGGGCGGGCGGAGACGTGGGGAAGGGGAGGGGCAGGGTGGGGGGAAGTAATGTATGGATTATGGACCTTAACAGGTAAGTAAACATATAAATAAATAAAACGAATTTCGTTGCGCGTACTGCATCACCAAATGTGATGCAGTGGGCGCAACGAAATTCATTTTATTTATTTATAAGCTTACTTACCTGTTAAGGTCCGTAATCCATACATTACTACCCTCCAACCTGCCCCTCCCCCTCCCCACATCACCGCCCGTCCGGTACTCCCACTACCGGCCGCGGCTGGTTTAGCGGGTTGTGAGGCTTGTAGGGGACAGGGCGGGTGAGTAAATTAATTATAATTAGGTAATAATTATTTCAACTAATATTAATTATATAATTGATAAAAAATTATGTAAGTTATGTAATTAATTTAATTTGTAAGTGTTGTTTTAGGTGCAGATTGTGAGATTTGTAGGGGGAAGGTAGGAAGTAAATTCATTATAGTTAAGTAATAATCAATTTAAATTGAAATTAATTACTAATTAATTATGTACATTGCATAGATTATTTATTTTGTATGTTTTATTTTAGGTGCAGGTTATGGGATTTGTAGGTGTAACGGGTGAGAAGTTGATTAATTATAGTTAATTAATTATAAGTTTTAATTAAACGTAATGGGTTAATTGATAATTAGGTAACTTGTGTAATTATTATAAATGTAACAATATATGTTCGGTACGGGTTGTTGGGTTTTAGGGGTACAGGGTGGGGACTTAATTAGGACATTATTTATAATTAATTATTAATTTGTAATAGATTATTTAATTGATAATTATGTTAATTGTGAAATTATGATATTTGTTAAGTTATATTTTAGGTGTGTGTTGATTAGTTTGTAGAGGAATAGGGTGGGAAGTTAATTAAGTAATAATTAATTATTAATTATGATTGAAATATTTAGTTTATTGATACTTTTGTAAAAAATGTTATTGTTTTTTATGTTATTTTAGATGTGTTTTGTTGTGTTTGTGGCAAAGTAGGGTGGGAAGTTTTTTAAGTAATCATGAATTGAAAATTATTTATTCAGCTATTAGAAATTGTTTAATTTATTACTTAATATGTTAATTGTGTTATATTTTTTATTTCAATTACATTTTAATTGTTGGATGGGGTGTTTGTGGGAATATAGTGTGGTATTTTAATTACATGAATAATTTTTGTTTTAACTGATAATAATTATTAAAATTTGTAATAATTATGTGATTTGTTAAATTTTTGGTAGAACTTAGACATATCATTTATTTATAATTGTATATTCTTGGTTATTTGATAGAGTTGTTAAAATATGGTAATTACTTGAAGTGAACTACTATTTCTCTACTGTTGCACAAACTAGAGTGGCAAAGTAAATTTTACTCCTCCAGATTCCAATGCTTTACCTACAGTCGCATAGACTGGAGTGGGAATAGTAAATTTAACCCCTCTTGGGTCTAACACTTTCCCTACTGTCACACATACTGAAGTGGGAATAGTACATTTTACCCCTTCTGAGTCAAAGGCTTCCCTACTGTCACATCTATTGAGGTCGTAATAGTAGAGTTGACACGTCCTAAGTCCGCTTTCCCTACTGTTGCACAGACTGGAGTGGGAATAGTACATTTTTCCCCTTCTGAGTCCAATGCTTTCCCTACTGTTGCACAGACTGGAGTGGGAATAATACATTTTACCCCTCTGGAGTCCAACAATTTTTCTACTTTTTCGCCAGCTGGAGTGGGAATAGTAAATTTTACCCCTCGACTGTCCAACACGTTTCCTACTGTTGCACAAACTGTTGTGGGAATAGTCAATGTTACCCCTCCAGAGTCCACAGTGTTCCAACTGTTGGATAGACTAGAATGGGTCTATGTTTAATTTGCATTAGATTGATGTTATAGGTTAAAATGTTTAATATTAGATATTTCCAACTATAATTATATTAAAAAACAATAATTGTGAATATATTGCTTCGATATTAGTGGGAAACAATATATTTTTTTCTATTTTTGTCGTACCTTTATATGTATAGGGAAACAATATTTTTGTGATTGATATTTTTGACATGGTAGTTCTCTATCACAATATTTATTGTTTCGATATTGTGTCAGTGAACCGTAATAACAAATCAGAAATCTGTTTACTTTAATGTCAGCAACACACATCTACTAAGTAGACACGACCACTCCAAACCTCAAGTTGAATCTTGGCCAATGAACTGACCAGCTTGGCAGACATTGAACAATCTCCAAGACAGGATGAGGTATTGAAGCTAACACGTATTGAGATTTAAAATCGCATAGACATTCTTTCTTTTCATCTTCTGTGAATATATTTTTTCAAAATATTTGTATGCAATTTGTAGAAGATTATGAAAAAAGAAAATTGGGCAAGGCATCCAGGCAAGGCATTGGCATTACACTACTTATATTGTAAATCACGTGATCTTGGCGTATATTTACTAACAAATATTTGTCTTCAAAGAAATTGATTTACCATGTGATGCAAAACAATAATTGGATTATTTTTTTCAGTGATAGAAATGCATATAACTGAATTTCTTTGGCCTAAACCCTGAAAGCTGACAGATTTGAATATGTGCATTTATGTATTAAAATATATATCCAGAATATGTACAGTTGTTCAAGTTTGAAGAACTAAAACAAAGGAAACTGTAGAACGAAAATACAGAAACCCCTAATAGATTCTGATTTTGTCCTAATTACATATCTAGCTCTAACGAAGATGGTTTCAGCTCTCATTAGGTTTGCTGAAGCTTTCCAGTTAACCTTTAAAACTTAGCGTGACACCGTGCCACAGATGATTAAAGTAAGACTGTTAACCTTCAGCACAAATCTGAATCCATTTTTTTCCTCATCTTTTAAAAAGTGATTAGTAGTTGGCTGTGGCACCTAAACTGCAACAAGAACAGGCAGCAGGTCAGGAAGGCAGACTCTGGATATTTCCTCGTGGACCAGGGCATTTGGAAAGCTAACCGGCTGGGGTGAAGGCAGTCATATGCCAGGTACCTTCTTGAAAACTAAAAATCAATTATTGTTTTACAGAGTTAAGAATTTTGTCTTTTTCACCTTTAAACAGCTGACCAAGATAAATTGAGCTTAGCACCTAATTATCAGACATACTGGATCCAAAACCTGGGCCACTTTAATCCTGTAAATCTAAATATTGCTTTTTAGATTATTGGGTTGATGCAGATCAATGAATATTGGTGGTCTGTACCTTGGACCACTTTTGACACGTGTACGTGTTACGTGGTCTCTGTTACAATGTGATATCCCTGTCCGTACAGGCTTTTACTATAAAATTAATATATTACGGTTTGTGTATGTATCCGACAACTTGAATTATGCTGAATATGTCACACGCAATTTGTTAATAAAAATACAGGTCTATGATGGAAAAATAATACAAGTTTGCAAACACTACACCACATATTCAACCAATTTTTTACTATAAACTGTGCACTTTCATGCACCATTAAAACACCAAATACGATTACAACAGTTTTAATAATACTTGTACTTTGTGAGATTTTTCTTGGCATAACCTTTGTTAATACTAACCCACCCTTAGTACACCAGAAAATCAGGTACGTCTTGTAGACAAATCTACTGTATATTATGACAAATATTTTGTTGCCAAAGTTGTGAATGGACAATCTGTTTACATTAGTGAACTTTGCGGTTTCAACATTGTCTTCAAATGTCTCTATTTTCTCTGTCGCCATCAAATACCTGGTGCCAGCCATTTGAATGCTGAATTCGTCCATTTTGCAGATTGTTGGCTACACCCCAGAAGGAGTTGGTTCGTAAAAAAACAGAAACAAAAATTGGTCCTTTTATCAAATCTTCTGTTCCGCCTGTGATACTGGGAAAGAACTAGAAGGCTGCTAAATCAGACTAATCAGCCTCTTATTTATTCTTGAGCACTGCGGCACATGATATTCTTGGCAAAGATCCCAGAAACTATCACTTTGCTCTGTTTAGGTCTGATTGGATGTAGCTTGTGCTGATCCTTAAACAGAAATCTCAAAATCTACATATAATCTATTCATCTTCACTTATAATTCATCAAATATATGCAAATCTCTACAAATCTCATTAAAATATAGAATTCAAAAGAAAAAATATAGTTTTTTTTTCCAGCTGCTAGATTATCAGCAACATTGGCATCTGCTCCATAAAATAAAAGTATGTAAATTAGATCATAATCATCCTTAGAAGATCATTCTCTTGAAATCAATTTCCCAAACTTCAGCTATTTGTAGCTGAGGGAGAGCGGCCTGCTGGGAAATCAGAAGATTTACCTGACAGGCAAATACCACTAAAAGCAAAGAGAGAGTAGTTCACAAGCCACATGGTGCTGGCTCACATGGAAGACATGTAAGTCATTTTAAAAAGGGGAAAAATTAATATATAAATTGCAGATTCATATGCTACATTGCTTGAAACTACAGAAGGGAATGATAGAACCTTTACAAGTAGGCCTTGGTACTATTTTCTATAAACTCCAAAATATGCCCCTACATGTAAGTGATAAATGACACACAGATGTCCAACATCACACCGTCTCTTAATGGAGTAAGAATTTCATCTCAAACCTACAACTCTAAACACAGACCATCATCCATTATTCTATGCACCTTCTCCAATATCTCATCTCGGGCTCCGAATGTGAGCTTACTCCACAGCTAGAGACGAATATTGGTACCAAAATGATACTTGACTCTGAGTGATGTTTGTTGCATGGCAAGAAGGTGATGATTGTCAGGAGACTCTGAGTAAAGTTAGTTAAACCTTATGTTTGACAATAAAATCTATATTATTTGACCTGAGTGTTAATTATTACATACTCAGAACCGATTACATTTGTGTTTTCTTTCTTGCCATGTACCACTGTGGTGTACCACTACTGCCAAGAGTGTGGAATTCTTCATATTTTCCAATTAAGATCTATTCCGAATTATTGGGACACATTAAAGTATAAGTCGATAAATAATAATAAAGATAACTGCAATGAAAACACAATGGGTCAAATTCACCAAGACTTACTCTTACAATATTCCTGGTTTACTCCTGATTTCCAGGAGTATACCTGATTTGTTTCTTGCTTACTCCTGGAACTCAGGTTTAAACCGTACCACAAGAGTAATTTGCAAACAATCTTGTTGAATTTGGTCAAATAATATTAAAATAAAATATTTAGCTGAAAGAAAAAGAGGGCTTGAAACTGGCATGGAACAGTGGGAGGCCCAAAGCACACCCTGGATGTGGAGGGAGTAAGTGCTAAATCTTTAGGTTGCAGCCCGAGTTAAATGTAGTAACCCAGGCCAGGTAAATACCTTTCCTCTGAGAATCTAAGGCAGCTCTCTGGTGATCCAACCAGGGCACAGCACAGAGCCAAGCACAGCTTTTAAGGTCATCAAGGCAAATCTGAATGAGATGCACAGGATTACAGGGAACCAATACATGTCACACAGAGCAGGGCCATGTGTCCAGACTAATAGTCTCATCTCTATTTCTAAAACGTCTGCTTCGACTTAGTTAAAGCAGCTAAATAAGAACCAATGGTTGCTTCGGACATAAGGCATTTCTTTGGTCAAGACAATTCCCCCCGGCTCTTGAGGAGCCGGGGAGAATTTCCATCCTTTAAAAATGGCCTGAAGACTTACTTTTTTCCCAGGGTAGTGTAATTCTGTGATTGTGCATCTGGTCAGGTAGAGTCAAAGCGCCAGGATACCCTCTGGGTGACAGCAGCACTATATAAGTGTGCAATACATACGTACATACATAGCAACAAACTACAAAGCAACAGCCCAACTGAGGTGGGGCAGATTGCTACAGGCCTGAGATACAGGTCGTCGATAACGTAAAGCATGCTGATTCTTGACAGATGCAGCAAATCCACCAATTGTAGGAATACCAATGCGGGAATCACCACCAGAAGGATTACTGCCTCTACATCTTGGCAACAATAATTACACCGGCATAATCCTGATGATGTCTGATTTACCACGTGCCAGGAATTGGTACATTTTACATTTTCACAAATCCACAACAGGCCATAGTGTCCTCAGATAGAACTTCATCTGGACGCATCCACAAAGCAATAATTCCATACGAAGTTGAATTTATACTCAAAGGGGCAGATTTACAAGAAAGTTCTACAGTGCGGCAACATAAGCCCTTTGGCTGTGCCACGCTGCGGAACTTTCAAACCACAGGAATGCGACATATTTACAATAATATGTTACATTGCTGTGCTCTCACCCAGTGCTGGTAAAGAACAACAGGAGTAAAACCCATAGACCAGGTTGAGATCTGGGTAAGTAAACGTATGCGACGGGCGCAGGCACCCTTGCACCATGTTGCAAGGAGGCCTGAGTCATGGGTACCTTCCTGCACAATCACTACAGGAATTTTCCACTTTCAATGCCTGCTGTAGAATGCAGCATGCATTGAAAGAGGAAAAAAACAAGGAGAAATGAAAACATTTCTACTAGTTGCGCCTCACTATGCCCCCCTAGGATAGCGTAGCATTTTGACGCATTTCCAGTTTTACGATTCCTCGTAAATCTGGAAATGTGTCTGGTTCCATGGGTTGTGCGTGGGATCACCCACAGCAACACCCATGGAACACCCCTTTCACGCAAAGTGTTGCGTGTAAATGGGCCATATTTACAAGGACAGGAAAAGTCATGCAGGGTTTTTTTTCCTGTCCTTGTAAATATGGAGCAGTAAAATCCGCCACTGGTACGACACAAAAAGTGATGCACTGGTGACGCAAGGGGCTTATAAATCTGCCCCAAGGAACTTAGCCAGATGTAAAGTTACTACTCAGTTTAAATGATATTTGTGATGTAAACATTCAGTTTGGGATGTCTAACCCCTTGCATGCGGCCGCGATTCTGCACCTGTGCGGCAAAATCGCAAGTGGGCGGGTTCATGGCGGCCCCCAGCCGTCATCAGCACACGAGCGCCATAGTGCTTGACGGCTGGGGGCCGTCCTCAGCATGCAAGGGGTTAAGAGTACGCAGCTACTGGGTTCCTTTTGCAGAGAATTTGTTATTTCTTCATGTATATATTTATTTATTTATTCTGTGCTAGCTGAAATTCTTGAAGTACGAAGGCAAAATGGTTAAAAACCTCTGTTATTGCATAATACCTGTACTTTAATTTAAGTAAGTAAAAATGTTGAACACAATAAGGAAGAAAATATTTTTTCCTAAGATCTTTCAGTATTTTTTTTATACAAATAGCATGCACAAGTGACTGTCGTTTATAATAAGTCTTACATCAGCAGATAGTGTGGATTAAAATATCCGCTGATGTAACAATTGATATGAAAATCATGTTTTAATGACAAAAAAAGTATTCTTTCCTCTCAAGAGAATTTTGAAGTAAAGATAATTCACAAATCTCCAGTATGATAGGCTCTGGGTATATCTTCCGTGTACGATCCAACTTTTAGATATAAACGTGCTTCAGGGACTGTTATTCATGACATGGATGTGATTTCGCTCGGAGCCACAGATGGGAACAAACTTAGCACTGCCATGCAAACCAATCATGTAAAACCTAAAAGGTCAATGTAAAGGTGGAACACCAATTCTGCAAACGATGATGGAGATTCAACAAAGCGTTGGTTATCATGTGTTCTTGAAATTTAGTTCTGCTCTAAATGATTAATTGTTATGAAAGATTTTTTTTTATTGCAGTAAAACATATGTACATATTTTTGCTTGCAGTATCTACTCAGTTTGCTTTCTTTTGTTAGGGTTCTCACGATGTTAAAACATAATGCAGGTGCAAACACAATTTTCCTCATATTTTGGTGTTTGTGTGTGCTTCTTCTGTAAAGCACACCATGTGTCCTGAATCACCGCTAAGTGTAAAGGGAGTCCAGAGGCAATGCCTAATCCAAAATAATTGAATGTATCATTGATCTCCCTGTCCCGATGCTAGATTTTATATTGCCTATTAGTGTTGTAGCAACCTGTACTTTTTTTTATCTGCTAACCACAAGCCTAGCACTTAACTAAATGTTTTACTCATCCTCTGAATTTAAATAAATCTCTCTGTGTTTGTTGGTTTTCTTTATCTACTCAAATCCATAATAAATGTGTAAAATATCAAATCTTTCAATTTTGTCTTTCCAAGGGTTACCATTCCAAGTGTGGCACCTTCTCTGATTGATCTTATTCCCAGTCAGCCATTTCACCAGATGTATTCCATGTGACCCTTCCCTTATATGGGGATAACCCTGGAAGCCCTTTGCACTACATCCCTATTTTGCTGCTGTATCTGTTTACTGCCTTATTCAATTTCCTCTTTTATGCTACTACAGGCTTGATAAAATCCAAAAGCACCAATGGATGTGTTCCCCAAATCATTAGGTGTTGGGCAGTGTGTTGGGTATGTTAAATGTTTTGATATGGCCTGATATCCAAGTAATTTCAGTATACAGGTTGCCACAAATATATTCTACTGTCTGCCTTACAGATCTGATTGAGACATTCTACTCCTCCATTTGCTTTGGGGTGATACACAGCTTTATTAGTGTGTAGGTTGCCATTTAATTTTAGAACGTTTGTAAAGGCTGTGAACTAAAACTGAAACATATTATATGGTTCTGAGAGAGCGCAAACTGACTTAAATGTATGAGTACATCACACTTACCTGTAGTAAGCACAAATCATGAAGAGAAATGCCATGAGTGCTAATAGTATCTGCAAATATATTCTGAATGTATAGTTAATATAGAGATTTAAGTAGAAGTGGAACTAATACAGAAATGTGTGACACTATATGATTTTATTAGACGTGATTATTTTTGAATCCATGTCGTGAAGCTGCTAAAACATAAGATGGTATGTGGTTAAAAGCAGAACGTGGTAGGCCTCAGGGCCAGAGCTGGAGGGAAAGGGAAGGTGGTTCTTTTCACGACACAGATTATTTTAAGGTTTTTGGTCATTGCATTAAATAGGCCATGATTTATAGAAATGTTTACTTAATAATAGAATAAGAGTATTAACATGCTTTAATTAAATGAAGAAGTTGAATGCTATAATCATAATGAGAAATATTGTAGGCCTGAAATGTTTTAGCATTGATTTACACGTACATGTCTGGGCTGAGAAATGTTGCAAGCCTTTTTAGAAGTCTATGAGAGTTGGGTTCTTGGCTACAGATATCTGTCTGCAACAGGAAAGGGGGGATCCAATTATAAATGAATGAATAGAGGTCTGTTCAGTAGACGGCCCAGACATGGAGGAGGGTTCTGGAATGTTTAAGGGGTATCAGCGGGCCGGAGAAGAGCCTGAGAAGCAAGGTCAACTCTAACGTCTGAGGCCCAAGACAAAGCATCATGGAAAAAGCCAGAAGTTGCACCACGTGAGGGGCGTTCCGCAAGGGGCGTCTCAAATGTTGTTGACTGTTTTGTATTAGGGACAGCACCCCTGGGTGGAGTTAGAGCAGAGACCTGAGGACCCTTTAGAGAGCGGATGGGTAGGCAGTGAGGGGTCATGACTGGAGAACTATAGGTTTTCACCAAGAGACTTAGAGTGGGTGACTTCCCTTGGGGGTCATTCACTGCTGACACCTTTGTTAGGTTGGGATTTGGTTAAGTAGGGATACCATCTAGAACAGGGTAGGGACGCCTAACCTGTGTTTGTTTTCCTCCAACCTAAATGAAGGAGAGATATGCGTCTATGCTGATAGCTTTATTATTCTTAGAACTTGTGTTAGTGATTTCTGTTGCTCGTCTGAGGGCTTTTCGAGAGCACATGTATGTAATTGGACCTGTGTATCTCGTGAATCTCATTCTGAGATGCTTGTATTTGCAGCTCATTATATCTTTACAATAAACTTTTGAAAACTAGAAGTTGTCCGTGATCTTTGGGAGTAGAGTCCTTTCTTGGGTGAACTGGCTTGGAAATAGGTGCACTTTCTTTCCTTACAGACAGGCAACAAAGGTTCAGTCGACCAGATCGAGGTTTGGATCAATAGATATAAGGTATCGATCAAAATCTCGCCCTTTCAGTTGGTAGCTATAGAGGATGGTTGCCTTCTTGAGGACGGTGACCTAGGCCAGGTTAGCTTACCCCAAGGCCCCTAGAGATCGATGATCGGAAGAACAGCCCGCTGGAGAAGATCCGGATGACGTGAGACAGAAAAAGCAGCAGTATCGGTCGAGAGTGAGTATAAAGGGTTATGCGTGTTAGATTGCGGTGTTTTGTATTGTATCTATGTTGTAATGTCTGGCGGAGTTGAATGTCTGTAGAGTGACTGTGGAACAGGTTGTGAGCGCGCGCAACCGGTGGAAATCTTAAGTTCAAGGAGAGCTTAAGTGGTTCGGGTGTATCGGACACCCAGAGTAATTGTCAACTAGTGTGAAGGGGGTCATGAGGTACCATTGATCACCCGAGGGACCGAGATAGGGGGAACGTAAGAGTGAGTGCGTGAGTAACGGACGCTGGTCGGAAGTTACTGTGTGTGTAAGCAACCTATCAGAGAGACGATACATCTCGTCAGTTGTGTTGACAATTACAGATAGACTGTGGACGTACAGTCGAGAGAAGTGACCGCTTGGTCGGAAGTAGTCATTTTTCGGTGTATGAATGGGACGCATGCATAACCGGGAGACGAGTTGAGAAAGGAGGGGTGCTGCTGCGAAGCGGAGAAAAGTGACGTCAGGTGGTGTCGCGCAGTGATTGGCTGACCGGAGAAAGACCGCGCTGTGATAGGCCAGCTAGCGAACACGTCAGACAGGGTCGCGACGTGATTGGCCGACAGGAGAAAGACCGCGCTGTGATAGGCCAAGCTAGCAAAGCCGCGACAGGATTGGTGGATTGTCATCAGGAAGTAAACAGAGTAGCGAGGCTGGATTTTGTGCGCATAATTATGAAGTGTTTTAAATGGTTGAAAGCGATGTTTAAAAAAGAGAAGCGGGGATCGTATGAAGGGGAAGAAGCCCCGCCGGAAGGTACGCCAGCACGTTACATGGCAGTAAATGTTGGGTTGCATACGATCCTTTGGATATCAGAGTGGAGTAAGATTACTGAAGGAAATGAGGAACTGACGTTCCCGAAGTACGGGACGTTCAGATTAGAGGTGTTACATCGATTAAAATCAGTCATGACCTCAATGAGACCCTTGCCTAGACCAACCCAGTTTGAAGCGCTTGATGCATGGCTTAGGGCAGCGCATGAAAAGAATATGAACAGACGACAAGAAAGGGTGAAACGATCGGTAAGGGCAGTACAGGATGCCAGGTGGGATGCGGATGCTAAAAGATGGAGAGTGCATAATTTGGAAATAAATAAACTGTACCCAGTGTTAGAGGCGCCCGTAAATAAAACCCCCCTAGAAGAAGATGATGAGAGCGAAACAGAGGATAGCTTGATAAACAGATTATTGACAGACAGGCCACCCCCGTATAATAGAGCAGGGGGAGAGGTCGAGAAGAGTGAAGGAGAAAAGGGGGGCAATGCAGGAGAGCATAGACCGCTTCCCAGTTCAGAGTGGGATCCTGAGCCAAAGAAAGAGCTGTCCCAGCCTAGTCAGGTGCAACAGGTAGTCGGTAGGTTTGTGGTACAAAGAGCGCCGGAAACGGAAAGCGCCACATCCTACCCATTACCAGATGCACTACAGGTACCTGTCACCATAGGTCCTATAATATCGATATATGACCAGGAGAGAGCAAGAGGGGAAGAACGGGTACGGAAAGACAGAGAAAGAGCAGAGAAGGCAAGGAGGAACGATACCACTAATTCCCCAAGTCAGATGCCGATACCCAGAGAGTGGAGTACACCGATGCACACAGCAGGGGACCCGGGAGGAGATCCTGGGGGCCCTAGATGGCCAATGGATCTGAGGGGATCTGGACGAAAATCCTTTCAAGAGCTAAATGAGTACATGAAGCAGTGGGATGAGGCAGTGAAGGCTCAAAAGAGCATCAATGCTGCAGAAGCAGAAAGGGAAAGTCAGGACAGCAGAGCACGGACTCACTGCGGGGCTGGGGAGAGTAGCCCGGAGTGGGACTGTAGAGGGAGTAGGGGAGTCACCCATTGGGCCCGGAATGGAGGTAGAACAGACCTGGAAAACGGGGGCCCCGGGAGTGAAGGGGTGGCGCGCCCAATACTCAGTGAAGGGGAGAGGAGAGCACAAGAGTACAGAAACAGCTTTAAATGTCCACACTGTGTGCCCGGCACCAGAGAACTGAATGGGAGTTGTGAGAGGTCACACCATAGACCCTGTGATGATGGAAATGAGCGCAGTCCAGGGAATATGGGGAACCAGGAAGGATCGTATCGGATACTGAGCGATACGAGGCAAAGGGAGTGTAGCGACCAGAGGGAAGATAACAGAGAGATGTGCGGTGAGAGGAGAGAAGAAGAAGAGAGTGGGCAGAGCAAGAGTAGGGGTAACAGGCCCGTGTTCCATCACCTTCCAAGATCAGATGGCCGAGCATGGGACCTAGAGAGATGGGAGCAAGGGAGGCCACCCATTAACTCTCCCGAGCCCAAACGCAGAGCTCGAAGTTGGGATGGTAGGGAGACCAGTGAGCCCCCTTCGAAAGACATATTGCGAGCTGAGATAAAAGCAAAGAGACTCGATGTCTCCAGTTTAAGGTCAGACCTGGATGACATGGTAGATGGTACTCTGCCTTTAGAAAGAATGGAAATGTATGAACAGGATGAAATACTGTATATGGCAAAGGACATCACTCGAAAGGCGAGAGCAGTCCATGAGAAGTTAGTCGAACTAGCAGGCAAATATATGGTGGACTTGTCAAGAACCAAAGCATTACAGGGTAACCACAGGCTACATTACTCAGATCGAGACCTAGATGAGAGGAGAACGATTGGGCTGAAAACGCACATAAGGGAACTGATTACTGGAATAAGGACATGGAGGGCACTAGATAAGTGGGAAGAGAGGTGGTCCAAGAAAGGGACCGGCAGGAGAAGCATGATTGGTATGACACCAGGACAGCAGGGAATAGAAGCTTACCCTTTGCGTGAAGTGGCAAATGGGAACTATGTACATGTCCCTTGGAGTAGGGGAGATTTAGCTGCTTTTACCACCTCTTTCCCCAAATTACGTGAGAGCCCAGTGGAGTGGTACAAGCAAGTGGAGAGATTTGTAAAAATCTCAAAGGTCCTTTGGATAGATCTGAACACGCTGTTTGACATTGTAGTACCAGGAGATCTGTGGACAGCATGCAAGGTTAGCGCTGAGTGGCCCACAACGGAGCCAGAGAGAGATGCCAAGACTAATGGGCCGTCCGAGACTGTGATGGCAAAATACGAGAGAGTGATGACTTGGCTGAAAGAGAAAGTGCCAATGCAAGACATAGATTGGGTCAGAATAGACCGAACAAGACAGGAACCCAAAGAGACAGTTCATGAATATTACGAGAGATTGCTGAAGGCGTTTAAACAGTATAGCGGCTTGGATGTAATGGATCCAAAAGACATAGGGCAATTTGTGTCCAAGTTCGTCCTGGGACTGAGACCGGATATTAGTTTAATGATTCAGCAACACTCGATTTGTTGGCAAACTAAACCCCTAGATGAAATACTGAGATATGCCAGGTACTGCTGTGATGAGATAGACTCTAAGGCTAAGAAACTAAAAGAAAAGTTGATGGTGGTACAGATGCAGGCAGCAGGGAAGGGGGGACAACAGCAACAGCAGCAAGGGACCGGTACAGGAGGAAAGAAGCAGTACAGTCAGAACAAGGGCAATGAGGAGAGTTCCACCTTTAGACCCAGAATAGATATAGCTGCCTTGAAGAAAACGACTAGGTGCCACCAGTGCAACGAGGTGGGGCATTGGAAACGCGAGTGCCCTTACAATGTAGAGATAGGAGAGCAAGAGATAGAGGAGGAAGAGGTCCAGAGCGCGCCTACAAGAGGGGTAACGCCATACCAAGGAAAGGTGCTCAAAGGGGGGGGGGCTCCTCCCCGAGCCCAGTTCCCGCAACCTCCTCGAGTAGGGAGTATGGGTAAGACCTATAGACAAATGCCCCTGTTTGTGGAAGGGGAAGAGTGCTATTATGTGGACCCATTAACCGGACAGAGAGTGGAAAGAGAAGACTGCACCCTCGGGGCAGCCTTGGAGGTAGATCAGAGGGGACCCTATGTGGAAGCAGAAGTAGCAGGGTGCCCTACGACATTTCTGGTGGACACAGGAGCCACTAGATCCACGATCAGATCAGCTGCAGTTCCAGACCTGCCCATGTCTGGAGAGACCATACAGGTGGTAGGGGTCGCAAACAGGAGAATAACCAGCCAATTGACAGAACCGGTGCAGGTGAAAATAGGGAAATACAGCGATGAGCACCAGTTTGTGGTTTGCGATTCAAGTCCTGTGTGTCTGCTAGGAAGAGACCTGTTGTGTAAATTGAATTGTACCATATACTGTACACCTCAGGGAGTGGAGGTATTGACCAATGATGATGATGCAGATTTTAAAGTTGCAAACTCAAGAATATGTGTGGAGCTGTACCCTACTTTGACAGTAGACGAGCTTCCCTGGGACTTGAGAGAGACAGTGGCATCAGAAGTATGGGATTTCACTGGGGAAGAGATTGGATTGGTCAAAGGGGTGGACCCAGTGAAAATTGTAGTGAAACCGCATGCTGAGTTCCCAAGAACACCCCAATACAAATTGACTCCAGAAACGATTGCAGGCATAAAACCCGTGATCGAGTCCATGATTAAACAGGGAATACTGAAAGAAATCGTGGGTAGTCCATGCAACTCCCCGATTATGGGTCTGCAGAAACCAAATGGGAAATTTCGGATAGTACAGGACCTTCGAAAGATTAATAACATAGTCGTTTCGTGTTGTCCAGTGGTACCGAATCCATCAGTGATACTGTTTCAGATTCCATTCCAAGCAGAGTGGTTCACTGTGATCGATCTTTGTCAGGCTTTCTTTTCGATCCCTCTGGACGAAGAAAGCCATTTTCTTTTCGCATTTAAGCTGGAAAATCGCGTCCTAACATGGTGTCGTATCCCTCAGGGGTATACAGAGAGCCCATCGATCTTTAACCAGCTTTTGAAGAAAAATCTTGAAAGTCTAGTGCTGCCCCAGAAGTCAGTTCTGGTCCAGTACATAGACGACCTCCTTGTGGCGTCAGAAACAGAAGAAGCTTGCAGGGAAGACTCCATTGCTTTGTTAAATCACCTAGCTGCCAATGGGCACAAGGTGTCCCCGGGAAAATTGCAGTACTGCCTGACAGAAGTGCAGTACTTGGGACACAGAATTGAGAAAGGCAAACGAAAAGTGTCACCAGACAGGATAGAGGCGATCATGAAAATGAATGCGCCTAAGACACAGAGAGAGGTCAGGATGTTCCTAGGGATGGTGGGTTATTGCCGACAGTGGATCGTGAACTTTTCACTGAAAGCAAAGCCCTTGCAAAAACTGACGCACAAGGAGGTGAGTGATCCGGTACCATGGGACAAAGACTGTTTGATGGCGTTCCTACAGCTGAGAGAGGACCTGTGTCGTGCTCCGGCATTGGGAATGCCTGATTACAATAAACAATTTTTTCTTTACTGTTGTGAGAGAGAAGGTTGTGCGTTGTCTGTGTTGGTCCAAATCCATGGGAATGCCCGTAGACCAGTTGCTTATTTCTCGGCTACTTTAGACCCAGTAGCCGCAGCGTTGCCCGGATGTCTCAAATCCGTTGCTGCAACAGGTGTCAGCATTGAAAGATGTGAAAATATCGTTATGGGGCACCCGTTAGAGGTGTGCGTGCCACATTCTGTTGAACTGTTAATGACCAGGACCAAAACACAGCATCTGACCAACAGTAGGCTCACGCGCTATGAGCAAGTTATTCTTGCTGCAGAGAACGTGACCCTCAAGAGATGCTCTGTTTTGAACCCTGCTACCTTAATGCCACTTCCAAATGATATTGAAGATGATGATGAATATACAGACCATGACTGTCTCGATGTGACTGAACTATGCACCAAACCCAGACCCGACATCGTGGATGAGCCACTGACCGACCCAGACGAAGTTTTCTTTGTCGATGGCTCATGTGTAAGAGACGAAGTTGGGCAGTTGAGAGCAGCTTATGCTGTTTGTACAATTGAAGGAGTTGTGGAAGCTGGGTGCCTGGAAGGAGTACACTCCGCTCAGGTAGCCGAGATTATTGCCCTGACACGTGCTTGCTTAGCAGGCAATCAAATTCGAGTTACCATATACACCGACAGCCAATATGGCTATGGGGTAGTTCATGATTACGGGCAGTTATGGTCTCAAAGAGGGTTCATGACTTCTTCAGGCTCTCCCATTCGCAATGGAGAGTTTGTGCGCCTGTTGTTAGAGGCATTGCAATGTCCAGCAAGTATCGCAGTTGTAAAGTGCACCGCACATACCAGAAATGAGGACTTTGTTTCGAAAGGCAATAGATATGCTGATGAAGTTGCGAGGTATTGCGCGGAACAAGGTTACTCTTTCACAGAGGTGGATGTGGGTGGAATAAATGTAAGAACTGAATTAGCCATGATACTGGAAACTGTTGATACTTGGGATGAACTGTCAACCATGCAAGAAAATGCTCCTGATTCTGAAAAAGAAACATGGGAAAAGGCAGGATGTGTAATGGGTGAGACCCATTTTTGGGTCTCAGCAGACGGCAGAGCAGTGTTGCCCAATGAGATGGTGAGTCCAATGGCTAGGCTCATACATGGTCCCGTACACTTAGGGAGAGATGCTATGCTGAGAGTGTTTAGACAGACTTGGTACAATCCTAAGTTTAGAATAGCAGCAGAAGCAGTGTGCCAGCGTTGTGTGACCTGCCAGCAGCTGAACGTAGGGAAAAGAACACCAGTTGCACTAAGTCACATAGGAAGGTCTGGAGGTCCATTCAATCGAATGCAGATAGATTTCATTGAAATGCCAAGGTGCAACCGCCTCCGCTATGTCTTGGTGGTTGTTTGTGTGTTCTCCAGATGGGTTGAGGCATACCCTACACGTAGGTGCGACACCCTCACAGTGGCCAAGTTACTGCTTAGAGAACTCATTCCTCGCTTCGGGGTGCCGGCCTTTTTGGAATCAGATAGGGGAACACATTTTAACAGCGAGCTTGTGAAGATGATCTGTGTAGCGCTAAATATTGACCAAAAGCTGCATTGCAGTTACCGACCAGAAGCCTCAGGAATTGTGGAACAGATCAATGGAACGATCAAGTGCAGGATAGCAAAAGTTTGTTCCTCAACGACCCTGAGTTGGCCTGATGCCCTGCCATTAGTCCTCATGAGCCTTCGTAGTACCCCAGACAGAAGAACAGGGTTGTCACCACATGAGGTGTTAATGGGGAGAGCAATGAGGCTGCCATCTATTCCAGCTACTGCACTGTTAAATATCACAGATGATATGATCCTGGACTATTGTAAGGGGCTGTCTGACGCAATGCGTTCTGTGTCTCTTCAGGTACAGGCTGCCGAGGTTCCAGCGTGCCAGGGCCCTTGCCATGACCTGTATCCTGGGGACTGGGTCCTGGTGAAGAAACATGTGAGAAGAAGCTGCTTGGATATTCGTTGGCGTGGGCCCTTCCAGGTCATCCTGATCACAAACACAGCTGTAAAGGTGGGAGGCCTGCCCAATTGGATCCACGCGTCACATACGAAAAGGGTTCCAGCACCTCTGGAAACAGCTCCTCTCTCGGATAGACGTCCAGCAGAGGACCGAGAAGCCATAGAGGGGGCTAGCCAAGCTGTAGAGGTGCCAGCGGAAGCAGGGAACGAGTCTGACCAAGCTGAGGACGGTCAGTACAACAGCGAAACAGACGACGCTACAGAAGGGGAAAGCAGCTGGGAGTACGAGTCTGACCCTGACAGGTCTGAAAGAGAGCGAGAACAGACCAGAAGGAGAAGGAGTAGAAGGGCACGTGGAGAAGCTAATTGGCCGCAAAGACGGAGCTCTAGCCTGAGGTCAACTCCAGAAGCAACCCTTCCTCCGATATCAGAAGACTCAGACCCAGAAGAAGGTGCTCAGGGCGCTGAAGCACCGGACCGAAGAAGGTCAAGAAGAGTGCGTGTGCCTAACAGAAGATACTCCACACCTGAGTGGACATATCTGGCGACAAATGTCTGTGAAACCGGAGACAGGGAGGATCCGAGCGGTGGTGGTGTCCAGTTCTGAGCCCATTATCACCGTGGAAATACGACTGTTGGTACCCGGTGTCGAACAAGAAGGGTCACTAACATTCATGCTCCCCAGACCTCCCCGCCTCAGCAAGTTAAAACACATGTTTCTTACAGAATTGCAATTCCCCGACTTTGGTACAACGATAACAGCACATGAAGAGCACAATCTTCGCTTGGAAATACTGAACTATGCTATTGAAGCTGCAACCACAAATCTGATAGTAGATTGTTAAAGGACTTTGTAAATAAAGCAAGCAGAAAAAAGAAGATTACCTAGCGCCCAGGAAGCAGAGAATTTTAGGGAACTTCCCTTGAGTTGATGGAGAAGGGCTAGGGTTGTCTTTTTGAACTGTTAAAGGACTTTTGCGAAGAAGGTTGTCAGCCTCCAGTTGTGTGGATTCTAAAGACAAAAGGATTGAAAAGAGACTGTAAAGGAACGAGAGGAAAAGAACTTTTTGCTAAGATAAGAGAGAGCCAAATTGTCTGACGAAATGGAGGCCGGCACCCCGAACCGCAGAGCTAAATGTATAATAGGTACACTAATAGTAGGAGTGATAATATTAATAGCTTTAGTAGTAACAATTTCTTATGTAAAGGGACATGAGGAAGAGGTAAAGGTAACTGATGCGAATTCTGTAGTAACGCTTACACCTACTGTTGCAGGTGAGAAAAGGGAAAACACTCAAGAGAAAGCGTTATTGGCTGCAGAAGCCCGCAGGTTACATGTAGACGAGTCCCAAGGAGACTTTAGGTCAAATGCTTATGCTAAACTCTTGTATGAATACGTGGATGCCATGGAGGTTAAGGATTGTTATGTCTGCATGCAGTTGCCGGCATCTGTAGACGAGGGTATTAGATACCATCACCTCCCTCTGACATATGGCATTACATGTAGCTTATTGCTTAGTATATTTTATGAGAGAGATAGTTTTGAATACTATTTCTCTAATTATGATTCAGTGTTGCCGGAAGTCCCAAATTATAAGCAGATGAACAAATGGGACTACTGGAAGAGTGAAGACAGATTGGCCAAGTTCTTCATTCCTTGGATTACCTTAGATACTTCACATGCCCGTAGAAATAACCTGACATGCAAGGTGTCAGAAGTCGAGAAGAAGTTCATAGGGCAGGTGGATGATCGTTACAGGAGACAAAAGATTTTGAAAAAATCAGGACAAGGGAAAATAGATTGGACCGAGGAAGAGAAGTCACACAAGAGAAAGGGTAGTAGTGGTCCAATAGCTTTAGATAAAGCGCAGAGAGGAAAGTTATGTCTTCACCGAGCCAAAACGTATTATGAAAATGTATACGTGGGTGAAGTGGATTGTGAACATGCTTTTAATTTAGAATACTACACTAAGGATTTCCTGAAGGGAATGCAAGTGATTCCAAATGTGTATTTTGTATGTGGAAGAAATGCTTACGTGAGACTACCTGATAACTGGTATGGATCATGTTACTTGGCAATTGTCTTCCCCAAAATATATCATGCACAAGACTTAGTGATCATTGAGGGTCAGACATCATCGAGGGGAAGGAGAGATGTAGGTGATGCCGAAATGGTTGGAGATGTCTTTGGAGCTATGTTTCCTCTTTTGGGAATAATCCTTAATGATGTTAAAATTAGACGACTGGCAACAGTTGTCGACAGGTTGTCTGCCAGCACTGCTCAGTCCTTAATGCTGGTAGAAGGAGAGATGCAATCGATAAGGGCTATGGTTCTTCAAAATCGTCTTGCATTAGATGTCCTACTAGCAAAAGAGGGCGGAGTCTGTAAGGCTTTGAAGGTCCAGGAATGCTGCACTTACATTCCAGACAATTCGAAGCCCCTTGAGAAAGTTATTAAGAACATAACTAATATACACAAGGAGATCGAAGACTTGAGTAGAGAAAATGTCTGGGAAAAGGTGGGCCATGGAATGAGTACAGTTGGAGGGTGGTTTTCCACCTTAGGCAAAAGCTTTGTATGGTATATCCTAAAGCCTATCATCATAATATTGATCTGTGGGATAATATTGTGGGGATTGGTGAGGGTATTCAAATGGTACAGAGCAAGAAGGTCAGAAAGGGCCCAAAGAGAGCAGCTGCAGAGATTGGCTGCCATACAAGATAATCAGTACAGGAGCCTGAGAGCTCTGGAAGCGCAGAGAATGCTACCCATAACTTCAGTTTAAATGTTAGTGATGACCCCGAGAGGTCATCAAAGGGGGGAACTGAGAGAGCGCAAACTGACTTAAATGTATGAGTACATCACACTTACCTGTAGTAAGCACAAATCATGAAGAGAAATGCCATGAGTGCTAATAGTATCTGCAAATATATTCTGAATGTATAGTTAATATAGAGATTTAAGTAGAAGTGGAACTAATACAGAAATGTGTGACACTATATGATTTTATTAGACGTGATTATTTTTGAATCCATGTCGTGAAGCTGCTAAAACATAAGATGGTATGTGGTTAAAAGCAGAACGTGGTAGGCCTCAGGGCCAGAGCTGGAGGGAAAGGGAAGGTGGTTCTTTTCACGACACAGATTATTTTAAGGTTTTTGGTCATTGCATTAAATAGGCCATGATTTATAGAAATGTTTACTTAATAATAGAATAAGAGTATTAACATGCTTTAATTAAATGAAGAAGTTGAATGCTATAATCATAATGAGAAATATTGTAGGCCTGAAATGTTTTAGCATTGATTTACACGTACATGTCTGGGCTGAGAAATGTTGCAAGCCTTTTTAGAAGTCTATGAGAGTTGGGTTCTTGGCTACAGATATCTGTCTGCAACAGGAAAGGGGGGATCCAATTATAAATGAATGAATAGAGGTCTGTTCAGTAGACGGCCCAGACATGGAGGAGGGTTCTGGAATGTTTAAGGGGTATCAGCGGGCCGGAGAAGAGCCTGAGAAGCAAGGTCAACTCTAACGTCTGAGGCCCAAGACAAAGCATCATGGAAAAAGCCAGAAGTTGCACCACGTGAGGGGCGTTCCGCAAGGGGCGTCTCAAATGTTGTTGACTGTTTTGTATTAGGGACAGCACCCCTGGGTGGAGTTAGAGCAGAGACCTGAGGACCCTTTAGAGAGCGGATGGGTAGGCAGTGAGGGGTCATGACTGGAGAACTATAGGTTTTCACCAAGAGACTTAGAGTGGGTGACTTCCCTTGGGGGTCATTCACTGCTGACACCTTTGTTAGGTTGGGATTTGGTTAAGTAGGGATACCATCTAGAACAGGGTAGGGACGCCTAACCTGTGTTTGTTTTCCTCCAACCTAAATGAAGGAGAGATATGCGTCTATGCTGATAGCTTTATTATTCTTAGAACTTGTGTTAGTGATTTCTGTTGCTCGTCTGAGGGCTTTTCGAGAGCACATGTATGTAATTGGACCTGTGTATCTCGTGAATCTCATTCTGAGATGCTTGTATTTGCAGCTCATTATATCTTTACAATAAACTTTTGAAAACTAGAAGTTGTCCGTGATCTTTGGGAGTAGAGTCCTTTCTTGGGTGAACTGGCTTGGAAATAGGTGCACTTTCTTTCCTTACAGACAGGCAACAAAGGTTCAGTCGACCAGATCGAGGTTTGGATCAATAGATATAAGGTATCGATCAAAATCTCGCCCTTTCAGTTCTAATATTGATTTGTCATCTCTATTGTAGGTGAGAACAGTTGTTTTGCATACAGTTTATGTAGCGGGCACATTCCACTTCTGCCAACAAAAAATCAAAAACATTATTTACAAAGAGCGTATGACTTTGCAGCGCTCACCAACCCATTTTGGGTTATGTTCAGATTAAAGAAGCTCAATTTGTGATGTGATGTTACAATTCTAAAGACATGCACCCCTTCTAAAGACACAAGAATTACTCAGGACAATCGCAGTTCAGTTTTAAGGAGTGACTCACTGCTTTTCCTAATCTTCCGAAACAAAGAAATGGTGTCTGGAAAGTAGCATATATTAACTTAATGTGTATTGCAATAAGGCAACCACAATTTCCTACATCCCATGATAGAGACAGAGAGTCACTTTCCATGGTGTACATTTTCCTCCATTAAGAAATACATTGGCGTTACTCTGTCCTTATTCATTACAGTTCCTGCAAGAGGAAAAAAAACTCACTGGATAAAAGTTAAAGCCGACCAGTGTTGCTCCATTGTGATTGGTCACATCTTTACAAAGGTGCAATAAATATCCGTAAATCGTTTTGCAAAGGTGCAGACCCTCATCTTTATGCCACCTTAAACAGTTGATACCTCAGGCCCTCAGGTCACTGTTTACTAAATGCAGCCCTGAACTCTCTCCAGTGTCAAAAAGGGGCATACCCACACAAACATCAACCAAAGGCAAAACATCGACCACAAAAGAGATAGGCAGTGGAGCAGAACGAAAAGGGAGAGAAGAGTGAAAAAATCAACCCGCATGAAAAAGGGAAATGACAAAATACAAATGAAACATTTGTCAAGGACACACTATGTACTTATTGTGTTACAGTTCCTCAAGCAAATGTGTTGTAGTGTTCTGTTTGATACTTGGTCAATGTGCCCATATTCAGAATATTTGAACAGCAATATGTTAATGGGAAGGGGTGATTAAGGTCTACATTGCTGTTTGTTTGGCTTGTCAGACTGCCAAAGGCAGGCTCCCCTGATATAATAAAAGGCTCTGATGGAAAGCTTGGAAACAATCTCCCAAGTACATAGAAAGCAATTCATTGAAGAGTCTCATACCCAACAAAAGTCACTCATCAGTGGGATAAACCAGATCTTCGCATTGCTGAATCCAAGTGACTCTACTTACCGATTCAATCGATCATTGCAACAAATACTCAATATAGCTAGGTGATATTATCTGCACCCGAATCTTATGCACAAAGCATAATTCAAGGATGTATACTCGTTGGACAATATGATCCAATTGACCGCTCCTTGAGCATATGTTCTTTTATTACGGAAGGGAACCATATATTGGGTAATAACCATAGTTTATTATCAGGGCCGGACTGACTACCGGGCTGTTTGGAATGCTGCCAAGCTGGGGGCTGATTTCACTGCGGTGGGGCCTGATTTCGTTCATGGAGACCTGCATATGCTTCGAAATATTTAATGCAAAACGAATTTCGTTTAGCACACGCAGGTCTCCATGAACGAAATCACCCCTCAGGTCAGCAGCATTCCAAACGGCCCGGTAGCCAGTCTGGCCCTGTTTATTATGTATTAAACTGGCAATTTTGTTTTCCCATTACTTGCGCAGAAGGACTTGCATTGGTACCGGTTTTTATATAACTTATCAACTTTTCTTTTTGATTTGTTGTGATCTACCCTCAACTCAGATTTAAGGTTTTTGTAAGACAGGCATGCTGACATATTTTCGAACGTAGGCCTTAAAGTAACAGTTTACTGCTTAAAAGGGAGAATTGACCAAAGAGAGAACAAACAGAATGTTGCCCAGTTTTTTTGTAGTATAAAACACGGAATCTATAAAGACAAATGTTACTCCACTCATCAAATGTGAAACACTATACATATTCGCATAATATAAGCATTAAGAAAATTCATGCTGATCCATTTTTTTGGTTTGGAAAGCACTGCAGACAACAAACAACTCATTAGTTGCAGTAAACAACACACCAGGGTCACTGCAGCTTCAGCACAGAAAGAAACATTACTCCTACCAACAGAAGATCAGTGAGGAACTCAAAATGTTGAAAACTAATCTCATGAATAAAGAAATTCCTGCAAAATAAAGGCACACTCCAACACCAGCAAACAGAGTGTTGAGGCGCCTCTCACAGAATTGTGAACAACAATTCATAAGGATAAACAACATCCCTAGGTCCCCAAAATGAACTTAATGAACAACTTCAGCAAGCAAACATATAAGACGCAAAGTGTCTCTATGTCTTTTGCTGAGAGGAGCACGGATACTTTTTAATGCCTGAGTGACGTTGCTGTCTCAGAAAAAATTGCAATGTTATGAATAATAGACTGAAAACAGAGTTTGATTAGTTTATTAGCCAACCGTTTATTTGTCTTCACATCATATTGTATTTGTACACTAATAAATTAGCTTTTGAGTGTCGAACTCGGAGAACTGAATTGTTCAAATCCCAGCACCGTCCTACACTACATTGTGTTATCCTGGTTAAATCACTTTGCCTCCCAGTGGTTCAGTTCAATGATATGGCAAAACAGCAAGCTGTTATATGCATTAGAAACCCCAACAGTTGGGACTAAATGAATATCTGGACATGAACTTGGCTTCCAAATCCTTGGAATTACACACCTAAAGGTATAGCTGCCCCCACCTAATTTATGTTTGCCCTTTTGAATTATTCAAAAAGCTTCAGTCTTCATAAACACCAGTGTCTTGGGGTTATATCAGGTAGTGAAGATGCATTTCGACACTGGATACAAATGTCGTCTTTCCAGAGGGCTTAATTTAGCACTGTTGGGCCTGGTTTAAACAAGTTACAGCTAAAGGGGAACTATTACCCGAACTACAGAAACTTGAAAAACACCTTTCTTTACGAGAATGACAGAATTTAAAGAAGAGACAATCCACAAACACTGACTGCTAGCCAATCTAAACAGACTTGCAGGAGGTCATGCCATGAAATCAATGGTCCAGGCATAACTATATTCATAATTGTAAGAAGTATTTGGAGTCCCTCTGAGTTCAACCACTTAACTTACATTTCAGGGAGGCTGCTGGTTGCACCACAGCTCCGAGCAGTGCTGTGGTGTCATGCCTGGGTGTAGATCGTGCTCGTTAATCCTTTCTTTGGTGTGGCTAACGGTCCGGCACTGCTAAGACTCGGATACTAGTACCATCCCCTTGGTGTTACTTGGGTCTTGGGGTTCACTCTTTGGTGTTGTTCATGTTTTGATGCCTTTTCTTGGGTGTGGCTCAGGTGCAGTACTATTGCTTAAGCTTGTCTTATGTTTTGGTACCTATTCTTGCTTGTGGTTAACAATGTCACTCTCTGCCGGCTTGTACAAGGTAGCCATTTTACTACATCCCAGACTCGGGTGCCTCACTGAGCATGGCGCATACCCTGGAACTCATACATAGGTAGCTTCCTTGCTCTGCGCCCATGGCTGAGTGTGACAAGTAGTTGGTGTATTGTTTTATACTTTACGCTCAGTTATCACACTGAGGGCCATATTATCAAGAATGGGCGATACATTATCGCCGCTTTTATCGGCAGGAAACTGCCGCTAAAGCGTCGATAATGGGCTTGATAATATGCCCTTGTGAATTCCCTTAGCAGCCAAGGTTAACACCAGAACCTGGGTTTCTATGGGAATTCGCAAGAGCATATTATCAAGCCCATTTTCGACGCTTTATCGGCAGTTTCTTGCCGATCAAAGCGGCGATAATGTATCACCCTTTCTTGATAATATGGAACCAAGTGTGACTGACACTCTATGCCCTTGATTGGGTTTGCCTTACACTCTGGTACTCATGCAAGGGTATAACTTTTGCTGCATAGTCATGCTTGGGTGTGGCGCCCACTATGGCATCTATATTTATGTTTCACGTTACGCTTCCTCACCGACTGAGGCTCATACGTGGTACTTTTGTTTAGCTCCGATGAAGGTACCTCATTGAGGATGGCCTGTACTTTGTACCCCTGATTGCGCACGTCTTGAGCTGTAGTAGCCATGCATGATACATCATTTACTCTGGTACACATGCCTGGGTGTGGCTCGCCTTCCGCCATCTCTTCTTGGGTGTCGCGCCGGCTCTGGTGCACATTATAGGTCATGGGTTGCACTGTGGTGCAAAGTCTGGGTTTATCTCTGTAGACTTGAACCCATCACTGAGTGTGACTTTCTTGTCTGGTCCGCGTGCTTAGAAGTGTTTTCATTATCTAGCAAAAATTCTAAATGATTGAAAAAGCTCGAACCAACACATTATTGATGTCACCTGGTCAACTACAAATGTGAAAAAATATTTTGCTATTACTGGCTCAGCCCAGATTGTCATTGAATCAGAGGTAAAAAAAAAAAGCCCAAAATAGTCTAAAACAAAAACTGGCAGCAATTAATTGTAATGGAAACAGGAAAATGAGAGAAATAGATCATAAACAAAAAACTTGAGAAATGCTAAGTAAGAGGGTTCGGTAATGAAGAGGAGAGACATTGAGAGAAGAGCCAAGTAAAAAAAAAATATAAAGGGATGGAAACTAAAATATGCTTTATCATCATGATCTTATGGACCTACCTCAACGACAAGCATGTTATCATTCTCGGGAGATGATATGTCAGCTGCCTGGGGTCCGACCCTAAGGCTTGCAGTGTCTACACATCTTCAGACCAGGTGCCAAACTCACTGACCCCTAAGGGTGACCCAAGAGATGTCACACTGCAACAGACTGCACATCTTTTCAAAGAGCCATTGTAAAGGCCCTGAAACTGAATGGTTTGATGATTTATTGTGCGGTACTGCACATTTTTTCTTTTAAATTGTGTCAATAACCTATTGTTGTTTAATGTATATTGCTTGTGTAACTTTTATGGTTTTTTAAACAAAAACCGAATAAAGTGTATTGACTGACTGAATGGTTTGGTGTTTTGCGGGCCCTGAAATTCCAAATTGGTTGGTAGTTACCACACCCAGTAATTAACAGTGTATTTCGGCAAGTCAAAGCCGCTGGAAATTAACGGTGAAAACGGTGAAAAAACAGTACTGTATTTTATGTGGTGTTGATTTTGGTGCGGTGAACACCAAAATCCATGTTTTCCCCCAAAACTCGGAATAAGTGATAATTTTCACACCTGCTAAATAACACACCCCGCTGTATCATTATAAGATGCGTAACACCGGGTCACTCATAAGAAAAGCATAGGGGTAATAAGTAACATGTACACAGTACAGTAAACTCAAGAGTTTGTTGTAGCCAGATCAAACTGTAGCAATACATGAATGCATTTTTATAGCGCAAACCTGGCCAGGGAGTCATGAGGCGCTGCACATTATTTAGAATCATAGGAGACGATCAAGGTTGTATCAAGTGGGAATTGCACGCCTGCAGTACATTTCACACATACACAAATCTACAGCTGAATGAAAGGGTGGCTCCCGCGCTATGTTCACACACGTTCCCTCTTTCCATGGCAGATCTGATAGTCCAGCTGCCCGTCCGAGTGCCTGGGCTTGTGTGAGTAAAGCTGTTGTACCTATACACCGACTGCTGCCGGTGTCGGGCACATTCTGCTGTCAGGTTGAGTGTATTTCAGGGGCACTGAGAGCCTCAAATTACAATATGAAGCAGCCCAAAAGCACAATGAGCCATTTGTTTGTGAAATATTTTTTTTTAAATCCGCAAATGCAGCTTTGTTATGTTACGTTAGGTCTATTTGTGGCACTATCACCTATGAGGGTATCTTGGCGCTTTAGAAGCTGCAGACGATGCCTTATATCGTCTGCAATCCCAGGGGTAAAACTTGTGTGTACTTCTGTGCCTGTGGCTGGAAGCTACCTTATTACCGCGCCAAATGTTCTGCTTAAAGCAGTAAAGGGCAACGTGCATTGGGGAGGGGAGAGGGGGAGGGAGGGGGGGATGGTGGCCATTGGCCCCAATACAGTCAAGAACCTACCTCCTGTTTGGATAGAGAATACAGCAATAATTTGGGTGCCCCAGGGATGGTGGCACTGCTCCTGCTGCACTAATGAGAACTACAACCCTGAGAACATGCTGAATCAGTCGTCAACACACTGACGTCACGCATTATACGAAGAACTTGCAAAGGCATATACAAATAAAGATGGCAGGTCTTGGCAACCCAACACGTCTCTTACTACACCACCATAAACTCTGTTTAGTCTCATCTATGTTTTTGCTGTTAGTTACAGCCTCATAAGTGGGCTGGGCCTTTAATCCTGTTACGTACCACACACACTCACTTCTCCGCTCTGTAAAATGGACTTCGTCATGTCTAATGAGTTGGTCATTTGTTCAAGGTGCACTTTCTGTGAAATAGTATATGACAGATCCCAATCTCCTGTTTTCCTACCCTGGGTAGATACTTGAAAGCTTTGGTCACATCTCTCCTCCTCTCTTGCAGTCCACTTTCTGTTTCTTAAAGCGCCGCAAGAGTGACTTACCATCGCATGTCAAACACAGACCTTCACACCAAGTTCACTATGCCCTCCCCAGAATTCTCTTATGTAAGACTTGAAGGCAAAATAATGTGTTTCTCTCTTCGTGGAATATCTGGAACAAGGTGCTCAGGGCCTGATAGGGCAACAAGGGCTAGGCACAGACCCCAGAGGCAAGTTGTCAGCATTGGCATGGAGCCTTCTAAGGTTAGTGTGGGCCTGGAGCACTTTTTAAAATCTGTGCCTCCTTTTTGCACAGTTCTGGGACTCAGTGGTACAAAAGGAGGTGGCTGAAGACAGCTGAAATGCCAGAAACCGGTCCTCGGAAGCTTGTTTCCGGTCCAGGCAAAGCATGGCTTGGTAGTTCGGGCTGGACTGTTCCCATGAGGCACAGGGTCAGACTGATTTGCATATGGCCATGTCTGAACTGGGGTGGCAGTGTGGGCTAAAGAACGTGATGGATTAAACCCAGATCTGTTGACTGGGTGTGAGTGTTTGATTGGTTCAGATGCTCTGTCCATCAACACCCCCTTTTGTGCCGCTCAGTTCTGGGACTCAGCACCCAAGGTAGGCTAAGATATATCACAGATCTAGAATCCAGTAATGGGTACAAGACCTCCATGTATTCTACAACTGGGCACAAAATAGCAAACAAGGCATACAATACTTGGTACAATTCACCAGATGCAGCTTCCGGAATTGGGTACTCAATACCCGAAGTAGGACCAGGAACCAGAATTAAAACTCTGCTATGGGATCCAAAATTGACTACAAAATGGCAGACATGGCATCTGCTGCTAGGTCCAAAAAAAAAATAGGTGGAATCAAAGTCTAGGTACAAACTCCCGGACAAGGCATCTAGAACTAGGCAGTGCCTTGATGTGGGTTCCAGGCCTTAGAACAAAAGCACTGGACATGGAACTTCCACTCTGTACAAAACCCAAGACGTGGTCACCATATCTGGATTCAATTCCCAGGCTTGTCATTTTGAACCTGGTACCGTCGTGACATCCAAGACATTGTGTAAAACACCGGGACTGCATCCTGAACTAGGTACAAAAACCCAGCATTGACGCTCAAGACTTAGTACAAAAAAAGGGAAATGGGTCACACAGCTAGAAAGATCCAGATAGGGCATCCTCGAAGGGGGCACAAAACCTCAAAATAGGCCATCAAAACCAGATGTCGCATCACAACTGGGCTCAGTGCCCTATGCGAAGCATCAAGGATTTGATGAAAAATCCTTTATTTGTGTCAATGGAACCTCTCCCTACACCCCAATGCCCCCACCCACTCCAGACACTGCTGGCATGTGACAACAACAAGAACCAAGCTTCTTAACTGGGTATGGGTAAGTAACACCCCGCCTCTAATCTTATAGGTTAGTGAAATACACTAAGATGGATGTGCCGGTAAAAAGACAAAAACTGTCAGAAAGCATTTATAAAAGTTTTCCAAAAATGAAAAAAAATGAAATACAAATATTGAAAAGACTGATGCTGTGAAATATGTTGCCAGGCCACGCTTCATTCTGTTTTAGACAAGCACAAATGTTCCATTCATATTTCTGTGTTTTCAAGACCTACTTAAAGCAGAATTTCGTCCAAAGTACTTTTCTATGACAATTTAGAGCACAATAACTAATTGGAACAGTACAGCCAGGTCTTCAAGCTCTCAGTGGCATGACTGCGAGAAATAGTCAGGGCCACTGGAATTATGCAATTCTACATTTTCCCCCAAAAAATGAATTTGACACATTTGACACATATTCCATCAACTGCTGTAGATGTGTTTTTCTAGCTCAAAAGTTACTAAAAACGTCGTGACATGTCCTGCGCAGTGCAAAGACCCTACGTGAAGGTTGACTGGCCGTCATTCCATTGCTTATTGCTGTATTTGGATGATAAACTGGCATTGATAAGGTGAAATCCTTGCCCGGACAGTGTTACCATATGACAAATGACAAAATAATGAAGAAACACTGTCACAAAATGCACCACATTATGGAGCATAATTTGCCTTTTCTTGCCACAAAATCTAGTCTACCTGCTGCATCATTTAATCCTCCTCTGCCACATAATTTCAGTGGCTCAGGAATTAGTCATTTGAAGCACAAATAAAAATCCTTTACCATTGCAGATCTCAGGGAACAGTGTGACTGTGTTGTTTTTTTTATTTTTATGAGAAGACTTTGGTCGAACCTGTCTGCTGTTTAGAAACAGCCCGAGTGCAGTATCTGTGGCTGACTGGAGACCACGTGTGAGATAAACAAAATGTGGGAACAGGGCGCCAACGAAAAAGTGCAAATAACAACAGCGGAAACAGTGTGAAAGCCAAGTAGAAAACGGACCACAAGGACGGCCTACACTACAAAGCGAAATAGTTTATGGCTCGTTGTTAACATTAACAGGTGGTATTATCACATCGAAACAACATTTTGTTTTATATAAAGGGTATATCAGCGTTGTTTTGAACGTGCCGTAAATAGCAGATGCTATTGAGAATGAAAGCCTGAACTACCCCTCCCAGAATTCAAATGTATGAGCCGAAGATCACATTAAATGTACGCAGTGAGTACTTAACACTCAAAAAAATCATTGCTAGTTAGAGCTAACTGAATGACACTGATTTTCACCAGCATTGGAAAAAGCGAAAGGCTCGCCCTCGTCTCCCCTCGCCTCTATACACTCCTAGTGAAACCTCGATTTTTGCAGCAAGGCCTGAACCCTTTGGACTATCTCGCTAACTCATATAAGGGTGTGGCTTCCACCCTTTAATATCACACAATTTCCACTAACATGAAATTCTGTGGCACGGCTGTTGGCTGATGTTAATTCAAAAGTCTGACACGTGTCACAACAGTCCACAAACCACACAAATCGAGAAAAATGCGCTTTGTCCCACACCGGCGCTTCTAGGCGCCAGTTGCCAATAGAAAAGGGACGCAGTGAAACTAAATTAAAAGCCTTTCTAGACAACTGTTGGACATAAAGCCCCAAGGTCACCAGTTATTCATAAATGTGTTGTACTATATTAAGAAGCTCATTTTCCTATGACTCTGAACTGACACGGCGCGGGGAGGACCGGTCGCACAATAGATGGATGAAAGAAAAGGATTTATTCACCTGCCTGGCCGGCCTTTGTGGCAAACACGGGCAGATGGCGATAGGAGGCACGAGCGGGGCTTGTTTACTCTGGGAAACGAGCAGCTGCGGGGATCTCCATCCCGGGGCTCCCAGCCAATAGCATCGTACCTAGCAAGCAGTGCTCACCGACGCGTGACAAGCGGCCCAGGGAGCCGGTCCCGTTGTTACCCCGAAAAAGCGAACAATCAGAGGGGTTGGAACAGAACTTGACCCAATGGTTTTCACGTGGTAAATTCAGCAGGAAAAGAAATGCTCAAATACCCATTTCTTATAGGCTTATCAATATCAACATGTATTCCGGGTTGGGCGGCCCAAAGTTTACAAGATACGTGAAATGAAAGACTGGGAGGTGAAACTGCGCAGGATCACACAATGGGGACGCCGAGATTAAAAAATAATCCAGTCTCCAGCGTCTTCGTCGCGTCTACCTCCTAGTTCAATCCAGACAAATACAAAGAGGATTTTTTTATGAGAGGACACGAAATTTAGAGAATATAAAGTATAATTAATACAAGGGGAAACAAGAAACTCGGAGTAGACTTTGAACTCCTTATACCGAAAACCCAACCCACGTAATCCTGTGGCAGTCCTGATAGACCATTAGGTTAATGCACCTGTTAGACCAGTTTGCAATAAGCTCGAGAAAGGGCAGGGCCAGGCCAGATTTTCATCCGCCCGTTATCGATAATACAACTATGAATGATAAAGGGGCTTGCTACATATGCAATGTTCAACAACTTGAAACCGCGTGGCCTTCCCTGACTAAGAAAACAAAGGTACATAAAAAGTAAATGTATCATTTCTACACTATCACAGACGCCCCAGAATAGTGTGCATTACTAAAAGTCTAAAAAATAAAAAATGAGGCAACATATATCTGCTCTTCCTACCTTCTGCGAGGAGCAGGAAGCCCAGCAGTGCCCACTTTGCGCCTGGCACCCGGGCCATGCTGTGCGCTCCGGCAGGCGGTCACTTCTTCGCTGGCCTCTCGCCCTCAGTTCATGGCGGGGCTAGTCTGAGTCTGGGGGCTGTGGAGGCGTCTCCTCTCCTCCGGTGCCTGTGCTGGAGTCAGCCGGGCTGCCCCATAGCCAGGGGTGGAGCCGGAGGACGCCGAGTCCAATGAACCTGTTCACGTCCGATGCTCAGCTCTCCTCCTCCTCGGCGGTGGTCCCCTGCGGGAGATGCTGCCCCGTCAGGGAGGGTCGGCGCGTGCCTCCTGCACCTGCCCGCCTCTCCCACAAGGGGTCACTGACCTTCTACCGCGACCTGCCTGCCCCTGGGAGGAGGTGGGCACAGCCAGCGAGCGCCGAGGGGTGTGGCGGCTCCCACAGTCAGGACATCCAGCGAGGATGCTCCAATCTTAGGCTGTGCCACGTCCCTTCGCAGGGTGCCAAAATGCCACCCAGGAATGTGCGTCTTCTAAAGACGGGTGCAGTACTAAACAGAGATTGTGGTCCTCCCTCCAGCAGACTCAAGTTTTCTGTGCGCCCGGGGCTAGGGTGGCAGGATGCCCCGCAGCAGGTGCGCGCGCGCGCGTGGATAGCGCAGTGGTCCCGTCGGGCTGGCGGGGTGCCCGGCGCGCCGTTCTCGGATGTGCCAAGGTGCTCGGGTCCTTCCAGTGGCGCAGCAGCAGTCCAAGTGAGCCCCGACGGCCAGTGCCCTCTTTCTCCCCTCCCGACTCAAGCCCCCTCCCCTCCGCCCACACCCCGCCCTCGAGCTGCAAATGGGCACTCAGCTACACCCGGTTTAATTAATAAACTGCAGCCAGGAGAGCAGAGGGGAGTGGAGGGAGGGAGGAGAGAGGAGAGAGTGGAGCACTACGGAGATGAGAGGGCCACGGTGCAGGGGCTGAAGGAACCCGCACAGTGGCTGCCAAACTGCAGGGGGGGCGCAGCCAAGGACCTGCGAAGAATGAGAGTTCTTTTTACTGGAAACACAACAACGGATCTCAATAAGTCATAATTCTTATCGATACAGCTCGATGAGCTCAACATGGGTTGAATCACCGAGAGCACAGTAGTGAGGGACAAGGTGATGAGCAACCACGAGAAAAGCTGGAGACTGCGCGTCAGGGAAGGGCTAGGATTGGACGGGCCTGGGAGCTCGCGCCTGCTGCTGAATTCACGGCAAGGCCGAGTGGTGGCTGATACCCTACAATGTGGTCACAAACTTCGAATTGGAGCCCGGTCACAGCGGCACCGCGTTGGTTCATGGTACCTGGGTTGATAGGTAAAGAGGTCAAACCAAGGGGCAGATTTACAAGCCCCATGCGCCACTTTTGCGTCACTTTCCCCATGTTAATAGTGACGCAAGAGTGGCGCAAGGGGTTTGTAAATCTGCCCCCAAGTGTTTCTGGCGTCGGGCTGTTGAACCCTGGGGGCACAGCTCCCGCTTCAATGCACTAGAGAAGTCTTTGAAGAAAAAGAGCCCGGCTTGAAACGGGCCCGCATCAAGGCAGGCAAGGGAAACGTGGTCCAGTGGGTAGATGAACCGACGGACGTCGAGCCATAAAAACTCCAAGGCGTTGTTCCAGCTTCCGCCACTGATAACACCTGTGATCCTGGGCAGATCACTCCATTCACCTGTGCGTATATTCTCATAGCGTTCAAGACTCGACCAATTTAGCAACAGTCTGTGTACCACTATTAAATCCTTCAATACAGTTTCTGTAACACCACTGCAGACATCGAAGAACTGAAGATAATTTATCTCAGCATTTGTTTTGTAGCCGAATACACTAATTTGTGTCTCTTTTTGGGGCCTGATATGACATTTCTAACAAAGATTCCCATCGTTCGAAGTCTAAATATGGTAACTGGCGATTCTGCTTGGGGTGTTTATGTTGGAGAATCTAACACATATGTGTAAAGCCAAGGCCAACGAACGGGGTAATAAGGGGAATAAAGTTGGATTTTAAATATGGCATAACAATAGGGAGAGGAAGAAGTAATTTGTCAAAATGAAGATGGGGACGCTGACTAGCAGTACTTAACATGCCTGGCATGGGCTCTAAGGCTGGAAAGGAAAAGGGGCTCCTAGGCGGTGAAAGGCACTCACATTTAGCATGTACTATACACCTTAAACCCAATGACACAGTTGCCACTGCATCTGCTTCTCCATTGGCACCTATACCCCGTGGAGGGAAACTCTCAGCTCTCCAGGGGCCGTTCCGTTTGGTTAGGCCTAGAGAGATCAGCCTTCCACCAGGGATGACACATGCAAACACAACATTTGATGGAGAGAATGCAGAACAATGTCGTACATTCACCCCAGTACAGAGATCTGGGCCTAAATTCATTGTTTTTTTGCTCACCATGCCATTCCAGTTTGAACCCAGCCATATGCAAATCAGCCTTGACTCTGTGCCTCATGGGAACAGTCAAGCCCGAACTGCCCAGCCAGGTCCTCCCTGGACCGAAAACAAGCATCCTAGGACCAGTTTCGGTGTTTCACGCCTCTTCAGCCAGGATAGCTTGATTCCAGTGGCATGGAGAGCACGGGACCCATGTCTGGGATTTAACCCAGATCTTTTGACTGGGGGAGAATGTTTGCATTGTCAGAATTCTGCCCATCATTTGTTTGCTGTTCCACCAGGGATGGCCTATTCAATTTCAGGTAGAGTTAGAAGTTGTCTGTCCCAGGAGCGCAGGTTCCTAGGAGGCAGGTGCTCAATGTTTGATGGAGAATCATCTCCGTCTTCTGCCTTGAAGTGCCTTGTAGGTGAAGGAGGGGACTGAAAGGTCCCCGGCGACTGGGCCAGCAGTGGGGTTTCTGAGATGTTCAAAGTGGCGTCATTTCATGAACTTTGAGGCCTTTGTACAAGCATTGCAGGGGCACCAATGTAAATGTATTTGAATATCGTGCTTGGTTTCATTGTGGCCATGACTCATGGTGGTAACACGCTCTGATGATAAAAAGCGCAGAACTTTCTTGGAAAGTGTTAAACAGAACTGGCTTATTCAGACCATAGTGTTCATTTGAGCTGGAGTTCAAAGGCTGTCATCGCAAGGAAAATATAAGGTTTCCTTTGGGTTAAGTTTTAATTAAACATCAAGAAGCTCTTTAGACTTTAAGGGGAATCAACAATTAGAGTACATGGTCATATCCTAGAATTGAATATTTCCATTTCCTGGTCACCTTGTGGATAAGTTATAAGGAGTTTCCAGCTTCAAACTTAAAAGTAATACATTTGCATTTTAAGTGAGAAAGGCATTTTATAACAGGGTGGTGAGGAAAATATCCTCCCCACCTATGTTGCTGAGCTCAGGGAGTGATCTCCCTCCTGTGCCTTTAAGTGATACTTAGAACATATTTATTTCTTTATTCATTTGTTCATTTATTTGTTTGTTTATTTGTTTAATTATTTACTTATGAGTGTTTTTAGAGCACACATTCACTCCGAAGATTATTTTGGTGTTAAAGGCAAACCTATTTAAAAGAGGCCCTCCTTCGACCCTAGGGACGTTAAGAGTTATCGACCTATTTCCTGCCTTCCTTTGGCAGCCAAAGTCTTGGAGAAAGCTATTAACCATGAATTAACCTCTTCCATGCTCATGACGAGACCAGCTCGTCATGAGTCACGGTGGAGCTAGTCTCGTCATAACGGCTGCGCTCCGCCAACGCGCGATTAATTCCCCGCCTGTGCGGGACAAATTAATCAGTGGGTGGGGCCATGACGAGATCAGCTCGTCATGAGCATAGGTCCACCGTGACTCATGATGAGCTGGTCTTGTCACGAGCACCACAGCACCGGGCTCACCCAACCCCCCTCGCACCGTGGGGGAATTACCCCCGCAGGGAAGGGGCTAAATTGTTTCCTTATCTGCAATAATACTCTGGATATCTCACAACATGGTTTTCGTGCAGACCATTCTACAGAGTTGGCACTAGTTATGGCCGCGGAAGAACTTTGCATGTAAATTGACAGTGGTGGTAGGGCTGTCCTGATCCTACTTGACTTGTTGGCTGCGTTCAATAGTGTGAATCATCTAATTCGTACGCACCGGCTGAAGGCAAGTGGGATCCGGGACAAAGCGCTGGCTCTTCTTTCATCATTCCTGACAAACAGAGATCATAAGGTTTGCTGAGACAACCTCAAGTCGGACATATTTCATCCCCCTTGTGGAGTCCCACAAGGGTTGGCGCTCTCACCCACACTCTTTAATATTTATGTGACCCCTTTGGCCAAACTAGTTAGAGACATTGGTTTCTCACTTGTGTCATATGCTGACAACACTCAAATCATGGCTTCCATCTCTTCAGTGAATGATGTGCCATCGGCTAGGTTTCATAGTTGCCTTGATCGCATCATACAATGAATGGACACCAACTATTTGTAACTAAATATACAGTAGACCAAAATCATGGAGTTTGGTAATGGCCCTCCAATTTGGAATGCAGCTTGGTGGCCAACGGGGGCAGGAGACTGTCCGTCACCAGTGGCTAAGATGAGAAATTTGGGTGTGGAGAGGGATACACAACTTCATTTCTCCGCACAGATTAATCAGGTCACTTCAGCCTGTTGAATGCAAAGATTGCTGTGCTGTTCCTGATGGGAAAGGTAGAGAGGTGATACAGTCAATGATGCGGAAGGAATGGTCGGGTAACAAGTGGTTAGCCCTGGGGATCCATTTTGTTGGATTTAATGCCCTCACACACCCTTTCAGGTGTCATGCTTCATCATTTGGGCCTGCTCCTCGTTGGGTCGGCGGTGCAATACCCAACGGGCAACACCTCATAGAGGGGCTCTTTGGCGGAGATCTTTTCCCAACTGCCGTATAGATGAAGTGCGGGTATGGGGCCAGAATGGAATGGAATAGTGGACGTGATGGGTAGAAAGTGACTTAAAATAAAGCTAAAACTTCAGCCTGTTACCTTACTATAAAGATTTTACGGAAGATCCTACTATTTCTTCCAATGGAATTGATAACAAATGTGGTGGTAGCTCTTGTGATATCTCGGATTGATTACTGCAATGCCCTCTGTCTAGGGGTTGATAAACAGCAGTTAACTAAGCTCTAATCTCTTCAGAACACCGCAGCCCGGTCATTACTCAATATTCCTAAATTCAATCGCATTTCAGGGGCCATTAGGAGTCTCCACTGGCTCCCTGTAAAGCAGTGTATTGAATTCATGGCTCTGGTCCATAAATCTATTCCAGTGGTACTGTCCAGGGCGTCCACTAAGGTCTGCCAATCAGGCTTTGGTTAAAATCCCAAAATGGAGGAAGGCTAGGTGGGGTGGTAGATGCATCTCCTACCTGGCTATCAAACTCTGGAATAGGTTGCCCTTGGATATTAGATCTCAATCGGTTTGGTCTAAATTTCGAGGCTTACTTAAAACCCGGCTCTTTCCAGCTTAGCAGTTGATCTTATCTTTTCAGGCTTATTCTTTCTTCTGTGTCTTCTCCAGCGCCAAGACGCTTCAGCAAGCGAGCGCTATATAAATCCCCTACTTACTTAACAAGCTGGAACATACTGCTTTATAACTTATTTATTGATTAAACCACCAGGTTTTTACTATTTTTTTATAACCCTAACAGATTATTCTCTGGATGTAAGGCCATAGGATTTGTGGTCTAGAGCCAGGCTCTTAAAAGGTAGAAATTCCAGCCCTCCCGCCTCTCTAATTTGAAGCAGCAGATGAAGGAGTTGTGTTTTTTTTTTCCCCAAAATTTTTTATTGAAGTGATTTGCAACCTCTTAGTTCAGATACAAAAAATGTAAACCTCATAGATATACTATTGACATTATCATTCCTTCCAAAATAAGGCATATTATACAGAGAATTACTCAAAATATGATCCCCAAATTTTTTTCAAACTTTTTTATCCCCCAACCCGTTTTGCATACATTTGTTCACTTTTCCTGACCCTTTTCATTTTAACAAACCACTCCTGAAACACCGGAACCTGTGATGAACGCCAGTTCTGCAGTAGCAATGATCTGGCAACTGCCATTACAATATAAACCAATTTTGCCAAGTAATCTGAAAGTTTACAATCAGGATCATATCCAAACAGTAATATTTTGACGTTGCAAGAAATCAGAATCGCATAGTAAGTTTTAAGAAAAACAAAAATTTCATCCCAGAATGACTTAATTTTTGGACAGTTTGCCATGATGTGGGACCAATCGGCTGGATTGCATTGAAAACATCTAAAACAGTTAGCGGACGTATTGTCATACATTTTAGCGATAACTGCAGGAGTGCGGTACAAAAGCCATTTGCTAAAGAACAACATTCTACGCCAATTGGCACCACGAAATGTTCCAAAGTTAAAATTATTAACAGTTTTCCATATATCGATAGATAATACTAGATTTTCCTGTACATGCCATTTTTGTATAGCTTTAGAGCTCAACTCTCCCTCTCTATTACGTGCCAAACAATGTTTCCATTCCCCGGGTTTCTTTATTGAGCCATTCGCAAGAAGGTCTTCTGCCAACGGAGAGGGGATACTAATATGACTGGGGTCTAATTGCGCCAGAGTTTTATAGATTACTTTATAGGACCCGATTAACAGAAAGTTGCCAGGAATTAAACAAATCATTGCGTCGACAGCTAACCAGGACCCATTCCCCATGAAATCTGCTAACGTTTTAAACCCAGCGCACCCCCAATTTACAATAGTTATGGATTACATTTTAATCCCTAAAAAAGCAAAATCACCAAATAGGGGAGTTGTTAAATTAAAGAGTGGGAGGGAGTATCTCTTAAGCATGGCATCACGGCGTTTGAAAAACCAATTCAGGGTCTTATATCTAACAAATTTAGGTGATTTAGGCACAAGAAGGGGGGATGGAATCTGAATCTCTCGACAAATTAACTCAAAGAAAAAATTTATAAATGAGCCCACACCTGGAATTGTATTTTTAAATCTGTCTAGATACTGCGGAAAGAATGCATTATAATAATCTTTTAAATTTGGTAATGAAAGGCCTCCATGTTCTGCTTCTTCGTATAAAGTCCCTACGGCAATTCTAGGCATTTTTTTAGCCCAGACAAATGCGGAAAACATAGATTCTACTCTAGAGAAAAAGGCGCCAGGCAAAAAAACGGAGATAGTAGAAAATAAAAAGTTAAAAAGGGGAAGTATGGACATTCTAATCAGGGCAACCCGGCCGAGAATAGATAATGGTAGTAGGTCCCACCGAGCGAACATTGAGCGGACCTTCCGCAGCAAAGGGACAAAATTAAGTGTGTATAAGTCCTGAATTTTAGGAGAAAATAAAACCCCCAGGTATCTTTTAGGTTTTGGATTAATACAACCGTACAGGTCCGAATGTAATACGGGATCTGCCCTTCCCCACAAACCAGAATTTCTGTCTTTTTCTTATTAATTCGATAGCCCCTAGGGCCTCGAATTCTTCAAAAATCTGAAGAGCCTGTGTCTGTGATTGAAGATCCGGTTTGATTAATAACATAATTTCATCCGCATATAGCTTTATCTTAGCCATAGAGATGACCGGGGGAACATGCTCTACATAATTACGAATAGCTACTGCAAGTGGTTCAATAAAGTAAACAAAAAGAATAGGAGACAAAGGGCAGCCTTGCCTAGTTCCCCGCAGAACTGAAATTGACCCCGCTAAAAGTTTATTAATAATAATATTGGCTGTAGCGCCAGTATATAGATTCTGTATTAAACTAATAATATGTTGTGGAATCCCAAAATATTTCATAATAATAAAAAGTGTGTCCCAAACTACCAAATCAAAAGCTTTTTCTGCATCTAATAGTAAAATCAAAGCCGGTAACCCCCGTGACTCAAAATAATCTAGTGCCTCAATCAAAAAGTGTGTACTTGTGAATAATTGCCTTCCTATAATGAACCCATTTTGATCGGAATGGATCAGATCATAAGTTGTGTTTTTTAGATTGTAAAGAAAGATTCAGTGTTTACTTCCTAAACGTTTTCATCTGAAATTTTGGATCAAATCCGTGGAAGATCTTATGTCCTATGCAAGTTGTTCTGAAAATAATACTTTGGAGGTCTCACTTGTGCACAGCTGTAGCCGTTAGTTGCCAAAGATCTACTGTCTGTATAATATATATATTTGTTGGCTGAAAAATCACAAAGGTTAAAGTGATGTTATATTTAGGAGAACCATGACGTTTTAAACTTTAAAAACCACAGAAGTCCACTGGATATGCAGATAACTGCAGCGACTACAACTCACTGGGCGGGGGTGAGGTGGGGAAAGGGGACGTGGGAGACAAATAAAAAAAAAAAAAAGAAAACCACTTAACTGCTCACTGTATTGTGCTCCTCACTTCTCCAGGCACAGGTTCCCAGAGTGCACCGCAGGAAATCCTGAAGCTTCTTTCATGCTGCTAAAACCAGCGTCAGGATTGTCCTGAGTGCCAATGATTTGAACTCCCACACAGACAGAGTCTGTGCCTGCTCTCTCCACCCCAGCAATGCAGCTGGAGCTGGGGAGAGCTTCACTGCGCTTCCGGGTTTGGCCGGCCTGAGACGGCCTGCCAAACCCACTGGCGCAGTAAAGGCAGTCACCACCCTGGCCCTGCCCCAAGAGAAAAATACAACAATAATAAATAGCTTATTATAATTGTATTTTTCATTTTTTCAGCTGCTCGTAGGTAGGGCGAAGCTCCTCCGCGATCAGTGGCGGCTTCTCCTCCGCCGCCGCCACTCGAGAGAGCTGAGGGAGATTTCATTTTGTGTAGGGTCAAGGGATTATCCTGACAGAGGGTTCATGGTGGCTGAACCCTCATACTTGTATACCTGTTTTATTTGTTATTGTTTACATTTATTGTTTTGATATTAGGAAATAGTGTTAGGTGTGATTTTCTCTTGTCTTGCGCCAGTCATCAATTATAAATCATTTGCTTGATTGACAAAACTTTGTCTTTGATGGTAGGGCATGCGGCCCCCTCCTAGAGCCAATTAAAGACCTTAGGGACCCCATCCCGGATCCTCCAATATATTTCATTGGGGCAGCAAGCATGGGTTCCCCTTCCTTGTGCCACTTTAATGCCCAGGGAACCCCACTACCCGGGGTCTGAAGCAAATCTATTTCAGGAAGGGAGCGTAACATCCCCCCTCTCCAAGTCATCTAGTGTCCCAAGGGATCCCATCCCTTGGGGCCCACCACATGATATTAACCCATGGACCCCATTCCCTGGAATACTGTTGTCCCCTGCCCTGAAGAGCAGGGATCACTTTATTACACTCGCCCAGCGGGAGCAACAAAGCTCTCGCTGAGTGGGGGCAGAAAAGTCTCTCCCTTCCTGCATTATTGCAGACTGTGAACATAGCATTGAATCCCTCGCAGCCACCAACGAATGTGTGGGTGCTGCGGAAAATGCATGGATTGCTCTTGCTGCATTTGACATGACTGTCAGGGGAGCTGTCAGGCTAAGGAGCCATGGGCGACCCTCGCAACCCCCAAAATAAAAAAAGGTTGGTGGGTGCCCCTGAGGGGACCAGGGTCCCCACGATAAAAAAGTATGGCTGACTTCTGCGTGTCCCCAGAAAATAAGGGCTGCCTGCAAGGAAATGTCAGGACTGGGGGGGACTTGAGGTTCATCTTGCAGCCACAAATGAAAAAGTAAGTTGTGGCTGCCCAGGGCCCACCCAAAAAAAACGTAAGTACATCTACCAGGATGGGAGCACCACATAATGACCATTGTGGGCTGATTTGGATTTCTATTAAAGGCTCTGTGTTGTCCTGTTCTGGGCAGGGGCACCACCAACTTGATTCCTGAGTGCTGTGGGGGCATGTAGGTAGTGCTGCAGCACCCAGACATTATAGAACACACGTCTCTACTTCCTGGGGTCTATAGAACATTACCCCATGAACATTTTATGTTGGTTTTGAGCTTTTCCAGAGCACAAGCCTTTGCTTTTCAGATTGGGGCTGCAGGAGCAATTTGTGGTTGATCTTATAGCTTCATTAATTATGTGGCCTGAGGAATGTAAAAAAAGACTCTGACACATGTTTAAAGTAATTTGGAATACAAATGCTATATGTAAGTGTTTACTGACAAACATAGCAATGCTTCATATTAATTGTACATTTATTTGAATATGGCAATACTTTTTGTTGTCTTAATATTCAATTTTGACATGTTATTATTGTTTCTTAAGGTAGTGATTCTTTGATAAAGCCAATAGGTTTGTGTATATATCTATCTATATATATCTATCAATATATATATTTACATTTGTAAATATATCTATTTATAACTAGATCTATCTATCTATCTATCTATCTATCTATCTATCTATCTATCTATCTATCTATCTATCTATCTATCTATCTATCTATCTATCTATCTATCTCAAGTCAAGTCAAGAAATACTTTATTTCGGCCTAACAAGGCCATAAAAGCACAGATAAAAACATGTAAACTAGAATACAAACAGTGCAATTTATCCGACATTGAAGGGCAAACACATTAAAAGACTTAATCAGAAATTCATAAAAACTTAAATGGTATAATAAATATTCTAAAAAAGTACACGTATCTCAGTCATAAAATATAATAAAATCAAATTTAAAAGAACATTGAGTAACAATGTGGGAGTAGGGTGAGTTAATTGGGCTAGCCCTTTCTTTAAAGTTGCTCGGCGTGCACACCACATTGAAAACAAATAGCGGGACACTGAATACGCAATAGGCATACTGCTATCAAATTTTAGTATCCTAAAAGCCTGTAAGCAGTGGGATGTTCCAAGATTTGTGCACAACTGTCGTAACCAGCGATGTCTTGCTTTTTTAGATGCCGGGCAAAAAAACAATACATGTAGGTCGGTCTCCGTACAGTTGTTACCTGCCGGACTGTCCTTTGTGGAACTGCCCCCCCCCCCCACTTGTGTGTAAAAGCACACAGGGGAAGTGTACCATACCTAAACTGCAAATATAGTTTTTTAGCAAGGGACAGCTGTATATCGTCAATAGCAGGTTCTAAACTGTATTGCAGTTGAACTTCTAGGAAGGATGTTGTCAACGTGCCGGTCCTGGAACTCCTCTGCAATAAGGTGAGAGTATAATCCTTATAGTTCTTTATCAGGGCCTTCCTAGGTATTAATGGACAACTGTCTTCAGCACTAGGCCACAAATCGCAAATTCCCATAGATATTAGAGAGTTCTCAATGTGAGCGAGCCATGGGATTTTGCTTGCTCCGTTGAGGTTTGCCACTTCCCTCAGTTCCTCTCTATACATAGATAGCTCTGGCATACTCCATAGGCGGCGCCAATATAACAAGGTTCTAAGGGCAACCTCTATTGGGATTGGGCTAAATCCAAGATCCATTCGGAGCGCTGTGAGCGCTGTGAGCGGTGTGCTTTTGGGGAGTCCCAGAGGTTGTTTGGAAAACAAATTCTCAATCTTGGAAAAGTTGTTCAGATGGCCGATGACCCCAAATTTCCGCCCCATTCAAGGCAGCGCCTCTGGCTTGTGCCTTGCATATTTCCAACACAGGTCCCATCTTTTTGTATATGCACTTCCTCTGCAACTTTGCTAGCCCCCGATGTTTGAGCCAGTTTTAAACAAACCTTCTTGATTTGAACACCCCATTCCATTCTCTCATTTAGGGACAGTCCCACGTGTTCCAAACAGGGACTTTCTCTAGAAATTCCCCATCTAATTTGGGATTGGGTCGTTTTGAGTGCCCTGCATTAAAAGTCATATAATTGGTTTTCTGGGTGTTAATCTCCAGGCCCCTGTTCTTGCAGAATGAATGGAAAATATCCCGAGCCCTCTGTATTCCCATAGGGGACCTCGACAGCAGGAGGGTGTAGTCAGCGAACATCAAGGTGGATACTTTGATGCCCGCCAATTTAGGAGCATCTATATCCCCTCCCACCGTCAAGGCCCCCACTAGGCCATTAATAAAAATACAAAAGAGGGTCGGGACCAAGACACACCCTTGCCGTACACCTCTCTCTATTGGTATACCATCAGTGAGCTCTCCAGTTTCCCAGTATCTGATTTGGGCAAAGTTGTGTTCATGTAGTCTTTTCAAATTATGGCATAAATACTGGGGGCTCCCAGGTCTGATAGAATAGCCCATAATTTCTCCCTAGGTACTAAATCGAAAGCCGATTTTAAGTCCACAAAGATCATATAGAGGCTGCCACACTCCAAGATCACTGTTTTCCAGTGCAATAATTGCAACCTGAAGACTTGGTCAATTGTAGACATTTTTGCTCTAAAGCCAGCCTGGTAGGGACTAAGAATGGAATATTCTTGTGCAGGAGGAACTCTGTTGGCATTCAGTGAGGTTAGAAGGATCAAGCAATACAGGCTGACTTAGGGGAACATGTGGCTCTAAGGACAGTCTTCGCTCTGTTAGAGCGATTTCATGCATAATGGCTGACTCGGCACGTAACAAAAAGGCATCCACTGTCCCCACCATTCCCTGGCCTGTCAGTGATTTTCAGTTTATTCATTATTTCCTATATTTGTGGTGGCAACAGTCTCTAACAATGTTCAACAGTGTATATCAACAAGAATCAAATTAGGCCCTTAGGTCCTCATACCTTAGCCCCGAGTCCGAAACAATGTCCATGAAGTCTGGGGCACGGGATGTTAATAATATGCCCCTGCCCTGCCTCTTATGGTCTCTGATGGGCTCGGACGGGCCCGCCCTTCACCCAGGTGCGGTGTGCGCGTCCCGCGCTGTGGGAGCACTGGCGTTGTTTTAAGTGCCTCCTGGTGCGGTCAGCGTCCGGTGCGTGTGCCGCCCAGGAATGCCAGGAAATTGAGTCCGCTTCATTCGCGGCTCCCCTCCAGGGAAGAGACCGGGTCTTCACGGCATCGGAGGTAAGATCAAGCCCGGATAAGGTCAGTGTTGCACAAAGAAGAAAGAGCTCCCACGCTGTGTTGTTTTAAGCACCTCCAGGGCAGAGACTGGGTCCTCACTGCACTGGCGGCAGTGGCGGTAAGATCAAGCCCAGATAAGGTCAGTGTTGCACAAAGAAGAAAGAGCTCTCGCGCTGCGGGAGCACTGGCGTTGTTTTAAGCGCCTCCTGGCGTGTCCAGCATCAGCGCCCGGTGCGCGTGCCCCCGGAGATGCCGGGTAATGGAGTCCGCTTCACAGGCGGCTCCCCTCCAGGGAAGAGACTGGTCCTCACAGCAGTGGCGGCAGTGGCGGTAAGATCAGGCTCAGATAAGGTCAGTGTTGCACAAAGAAGAAAGAGCTCCAGGGCAACAAAATCGATACTTTTCATGAATCGGTAATAAATGATCTTTACCAATTGAACTATTTAAACAGGACAGACAATTTGACTTTCAAAGAATGAAAAGCACTACGAAGTCTGAAACAAGACAAAACGATTGAAATAAAAATGGCAGACAAGGGGGACAATGTCATTATCTTGGAGAAAGAAGCATATATGCGGGAGGCATACTCACAACTGACGAATAAGGAATACTATAAAAAACTGAAAGAAAGTCCAACAATGAAGAGAAAACAAGAACTGGATGCAAAATTAACATTATGGATGAGGAACAACCTCTTGGATGAAGATGAAGTCAAATACCTCAGAATAGACCCTCCAAGAATGGCAACATTCTATTTTCTCCCAAAAATTCATAAACAACCACTAGACCACCAGGCAGGCAAATAATATCTGCAAAGGGAGCGTGATTGGAAAACATGGCAAATTACCTGGATGTGTATTTGTTACCATATGTGAAAAGACTGACATCGTACCTACAGGACACAGGAGATCTGTTAAGACATATACAGGAAATCCCTTGGTTAGGAACATATTAATTGGTGACTATGGATGTGATATCACTTTATACAAACATAAGAAATGATATTGGTTTAAGAGCACGCAAATATTTCTTACAAGAGAGAAACATCCAATTTTCGGATCAGAACAGAATGTTATAGATGATAAAGATCTGTCTGGAACAAAACACCTTCATGTTTGGAGAAGACATTTTGTGCCAAGTGACAGGGACGGCGATGGGCTTTTCATTCAGCCCCAACTATGCCTGTCTAACCATGGGGTGGTGGGAAAACACTTTGGCCTGGAACCTTGAAAATGAACAAGACCGCAATGTGGCTAAGGAATATAGACGATCTGATGATAATTTGGGATGGAACCAATGAGGAATTCACAGAGTATTTTGAGATCTTAAACAACACAGAAACGAATCTGAAATGTACATATAACGTCAGTAAGGAACGTGTTGTATTTCTGGATACTGAGATCTACATCCAAAATAATGAAGTTCATAACACTTTACACCGCATGAGTACGGCGACTAATGCTGTCCTCCATGCCGAAAGTTTCCACCAATCCAGTATGATCAATAACACCCGTATGGGAATTCCTCAGAATAAAAAGAATATGCTCTCTGTAAGAGGCCTGGCAAAGGAACTGCCGGTTGGCGACTGACAGATTCAAAAAACGGAATTACAACTCAAAAATTGTCACTGCCTCCTACAGAGAACAATGGAGCACCCAGAACCGAATTACTGAAGGAATGAAACTCCCAACGGAATGAAGAAAATGAACAAAAAATACGCTGGATTACTACATATTCCACGGAAAAGAAGCAAATTATAAAAATAATGTGTAAAAATTGGCACATACTACACCTTGACCCGACAGTCTCTGAAATAGTAGGAGACCACCCACACATTACATTCCGGAGGGCAATGAACTTGAAAGATCAGCTGGTCCACAGTCACTTTTTAACCAAACAAAAGCAGGAGACATGGCTAAAATCAAAAGGCTTTTATAAATGTACTAATTGTAAAGTTTGCGCAATTGCGAGGAACACCAAAGAAATCATGAAGGCAAACAAATGAACATAGAAAACTCAACAATTAATCAATTGCAAAAGCCAATACGTGATATATATCATTGAACGTCCCTGTTCATTAAAATATGTGGGAAGCACTATATGCGAATTGAAAAAGCTCATTCTTGAGCATATAAGGGCTACGATCAACATCCATAGAAGCAATGTCGTTGCCAAACACATGGAGAAAGAACATGGGGGCAACTGGAAAGATTCAACATTTTATGCGGTGGAAGCTGTAGAAAGACATGCCAGAGGGGGAGACAGAGAAAAGATTATAAGACAAAAAGAATTGCGACACATCCTTAACTTTCGAACTATGACCCCCAATGGACTGAATCAAGATGAGGAACTTCATTCTCATTTGCAAATATAAAGGACTAATATGTGGAGACTTTTTATACTATTTGTAAATATTTGCTTCCCTTGATTTTACAATGCACTAAGGGTTATGGGTATTAAATTAAATTGAGGTCACATTTTACTACAACTATTTGGGTCTAGACCAATGGTAAACCCACAGGTAGAAAGTTGGATATTATGTTATGAACATAATATGAGAATCACTTTGAAGAAATTAACAAATATGTGATTAAAAAGATCAGGCAGTAAAGGGGAAAAAGGGCTGACATCTTATAGGAAAATCTATGAGGGATCACAGTTGCAACTTCAACCCACTGGAGGGTAGGACTCAATGTAAGAAAGATTGGGTGTGCCCACTGGAGGGCAGGATTTGGCAATTGTATATGTAGATGTGCCTACTGGAACGCCGGTCTCTTGCAATATTCTACTCGCATAACAACACTAGTTAAGGAGTATGAACGCCGATAAAAGTACGCAAAGTAAGAATAACGTAGAGGCGGACATGAGCAACTGTTGGTTGGTAGTTATAATATCATGTTAAATGTCGAGGTAATGGCACCCAATGAGGAACAAAATGGAAAGTCAAACATGTTTGATGAAAGTTTACTTATTAGAACTAACACAGATTGCGTTATGGTTGATGAGTTTTTATCAGATGTTATGATTTGTTTGTTTCACATAATTGTATATGGCTTTCACTACATGTACTACAGTATCCAGAATGCTTTGCAGAATGCTGCAGGAAGTGATGTAAGAGGTTGTCATGCAAACTTAAAAAGAGAAAAAAATGCAGCATCTGTTGGTTTGTCTGTCTCTTGAACAAGGTCTCTGCTGGAACTGAAAAGTGTAGAGTTACTGGCATGCTGACTAAATCAAAGCTTAAAATGCATTAATTTTCAACTTGCTCCTATTCGTGAGTGCGAACGGACTTTCTTCTTTGGGAGATGGCTTGTGTTATATATATATATATATATATAGTTAGGTAGTTAGGACCTAGTTCCCATAGTAAGAGTATTTTTTATTTGCCAATAGCTTTAGCGTTGTTTGACGGATTCTCCCAAAATTTTCAAAACTATTATGACACTCACTTCAGCTGTTGCCTGGAAAGTTTTGTGGTGATCCAGTAAGCGGAGGCAGACAAAATGGGGGGGGTCCCATAACACTTTTACCCCATTTTAATTCCTATAAAGATTTTAGACACAACTACAGACCGTACTGCAAAACGGAATTACGCCAAATTTGGCAGAAAGGTAGCTGTTGGTCCAGAAAGTGACCTTTTTGTAAATTGGTGTAAATCTGTTCAGTAGTTTTTAAGACATTAGGTGAAAAAACAATGTGTATATATAGCGACTTGAAGGCTCCGCGAACTCTCCTGATCTTGTGCTGAGATGTGATAGGCTGCCAACCCTTAAACCAGGAAGTGTTGGCAGTCATCTTGACATAAAAAAGAGAAGGGGGCAGGGTAGGAATACCCTGGGCATTTAGGCCTCTTGAGGGGGTCCCAGAGGGACCCTGTCCGGACAAAAATAATATTTTTTCAGAAAGAATTTGGTGGGAGCTGCGCTGCGTTCTGTAATGTTAAGCCCCCAAGTGAACCAGGGCCTGCAGACATGCTGGAAGTTAAAGGAGGGGAGGCACCCGTTTCTTGAGGCTTAATTATGCCCTGGAGACCACCACCTCCCAGTGTCTCATATATTAAATGTTGCGGGCCATGCAGACCCCTCCCCAGGTCTTGGGGACAACCACTTCTCCAGGGCTATTTTAAAATTGAGGTGGGGGGGCAACACAGACCCTCCCGGCCCTGGGGACCACCACCTCTCTGGGGCTTCCCCCTTCCGGGTCCGTTGTGGGCCTTGGGTACCACCATCTACCCAGGGCCCCTTCTGAAGAAAGTCGGGGAGCTGCATGGCCACCATCCTGGAGCCATAGATGGCTCTGGGGACCGCCTCCACCCAGTGCCTGCTCTGGCTTTGCCGTGGGGTGCCCAGACCCGAGACATAGCTGTTTGCTCTGGCTTGGTGGGACTTTTAACGGCTCTCGCCAAGTCACAGCAAACACTCCACTGCCAGTAAAGGAGAGCGGAGAAATGCTCTGACTTTCAGGAAGCGTAGAATTCATCTGTTTCTCTGCCCGCTGTCAAGCGAGCAGGGAAACAGACAAATCGCTTTCACACGCAGGGAGCTGCATGTTTAGCAGCTACCTCTGTGTGAAAGCAATGATGGCACCTGCGGGAGGCAGCAAGCCGGTTGGGACCTTGGGGACCATGAGGCTTGCCCCGCAATCCCAGGGAAGAGCACAAAGAAGGTATATAAAGGTCAGAAACGAGCAGAAAGATGTGGAATAAAGGTCAGAAAGAGGCAAGATAAAGGAGAGAATGAGCAGAAAGAGGTAGAATAAAGTTCAGAAATGAGCAGCAAGAGGCAGAATAAAGGTGAGTAATGTGCACAAAGAGGCAAAATAAAGGTCAGAAACAAGCATAAAGAGGCAAGATAAAGCTGAGAAAGGAGCAGAAAGAGTCAGAATAGAGGTCAGAAATGAGCAAAAATATGGATGACAAAGTTGATAAACAAGCAGAAAGAGACAAAATAAAAGTCAGCAACAAGCAGAAAGAGGCAGCAAAAGGCGAGAAAGGATCATAAAGAGGGTGAATAAAGGTGAGAAACTAGCAGAAAGATGCATGATCAAGGTGAGTAACGAGAAGAAAGAGGCAAACTAAAGAGCATAAACGAGCAGAAAATGGCAAAATAAAGGTCAGAACCCAGCAGAATGAGGCAAAATAAAGGTAAGAAACAAGCAGAAAAAAGGTCAGAAACGAACTGAAAGAGGCAAAAAGAAAAGATCGGAAATGAGCTTGCTGAGAATTGCTGGGATGTTGTCGGAGGCCCACCCATTTTCGCAACCACTTTGCAGAGGGGGCTTCTGATGTACTACTAGTTGGGGGATGAAGTCCCCTTGGCAGCTGATGGTCGTTGGGGGCTAAGAACGCCGATTGTTGCGATAATAAGTAAGTCCCTCACAGCCAGATTGCTGAGAATGGTTGAGGCTCTGCCCCCTTTCTATATCATTCTGCACTGGGGCCTCCTGGCGTACTACTGGTTGGAGGATGAACTGCCCTTAGCTGCTGAGGTTCGTTGGGGGACAAGAACACCCATTGTTGTGACAAGTGAGTCCCCCACATCCGAATTGCTGAGACGTTGTCAGAGACCCCGTCCCTTTCTCAACCACTCTGCACATGGGCCTCCTGGTGTACTACCAGTTGGGGGATGACTCCCCTTTGTTGCTGAGGGTAGTTGGGGGCCAAGAACCCCTATTGTTTCGAGAAGTAAGTCTGCCACAGCCAGATAGCAGAGACCTTGTCGGATGCCCGCCCCCTTTCTCAACAACTCCGCAAAGTCGCCTCCTTGCATACTAGTGGTTGGGAGATAAATTCCCCGTGCATGCTGAGTGTTTGTGCGGCAGCTGGCAAGCACCCATTAAGTCTCGTCGCATTCCCCACGCCTGTGAAATGGCGTGTTGAGCACCCAACAGAAAAAAAATCCACTCCATTGCAGAGTGCAGAGTTTAATGGTAACTCCATATTCTCCGCGGAAAGCAGAGTTTCCAAATTCTGTAAACTCAGCGACTGGAGCGGAATTGTACGCCCAGGCCTAGAAAAAAACAAAGGATAAAGGGACATTATAGTTAGGAAATAAAATTTAAAAAACCATAGAAATTCACTGAAAAAAAACAAAGGATACAGGGACGTAGTTACGCTCAAATTTCACTCACGCAAAACCATTGAAATTCAGCAGCTATAGTTAGTTGGGATAACTATAACTTATGCCCCTGCATTGCACTGCTTGTGACCCCACATATTACATCGCTCATGACATAGTCAGTGACATCATTGATGACATCTCAAATGACATCACTGATGACATCATCCACAGAAGCAGTCACACAGCCACTCACACCCCTATACAACCTCTCATATACCCACTCACACACCCACACAACCACTCATATACCCGTCCACAGACCCGTACAAGTACTCACACAACCACTCACTCATCCATAGAGCCACTCACATATCCAGTCACTCACTCATAGATTCACTCACACAACCACTCACACCCATAAAACCACTCCTACAACCAGACACTTACCCATACAGCCGCTCACAGAATGAAATACTAAACCAAACAGCTACTCATACACCCACTTATTTATCTATACATCCACTCTCACACCCATTCACTAGGCCATACAGCCTCTCAACACAGCCACTCACTCATCCATACAAGCACTCACATACTCCTTCACACACCCAAACAAATATGTACATACTCATTCACACATCCATACAAGCACTCACACAACTGCTCACTCACCCATACATCCATTCACACAGACACTTACTTTTCAATACATTCACTCACAAACCAACTCACTTAACTAAACAGCCACTGAAACAGCCACTCGATCATCCATATAGTCAATTACACAGCCAGACACTCACTGATACAGCCATTCAGATACCCACTCACTTACCCATACAGTCACTTATACATGCACTCACCCACCCATACAGCCTCTCATACACCCAAATAGCCACTGATACACATACTCACTAACCAACATAGTCACTCACACAGCCACTCACTCACCCGCACAGCTACTCACATACCCACTTATACACTCATACAGCCACTAACAGACCTTCTGACACACCCATACTGGCAGTCACGAAACCACTCACACATGACAACACAAAGTCACACAGCCACTCTCATAATATGTGTTAGAAATAGTATCACCAAGTAGTACAGAAAGTATACTATTTTAACATTTGTAGTACGTTAGTTAATATGCTTAAAACGCAAACGTTTAAAAAACACTCACTGGATGATGTCATCAGTGATGTCTTTGACCATGTCATGAGTGTGTAAGTGGGTGTGTGAGTAGCTGTGAGGGTGAGTGGCTGTGTGTGTGTGTGTGGCTGTATTGGTGAGAGAGTGTGTCAGTGGCTGTATGGGTAAGTGATTGACTGTGTGAGTAGATGTATGGGTGGGGTGAGTGACTATTTGGGTGGGTGAGTGGGTGGGTGAATGGATGTATGAGTGAGTGTGTAAGTGGCTGTATTGGTGAGGGAGTGGGTGTTTGAGTGTGTGCTTGGTGTGTGCGTGACTGTATTGAAGAGTGAGTGTCTGTGAATGGCCGTATGGGTGATTGAGCAGATGTGTGAGTGTGGGAATAGATACATTAGTGGTTTTGTGGGTGAAAGAGTGAATGTGTGAATGACTGTATAGGACAATAAGTTGATGTGTGAAAAACAGTATGGGTGAGTTTGTGACTGTGTGGGTGCTGTATGGGTGAGTGACTGGCTGAATAATTAATCCATGGGTAAGTAAGTGGTTTTGTGAGTGAGCGTATGAGTGACTCAGTGGGTGTGTGAGTGGATCTATGGATGAGTGAGTGGTTCTGTGAGTTCTTGGATACGTCTGTAAATGGGTATATGACTGGTTGGTGGGTATGTGAGTGGGTGTATGAGATATTGCTTGGGGGTGAGAGTCGCTATATGAGTGGTTCTGTGGATGATATCATTAGTGATGTCATTGGTGATATCATTTGAGATGTCATCAGTGATGTCACTGACCATGTCATGAGTGATGTAATATGTGAGGTCATATTCAGTGCATTGCGGAGGCATACATTACAATTAGCTCGAGTAGCTATCACTGTTGAATTTCTATGGCTATGAGTGAAATCTGAGCCACACTATAATGTCCCTGTAACCTTTGGTGTTTTCATTGGAAATGTAAGTTTTTTTTAATTCTTTTCCCTAACTATAATGTCCTTGTAACCTTTGTTTTTTTCAGTGAATTTCTATGTTTTTTTAACTGGTAGTCACATTTGCAGAGTTGTGAGGAAAAGGGGTAATGCCCTCTGAAACAGCTTTCAGGAATCCCACTGTATCGGACTTACTGGAGGTAACAGGAGGGCTTCTTAGCCCCTCAGGACCCTTAGCATCGAAGAGGACTTCATCCCCAACCAGTAGTGCACCAGGAGGTGTGTTTGCAGAGTGGTGGAGAAAGGAGATGAGGCTTCAGACCAGTCTTAGCAATCATGCTGTATAGGACTTACTGGAGGTGACAGGGTGGGCTCTTGGCCCCCAATGACCCACAGCATCCAAGAGGTCATCATTTCCCAATCAGTAGTGTGCCAAGAAGCAGGTTCGCAGAGTGATAGAGAAAGGGTGGTGGCCTTCGAAGATCTCTAAGCAATCTCGCTGTGTGGGACTTACTAGAGATAACAGGAGGACTTGTTGGCCCCCAAATACACTCAGCAGACAAGGGGGCTTTATCCCCCAACCAGTAGTGCACCAGGAGGTCCGTTTTCAGAGTGGTGGTGAAAGGGGGGCGTTGCCTCTGACTACCTCTCAGCAAACCCGCTGTTTGGGACTTACTGGTGGTAATAGGAGGGCTTGTTTGCCCACACGGACCCTCAGGAGGCATGGGGACTTCGTCCCCCAACCAGTAGTGCACCAAGAGGTGTGATTGCGAGTGGTGGAAGGGAGTGGGGTCTCTGGGAACTTGCCAGGCTGTCTCTTTTTTATGTTAATTGGTCTTTTTAGGGAAGGGGGGCCTTCCTTGGGCTGACTTCGGCCCCTGGGACCCCATCCCCTTGGGCCAGTCATGTTTGAAATGGGGGAGGGGGCCACGCGGCCACCCTCCCTGGCTGATTTCAGCCCCAGGTACTCCATCCCCCGGGACCCAGCCTTTTTTAAAAAAAATTTGCAGGAAAGTACAGGCTATGCGGCCTTTTCAATACAATAATTATCAAAGGGGAGTGGGGGGCACGTAGCCCCCCTCCCCGGGCTGATTTTGGCCCCTGGGACCCCATCTCCCAGGGCCTGACCTGTACTTTTTTCCATTTATAATGAGGAGGGAGGCACGTGGCCCCCTCCCTGGGTCATGTTTGTTCCCGGGGGCGCCAATCACCAGGACCTGGCCGCAAAAAAAAATAATTTGGGGAGGAGCTGAGCCAGCGACCAAAATGGCCGCTTGAGCATCGGCTCCGCCGGCCTCCACGTCCTGACCGACTATCCGGCACATTATCATGAGCTCCGTCCCTACCATTGGGTGGGGGACCAGCACCTGAGTCGCTAGGTGAAATTCTGGCTCGTTTGGTGGCTGCGGCGACCGAATATCGTCGTCGAGAAAATTGGGGCCTGTGGTCTCGAAGACCGGGGACCCGAGTGCGGAGCCACCCGAGGTGGAGTGCAACAACATCGGCCTCCGGGACCGGAAGTCGCCGGTCGGATCCTACTTTGTCGCACTCGGGTGGTGGCAGGGACGACGTGGGCCTCTCTACCTGACTTGGAAGTTGACCATCGCAGGATTGGCCTAAACTCGACTGAGGAGTGGTGGGTCTCCCATGCCTTTGTGATCGAGATGGCATCGAGGGACTCTGAGAAGCCTCAGCTGAAGACCTCGAAATCCACTCGACAGGTCCAGTCGAACCGCATCGACAAATATGCTATCTCCAAGGGGTCCCCAGTTGAAGCGAAGCGACCTCCGGTAGGAGGCACCGAAGGGGACTCAGTCGTTGATGACCCCACTATGAAAGATCTGATGGCTGCCATCACTGGGGTCCAATCTTCCTTGGGCAAGATGGACACTAAACTGGACACTGTCACAATTGAGGTGGGTCCTATCAGGGCCTACCTCACCAAAACCACAGAAAAGGTCAAGAACCTTGAGGTTAAGATGATGAGCCTCCTCGAGGATGTCTCTGAGCTCCAGAAAGAAGTGCAGGATCTCAAGGCGGCCTGAAACCAGTTTGATCGTAAGCTCGATGAGTATGAGGGTCGGGCCCGCCGCAATAATGTCCGCATTTTGGGGGTTCCGTAGAAATCTGAGGGGGCTACCCCGTACCTCTTTGTCGAGGACCTCATCCTAAAACATCTAAAGCCGAAGGGCCTCAGTAATTTCTTTACGGTGGAGAGAGCACACAGGATTCCGGGAGGCCGCCCGAAGGTCGGGGCACCTCCATGTCCCATCATCGCCCGGGTTCTGAATTTCCGTGACCGAGACGCCATTTTGCAATCGGCGAGGTCCACTGGGCCGTTGGCTTATGAGAACGCTTCGCTGTTGTTTTTTCCGGACTTCACGCAGATGGTCCAGAGACAGCGACAAGGCTTTATGTCCATCAAGCGGCGGTTGAGGGACAGAGACGTGAAGTATTCGATGTTGTATCCCGCTCGCTTGAGGATCGAACACGACGGAAAGACTTGGTTCTTCGACAATCCTGAGGTGGCCGCGGACTGGTTGGACCGAGTCGAGGGCTCGGAGTCGGGGGCCCAGGCCCGTACGGACAGCAAAGAATAGTGTATTGCTTGTGACTATAAGCCGCTTTGATTCTTTCACTGGCGCAGGGGGTCTGGTAGGGGCTGTTTCCCCCCAACCCCCCCGGACTATTTTTGCTAGAGGCACTTTTTATGTGTTTAATCTGGTTGGGGGGATAGTGGTCGGTTTGGGGTGGTGGGGGCGGGCGGCCTGTTGTAAGGTCCTCCCCATTTTTCTACTTTTAGATACTTGTTAGTGGGGGCGACAGGCACACTGCGAGTTGGGGATGTGCATTTGCTACATGCAGGGGTGCAGGGTGGGGGGTTGGGGGCTCGTTGTTGGGGATTTGTATGTGTTGATTTGTTTGTTTCGAGTGACCAGGGATTGCTAAGGGTGCCTTCAGATCTCCTGTTCTTGCTTGGACCGATGCATGGATTCCGCTAGGCAGGGCCTAGGGTTTTCCGTCCTCAGTTGGAATGTGAATGGATTGGGTGATAAGATAAAACGTACTATGGTTAGTCAGCTCATTAGACGGCACATGCCTGATGTTGTTCTGCTGCAGGAGATGCATCTAATGGGGAAGCGATGTATAGCGTTGCACAGGGGAGGGTACAAGCTCATTGCACATGCTGGCTTCACTTCTGGCTCGAGGGGAGTGGGCATCCTAGTGAAGAACTCCTTTCCCTTTACGGTCCGATCGACCTGGTCTGATAATCGTGGTCGTTATGTTGGCATATTGGGTCTATGGGAGGGTAGAACTGTTACGTTAGTATCTATCTATGTCCCCCCGGCACTGCAGGTTGACACATTCTGTGACTTAGGCCGGATATTTCTCACACTACCCGTCGGCATTATGGTGCTGGGCGGTGACTTTAATGCGGTCATGGATGGCGAATTGGATAGGCTCCTCTCCCGTGTGCTGTTGCCCTCACGTAGGTGGCTGTCCGACTTTGTTTCTGCGTCAGGGTTGTTGGATGCCTTGGCGTCTCAGACATCCATGTGCCACTGAGTATACACATGCCTCTGCGGCACACCACTCCCTCTCTAGAATTGATCACGTGCTCTTGCCGGCGGCCCAGGCGGCCTTTGTTAGTGAAGTGGCCCACTTGGCGCGGGGGGTTTCTGACCCCTGGCTTCGGCTGTGTTTGGGGCAGGGTGATATTGGTAGAATAGCCCCCATAAGTGCGTGGCGTCTGAAGGACCCTGTGGTGAAAAAGGGACTAACGCGGGTCACGGATAGGTTTTTTTGCGAAAACGAAGGTTCGGTTACATCGAGGTGTTCCCTCTGGGAAGCGTACAAGACTGTAGTAAGAGGGGAGGCCCTCTCCCTTGTATCCGGGCAGAAGAAGAAGAGGAGGGAGGAATTGGATAGAGTGGAGGCGGAGCTTGTGGCCTTGGAAATAGCAGCTTCTTCCGGGAGTGATTCTGGGGCGAGCCATCCCCTCGGGCTACTCCAGGATGAATACAAGTCAATGACGCATGACGGTGCAAAGGCACAACACGCCTCCACACAGAGTAGGATCTATGAGCATGGTGACAAGGCGGGGAAGTTGATTGCCTGGTTGGAAAAGGGTGACTGAGGGTCTCGTCTGGTGCCGGAGCTGAATGTGGGTCTGGCGGCCACATCGGATCCTCAGTCAATAGTTCAGGAATTTGCGCGATACTATGAGGAAGTGAACACCGCTGCAGGAACGTTTACTGAGGCAGACAACGCTGATATGCTTCGGGTCATACCGCTGCCTACCCTGTCGGACGATCATAGGAAGCTGCTAGACTCCGCTCTCACCAACGATGAGGTGGCAATGGCTATTAGGGGGGTCCACTCTGGTAAGGCTTCAGGCCCCAACTGCCTCCCTATCGAGTTGTTTAAGCCACATGCAGACCGACTGGCCCTGTATTTGAAGGAAATGTACATGGAAATCCGGGACCGGGGGGTGCTGCCCTATGACCAAAGAATTGCCGACATCGTAGTCATTTATAAGGAGGGTAAGCCCAGATTGGACTGCTCTTCGTACCGCCCTATTTCCTTGTTGACGCTGAGCCCAAGATCTTAGCCAAACTGCTAGCCGCCCGCTTGGTGAAAGTTATTTCAACCTTGATCCATCCAGATCAGTCCGGTTTTATGCCCCGGCGTAACACCGCACTTAATCTCCACAGGCTACATGGAGTGGTGGCGGGTGCGTCCCACATCCACGAGCCAGCAGTCTTGTTGTCTCTTGACGCTAATATGGCCTTTGACCGGGTGGAGTGGCCCTACCTTTTTGCGGTTTTGATGAAGCTGGGGTTTGGCCCTATCTTTATTAGCTGGGTTCGTCTCTTGTATTCAGCCTCCTTGTCCCGCGTGGTCGTGAACAATCATAAGTCGCGTGACTTTTCTCTCGGACGGGGAAAAAGACAGGGATGCCCCCTCTCGCCTCTTCTTTTTGCCTTGGCCTTGGAGCCGCTTGTGGCCTGGGAGCGATGGGACCGTTCAATCAGAGTGCTACGTTGGACTGCGGAATGGGAGGACAAGATTTCGCTTTACGCTGACGATATTTTGCTATACTTGACCTCCCCACGCAGTTCCCTTATTGTTTTCACGGACTTCCTGGCCATTTTCGGCAGGTACTCGGGATTTGCGATAAATTGGGCGAAGTCAGTCCTTTTTGTTTTGAGCGGAGAGCCCCCTGGAGTGCCTGAGATTCGTCCTGTGAGATTGGAGTTGGTCAGCTTTCGCTATCTTGGGATCCATATTTCTAGTGATCCTAAGGTGCGCTTCCGGTTGAACCTGTTACCCCCCCTAGCTAGACTCCGGGCGGATGTCGCGCGCTGGAGGACGCTCCCACTCCCCCTGCTGGGCCAGGCTGTTCTTTTTAAGATGATGGCTCTTCTGCGTTTTCTCTATGCACTACAGAACTCCTTCAACCCTGTGCCGCAGTCGTACTTTAGTGAGATTGAGTCTCTTCAGCGTAGCCTTCTGTGGGAGGGGAGGCCGCGTATTGCTCTGTCAAAATTAATGCTGCAATAGGTATGACTGTGGCATTGGTTTACCCAACATCCGGAAATACTATTGGGCGTCCCAGTTAGCCCCTATAAACCATGCCATATACGGCTCACCGGAAGATCCCGGGTATGCGATGGACCGTGGTCAAGTGCCGCGGGGGAGAATACACCCGTGTTCTATATGCGAAACGTGGACGGTTCCCATTGGTGGGGCCTCCCTCGATTTCAACAAGAGTATGGCACGAGGCCAACAGAGACCTTAATTGGGCTGGTCGATTGACACTGGCTACTCCCCTGTGGAGTTCTGAGAAGCTGGGGAAGCTCTGGAAAACCAAAGGGTTTGATCGTTGGGATCTGATAGGTATAACACAGGTCCGAGATGTGTGGGGTAAGGATAGGGTGCTGACGTTTGAGGAATTGCAGACTAAGTATCAGCTGAATGAACGGTTTCGGTACCTTCAGATTAGTCATGCTCTGCGCGCTGTTATCCCCAGAGGTGAGACGCCTCCTGTGGCCTCCCCACTGGAGGATCGTTTGCTGGATGGTCTTCTGCCCACTAGGGCGATCTCCTTAATATATAGCAAGTTGGTCAACCATACCGAGGACCCCTTGCTGTTGTTGCGCAGACAGTGGGTTGCAGATGGCTTTGTCCTTGACGATGAGGACTGGCGGGAGGCGGTGGCGTCCCCTAAAGAAGTAGCGGTCCCCATGAGGCTCCGGTTGGTTCAACTTAGGATTTTGCATCGCTCCTACATCACAGGCCCGAGATTGCAGAGGATGGGCCTGGCTGGGTCTGCTGACTGCCGAAGAGAGTGTGGACTGCCTGGAACGTTCATGTACATATTGTGGGAATGTGCGGGGGTTCGTGATTTCTGGTCCAAGATACATAAAAAAATGAGTGAAGTATGGGGAGTGAGGGTCGAGTTGGAGGCCAGGAGATGTCTGTTGAATGTGTGGGAGCCTACAGACCTGCCGAGTCATGGTAAGGTTTGGGTGGCTCTCGGTTGTATGATCGCTAAACGAAATATAGCACAGCTCTGGGGTGCCTCTCGGGCGCCTCGGGTAGGGAAATGGATGGAAGACCTTGACTGGTGTATTTTCCGTGAGAAGTCATTGTATGTGTCCAGGGGGCGACCCCGCAAATGGGTTAAGATCTGGGGAACCTGGAATGCTTATCGTGGTGATATCTGTGAACCGCCGGAACTGGACCCTATCGACACAGACCAGGAGGACGCCGAGGCCCGTTTCCTTCTTCTTAATCTTTTGCTGTACTTGTTGGAAGATTGCATCTATTAATATGTAACAGTGGTCACCCGATACACCCTGGTCAATGTTTGTGTTTTGTATTGTTAATAAAAATAATTTAAAAAAAAAATAATAATCATTCTCAAAGTAAGCCTTTTCTTTTGCATTTTCATTGTGTGTTTTATTTTCTTGAAACTTTGGTTATATTCATATGACTATTCAAATGGACCATCCTGCTTTATTTGTTCTCTTAGAGGGGCACTCACAGTCGCAAAATCATCAATGTACCTAGAGTAGTAGCTGGTCATGCCTAAGAAGAAGAGCAGCATGGTGACATCTGCTGGAGAGCAAGTAGACGACAATACCTGTACCTTTTCAGGGTCAGGAGTCATTCAGAGAAAATATGCCCAAAGAATTTAAGTCTGTTTTTATGAAGCACTGCATTTACTGTGATACCTGCATCAGCAAGCAGACAGCATACCTGTATGAGTGCTTTATCATGTTCTTTCATGTAGCCCCAAACGCCACTATATCATCACTCTCGTTAAATCATGTGTGAAAGGCTGAACTATTCGACAAATGACATCTTGAAAGATCTCTACAGCTGACAAAAGACCAAAACCAAGGCTTTTATATCTGAACAAACCAACATGAGTTGAAAAGGTTGTAATGTACCTACTGTTTTCTTCCAATTGATAGTAGCCTTTGCTCTAATCAAGGTGGGACAAAACGTTGCCACCATTCAGCAGCGTGATCATGTCCGCTACGTGTATACCTAAATGTCTTTCTCTTTTGATTGCTTTGTTGGCCTGTCGCACATTAACACAGATTTGCACTGAACCTCCAATGTACTTTTTTGGCACCACCACAATGGGTGAAACCCATGGTGTCCGACCAGTAGAGCACTCTATGACATCATGCTTTAACAGTGTTTCTAGTTCTTTCTGAATGGAGTCCTGCAAGTGGAAACAATTTGATGGTGTCGCTGTGCAACATGGCAAATATCTTCATTTAAATGAAGCTGCACCTTCATTGTCTTAAGTTTCCCCAAGTCCATGAAACAATGTCAGGAATTGACTCACTATTGCAGATTGGACATTCGAGTTGCAGGTAATAGAGATCAGCCCCATGTCAGCAGCAGTATCAAAACTTACTATGGATGCAATCGACGACGTAACTAGGAGGACCTTAATTTGCGTATTCACTGTTGTTTTCTTGTGCTGCATGGCTACAACAAAGGAACCTTTACTGTGCAAGGGCAAATAAGCTGCCCAGGTGTACACCTTTGTTCTCAATGTTGTGAGACGTAGTATAGGAGATAGTTCTTTGTACTTTTCTGCTGGAATGATGTTTATCGACACACCACTGTCGTTGATAAAAGTTGTAGTGCAACCATTCAACTAGAGTGTGATTTTGAGACAGTGTCGAAATGACTGTTGTTGCTTCGTGTGGCAATTCTTTTTAGATTCATATTCTTCTTTACAAGTGGCCAATCCCACATGCGCAGGGGTGGTCTGTGACTTACATCACCATCGCACTTCATCTTCCTCACTGTCACTCGATGATGCAAAGATGATAACACGCATTTGGAAGAAGAATTTGATACCAATCTACTTCATTTTGTTTCCACTTGCCTTAATCGATGGTGTTGTTTGGCCTTGTGTGAGTGGCTACAGTGCTTCTGGAACTTTCTGGCGTCTGTCTTCTTGTCTCTCTGTGATGCACCTAGTTTCTGATTCACTTTGCAAACTGTTATGAGATGGTTTTCCTTCCCACAGCCTTTGCACATTTGTCAGATGGTGGGACATTCACCTTTATGTGGAAAGGAGAATCCATAGCAGAAACACAAATTATTTTTCTTCTGAGACACCACTCTGTGGGCCTTTGCTTTTTGTTTCTGCTTGATTTTCAAGTTCAATGCTGATTCATTTTGGGTTGTTCCAGCTTTCATATCAGCAGCTTGTCGATCAGCATGTTCCTCCAAGCTGAGCCTTTCTCACAGTATGCAAAGTTGGAATGAATCAGAGAGGCTGAGGAAAATGAAATTTTGCCTGACCAAGATGCCCCCTACGTGTACCCTATGTTACATGTATGTGCATGTCACCCATGCACATTTCTCTTAGTGGCCTGAATCACAAGGCCTCTGCAATCACGTCCTGCATTAAGGTGCCTGTCATCAAGTTTCCCAAACGTTAAGCTAACATGAAGGCCCATGTATTTGCATTGTGCACTTTTAAATAAATATCGTAATGAACCCTTTTTGTGGTTCAGGCTGAGCCACTTTCTGAATCAGGGTTTTCATGACTCCTGACACACTGAAAGCTGCAGTTACGTATCTCTGACCTCGCATACTTCTAGCTCAGCCGAGCAAGGGTTGCCAAGACAGTATATTTTGCTTAACAGTTATCTGCATGCCCGGTGAAAAAGGTAAACAGAACCCGTCCGCGAAAGATAGGGCCTAGCCTCCCTGTCTCTGTTTAAATGAAATTACAGTACTTGCATCTGTAAAAAGCTCACAGCCCCCATGTAATGAACGAAGAAATATATGCTTTTTCTGATTCTTAGTGATGAGCAACCTTTGCTTCAGATAATACATCCCCTGACTTAAGATATCAGTTAGTACCAGACGTGCTGGTCGCCTTGACACTAAAGATCTCTCTACTAGACTTAAAGTCAGCTCTCCTCCCAGTTACACGTCAATTGCACGTCATGATCAAATTGCGTGCACAAGTAGGGCAAAGTTCCAGCCTGCCATGTAACTCCTCCTCTGTGTACCACCCACCTATGACACCTACCTATCACCTTCCTATGACTCATCAAGTGTACACCCTCATGCACGCCCACATGCTCTTATCTCTTTCTTTCTTGCTCTGCCTGGAGCGCTCCTCCCTATGTACAAGGAAAAATGTATATATGTGTTGTTCTCTGAAAATAATGTTAGAAGACCCTTCCTGAACCTCAGTGGTGATGGAACAGATTCTCCCTTAACTCGAGTTATTGGAATAAAGCCCTTTTAACTTGGATACCACGGACTCTCTGCCTCTCATTTGATACATGCTAATTGTTAATGCCTAGAAATTATGCCAGGGTAATATTTTATTTACCACATTAATTTGGTGCCCGAATACAGGGACTATCCCTTTCCCCACGCGCCGGCGACGTAGGTCCAGCCTTTGCCCCCTTCTACAGCCGTGACGGACTTTAAAGTGTACACGCCATCGGGATTTCCCGCTACTCCCTCAGGCCCACGGAGGAGACGGACTGCGACCAGGCGTCCACAAGAGGCGGTGAGGACCGCGAATCGTCCCAACCAGAGCCCACCCGTGAGAGAGCAAGGTCCGAGGTTTCCGAGGCCCACCTGTTCCAAGGCGCAAGCGTAGTATCGAGTTTCCGAGGCCTTCAAGTTCTGCTTCCCGGTGAGTACCACTATGGGGGATGCATCAAGTTCAAGACGGGTTCATTTTATATGAACACGGTCAAGACGGGTTCACGGTAAAACGTGAGCACGGTAAAGACGTGCCTCATTTCCATGAGCACGGTAAAGACGGGTTCGTTCACACGAGCACGGTCAAGACGGGTCCACGGTAAAACGTGGGCACGGTAAAGACGGGTCCACGGTAAAACGTGGGCACGGTAAAGACGGGTTCACGTTATACGTGTTCACGGTAAAGACGTGTCCATTCACATGTTCACGGTAAAGACGGGTTCACGGTAAACGTGAACACGGTAAAGACGGGTCCACGGTAAACGTGGGCACGGTAAAGACGTGTCTCATTTTTGAGACCGGTATGGTTGTACTGTATTCCAGTGCATATAGTTTTTCAAGTACATGTTTAGTTCTCTGTATTGGTTTAGATCATGTTTGTTTTAATGTTATGATGTTTTAGTGTGAATGATTGTTGATTGTTTCAGTCTATTTTTGTGTATTGTATTTCCATTGTGTTGGTTTCAAACATGCCACTGTTTTCAAAATTGCGTCAGATAGGGACCAGAAAAGGTATACTAGAAGAGTCAGTTAACATCCCGCCTAGAGACACACCTGGTCATTATATGTATAATAAGCATGGATTAGACGCCATCTTGTTTTTAGATTTATGGGTAGACTATACAAAGGACCTGGAGGAAAAGTATAGATGGCCTATCTCAGGAACATGGGATTCAGAATGCATTATGAGAGTAGAGGAAGCGCCATGGAAAAGGAAGTCAAGACCCTCTCAGAAAGATGCCATCGAGTTATGGCGCAAAGAGTCACACAGGAGAACAGAGAAAGAATTCAATAAAGCAGAGAGAACTAAACAAGCAGGGGAAAAAGCCAAAGAGTGGAGTTCCTTGTAAATAGCTCCTTGTAAATATGGTTTATGAAGAGCATGTCATTATTATAACTTGTTGAGTTTCTTGTGAATATGGCTTGTGAATAGCGCCATGTGGTTATGGTTTGTGCAGAACATGTTATCATTACGTTAGGCAGGAGAGAGCTGGATCTCTTTCAAGTGCTTGGAGAAAACGTTTTGAAGATGTGCGTACGTGTTATGTGATAACGTGGAGAGATGAGTTCATGACTTTCCCATGTACTGCAGTCATTGGGGAATGATTGTGCTTCAGCTGCCAAAGGGTTAATATCTTGTATTGAGAAGGCAGTATTTGTTTTAACATGCTGTTTAACATGCATGGTTATGTGAGCTGACACTAAAAGTCAGTGAGTGGTTAGATGAATGATGGTTTGGTTTTTCATTGGTTGCTGGGTCTGCCTATGTGCTTTGTCAGCTTGCAGACTGAATGGTAACATTTTGCATGGAGAGTAAAGAAGTGTTCATTCTTGGAACACTTGATTTAATGTGTTTGACTCAGAAGTCGGTAAGTTGTAAATAAACCAGTCGAATTGAGATAAGGGTTTGCACGGAGGGTGCTTTAATGTTTTCACGGTTGAGAAGAAAATATAAAAACAGACCCATCATAGAATGTGCTTTTAATTAGTGTAATGCAACCGTGTGCTAAAATGTGTTCATTATTATTTTTCCCATTGCAAGCTGCCCTTTAGAATAGCGTGTGACAGTTAATACACTCAATTAGAAAAGATGGCTTTTTGAAAAATGATGAATCTGGCCCTTTTAATAGGTAGAATAGAAGAGCTTGCACACTTAATTATGAAAATAATGGTTTTGCAATGCAAAATTATGGTGTTTCACATGTAATTTTCAGAAAGTAAAATGTGGTGTGTTTCCATGCCATGTTGTTCTGTTTCTTTTTAGGTTTCGTAACCTGGCGAGGGGCGAAGCCACTCCCAGATCGAAATCTGTTGTTTCTAATAGTGAGGTTAGGACAGCCTCTGTTTCCAATTGGCTAGCTCCATAAATGGAGGCTAGCCATTGGGAGGCAGAGGCTGTCAATCGCGCTTTCTCACGAAAACGCGATTCGGGGGCGTTTCTGGTGCTTTTTTTAAGCCCCGCCCCTTTGTCCTGGGCCGCACTGTCATTGGCTGCCGGCCCGGGACACCCCCGTGACGTCATTCCCCGGGCCGCGCTGTGATTGGCTGGCCGGCCCGGGACCTGACTTGTTGTTAAATGAAGTCGAAGTATTCCTTGCTGAGACTTGGTTCCTGTGTCCCAGTTGTGCTACAGAACTTCTGTGTTCTTTTTCTCAAAGTGGCGTCTGCAGCTGTCAGTCTGGGAAGGTTCATTGCATCTCACACTAGGTATTTGTCCCTTCTTTGCTTTAGCGTAACACTGCTAATGCTAAGCAGCGAAGGCACCTATTCCAAAAATGTTTTATCACTTTTAGTGTTTGCGCGCCGAACTTCATTCCGTTTCTCTGAACCAATATTACATTTTGTCATGTAAGCATTTATTTGGCGTGCATCTTTTTCAGTCAGTATTATAAATAAGAATAGGTGACGGGTATTGCGTCGTTCCCAAAAACCAACCGCAGAATACGACCGTGTAAGTGCCATGACATGTACATTCTAAGCGCCGCACAATTGCAGGAAGTGACTTAATTCGGTATACATAGGGTTTGTTCTCAGAAACAGATGCGCATATTATTATTATAAACTAGGTGGAGCCGCAGAGGGCCCCGGGTGGGGAGTCGTGACGCAGCGCGGGGCCAGGCCGGGCGCGTCACGTGTGCCGACAGGAGGGTTGGTCAGCAGAGCACTTCTCCAAACTGAAGTCAGAGCGGGCCGGGGAGGCAGGCACTGCAATGGAAACCTGGGACTTGGAGAAGGCTGTCTCCAACGCTGATTTTCCAGTAGGGACAAGACTCGGTAAGTACTTGGCATCGAGAAGTGCTGCGCCGCAGTTTTACGTTGTCCATATTCAAATGGATTCTTGCTTTTTAACTTTCGGCTCTTCTACAAATGGAGCTGTACGAGCTGCCGGTTCCTGCGGATGTTGGACGCTGCGGGACATTTCTGTTCTCCGCTCTTGCTGGCTGTTATCAGAGAGGCACCGTATACACAAACACAGCGGGGGGGGGGGACCAAACATGTCTGCCCTAGAAATATTTCCCTGCGATAAACAACTCTGTGCTCAGTGCTGTTTGCTGGGATCCTAAATAATATTTGCCTGCTACCTACACTGTGACGTGTGGCTCTTTCGCTGCATTTGTGCTAAACCACGATATGTTTGTCACACTCTAAGAGTCACGTAAAGCTTTTCTCGTGCCAGGCAGTGAGCTGGTTCATGCCGCAGAACCGTGGCACTCTAGCAGAAAGTTTGGCGTCATGTCATTTGATGTAAAGCACTTGGAGGCTTGTTGCAGGGTGTGCCCGTCCCCCCTCCCGCTCTCCGTGTGCCCGTCCCCCCTCCCGCTGTCCATGTGCCGTCCCTTTGCAAGGCTGTTTCTGTATAGCCTATTTGGAGGAGGGTACTACATACACATGTATGTATAGATAGTTAATAGGGGTCTGAGTAGGAAGGATGCGACCAAGCGTTTTCAAAATCGGTATTATAACATACGCACATCATATTTTATTAACGCTGGTTAAGGAGCTGGCCCTCCGAACTCCACAACCTGTTTAGCTGCGTTTGACCTGGCATCAGCTACACTCGACTCAGCACACAGACTTACTAGCCCCTCTTTCACCCAAACCTTCGAAGTTTGAAGCCAAATTCCCCAAATAACCTGATTTTAAGGCTTGAGCAATTAGTTTAGTTCACTAATCACTGTACAGCACCTCAAGTTCGAGGTGCTTAAGCGGCTTACATTTCACACTGTCAAAGAAACAAACTTACAGTAAAAGTAACCGTGACGTTTCGCGCAAATAAACGTTTGTGCAAAAGGCGCATGAACCTAAGTACACGTCCACATTAGTGGAGAACGAACATTAACCTACCAGTCTCTCTCTTACTGACAACGAATCGGTGTGTGAGCTTGTTGGATGCTATAAATATGATCTGGGATTCCATACAGTCACTGGTTCTAAATTCAAAACCAGCTACAAGCATGAAGATTACGTCAAACGTACATTACTTATGTATGGGTTGTCAGCGTAATTTGAGTTTCGTACATGGCCATCAGTTAAATTTACACACTCCGCATTCACATTGTAGATTACCGTTTACATTTAGCAAATTCTCGGAGCTAGAGCCTCTCACAGGCTATCCAAAATAAGGCACGTATATACAGAGTTAAACGATCTGCAGTTTACATTCAATCAAGGTGAACCGGGACTACATAAGTGAGTGCATTGCTGTTTTAAGTGAAAACTGCCAGTCGAACAGTCCGGTTTAAGGTCCCCTGCTTTTTGTAGTAAATTCACAGAAACAGTCTGAACAGTCATTAAAAAAACTCCCTTCACGGGGTGTGGCACTATGAAATGCCCCTTTGCCCTTTCGTCTCCTGGGAAGTTATTACCTCACGTTGCTACCTAGAAACATTCGAAAGCTCTAATTTTCAAATCTGTTTTCTAAACCGTGCTTTTCTAAAGCTCCTTTCGTCTAGTGTTGTTTCCCCTTCCTGAAAATTCTTGCAGTCATATGTTTCAAGCATCGTCATGCCCTCATTATAAACCCCTATTATACGTTCAAGAGCACACCAAGGAGAAAGCAGTGTTGTATTGGATCGATAAGAAGCCGGATACACTTCAATAAGTATAATTCCTTTTAAGGTTGTAGTGGCTTTCAGGATGTGCACCCACCAAGCATGGAGTAGTCCAGGGAGTAGGAAGCTCGGGCAACCAAGACTGATTACTGAAGCATCTTCAGTCATTGCCCATCTGAAACGGACTGCTTAACAACATTTCATTGTGGGAACTTTTAAGCATACTTGAGTGATAAAATAAAACGGAACAATAACCATATTTTCAACGTGCTATTTTACATTTTTGTTAAAGCAGTTCCTGTGACTGCATGCATTCCTCTGCTTTGCATTTCCCTGCTTTGCATTTCCCTGGATTAGTACTGTAGTGTAGCCTTGGAAAGCAGTTCGTTCATGCTAGGGAATGTTTTTGTGTGCTGTGCCTCTTCTCTGTGCGAACACTGTAGCCATGAACTTATTTAATATTTGTAGGTATTGCTTTTTTTTCTTCAATGTGCAAATACACTTTGTTCAGTATACAAATGCAATCTTTACTAAACATTGCTCATCCTTCAGGATGACACATTAGCCAAGGACTGCATCTGTTCTCACGTTGGTTTCTGCCCTTTACCAGCAAGCTGCTGTCTGAAGACATTATGTGGTTATCCCCGGGGCCACTGTGATGCTTGACTGCGACGTTTTCTCATCAGTGCCGGGTAGAACGTTAGCCCCCCCACCCCCGTTCCCCCTCTTATATTATCCTAATGTTAATTAAAAGGGTTAATTTTGGTTATAATGTATTCTCATTAGCCAACCACTGTGGTACGTTTTAAATCCTGAAATATACTGCCAATAAGCATGAATGACGTGATTACTACACCTTATAATCCCCATTGTGTTATGTAGCATTTTCTATAGACTGATTTGCACACTTTTGGTTCATTGTCTGTATAACATCTGATGTAAAGTGCTCCGACTCCCTGCACTGGTATGACTAGCGCTATAAAAAAAATATATATATATAAGTATATGCTACTTACTCTTAGGCCAGGAGTTGGTAACTGCACTGTTGTCCTAGGTGTGCATAGCTTCATATTTTTCTCTGTCCCTGCTCAGTGTGCAGTGTGGCGCCAGGGGCGATTAGCTCTCCTTCCACACCCTACAGTGTTCCCCCTGGGCTGTGTATATGTATTTTGCTGTTTAGTGCATGTGTTGGGTGGTTGCACAATAGTGTAGAGATTAAATTATTGGCATTGTAAATGACAATGCCATTTATTTATCTGTTTTCAAAACCAACACATAAATACAAATGTTGTCATTTACAATGCCAATAGCTCAAACTTTTCAAAAGGCGAAACCATTGCATTGTAAATGCTTGTTTTTCCTTTGCAGCTAGTAACAATATGATATAATTATTTTAAAATACTAGCATGTGTCTAAATTACTAAATAAAATATGTCCTTATTAATTACTGATTTTAGGATGCTTTTTATCACGGTTTAAATTTGCTTCAGTTAAGTTAGAGAATGTTGGTTAGCTCTCTGGTCTGGGTACAGATATGTTTTGAATTACGAAGAATGTGTTTTTCGACCTTGAGGTGGCTCTAAGGGAAAGATATTTTGTGAAGGGAGGGCTTTTCCCTCTTGGAGCACTGAGCAGTGCCTGTCTTGTTATTTTTGGCCATACTCCAATTCTTTTCCGCGGACGATTGTTGACAGCCCTGTGGGTGACATCACGATGAATGTTTATATAAGGAGGGGGTCTAGTTGCTCTTCCTTACAGTCAGCACTGAAAGCTTCATTGACTTCAGATAAGGCATGCTTGCAAATGAATAGTTTTTCCCTCAGTAGTGTAAACAGAATAATTGGCAGGAGTTTTGCCCTTGCAATGAGTTTAGCATTTGGCAGTCATTCAATTTTAGATCACAATGGAGCTCGGCTTCTACTTGTTATGCTTGGAGTTGATTCAAGACTCTGAGCGCGAACATCTTTCTAGAGGGAGGGGCTGCTTCTCAAAGGAGTGAGGAGTAGCTAGGCCCCAGCCCTTCTGTCTATGCAAGAAAAATCTAGATTTTATTCAAATACATTTAGAGAACATGTTGTAGGTAGTATGGTCATACTATTCCCAAGATTTAGAGTAGGATTTTTTATAAACTACAGAGCTTTTGGAAAGAGGTTTCCCCAAAATAAAAATCGTGCTTTTGAATTGAAAATTTATTTTTGCTAGATTGATGACAGAGAGCCCTAGCATTTACAGTCAAGCATTGAAAAGACAGCTAGACAGTGTTCACATGCCTGCCAACACTGCGCTACTTCAGTACGTAGACGACATCCTGATTACAGCACGTTCAGAAAAAGAATGCGAAAATGCATCACTGACAGTTTTACACTTTCTGGCAGACAAGGGGCACAAAGTGTCCCCCTTCGAAGTTACAATTCTGTGAAAAGCAAGTGGTGTACCTTGGACACTTGCTTTCCAAGGAGGGTAGACAGCTAACACATGAACGTATACAGCTCATTGCTAACCTTTCACAGCCCAAGACACAGAAGGAGGTACGTGCTTTCATTGGCCTCACTTCATATTGTAGGCAATGGATTCCCCAGTATGCATATCTAGCCAAACCACTCATACAGTTAACTACACAGGAGGCAGCTACTCCGACTGTCCTCCCTTGGACACAAGAACATACCTTGGCATTTGAGGAATTAAAAAGAGCATTATGTCAAGCGCCAGTTTTAGCGACTCCATGTTACAGTAAGCCTTTTATGCTTTTCGTAACTGAACGAGATGGAACAGCGTTATCTGTCCTCACACAAGATCAAGCAGGAAAACACAAGCCGTGTGCTTATTTTTCTAGTACACTAGATCCAGTGGCCCAGGCTCTGCCTGCGTGCCTGAAGTCGGTTGCAGCAACAGCCCTAGCCATAAGACAAAGTGACTCGATAGTGATGGGTCACCCCCTGACAGTACAGGTACCACATGCAGTGGAGGTTCTTTTAAACAGGACACAGACACAACATTTGACTGTAGCGAGACTGACAGGATATGAACTGACATTATTTCAACCACACATAGAGATCAGACGTTGTAACATTCTGAATCCTGCAACACTTTTGCCCTCATGTACAGTAGATGCACCACCACATGACTGTGTGGAAGTTATGAATATAGTGACGAAACCAAGACAAGACCTGACAGACATTGCACTTCCAGACCCAGACTTAACGCTCTATGTAGATGGATCATGCATGAGAACGAGTACAGGAGAATTAGTAGCAGCATATGCTGTGACCACTGCTACTAAAGTCATAGAGACACAGAAAATAGACACACTATCAGCACAAGCAGCAGAGCTCATCGCTCTGACACAAGCCTGCATAAGAGCTAAGCACTTGAAAGTAAACATTTATACTGACTCACAATATGCTTTGGCGTTGTTCATGATTTCGGGGTCTTATGGAGGGAGAGAGGTTTCTTGACCTCCCATGGGACCAAGATCCAGCACGGCCAGCTTATTCAAGCCCTGTTAGAAGCAATACATTTACCTACAGCCATTTCTATCCTGAAGTGCAAAGCTCACACCAAAGTTACAGACACCATTTCCCAGGGTAATGACCTGGCAGACCGAACAGCTAAACTTACTGCCCAGACACCAACAGACACGACAAGGACAGAGGTACCATTATTGACAACATGTATGACAGTCAGGGATCCCACTCAAGATGTACTCGACATACAGACACATGCCACCACAGATGAGATAAAGAAATGGACTGAACAAGGAGGGGTCCAGACTGAACAAGGTTGGATGACTAAGGGAAAAGGCTCATGGTTTCTTCCAGATTCTATGGTACAAGTAATCATAAACACAGCACATAGTCCAGCACACTTGGGAGAGAAAGCAATGTTAGACAGCTTACAGAACATCTGGTGTAACAAGCACCTGCGTGCAGCAGCGAAACAGAAAGTACGAACATGTATGATCTGTTGCCAGTTCAATCCAGGTAAAGGCATTCCGGTGGAACAAGGCGGATTTCATCCTCCTGACCACCCTTTTGAGGTTCTCCAGATGGATTATATCCAAATGGACAGATGTAGAGGTTACAAGTATGTCTTGGTCCGATAACGGTCAGCCATTCTCCTCTGAATTAATGAAACAAGTGTCTCTTCTGTTAGGATATACTTGGAAATTCCATTGTGTAAGACACCCTGAAGCAGCAGGCCTTGTAGAAAGACATAATCAGACAATCAAAACAAAGCTTGCTAAGATATGTGCAGAAAAAGGCGTGGATTGGATGGTAGCCTTGCCGGTAGCCCTCTTTTACATGCGTATGGTAGCCCATTCCAGAACAGGCCTATCTCCGTATGAAGTAGTTTTCGGTAGACCGCCAAATATGTGGGGTACGCCTATGCCTAAAAGAATAACTGACAGTAACATGCTGACAGATTACCTGGCTTCCTTGATGTCTGCACTACTCTCTTGTCGTTCACAGGTTGCTGCCGCCTTCCCTGACAACACCCAGGTCAAGGAGCATGCCATATCACCAGGCGATTTTGTATGTGTCCGGAATTTTGATCGTTCAAGCCCCCTCGAGCCTCGCTGGAAGACCCCGAAATTAGTGCTTCTTACAACAAGGACCGCGCTGAAAGTGGAGGGACGCAAGGGGTGGCTTCACGCGCAACATTGCAAAAAGTACTTTGGACATTCTGGAACCCTGGTAACGAACATTGACACTAAAGACATTAAAGACAATACAGACTTTGCGCCGCCTGCGCCGCCTTTGCTAGAAAAGACTCCACAGCAGGAGTATAGATCTAAGTTGCGATCCAGTAAGTCAGACGTAGTTTAATTGTTTAAGCCCACTAGGTGGTGAATCGGTTAGACTAGATTTCTGACATGTATAAGATCACACACAAGAATAGTAAGAAGTACGAAATGAAAGCAAAATACTGCAAGCTATTACGCAGTAGATGTATAGTTACTTTGATCATTCTTTTTATTCTGTGCATTGTTATAATCTGTGTCAGTTTATTACTACATGTTTTCTTTCCTATTTCCTCACATATACACTCTTCCAGTAACAGCACCATAGAGCATACATTTAGTGAACTGCCACCTCATGAATTGTCATATCGACTTGCATTGCGTGACAATACCTTTATTCGAATGTTACAACATTCTCACCAGACCAGCAATGCGACTGATTGCTGGGTATGTGGCCAACTGCCTCCTTATCAAAAGACTAAGGGAGTTCTGCCCTTCTATCCTCTACCATTCTCACACAATGGTTCATGTGGAGCATGGTTTGCCTTAATGACCTCAATAGATAGAAAGTACATAGCTTATCCAGGTGGCTGGATATATGGAAACCTGAATAAAGTAATGAATGAAGCATGTTTTCCAGACAAAGACGGATATCCCCAAAGGAAGGGAGCCGATCTAGAGAATGAAGAGTACGAGCAGGGAAATGCATCCGTTAATTTTATAATGTTAAACGTTCAGCCCAAGCAAAATACAGGTCCACCGTTTATTTCAGTTCTACCAGCAAAAGGTGATTTATGTGTTAATAAGAAAGGCTCAGTACATATGGGACACAGCGAGTGTAAAGTTGTAGTAGAGTTTAATGATAAAGGACTTTCTTCTTTCAAAACATCACGCCATACCTATTTCATTTGCGGTCAGACAGCCTATGTACATCTGCCCTTAGACTGGGGTGGGACTTGTTATATAGCATTCTTATTGCCACCCGTATTCTTGGCCCCATCCCATTATCATAGAGATTCACGACTAGAACATGTTAGACAAAAGAGGGAGACAGATTCCGCAGGGATTGATCAGACTGAAACAGCTTGGGAGCAATATACAGATTTCAACAAAGGATTCTTTTTCTTCATAGGTCCTGTCCAAAACAGTAAACTGATACGCAGGTTAACAAGAACTCTGGAAGCAGTAGTGAATGTGACTGCATCTGCCCTGGCGAATTTGACCCAGGAGCAGTCTGCCATGAGACTTGTTGTTCTTCAGAATCGCCTTGTTCTAGACGTCATTTTGGCGGATAGGGGCGGAGCTTGTAGAGTGATCCGATCTAGTTGTTGCATTTTCATCCCAAATAATGTGCCATCTGTGTATGCAGCAATAACACGGCTCCATAAAATTGCTCATGATATACATGAAGACCCAGGCACATAGACTTGGTCCAGTTGGCTCTGGGGTGTGATATCTGCTTGGGGATGGAAAGTGTTGTCCTTCCTAGGAATGATCCTACTTATGATATTTGGTTGCTGTCTCTGTCTGCAGTGTGGCCCGGCCATTTGCGGCCTGTGTGCAACTGCATGTGTTCCACATCCAAGTATACAAAGGGTTAAGGACGAACAAATGATGCTGTATGATCAACTATACGGTCTCATGAATATAGATGTATCCTGAAGGGTTAAGTAGGGGACAAGGAGGGAATGAGGAAAATGAAATTTTGCCTGACCAAGATGCCCCCTACGTGTACCCTATGTTACATGTATGTGCATGTCACCCATGCACATTTCTCTTGGTGGCCTGAATCACAAGGCCTCTGCAATCACGTCCTGCATTAAGGTGCCTGTCATCAAGTTTCCCAAACGTTAAGCTAACATGAAGGCCCATGTATTTGCATTGTGCACTTTTAAATAAATATCGTAATGAACCCTTTTTGTGGTTCAGGCTGAGCCACTTTCTGAATCAGGGTTTTCATGACTCCTGACACACTGAAAGCTGCAGTTACGTATCTCTGACCTCGCATACTTCTAGCTCAGCCGAGCAAGGGTTGCCAAGACAGTATATTTTGCTTAACAGTTATCTGCATGCCCGGTGAAAAAGGTAAACAGAACCCGTCCGCGAAAGATAGGGCCTAGCCTCCCTGTCTCTGTTTAAATGAAATTACAGTACTTGCATCTGTAAAAAGCTCACAGCCCCCATGTAATGAACGAAGAAATATATGCTTTTTCTGATTCTTAGTGATGAGCAACCTTTGCTTCAGATAATACATCCCCTGACTTAAGATATCAGTTAGTACCAGACGTGCTGGTCGCCTTGACACTAAAGATCTCTCTACTAGACTTAAAGTCAGCTCTCCTCCCAGTTACACGTCAATTGCACGTCATGATCAAATTGCGTGCACAAGTAGGGCAAAGTTCCAGCCTGCCATGTAACTCCTCCTCTGTGTACCACCCACCTATGACACCTACCTATCACCTTCCTATGACTCATCAAGTGTACACCCTCATGCACGCCCACATGCTCTTATCTCTTTCTTTCTTGCTCTGCCTGGAGCGCTCCTCCCTATGTACAAGGAAAAATGTATATATGTGTTGTTCTCTGAAAATAATGTTAGAAGACCCTTCCTGAACCTCAGTGGTGATGGAACAGATTCTCCCTTAACTCGAGTTATTGGAATAAAGCCCTTTTAACTTGGACACCACGGACTCTCTGCCTCTCATTTGATACATGCTAATTGTTAATGCCTAGAAATTATGCCAGGGTAATATTTTATTTACCACAAGGCAACCATTGATAACTCTAAGATGCATGACTTCTTCATCATTGAATTCACAGAACTTTCAGTGCTTCATTAGTGTATCCAATCTCACAACAAACTCATCCATCATCTTACCAGGTTGCTGTTTTGCTTGGTTGAAAGTGTACCTTTCAGTGTTGACAGTCAGCATTGGATTGAATTTGGATGGGATCCAACATCTTCTTGAATTGACTGAATGATACTTCTTCACCTTATTATATATTTTTTATCACTTCTTTTACTCCGTCACCTGCATGGTTCTTTAAGTATTTGATGATCTTTCTGTCATCTACTTCTTCTCTACCATCTATGAAGTCGTCAAATGTTTTGAACCATGCAATCCATCTAGCACCAATATTCTGCTTTTTGGCGATATCGAAAGGAGGTGATGGTTTCAGGAACGCGGAGGCGGCATATTTGGCACTCTTTTCAACAGCCACTGGACTTCACAGGTTGAAGATCTTTTGAGTGGCACTGAGTGCCACCAGCCACCTTTGTGGTTGCTTCTGCGGGGACCAACACCTTTGTAAGCACAACCGCTGTGCTTACGCTTGGGTTGTTATGGATGCTGCTTGCTACTTTGAGCTCACCGCCCCCTCCCATGTCTTGATTAGAGATCTGGTTGTGCTTTTCACTTTCACTCCAGTGAGTACAGTTGTACTTTCTGTACCTGGTTGTCTCTGCCTTTAGCGTTTTTTTGCACTTGGCTGTTGCTGCCTGTAGTGCTTCTTCATGCCTGGTTGACCCAGTCTTCAGCATTTTTGCTTTATATCAGTGCTGGCTCTGTGTTATGCTGTGTTGTAGTATCTCTTCTTTTGGCCTTACCGGTAGATTATTGGCAGGCTTACTGATTGTGCTTCTCCGTAAGCCTTCACTTTCTTCAAAGGCCTCTCATGGCTAGAGTTGCACATTGACTCCACATAAAACAACTGTAGACTGCTTCTTGAGGTGCATGTGGCACACGCAAGCTGTACGCAGGGCCACGGCAAACTCTCAGGGAGAGCAGTCTTGTATCCTTGGGATCATGCATCCCCTATCTCGTCGCCAGTTGTAGCCTCCTCCCCAGCTCAGGAGTATGTAACAAACCACGCCGCACATGGAGCTCTGGTTTGCACGTCTCTATTCTTCAGCATGCAACCGTTAACTGAACATACTGTGCCACAAACTTTATTAACCACACCCAGACACATCCACCAGATTAAAAAATACCTGTAAGGAGTCTGCCGAGGACCACTAGAGGCCTCATACACACAAACACAAACACAAGACACAACACTATATACCTTGCAAATATTTAAGAGGATTTATTAATTAATGACATTGCCGATAGCATTAATTGTATTCACCTGGGAAAGATGCAAGATGAATAGATCAACCATTTGCAAACTTCAATTTAAAGGTTAAAAACATATTTTTGTTGAAGTCCCTCACACTCTAGAGCTATTTTAGGATAAGCTGAAACATCTAAATCCCTAACTTCCAAAAATACAGCTCTGGAAAGAGACAGCACGGGGGACCCCTTTTGAAACAGCAAAATGAATGCTGGCAAAATATAGAAGGACCTAGGTTTAACAGTGAAAGTCACCGCTGTAACTCCCAGTAGAATGTTCGTAACATTTAAACTATGCCCAGGTGACATTTTCTACCCTCACGTAATTTCTGACATTTCACATTATGCTTGTGACACAAAATATCCTGAAATCATGACATTACGTCATGCCACGTAATTTCAATCCCCAGTGCTTCTGGAACTTTCTGGCGTCTATCTTCTAGTCTCTCTGTGATGCACCTGGTTTCTGGTTCACTTTGCAAGCTGTTATGAGATGGTTTTCCTTCCCACAGCCTTTGCATATTTGTCAGCCTCACCTATCTCGTCGCCAGTGTAGCATCCTCTCCAGCACAGGAATATGTAACAGACCACGCCGCACATGGAGCTCTTGTTTGTGGCCTTTATTCTTCAGCATGCAACCGTTAACTGAACGTACTGTGCCACACATTTTATTAACCACACCCAGACACACCCACCAGGTAAAAAATACTTGTAAGGAGTATGCCGAAGACTACTAGAGGCCTCATGCACACAAACATAAGACACAACACTATATACCTACTAGCATATATTTAAGAGGAATTATTAACTAATGACTTTGCCAATAGTATTAATTGTATTCACCTGGGAAAGATGCACGATGAATAGATCAACCATTTGCAAACGTTAACCTAAAGATTCTAAACAGATTTTTGTTGAAGTCCCTCACACTCCCGAGCTATTTCAGGATAAGCTGAAACATCTACATCCCTGATTTCCAAAAATACAGCTGTGGAAAGAGACAGATCTGTGGAACCCCTTTTGAAACCGCTAAATGAATGCTGGCAAAATATAGATGGACCCAGGGTTAACAGTGAAAGCCACAAATGTAACTCCCAGCAGAATGTTCTTAAACTATACCCAGGTGAAATGTTCTATCCTTAAGTACTTTCCGACGTTTCACATCATGCTTGTGACACAAAGTATCCTGAAATCATGTCATTACGCCATGCCGTACATATTCAATCCCATTCACACAAAAATCCTATCTTGGAGGCACGAGTACTATGGAAATAAATATAAGGGGCCTTATTTATGAAAAGTGACGCATCGCTGCGTGAAAACAGCGATGCGTCACTTTTCATTGCGCTCTCCCTGCGACATGATTGATGCGTCATATTTATAATATGACGCATCATGTCGCAAGCAGTTACAGATACGTCAGTATTTCTGACGTATCTGTAAGCGCAAAAGTCACGCATTGCTGGGGTGTGTCACAAAAGTGACGCAACTCCAGCAATGCGTCCTTTCACATGGGGAAAGCCCCATGTGAAAGGGCTTGCGTCAGTCTTACGCCTGCTGTGAGGCAGGCGCAAGATTTTGACGCAACAGCGTCCTAAAAGTGACGATTTCACTGCGTCACTATTACGAGGCTTTTTGCGTGTGAACGCCCCCTTTGCATACATTATACCTGACGCAGGTATAATGTAGCGCAGGGGTTTACAAAGTGAAGCATCTGCTTAGATGCGTCACTTTGTAAATAGTGCGCATCAGGAGGCAAGTTTCACGCCACCGATGCGTCACAAAAAGTGACGCATCGGAAGCGCAAAACTCACGCAAGTCCTCATAAATGAGGCCTATGGAGAGCTGCTGTTATTTGCTGCTTTTGTTTTTTTGCATTATGCTTTTTGATGCAAAAGTCTTCCTCGTGGCCAAAATGGACAGTTTTATATAGCGCGAACTAGACCCGAACCGAATCAGGTATCAGAGCGCTTTACATAGCACAAGTTACGTTTTACATGAGGACACACACTTTCAGAAGGAAACTCGAGATTTGCTTTTTTCAAAATTGTGCATATTTTTTTCCAGATTTTTTTTACAAATACACAAAAGGAAATAAAGCAAATTTCACACAACACTGCTTAAACACAGATATGGAATCGAGACAAGGGCATTCTACAGGAAGGGTAAGGATTCATGAGCAAGCACAGCCCCACACCTCCCATCACGGGGAGGGGGGAGGTGGGGGGTGGTGCAGAGACGAGCCCCGGGAAGAGCCCCGCTTTTCAAGGTAGCACAGGAGAGGTCGATAGCTTAGCCATCTCTTCAGGTTTTATCGTTCAGGGGTTGATGTCATCCTCTCATTAGGACCTGGATGAGATCAGTTTGACAGGAAGATGAGAACAAGTCAGAACTGTAACTAGGACGTGCAGCAACGCAGCCCAGAGTTCGAGGAATACTAATGGAAAGGGCTTTCGGAATGGCTAGGTGTGACATGTCACCACGAACTTCATGACGTCAAAGACATTTCACAAGAGAATGGGCAGTCTCATTCACTCTCACATGGTTGGAATCTCTTGTATTAACTGCTATTTCCTCTCTCCCTTTGCTATGTCTTTTTATATCTTCGAACCATCTCTCTCGCTCTCTCCCCTTTCCCCCTTTATTTGCTACCTCTCCCTTATATCTAACTGCTTCTTCTCTCTCATTTCATCACGTTTTTCTTACTTCTCTATTCTTTCCGTATTTCTCTTTCTGACCTTTCGATTTTCTATATTATATTATACACACATTATCTACCTCTTCTTCTCTCCGTTTTTTCTATCTCAATTTTCTTTCTGTGTTCCCTTTCACGTCCATGTGTCCCATACCCCATGCCGTAGCAAGAATGCAATGGGCCCTGGTGTAAGCACAGAAAACTGTACCTTTGACTGCTATTGGGGTAGTAAAGTACATCAAATATCAAGGTTTGATGGGCCCCTCAGGGATCTGGGCCCCACTGCCACTGCACCTGCTGCACCAACTATAGCTACGCCTCTGACACCATGCAGCTCTTGTGTGCTCCTATAACCTGTAACTTTGGCAAGGTCAGGGGAGATGGCTTGCAATATAAAACGTAAGTCATACCAATGGTCTAGCAGTGTCTGAAAGTTCACAGAGCTCACTAGAGATTTTGCAAAAATAAATAGAGCCTAACATGTTGGGATGTTGGGGTGTTTTTGTCAAACGCTTCGAGTGCCAGGCTCTCTCTAAATTGAAGTATAGTCAATATTGATTTGGAAGCACATCAACACCATCGCCAACTAAAACAGGAATTATCAGTATGCACAAACCCCTTCACTGAGCACGTCAGCCAACGGTCATCACAAGCACTACCTCTGAAGTGCTGCGCATGTCCGTTGGCTGACGCGGCCCCGCCCACTCCTTTAAACCACTGCACTGCAGCGGAATTCGCGCCGCGGTTAAGCGGTTAAGTCGAGCAAGATGATATGAACACTTATTGCAAGCTAAGAAAGCTTAGAAAACTTAACTTCCACCACTGCTGTAGACTGTTATGACTTCATACATTCTGTCACACATGGCATCACAAATGACATCATGAAGAAAAACAATCACTGCTGTGTATCACCTAACAATATTTGCTGATTCAGACCTAACAAGGAATCAAACTAATGACAATTCATCTTAATCAGTTATTAGCAAACTCCTTGTAGGTGATCATATGTCGATTACTATTGGGCATCTAATGCTTCCAAAGACAATGGCTTTACCTTTTTAATGTATCCTATGTACTTTGTGTAGGAAGGTAGGATCTGACTGCATGGTTACCCCCTCTTTTTGCCTATTCTTTTGATGGTTTTTGAGTAGTCTGACTGGGATCCTCGGGACCCCATTCTATCTGCTTTCTCTTTTAAATTATTTTGCAAGTAGTTTGGTACACTCCAGATTGGATACTGGAGTACCCTTATAAGTCCCTAGTGTATGGTACCCATGTACCCAGGGCATAGGTACCCTAGAGGCCTCCCATGGGCTGACACATGTATTATGGCACCCATGAGAGGCCCTGCAAAATGGAACCACATGTCTGCTACTGCAACCAGTGTAAGCTGGTGCTTGCACCACTTACTTTAGATATAGGTGCACTATATCTATAGGTCACTACACTTACAACTTGTAAGTAACCCCTATAGCAGGCCTTATCAATCCTAAAGGCAGGATGCTGGGTTTTATGTGATAGGGTGCCCCTGCATGAGCAGAGCCCCTCTGCAGCCTTCGGAAACCATTTTCCTGGGTAGTCTGTGACCCAGCCAGGCTTATAGGTAGAGGTGCATTAGAACCTTGCGGTAAATGCTATCTAGAAAACGGCTGCATAGAAACATGTCACATTTCTGCCCTCCTGCTGCTGAGCCAAGCTTGAGTAGAGGAAGGCAGCACAAAAGGCATCCTGTCACAGGGAGGTGTGACCACCTCCCAGACAGGATTTAGAGTATTGGGGCTGGGTGGGTGCACTTGGAGAGTGCCTGAAAGTCTGCACCTGGGGTACATTTAATGTCCCTGTGCATAGTCCAGCTCAAACCAGTTCTGGGAGCCATTTGCTCCAGCTCTGGCGCGTAACTGGACAAAGGACATGGGAGTAACCTTTCCTCTGTCCTACCCCTCCCCTAGGAGGGTCCCCTGAATCTGTCCAACCCTCTCCGGTGGGTACAAAGAGCTTACCTGGCTGTAAGACTTTGGATTTTACGTGGACAAGATTCTACAAGAAGAAACCACTGACCTTCAACCATCTGGACACTCTGGACTTTGTTGGACTTTGACAGGGCTCGACTTCATCCCCCTCTACGTCCAAAGATTTATCTGTGCCCTTGCTCCATACAGGCTCCGTGCAAGACCTGTGGTGTACTAAGAACAACTGAAGAATCTCCCTTGGGGCGAAAGAGTCACTCCCCTGCATTTGCAGGTACCTCAATGCAACTGACTGGTCTGCTGCTCCATTGGTGGGCATTCATCTACTGAGCCCCTGGTCTCTCTGAAGTGTCCCAGACTCTGTCCCCTCTACTTTCAGGTTCCTCCCTTCCAGAATCCAGGCTTGGATTCCACCAGACCCTTTTCACCTTCACTGCAGTAGTACTTTTTCACAGCCCTCAATTGAGAACAATGGCAGATTTTGACCATTCCAGAACTATGTATCCCGCTCCTCCGGGATAGGTAACTCCAGTACTATGGTATCCATGGGTGGGATTGCTCTCCCACCTCTTAAGTTCCAAAGGGTTTGCTCGAAGTCCTCCTTGAAGGGTCCTTAAACTGTAAAATTGCAACTGCGACTTCCCCATTGAATTGTATGGAGCCCACAGTCATGTTAGCACAGTGCACCCCTCTTCCGTGGGGTCCCTATCTACTCACCTTGGGTGGGTTCTTGGGGTCTCAGCGATTCTACATGCTCCAGACCGTGTCTTGACCCGAGTCATGCTTGTTATACCACTATTTTACTATGTGGTTTGGTCTCACCCCGGAGCCCCCTGTGTATTTTGATACTTACAACTGTTCTATTGATCTAGCATTGTGTGCTTTGTGTTCTACCTCATGTAGGGGATAGCAGAGAGTACATATGTTTATATAACTACTGAGTGGTTCTCTTTTCATTTGTTTAATTCAGGAGGTGATATTCTGGTAAAACAAGTTGCTTTACATTCCTTCAAGATTTAACCTGACGGCCGCTCTCCACAGCTACCACTAGGATAGCTTTCTAAAGGTTATCTTTGACCTCATACATCATAAGGGTCATTTGGACTGGTGCAAGGCGCACTGAATATAGCTGTTACCTATAAAGACATTGGTTTTTTTACTTGATCTACCATTGCATCGCATGTATAATTCTCATTGCTCGCCTTTTGTATTTATTTTTTATAGCAACACACTATAAGATTTTTACAGGTGTTAGAATTTTCACTTAGAATTGATTCTTTTTTAAGTTATTGCATGTCTTAAGCATTGTAATACTATTCTATTCGTTGATTTTTAGTTCCACTGGTTTTTCGCGTTTTTTGCATTTTTGCACATTCTAAGATGGCCGCCAGGCACAATCTTGGGCTGAGTCTGTTTTCGATGTTACTTATAGTGTTGGCGAATCAGCCTCGCCTTACATGCTGTTCTGGTTAACAGCACACTGAGCGTTTTTGGAACCTGCCGATAACGAGCGTCCAGATACTTTCTCCTTCACGAGTAAGTACACGCTGCTCACCATTTTTTTCTGAGAGTCTGCGAGCATGTAGACGCTATCACGTTAAATACTGCGGATTTTTCTAAATGATTCACGAAATCTATTAACCTCACCCATACCGCTGATCTCGATTTTTCACACAGATTAAGACGAACAACGGCTTTATTACAACATGAACTAGATTAGGCGGTCGCCATCCGTTATATTGTCACTTTACTTTACTGCTCACCTCGTTTTTCTTTCACTCGCTCCTTGAACTAGGATACTAATAAGCACTACTATATAGCTGCATGTTTTTTTTGTAAGGCTGTTTCTTTCAACTTTTTCATTGATTCACCTCGTTTCAGGCATGCCACTCCGAATTAGACTTATATTGGGCACTCAGTTCACTGATACAGACACAACTATTCCTACATGTGTTTTCCTTGATGAATCCTCATGCATGATTATATTTTTTGATTTATAGAACTCAGTCCCTGATGAAGGCTAACATATAGCCGAAATGCATTGGATGGATAACATCCTGGGGATAAGGCTGGATGCCATAAACTTGTTTTGAATTAAACAGATGAAATAAGAAAATAATGAATTAAAGAAATAAAGGATCTTTGAATACAAATGATTTGGATATTGATTGATTATCTACAATTATTTAATTTGATAGAGAATGAACTCTGCAACCCTTTTGGGACTAAGCAGTGACTAGGGGACGTTACCCAATCAAGGGGCACGCTTTTCCACTTTAATTATAGGACATCATATACCAAGCCAACTTCTCACACTTTGTACTTTTATGGTTTTAATTATCGAATAAAGTGTTTTGACTGACTGATCATATTTATCTTGGTGCATCTTAGACAGGAAGTCATGCTGACCAAGTCATGCTGACCAATCTCTAAATTTCCTTTTAAACTTAGGTGTATCATCACATTTCCACCTGATATCTAATTCAATTCCAGCAAAACTCTCATCACCTTCTTGAGCTCAAACACACAAGTGGGGGTGTTTACCAGGTGATTTGTGTCAGGTTGTTAATATCAGTAGTAGCAGTGCAGGAAATCTTGATGGATTTGGTTGGAGAGCATTTGACACTATAAGCCTTCCAGTCTTGAAAGTGAGCATTCTGGAGATGAGCTATTTAAGGCGTTATCTTTAGAGGATATCCTCTTTTCTTAAAGATCACCATTAAATAATCTCTTTTCTTTTAGGTAAACAAATCACCAATACCATGTAGTGTCTTTTTGGGCCCTGTCCTTTTAATGTTTACATCCTCATTTGGGAATTTAATACTCTATCTTTGAAATAGAAATATTTTGTTTTCGTGGCTATCACAAGCAGAATGTCAACTCAATAGGTCATAGCAAGAGTTAGACGAAGACTAACTTTCTGAGATTGAGCAAAGCCAGAAATGACATAAATGCTTTTTCTAATAACCCTCAATCTTGGTCTGCTGATCGTGTCTGAAGCTTCCGAGCAGATCGTGAGGGGCTTACATTCCGTGATGGATAACAATCTTCAAATTGCCCCAACAACTAAAAAAGTATATCAGGTCCAATCAATCAATCAATCAGGGAATTGTAAGCGCGCTACTCACCCGTGAGGGTCTCAAGGCGCTAAGGGGGGGGGGGGGGGGGGGGGCGTTCCCAGATCTATTTAGCCGAAGTGCCAGGTCTTGAGGGTCTACCTGAAGGTTTCAGGGAGGAGGCGCGTCTGATGTCTGCCAGTAGCTCGTTCCATGTTTTGGCTGCAATGTGAGAGATGGATCTTCCACCTGCTCTGGCTGTGGATGCGCGGGGTTTTGGCCAGTGCGAGGTTAGAAGATTTGAGGTTTATTTTGGGTACTTGGAAGTTGATTCTGTCGTTGAGGTATTTGGGTCTGTTGTTCTGTAGGCATTTGTAAGTGTGAGGATTTTGAAAGTGACTCTTTTCTCCACAGTGAGCCAGTGGAGACTTTGTAGGTGTTGGCTGATGTGTTCGTGTCAGGGGATGCAGAGGACGAGTCTGGCGGCGGTTTTCTGTATTGTCTGGAGTTTGCGGAGTAAGGACTTGTTGATACTGGCGTAGACTGCGTTTCTATAGTCCAGTCTGCTGGTGATGAGTGCGTGGGTGACTGTCTTCCTTGACACAGGGGAGATCCACTTGAAGGTCTTGTGGAGGATGCAGAGGATGTTGAAGCAGCTGGAGGTGATGGCGTTGACCTGTCGGCTCATGGTAAGTGATGAGTCCAGTACGATGCCGAGGTTCTGAGCATGGTCTGAGGGAGTAGGTGGGCTTCCAAGGGCAGTTGGCCACCAGGTGCTGCCCCATGCAGTAGGGGTGGTACCGCGGATGAGGACTTTGTCTTCTCAGCTTTGAGCTTCAGGCAGCTGCTGGTCATCCAGACTGCAACGTCTTGCATTCCTTTCTGGAAGTTTAATTTGGCAGTGGTGGGGTCTTTGGTGTGGGAGAGGATGAGCTGGGTGTAGTCGGCATAGGATACGATGTTGAGGCAGTGTTGCTGGACGATGGCTGTGAGGGGGGGCATGTAGATGTTGAAGAGGGTGGGGCTCAGGGATAAACCCTGTGGGACTCTGCAGGTGATTTTTGTGGGGTCGGATAGTAAGTGTGGGAGTCTGATCCTTTTGCTTCATCCGGTGAGGAATGATCAGATCCAGTACAGGGCTGTTCCCTCTATGCCTGCATCGTGTAGTTTGGCGACTAGTGTGTGGTGGGAGACGATGTCGAAGGCTGCTGATAGGTCAAGTAGGATGAGGGCTGCGGAGTGGCATTGGTCCAGGAGGGTGCGGATGTCATCTGGGGCGGCGAGTAGGGCGGACTCTGTGCTGTGGTTGCTTCTGAATCTAGATTGGGACAGGTCTCTTCAGTGAATCGTATCAGTTTCCTGTTGACTGTTTTCTCTGCAACTTTGGCTGCGGAGGGGAGGAGCAAGATGTGCCAATATTTCTTGAGGTCGGTGGGGTCAGCTGTGGGCTTCTTGAGCAGGGGTCTGACTTCTGCACGCTTCCAGTCGTCTGGGAAGGTGCCCTTTTTTGAAGGTGGTGCTAATAGTGCATTGTAGTTCGGGTGCGATGGCAGCTGCAGCTCTGTGATAGATGTGAGGGGGGCAGGGGTCGGTGGGGGCCCCCGAGTGGATGCTTTTCATGGTGGAGGAAGTGTCTTCGGACGTGATCATTATCCAGTTGGAGATGGAGGGCTGGCTGGTGTTTCTGCGGGGCAAGGGTCCATATGTGGCACCCGGGGGATGGTCAATGAAGTTGTCATAGAGGTTTTTGATCTTGAGGTGGAAATAAGTTCCAAGCTTGTCACAGAGGTCTTGGGATGAGGTGATGTCTGTGGCTTTACTGCATGGGTTGGTGAATTCTTGAATGACACTGAAATGTTCCTTGGAGTTGGTGGAGTTGGCCAGGATTTTGTTGTGGAAAAAAGTTCCTCTTGGTGGCTGTGATCTGGTTGTGGTAGTCCGTCATGGCGTCCTTGTAGGTGGTGTGGTTTTCGGTTGTCTTGGTGTTTCTCCAGTTCTTCTCTTGGCATCTGCAGGTGCGTCTGACTTCTTGGAGAGCGGTTGAGAACCAGGCGGCTTTCCTGGGGTGTTGTCTGTGGGGGTTGCTTAGTGGGGCGAGCTCGTCTGCGCAGTTGGAGGTCCAGGTGTGGAGTTCTCTGTCTGCATCGTTTGCGTTGAGTGCCCAGGTGTGGTTGTATGTGGTAAGGGTGGAGTTAAGTTGCTCGTCAGTAACCTTGCTCCAGTTTGGTCGTGGTCGGCGTGGATCTGGCTTTGGTGTCTTGGGTTTGTTGATGGCGAAGTGTACCCAGTGGTAGTCGGTCCATGGCGGTAGCGTTGTGTGGCTGAATTGGACATTGTTTCGTGCCGCAAAGATGGGGTCGAGGGTGTGTCCTGCTCTGTGGGTTGGTGTGTTGAGGAGTTGTTTAAGTCTGATGCTGGTGAGGTTGTCACGAAGGATAGTGGAGTTGGGGTCGCTGGGATTGTCGAAGTGGAAGTTCAGGTCTCCAATGAGTATGTAGTTTGTTGAGGCGGTGGCGTGGGGTGTGATGAAGTCGGTGATGGTGATGGTGAAAGGTGTTCGGGGGCCGGGGGGTCTGTAGATGAGGGATCCTCGGAGTGTGGCTTTGGGGGAGGTCTTGTTCTTTTAATTAGAAAGGTGGTCTAGTTCCATCTCTCCCCGCTGCTCCGCTGTGCCATCTCTTGCCTTCAGACCCCGACCCCGTTGTGGTCTTCCAATACAGGCGGAATGTAGACTCAGTAATATTAGAATTGTCACCTCACTCAGAATCTATTGTAACAGAACACACAGTAGCCTCACATTTAACCCAACATCACAAACCTTCTGAAATTCAGCAGCAAGACTTGCACCAGGTTTGCACAGGCGGGAACATTATTCTTACCTCTGGGCACTCTGCACTGGTTTCCATTTGAAAAGAGGATTCCTTTCAAGATTCGGGTCTAGTAGGTAAAGATCATTCTACTGAATATTAAACCTAAGAATATTGAGATTCAAGAACTTTGTGGACAAAACTTTGAAGGGCAAAATGTAGCAAGGCAAGTGCATAAAGAGGAAATATATATTTAAAATTTCGAACACCAAATCGATATAGATTCAAGATATATATGTAGTCAAGGTACATATCTATGGAGTGAGGTACAGCAGTGGCAGCGTATCTCTGTTGAGAGTGGTGAGGTGAGCTAATGGGTGGTGGGTAAAAACAATACACCTTTACCTGAGACACATCAGACTGCGACCCCTTCCTCGCTACACATCATCCTCCTGCAGCACGAGTCCTATAGAAATGTCTTATCCAATCCTTGTGCTGCTCTCATGCTGTGAGAGCAGTGCCTTGATTGGAGGGAGCAGTCTCACTCACCGCTCCCAGGGATACTGGAGCCCTGCACTTACTCTAACCCAGATAGCTGGATTAGAGGTTTCAAAGTGCACATGTTTGGCTGGCTGTAGCAAGACGGCCGGCCAAAAAAACATACACAATTTTAAAAGTGCTGAGGCACTCCACCCTACTCCCTTCTGCTGTCACTCAGCAGCGGCCCCATCCCCGTCCAGATGCCAGCGTCAGGATGGAGTTACATTGAAAAATAAAATGGTTATAAACTAACTTTATTACCATTTTATTTATCAATTCTGGAGCATAAAGGGGCATTTTAATGAGTGGGGCAACATTCCTTCGCTCAAACGGAGAAGCTGCCCCTTAGGTACAGAAAATCTGTACATATTTTCGGTACTTTAGATTCAATATTTTGGCCTTGATATTTCTATACTTCAATAGTATAGTTGCGATAATTAGATTAGTATACAAAAGGTGTTGGATGGAATACTTTAATTAATCTTAGTCACTGGTAATTACTCAAGCCAGCATCCCAGAACATTGTTATTTTACAAACCATGCTACCTCAATTTGGACCCAGCCATAAGAAAATCATACTTGATCCTGCTCCAATTGGAACTCTCCAGTCCAAATTGTCAGACCAAGTCCTCCCTGAACACTAACACAAGCAACCCAAGATCAGTTAATTGGTTGCATATAGCTTGATTTAAGTGTAACAGTGTGTGCAGGAACCACGCCTTGGCATACCAATTTGTAGGAAGTAGGATCTGCTTTTATGGTTGCTGCCACATTTTGCTTGGTGTCAGTGTATTTTTGCCCTCGTCTGGCTGGGATCCTACTAATCAGGACCCCAGTATCTGTGCTTCCTACCCTAAATTGACCACTTTAAGTACATTTTGTACCTCTACAATTGGCTACTGGTGTACCCTTATTAGTTCATAGTATACCGAATTCGGGTACCTAGGGGTTAGGTACACCAGGAGTCCCCCATGGTCTGCAGCATGTATTTTGCCACGTATGGGAGTTCACTTAAACTGTGGCTACAGACCTGCCATTGCAGCCTGTGTGAGTTGGTGCTTGCAACTCACACAACAGATATAAGTTTCCTTATATCTAAGGGTCACTGCACTTAGAACCTATAAGTCATATAGGCTCTGTGCGGTCAACCATTTTAATACATATAGTGGACATCAGTCATTACGAGATGTCTAACTATATAGTGGCTGTACCGAACCCGGTCATGTTTGTACCAAACATGTTGGAATCATACCCAAACACCGATTCCGGTGTTGGAAGTATGATCCCTTGCACTGGGGGATCCCTTGGGTACCCCCCCCTGTACTCCATGTAACAGCCCTTCAGGGCTTGCCAGCAAGCTAGTGCTGCAGCCAACCAATGACATCATTTTGCCTTCCTGCAGCTGAACCAAGCTTGAGCAGGGTAAGGTAGAACAATAGGTTTCCTGGCCACCTCCCAGACAGAACTTAGTGTATTGGGCTTTGTGGGGTGGGAGCGCTTGCCAGCACCACCAGACTGCTTTGAAGGGCACATTTAGTGCTCTCCTTGCATACTCCAGTTTGAGCCAGTACAGGAAGCCTTCGGCTCCCACTCAGGTGCAAAACTGGACAAACAACATGGGAGTATCATCCACTCAGTCCAGCCCCTCCTCTGGGAGGGACCCTGGAGTAGTTCCAACCCTTTCCTTAGGGTACACAAGGGCTTACCTGTGGGTGGGTCCTCAAATTCATCGTGGGATGAGACTCAAGCATGAAACTACGTTGCTCTTCATCCATCTGGACACTTGGACTTCATTGGACCTCGACTGGACCCACGACTGCACCAAGGAAGACTCTTGCTGCTCCTGGTCTCACTGTTCTTTAAGTCTTCTTTATCAGCTGTGTCTGCGTTTCTTCCAGGTTCTTCAACAGACATGTGGGCATCGAGGACACCTTGAGAAATCTCCCTTGGAGTGAAGGAGTCACTCCCCCGCATCTGCAGGCACTGTAACAAAGCTGATCATTCTGTTGCTCCTGTTGTCCTATGGGCTTCCGGAGGCTCAGCAACACAGGTGGCAGTTCTGCAACTCCCTCAAGGCCTGACCTGTTCTCTCTGCAATTTTGAGACCAGGATCCCTCATCAGAACCACTAGGACCAAACCCCTGTGCACTGCGTCGACTTGCCATTGCCAAGGAATGTGACTCTACACTCCAGAGTTCTTCGGGCTACATGAAGTTCCAGCCTCCAGCATATCTTTCCTCCAAGATCAGCATCCTCACCACATCCTCTGCACCGTGGACCTTCATCCTCAGTGAGCTGCGCGACGTCCTCTTGCGCCTTCTGTGCCTTCGGCCTGTGGGTCCTCCTGAGGTCTTCTACTGCTTCAGTGGGCTCTCCTGCTTGCTTGGGGCCTGCTCTGACTTTCCTTCCTTTGGTGAGTCCCTTGTGCCTTACTGGTCCCATCGTTGCTCCTTCTTCGTTCACCACGTCTGTTGTGGCTACCAAGGCTTGTTGGTGCTCCTGCTGGACACCGACCACCTAGTCACTCACATCTGACGTGGGACAGCTCATGCACTGCTCCTGGTCTTCCCCGCCATTGCCTGGTCCTCCCAGCTGCAGCGACAATGTCACAGTCGCCTCTTCTGTACCTCCTGACATCAGTGGGCATTGTATCTTTGTGCCTCCTGGTCACTTCTGAGTGGCATAGACTCTGTTCTCTTTGATTGCAGGTTCTTGAGATCCAGAATCCACCCTGGGATTCCACCATAATTCTTCATCGTCTTCTCCAGAGGCATTTTGTCTAAGTCTTCAATTGCCGTCTGTGGAGGTTTATGACGTCTCTTCACCCCTGTGTACCTTGCTTTTTGGTGTAGGTAACATGGTTCTCGGGGAATCCATGGGTGGGGTGGCTCTCCAACCTTCCAGTCTCCAAGGATCATTTTAGGTGTCTTCTGAGAAGGGTCCTTCTTCTGCAAAATTGCAACCAGGACTTCTCCATTGACTTCCCCTGGGCACACGGCTGTGTTTCCACTCTGCACACAGTCTCTGTGGGGTTCCTGGGTACTTTCCTTGGGTGTTCCCTGGCTCCTCTGGAATGTCTGGTCCAAATCCCATTCTCACTTGCAGTTCGCATTCCACTCTTTTTAGTATAAGGTTTGGTCTCCCCCTGGAGACCACTGTATTTTGTGTAGCAAGACGGCCGTCAAAAAAGACATGCGCACTTTGAAAAGTGCTGAGGCAGCCCACCCTCCTCCCTGATACTGTCACTCAGCAGTGGCCCCATCCCCGTCCTAATGCGAGCGTCAGGACAGAGTTAAGTTGAAAAATAAAATGGTAATGAAACAACTTTATTACCATTTTATTTTTTAATTCTGGGGCATGGAGGGGCATTTTAACCAGTGGGGCGATGCTCCTCCTCTCAAACGTAGAAGCCCCCCCCTAATGTACAGGAAATCTGTACATACTTACCCTTCGATACATTAGATTCAATACTTTGGCCTTGATATTTCTATGCTTCAATATTCTAGTTTTGATATTTAGAGCAATATACAAAAAAGTGTTGGATGGAATACTTGAATTAATCTTAGTCACTGGACATTACTCAAGACTGCATCCCAAGACATTGTTATCTTGCACACCTTGCCACCTCAGTTTGGACCCAGCCAGAAGCAAATCATTCTTGATCCTGCTCCAATCGGAACTGTCCAGCCCAAACTATCAGGCCAGGTCCCCCCAGAACAGTAACACAAGCAACCCAAGATCAGTTCATCGGTCAGGTTGATTCCAGTGACACAGTGTGTACATGAACCACGCCTTGGAATACCCATCCCACACTGAGGTATACAAAAGGTTATGGATGGAATGCTTGAACTCATCTCAGTCACTGGAAATTATTTGAGGCTGCATCCCAGTCCACCTTTATTTTGCATATTATGTTGAGTGCTTAAATAGGCAAGAGTGTTTTCAAGGGGATGAGGACATTGGTGAAGAATGGCTAGAGATCCAAGGTGCCGAAGACATGCATATCATTGTGTGCTCCGCTGCATGTGTTAGATGTAGGAAGAAGGTGAGGGGTGATACTGACACAGGATGCAGACAAAATTCAGGGTTAACAGGAGTTAATGATTGATCAGGGTCATCAGGGTTCTGAACTGGGGCAGGAGGGGTGCCAAGTTGTTGAAAGGCAGGTTGGTGGAATAGAAATGCTAATCACAAAGGGGTGCATCAGGGTTCTGTAGTGCACTGACATAATGATGATGCGAAAGGTGGCTGTGGGCATCAGTGGGTTAAAAGTAAATAGATGGGGGGTCAAAGTGAAGGTGCTGAGGTACTTAAGGGGTGTTAGCATGGAGATGCTGAAGACGGGTGAGCATGGAAGGGGTATCACTGTAGTCTATAACAGTGCTGGTGGCCTCCGGGTTCCAAATTAGGAAGAGGGGGCATCGCTTTGGTGATGGTGCTGGCATGCATTTGGGTGGTTTAAGCACTGGTGTTGGATTAGGATGTTGAATGTGGAAGGGTGGCCTCAGAGGGATAAAAGGGGATGGGGAGCATAATGCTTCTGAAGAGGGCTGAGAGCATCACAATGCTGCATAGGTGCTGGAAGTAGGACTGTGGAGGTGTAGCAGCACTCCCAAAGTACCCACATTGAACTATAGAAGATGACTGAGTCATAAAAATGCTTTAAAATTTTGTTGTTATCTTGTCACTGAGGTCAAAAGTCAGGCTCTGCCTTCTAATAAATTGCTATTTATTCTTTTATCTTAGAGATTGGTGTTTACTTCCCTTTCTCTGGCTGCAGAGGCTTTTGTAAAGTGAACTATGTGACAATCATGCTGGGGTACAGCAGTGTGAAAGCAAAGGCTGTAGGATGTCAATATTTTCTAACACAACAACAACACTTACCTCTAAATGCACTGTACTCCTTAGACTGTATTGTAAAATATATCAGCAGTTAGAAAAACATAAAAACAGCACTTTCTTTTGTAATTCTGAAATGTGATGGAAACAAATATTTGACTATGACCAAAACAAATCAAGGGACTTTACTTGGTGTTTCTCTAATTTTTATATATTCACTGAAACCCGATTTCCACGCGTCATCATGTGTGTGCTGTATAATTATATCAGAAAAACCTGCATCTCTGTGCACGTTTAGTGGTCATGTCAATGGAAAATAAGCTTTCTGTAAATGACGGTACTCTACCACACCATGATTTAGAAATACATTTGTGTCAATGTGCATGGCTACATACTACACCCTTACAACTCTCCTGCTGAATTGGTGTGGCTTATTTGTTACACCTGTTCTTTCCTGTGACTTTCGTATTTTTCACAATACCTAGAACTACAGTGATATAACATTGATGGCAGAACCGCCACTATGAAAATTGTTCTAGCACCACTGCAGTGCTGAGATGCACCTTGTGTACTACACATGTGTGGAATACATGTAACCCACATTGTAAAGGCATCTCAGGTGTAATGGTATACATGTGCAAGGACGAAAGCCCACAGTTGTTTGCAGTAACTGTCCAATGCTGCAGTTTTTCCTGAAAATGATGCTGTTTTTATATGTCTGTAGCCAATGGCGGCTGCTCCCGGGGAGCAGCAGTGGGGTAGGGAGGGGGTAAGAGGGGTGGAGGGGGGTTAAAAATAAACTCACTTACCTGCCAGCAGGGAGGCTGGCCTGCCGTTGCCTATCCTGCGTCCTCTCTGTCCTCTTCCTGGTTTCTCCTGTGAAACGAAGAAGCATGAGCACCCGGGCTCCCAGGCTCCCCATAGTCAATCACAACCTTGCAATCCAGCGTTGTGATTGGTCTGAGTGCTGTGGTTTGGTGCTCAGACAGGGAATGGGAGCCTGGGCTTGTACTCCACCCAGGCTGTAATGCACCTGGGTGGAGAACATTCTAAATGCGCATAAATGTTTGGCCTGCCCGATATGGCGGCCAAACAGTCATGCGCACTTAGGGAGTGCAAACCACTCCTCCCCTGCTCTGTCAGCAGAGCAGGTCTGCCCCGCCAAGACGCCACAGCAGGAACAAATAAAATGATAATAATGTCCAGTTATTATCATTTTATTTTTCCTTTTTTACACTGCGAAAAGAAGTGGGGTGATGCTCCTCCACCTTAGCGGAGGAGCCGCCACTGACTGGGGCCCCATTTAAAAGACTACTCAAGCACCTACTCCAGATGTTCACTGATACAAGGAGCAAGGGGGCTTCAGTGTCCCACAATATTGTTCATTATTTTTCTATCTAGTCCCCATTCCTGGCAAATATAAATAGTAAAATGTTAGTAGCATTGCTACAGCGAAAATTGCTTTTCAGGCTTTTTTACTGTAAAGAAATGTTTAACATGAAACTTTTACATTTCCTACTTTTAAATACCATGCACTCTGCCTTATTGACAATAAGGCCTGCTTAGGTGTGACCTTTCAATATTTACAAGGAAGGTTTAAGCCTGTCAAAAGGACATGTCGAATTTGTAGTTAAAACGTACACAGCCTGGCTACTGATGGCCGGCCTACAGTTATGCTAACAATTTAATTGTGGTGGATGGCACAATGGTGATGCAGTCCACTCGTGACATTTAACTTATAGACCCTAGGAATACAATGGTACTATATACTATGGACTTATAGGTAAGTAAAATATACCAATCAGAGCAATCAGGGTGTTGCCAATTTTATCATGTTGAAAGGAGGATCACAAACATGTTACCACTGGTTAGGAAGAATAACATGCATAGATGTATATAGCAAGCAAAAATAGTATTTATCAAAACTGTAAAAAAAACTCTGAGGTGAGCCTGCAGAAAGGGCAAATTTCCAACAACACTTGATGGGGTGCATACGCCTGATTGAAATTAAGTTGTGGCTTAAAGCCAAAGCCTGTGCCAAAAAAAACTGCAAGAAACGCTAAAGCTTCTGTTGACAACAGATTATCTTCCAGTTCATTTCTACACGTGTGCCCATGTTAAATAGTTGTAATGCATTACTATTGACAAATTATATATAGTGAGAACGTTTATAAGGAGTGGATGTTTTTATTTCCAAGACTTGGCTGAAGATTTTGTGGCAGATTGTAGAATAATGTAGGGGCGTCTCACTTGGAGGTGACTCATCTCACATAAGTGACATAAGCAATACTCTAAGGCTGTAGAAAAAGAAAATATGTCATGGCTATCTACTCAAGCATGTCTCAATATGTTTGCATCACATTGCATTTCTTGCAAAAAACATTCTTTGTTCAGGTGTATAAAATCGCCAGGTCATATAATTTGCTATAAACAGACACCTGAAGAAAAACAATTAAATGTTTTTACAATAGTTGGGTAGAGGAGTTGGCCTAACAGCTAGGGCGGTCGACCTCGAATCTGGGGAACTGGGTTCGAGTCTCGGCAATGACGCTGAACATCCTGTGATTCTGGGCAAATCACTTAATCTCCCTGTGCCTAACAAAAATGAATGTTTCCTCGTGTAATGCAACTGGTGCTATGTAAAGCGCTCTGATACCCGATTCGGGTCAGGTTTGCACTATACAAAACTCTTTAAAAAAATAGCTAAAAAAGGTTACTTTAAAAAACAATAAAAAAAGGTTCGGAGCATGTGCCTTAAAAAATACAAAAGCCATACATAATCGCAGCTAATTAGTAAAAGGGCTTGTTACAAATGGGAAAGGGTCATACCCAACAAGGCTTGGCAGACCACAGCAGCTAAAGCCAGTGCCCAAGCGCTGCCCACAAGCAAAAGGTTTGCCTTGCCCAAGAACTGGCCCTGGGGCCGCAGCACGTGGTGGAAGGATGTGCACAGCTGGGATTAGCTGCCCATGGTGGCATGGCTGCAGGGCTTTGCTGTAGGCCTACAGCCAACATCAGCTGCGCCCGACACAGAAGCCTGTTCGCTACTGGTGTTGGCCTCCCAAGCTAGTTAGGTGAAGCCAATCTTTCTGTGGGAGTTGGCGGCCTGTAGTTGAGTGGGTGCAGGCCCCGGCCAAAGGCCAGGCCCTTTGACCAACACCCACTCTGCACTGATGAAGACCAGGAGCAGTGGGGTTCACCACCCATGGTGGGTTGAGTTCAGGCCCTGTAGCAAACCCCTGATGGGCACAGCTAAAAGCTGTGCCCTGAGGTAGTTGTTCGTAAATAGGGGTAGCATGCAGTTGTATTTGGTATGATCAAAAAGCCTCAGAAAGTCATCGAAAAAAGCACAGTTAATGTGAAGTTATAGTTACAAAACAAAACCTAACAATCACTAACATTTGCCTCCTCGGTTTACCTAGGGCCAACCACCGACTCTCTCCCCACTAGTTTATAAAATTTCTAGAGCAGGTTTTCACAGGAAACGGTTCTTTGGATAGTTCCTCCAGTCACAAGGACCAGTACATGCAAACCTACAAGATTCTTACTTTAGCATACTGGAAAAACACAAACAATCAGAGGTATGTCAGACGTTGGCACTTTCAGGAGGACTACATCAAAAAATTACTTGAAACTCCAACTTTTTTCTTTTGAGTTACGTATGTACCACAGTCACAAAATTAACATAATCTGAAAACCTACTTTGATTAAAAAAAATACAGATCAGGACAGATTCACTTACCCAAATTTTGTCGGAACACCTACTGCCTAACATAATCTCATATGGACTATGTGAAAAATATTCCAGCCATTTCCATAGAAGACGAAATATATCAGAACAATTACAGGTTCATCAGACCAAATGCAACAGAGACTGGATGCTCTTAACTATTGAAAAAGCTCAGTGCCTCAGGCAAACTACCTTGAAGGTAGTGTTCCTTAGAATAAGAAATACAATTTAATAAAAACACCATCAAAGACAGTAAGGTCCTTCTGGAAAAAGTGGACGAATAGATTCAGGAGTTCAAAGAATTCCCTAAAAATGAGAAATATATAAAATTGGGAAATTATAAAAAATAAAAGCAGGTTATCCATACCGTAACAGTGAATATTACAGTAGATCAAACAGCTCAACTACCCTATTAGATTACGAAGGAAGATCCAAGAAAAAATCAATAATCTTTAAAAAATTGTATCCTCTGATTCACAAGGAAGAAACACAGAGAAAGGCCCATCTGTTCTGAGTTTAGACCACATACTCAACAGCAAGGAGTTCCTTCTGTGTTGAAATGGACCAAAGGAGAAAGAGGTTGGTCTAAATAAAACTACAATGCAGGGGAACTTTTAGCATGTAGACAGGTGTGCAAGATGTGAATTCCCCTCCAGTAATTAACTTTTCATCACAAACATTTCTAAGTGAACAAATGCACCGTTTGTCCACAGACCTTTCTCTCATCTCTCCAATATCATCTAATTTCAAAATGTAAATGGAAGCTGTAATTTGTTTCGGAAAACTATGACCAATTGTTTAGTTTTCATAAAAAGGAGTGAAATAGGGGCCAGAATATAACAGGAATGAAGAAAAGGTAATTATTAATCTGTCTAATGCTATGCCACAGCAGCTGCTGACCTTCAAAAAATAATCCTCTCAGTGCTTAACAATTTAGAATCAAGAAGCAAACATCTAAAACCAAATATCACCGAGGAGTAGTCAATTGCATTGACCCACTGAGGGACACAAGCAATTAACTAGGGCGAAAGCATAGCCATTCTCAACAAAGAAGATTACATTAAGGAAGGCCTTCCTCAACTGTTTAACCAATAACTTGAAAAGAAACTAGGCCAGAGCCACATCTCTGCCCCTGAAACTAAATTCAAGCCAAATACTGGCCATAGGATGGGTCTTTCCTTGTGGAAAACAAACGTAATGCCTTATTCAGTGTTGGGGGAGCAGGACATTGCCCAAAAGCAGCAGATGTCTCATTCCCTTGCTGCGAGTGCCATTGCCATTGATGCGGTCTTAATAATATACAAATGATCAATCATGTCTTTTAATCAAGAAAAGTAATCGCATTAATCGTGTCCAGTGGGCAGCTTGAGCCTAATTGTTATTTCTGTGAAGTATCTGGCTGACTTTCATCTTCTGTAAAGCAAAGAAGTCTGGTCAGTAAAGTACCTCCACTCCTCTAAGGAATCTATTCAGCAAACCCACAGCAGGAGACTCCAGGAGGACTCCTATTGCAGGGCCCATTCAGTAGCAGGTGGATCTCTTTTGCAAGGCAGGCAGTTTACTTTTGAATTTAGTTGTCTAGATTAGAAAGGACATCATCACAGTCCGTCTCTGCAGAGAATATACATGGTCATCTCTAAAGTTTTTGGTGAAAATTATTTTTATTATTTATTTTTCATAAAGACCCCGTTGCCCAGGTCATACATAACAGCAAAGCTGATCTACACAGTTGCAATATAACCAACAAAACAGAAAGGAAACAATATTGTAGTCGCTCAGTGTGCTTGCTCTTCATTCATCTCCTGTTCCAGCTAGCCACAAGAATTGGCACTTCACCCACCACCCTCCCAGTCTCAACCCCTTCATCTCCACCAGCAAGTTCTTCACAATTTGCATCATTAGTCCACAACCACTCTCCAGATTTTTATACAAAACTTGGCCAAAAAACTCAAACTATCCAATATGAAATGGGTCCTAAGAAGTTCTAGCACTCTACTGTTGAAACCACAAAAATTCAAAAAGAAGAGAATTTATAACTGCGCCTTCTCCGGGCTTGCACTGAGAATATGTGTTATGCTCTTTCTCTTGAAATCAGATCTAACCCTTCGACTTCCTCATTCAAAAAAGAAGTCAAACAGCTGTACCTGAAAAACTACCTGCAACAATAGACCTGTAGACTCTCAAACTGACTTAAATTTCTCGTTTACAGCCCTGGTCTCTCATTCTACTATTCAATGTTTTTACTTTATATCTACTATGCTGCTGGCTGTTCTTTTTCTCATTTTGTTTGTTTGTTTAACTTCTCATATCTATAGTATTTACACCTTTACCTGCTTATCTTGTCTGCTTCTCTATACAGCGCTCTGATACCCTGATGGGTCATGTTCGTGTTATATAAAAAAGTCAAATAGAAAAAATGAATAAATAGAAGCCCACTTAGATGCACCACACCTCTGCATCCACAACCTCACTGTGAAAGACAAGAAAAAGACACCACCACCTAGGTCTTCATTCTGACTGTCTTCAATCTGGTGCAGGCTAGGTCGCTGATAATTTTTACCAGAGATTTAACCTCATGGAAATTCCCCCAGCTATAACCTGGAGAGGTTTTGAAGGTGTTTATGTTTTATTACAAATTTGCAAATCAGTAAAAGGGGAAAACATGCATATATAATGTGCAGTAAAATTGCCTCCACATATTACATCCCATTCTGCAATGAAAAACTCAGAATGTTGAGGTATAGTTGTTCCAAGGAAAACCTGTTCCATGCGGAAACTGTTCTATCCTTTTGTACTAAAAACTAATCTTAATCGCAGTTCATCAATACTAACTGTAAAACATTCGTTGGTGTGTTTTATATGACCTTGATGCGTTCATGTGGACTTTACTGGATCGTACAGAAAGAACATCTTACTATGCTTGCATTGGAAACACACCTCAAGACTCAACTCTCCCTCAACAACCTAACCTGCTGCCGTTAAAAACCCATCTGTAAGCTGACCTGTTCCTTCAGATACCACCAAACTCACCTAAAGAAATTGGTGAAGACTCTCCTGTTATTGCAATATTGAAAAAGAGTCGGGGGACTGTTAGCCAAACGCCTGTTTGCACCAATGTAGTAGAGGGATACAAAACACCACATAGCAAGAACAGTTTTCTTGTAATGGCACCCAATCGGTTTATGCTTTCAGGCTTGGTTTTGTTCCATTTTTAATATTTCTTACGATTTTTTAGTGTATGGTGTATAATATATTGTGTTATTGCGTTATTGTGTTTAAAACCCCACCTTTTCTGTCTTGTAAATATCAGGATTTACGTTGACATTTTGCATTATTTTCTATTATGGAAACATGTTTAAAGATGGCGCCCATGTTGGCGTCTGTGGGGTTAGTCCCTTGTTGATGTTTACCTCTATCTGCCTGGCATGTATTTAAATCGGAACTCTTTGGTTTTGGTAACAACACCGACGATTTGTTTAACAAAGTAATTAATTGGAGAGGTAGTCTGTGACATTAGTGGCGGCGTCATTCATGGGGCATGGAGAGGCCATAAACAAGATAAACCTACTATTATTAGGCTTAAGTAGCACCTAGGCAGGGGCGCTAGAGGGCGCACAAGCTGCATGGCCGCACCTTCGTGAGGCTCCAGCAGCCTGGCATGACGATCCGGCATTGATCCTACTTCCACTGCGCCCATCCGCCCGAAAATCCCCACGGAGGGGCAGCAAGTGCCGCTGCACACTCAGTGCAATTCTGAAGGCGCTACCCCCGTGGGCTCCGCAGTTACAGCAGACGGAGCCCCCCGGCTGATGTGAGACCTGCAGTGCCGGTCCCTATACTCGGCTCCTGGGACTACCTGAGCCCGGGGCTCGCCACGAGGACTGCAGGCCGAGAGAGCTGGACGGGAGGCGCGGCCGGCGCTGGTGGCGGGAGCGGCGGTGGCGCCCCATCGTACACGCAGCTGAGGGATACCACGAGGCAAGTGCGGCATGGCGCGGGGGGCTTGAGGCGATGCGGCGCTACCGCTGATTCTCCCTGTGGCCCGAGCCCCTGCTGTTGTGGTGAGTGGACTCTCCCAGCGCCATATTGGACTGTTGGAATTTGCCTGCTGTGAGCCCTGTGTTGCTAACGGCTCGATCCTGGCCCTACTGGGCACGAACTGCGGACTATCACTTGGCTGACATCCCGGATAGACTGCAAGCACCGCCGGCCTGGTGCAATTGGCTGCGATCCCGAGGCGCTACATTTTGGCTGGTGCTCCTGTGCCCTGCTCCGGGTTACTGCCACACGCCCGCCTGGCGCTTCATCTCCTGGGGAGTCGCCTTGGAGGCTCCTGTCGCGCTTCAGCCTAGCGCCACGTTTGGGGCAGAGACGCCACTGTGTACAGCCGCCATTGAGGTACGGCGTTCCCCCTAGGCTAACTCCACCCCGGCTGACGCGGGGATAGCGCCGTGTCGCGGTGATTCCTTCCTTCCCATTGCCGCCATGGGGAAGCCGGACAGTCGCCAGCCCAGGCTGCAATTTGAACCCACGTCGCAGAAGACGGCGACGAGACACACGGGGGACGCTACGCAGCCCCGGAGCCCGGCCACAGAGGCCGCGACGTCGACTCCTCCACCCCCGGATATGGCCACCATGATGCAAGAAATGCGCCAGGGCTTTGCAACGGTGGTTGACAAGGTGGATAGACTTTCCTCTAGAATGGACAGTATAGTCCAGAAGATGGATGTGCATGAAGAGCGTATTGTTGAGGTGGAGCGCCGGATATCTGAAAATGATGACGCCACGGCGGCACATGACTCCCGCCTTGCTCGGATGGACAATGTGTTGAGGGTGATCGCCGCCAAAAATGAGGAGTTAGAAGCGAGGAGCCGGAGGAACAACATTCGCGTCACGGGTATTCCGGAATCGACCAACACGGGGAAGATGGAGTTGTACATTGAGAGGCTGCTTACTGCGGCGGTGGGGGCAGAGGCCCTTTCGGATCAATTTATTGTGGAGCGCGCTCATCGCTCCCTGGGACCTCAGCCCAAACCTGGAGCCCCGCCGCGACCTATAATTGCACGCTTGCTAAACTATCGTGATCGCGATGCGGCGCTACGTGCAGCCCGGGCGAACCACAACCTCACGTATGATGGTGTGTCCTTCTCCATCTACCCTGACTTTACCCCGATGGTCCAAGAACAAAGACGGAAGTTTCTAGTGGTCAAAAGGAAACTCCGAGACCTGAACATTGACTATGCCCTTTTATATCCGGCCAAACTACGAGTCACACATCAGGGCACGCAACACTTTTTTCTCAACCCTCAACAGGTTGATGACTACATTAAAAACTTTGCCTAAACGGAATAGACGACCTGCGGACGCTGAGGACCAGCATGCATCGGATCCCAAATAATCGACGGATGGCTTTGTATTCTTATTGATTCCGCACCTCCTTGGAATGTCCTCACGCCTCACTACACTGGGGGTACTATCCTTCTCGGCGGTGGCAACGGCTGCCCTTGGGGTGCCATGGACGGGTGTTGGACTGCAGGTGGTAATGTATGCCAGGCCCCCACCCCCCTTACTCCCTCTCTACTCCGGGAGACGACACTGAGGGTGGCCTTGTACGGAGTGGGAGGATTGGGGGTGGTAGAATGTGCGTGGTGTGCACTGTCTAAAGCTGGGACATGACGCGTGTGGTAGAAGTGCTCCTTCAGGGCTTGGCCTCTTGACCCCTCTAGGTGTCACCGGGCGGGTACGATTTCGTGATGGCCTATTCATCGCTGGTGATGTCAGTGCGGCTCGGCGCACAATGATCCTGACTACATGCACATATGACCATACATGGGTGACACACGCTTAAATGTCATTACTTGGAATGTGAGGGGGCTGGGGGATCATAGGAAACAGAGGCAAGTACTGAGCTACCTTGATCGCCACAAAATTCATATTGCTTTCCTACAGGAAACATATATTGCGCCCCATAGACCTGGCACCTTTGGACGTAGATGGGCTTCACACTCAATCTTTGCTAATTACTCCTCATATGCGCGAGGCACGGCAATTCTGATTAGGAGAACTACGCCTTTTCAGCCTGCCGGCTCCAGGGCTGACCCTCAGGGGAGATATTGCTTGCTATGGGGAAGGCTGGGACGCCTGACGGTGACGCTTGCGTGTTGCTATGGGCCTAACACTGATGACCCACAGTACTTCACTGACTTATGGGCTGCGATAGTGGAGACAGGACCGCAACACCTCATATGGGGAGGGGATTTCAATACTACCTTGCACCCCCCTCTGGATAGGTCACACCCCGCCCCCCACCATTACACGAACGGGCATGAGGTCCTTAGAGCAACTGTTGACAGCAATAACCTTATAGATGCCTGGCGTTCCCACTGCGGGCCAAAGGAGGAGGGTACACACTTCACGACGCAGGCTAAGTCATGGGCACGGCTCGATTATTTCCTCCTTACCTCGCAACTTTATGCGACACTGGTTCACGCGTCGCACCTCCCCAGAACATACTCAGACCACTCCCCTGTCGTTATTGCGTTACGAGGCTCTGAACTGGGCCCCCCGGTTACAGCGTGGCGTATGCAACCCTCTATGCTATTGGAGTCGGAGTTCCAGGAGGAACTTCGGGTGGAATGTTTGGACTTCTTCAAACGTAATAAGGATTCTGTCCAGGACGTCGAGACTATTTGGGACGCCTTTAAGGCCACGCTCCGGGGTCTCTGCATCTCAAAGGGCTCGGGGGTACTCAAGAGCATACTGAATAGGTTGCGCACGCTGGAGTCGGACCTACGGAGTGCTGAGGAAAGCCTCAGGGCGAACCCGGATAATTCGACCCTCGCTCTCATAAGGGAGAGGCTGTCGGAGTATTCCGAGGAGGCAGCTCGGGAAGTTAAGTTTAGGAACAAGTATTGGGTGGCTAGAAGATATGGGGAAGGCTCTAGCAGCAACGGTCAGACTCATGCGCTCGCCAACAGTCATACTGGAACTTGAGACTGCTGAAGGGCTGGTACTCAGGGACACCACGCAAATCCTAAATGAGTTTGTGCGACACTATGGTACGTTGTACTCCTCTACCAGGACCAATGAACTTACTCTGGACGACTATCTAGCAGATGTGTCCTTGGGGTGGCTAAGCGAAGCGCAGAGAGCCTTTTTAAGCGCCCCGTTTGAACTGGATGAGGTCAGAGAGGCTATCATGCATATGAAATCGGGTAAGGCCACCGGGTTGGATGGCATCCCTCTTGAATTTTATAAGACATTTATTGACTTCATGGCACCAGTGCTGAGGGAAGTATATGAGGACGCGCTGGAGGTGGGCCACCTCCCTGCCTCCATGAGAACTGCCCTTATCACGTCCCTGCTCAAGCCCGGTAAACCCCCTAACAGCTGCGACTCCTATAGACCTTTATCCTTGTTAAGCTGCGACGTGAAAATCCTTGCCAAATTAATTGCAAAGCGCATCAGCCTTCTGTTGCCCGATCTGATACTGCCTGATCAGGCCGGATTTGTCCCTGGAAGGGCAACGTCGCACAACCTCCGTACCTTTTTTTCGGTCTACGACTCAGTCCACGGGGACCTCCCGATGGCAGCCATTTTCTTAGACGCCACCAAAGCGTTTGACTCGCTTGAGTGGGACTATGTGTTCAGGGTGCTCGAGCGCATGGGCTTTCCGCCTATATTTCTCTCCTGGATTCGATTATTGTACACGCATCCAACGGCCAGGGTCCTCATTAATGGGAAACTGTCTCCGGAGTTCCCGATTTCTCGAGGGACTAGGCAGGGCTGCCCCCTTTCCCGCTCCTGTTCGCTATCGCCACGGAACCCCTGGCTGCCAAATTACGTCAGCATCATCGCGATAGTGCATTGCGCTGTTTTCAGAGACATATTCTTGTCTCTATGTATGCCGATGATATCACTCTTTACGTTCGGCACCCAGGCGACAACCTACATCCAATACTCAGGGAGTTTATACGATTTGGCGCCCTTTCGGGAGTCCAAATTAACTGGAACAAGTCATGTATCTTCCCCCTTACTGCCTCGACACGTCAATTCCCGCTGGAATTCCCTCTTGCTTGGTGTGAGGGTGATTTTAAGTACCTGGGCATTCACGTGGAGAGAGATAGAGAGGCGTTGATGCGTGCCAACTATGGCACTGTGATGGATAAGATAGGCGACAACATCTCCAGGTGGATCACACTCCCTCTCTCCATGGCCGGAAGAGCTTCACTAGTTAAAATGGTAATCCTCCCTCCGCTGTTATACCTATTCCTGAACATACCGTTTCATCCCGGACCCTATTTTTTTCGGCTGCTACGTTCGGAGTTGCTCCGGCTGGTGTGGGGTGGAAAGGCGCCCAGGCTCAAGTGGGAAATTCTGGTTCGACCGTACTCACTGGGCGGCTTCGGTATTCCGGATTTCGAACTTTATTACCGGACTGCTCAGGCCCACTATGCATACTTCTGGGTGCGTCAGCAGCGATACATGCCTCAACTAGCGGCTGAGCACTGGTTGGCCCATCCGACCCCATTGAAGGTGCGTTTTTTTCCCGGATTGAGGGCAGAGATAAAACTCCTAACACGGTGGCTAGTACTGTGACGGCGTGGAACTCCATCACTTTGAGGCTCGACTTACAATTCCTCTATGCTCCGCAGCTGCCACTGACCTACCACCCACAGCTCCCACTCCTACAAGAAGCTGGCTTTCAGAAATTGCTGAAAAAACTTCATGTAACCACTTGGGGGGACATGTACCGTGATGGCGCATTTCGGTCCAAAGACCAACTTTATGAGGGTATACAACCGACGCCCCTAGACCTGTTCTACTATATCAGGCTCCGGCACGGACTGCAGGCCATTACACCTGACTTCCCACACAAACCCCCAGTACTTCTTCCCCTACAGACCCTGCTGCTCCAGGACAATCCCATTAAACTGGTTTCCACACTTTGTAGATCTGTTCGTGCCAACATGACTTACACTACTCTACCGGCCAGGGACAAATGGGATCAAGATTTGGCCATGACCCTTACGGACAAGCAATGGGAGTTCTGCTTGCAGCAGACCGAGCGCATTTCATCTAACAGCCGTTATAGGATAATACACTACAAATTTCTCCACCGACTGTACCACACACCGGTGCGCCTGCACAGATTTCAGCTTAGACCTACGGACTCATGTGACAGGTGTAAGGCTCCCGGGGCAGACTTTCTTCACCTTGCATGGGGGTGTGCTGAGGTAAACCGCTACTGGACTCAGGTGTTTCAAGCACTGTCCAAAATGATACACATGATAGTGGACCCGTCCCCATTGGTGGCCCTACTGGGGTATGTTGAGCCTCTCCAGGCAGCTCACCGCAAATATGTGGCACTAGCTATGCTCCTGGCTAAGCGCAGGGTGGCCTGTAGATGGGGGAGAGGAAGGGCACCCAAGTTTAAGGATTGGATGAGTGATATGGTGTACTGCCAAGAACAATTGCACACTTATTCCGAGCTGCTGCCACCCGCTTCTAGGCCTACTGACATTTGGGCCCCTTTGCAATGTTACTTAATAACTGACCCCCCAGAGGATGGCGAAGATTGAGGCTACGATGTTGAGACGTTGCAGTGTGGGTCCCTGGTTCCTGAGTTGAGAGCCTGAGGTTGAGGGCCTGAGCTGACCTTGTGCGGTCTGGAAAGTTGCCTGTTTTTGTATTCCCCCCCCCCCCCCATTGGTTTACATTATCTGTGGATTGCCCATGCTCCCGGGAGGCAGCCCTGACGGCTCCCGGCTTGCTACCTTGGATGTTAGGAAGCACTGTCACTGCAACTGTGGACTCAAGACAATACCGACTGCACACCTCGCGCGGACTTATGTGTCTGCTCTAGCACCTGGCCTGCCCCCCCCCTGAGATCACCATGTTACTGCACATGTTACTGTTGACTAAAAATATCAGAAAATTGCGGAACACTTTGATTTGGCTGTGTGAATGCTGCACTTGTCACTTGGATGTTGTTGGTTTGCGAGCTTATGTTCGCATTGATAAAAAATATGCTCATGGTTGTCATTTATATATGAATGGATAGCGGCCAGCCTCCGGGTTGTAGGCGTGACGCTGTGTAATCCTGACAGTGCTGAATAAATGTTTTGCAAAAAAAAAAAAAAAAAAGTAGCACCTAGGCAGATGTATTTCCTGTTTTTTGTAGTTTAGGTTAAATACCATGAAACTCTTTGAACAACAGATACATTATACTTCTATTCTCCCAAAATACACATTATGAAATACAATAAAAGGACTCAAAAAGGTGGCAATGTTTGATAAAACTCTCAGTTTTCTGCCGCGTTGTTAAAAATGAAACATAACTTGAAGAAGCAATATACTATATATTTACAAAAAGACTTCCAATAGTGCTTGCCATCTTGATTCAGGTCTCGCATAAAACAAGCATTGCAAAGGAAATTCTTTTGACCTCCATTGGGAACCCCATAGAAAAACAATAAAACAGCTTGCTGAAGCGTAAAACGAAACAAAAACGATTGTTTTCAGTATAACTAGTCCCCATGACATGCAAAATTGAGAGTGTTATGTATCAAAGTACTTTTGACTGTGTTCTGTTCAGCCTAAAACCATTGTGGTTCCACCTGGTATATCTCCTTAGCCTCACAATGAAAGATGCCAGTTTGGGAGACAAAAGTAACTGGTAGGTTTCCCTCACCTTCCCTCTAACTAGTTATGGTTTGTTAGACAGTGTGGTAGGAGTCAGACAACCGTCTCAGAGAATCTCTTATCTGCGGAGATGATAAATCGGAGCCATGCCCTTCTACCACCAAATCTGTACACACTCCTGGTGAAATGTATATTACTATTGATTGATTATATACTATGCAGCACTTGTCTAAAAATAATTCCACTGGATTGTGTGGGCTGTGACTTTAGTGCCTGAGGCCTATGGGTATTTGTTGCGCTTTACAAAACTCAAATCAAATCTCATGAAATCATATGATCAGAATGATGATAATTATTTTAAACAATTTAAGCAGATAGTATGCAGACCAGGGCAAATGTTATTCAACCCTGTTGGACTTGGCCCTTCTGGCAGGTTCACTCCTAAACTTTTTTGCTTTTAATGGTGACCTGGTGGTGGTGATTTTTGGTTCTGCGCACTTTCACTGTGTCCCAGTGGAAAGTGCGTGCGCCTTCTGAGTGCATGTGGTGAGATAGGCCTGCCCTCTCATAGGAATGCATGGGGAATGTATGTGTCCCTGGTAGTTCCTGATGCGTGGGGTGTGCAGGCTCGAGTCTGGTATGTGCGGACTCGTGTGATTGAATGCTGCGCAATGATGTATGCGGCGTGTATGTGTGTAGTGTGAAAGTGCCACTTCTAGACATGGCTCTGCGTGTGCTGTAAAGGTGCTGGCGTGTGATTGGCTGGAGCTGGCTAGCGTGCCAGGCTCCATGAGTCATGATGGGTCTGCCCGGTGGTGAGTGTTGCGATTAGCATGTGTGATGTGAGGGAGTGGTGCACCTGGGTCCTGAATAGGGCTGGGCTTTCCCCACACAATGCTGGCTCCGCCCCCTGTGGTGCATCTAACGACCCTAGCCCTGCCAGTGAATAGAGTGAGGGGCTGAGCACATCAAGAGTGCTCACAAACCAGCTACGACTGGTTTTGTCCCCTCACCCTGAAGCCAGACAAAGGATTTAGTAAGATAAAAAGGGGCTGTGTCCCCTCACAACCTGTTCTCTTCCAGGATCCTTTTGCTGAGGGGGGCTGCTGCTGGGTGCCAGGAGGACCGCCACTGGTGATTGCCTTCCTGCCTGGAGGGACCAGTGAGCTGGCCCAGCCTTGCCCCCCTGCCTACCTAAGAACTTTGCTGGACTTTTTGTTCCCTGTAGCGCTTGGGAGCGCTCTACCTTGTCCCTAGCGCTGGGAGCGCTTTACTTTCACCCCTAGCGCCTGGTCATGCTTTATTTTTGCCTTTAGCGCTGGGAGCCCTTTACTTTCACTGCTAAGCGCTGGGGGCGCTTTATTTCTTCTTTAAAGCGCCTGGGAGCGCTGTGATTGTCGGTAGTGCTGGGGAGCGCTTTATGTACTTGGAGCCGGTGCCCACCCGGCATTGCCCCGAGAGATTGCCGCGCCCTGGACCCTGTGTAATATTTCACTCGAGGGAGCCTACCCCTCAGTGAATTTAGCCCCCACCTACAGTGCCTGGACGGGCCGCCGTGCTGCCCGCGACGACCCGGAAGATCTGGGGCCAGGCGGCCGGAAGTCCACCCCCACAGCCCCGGGGAGAGAAGGAGAAGTGCGGCCGGAGATAGCGCGGGGCTCCTGTATGGTTGGGAGAGCCCCACACCGAAGGGAGACACCTCCGAGACCGCAGCGCTGACGAGGAGCCCCTGTGAAGGGTGAGGCTCCACCACGCGGCACAGGAGGCCAGAGGTGACACCCGAAGAAGACAGGCGGCATCCCAGAGCCGGTGAGTGGGGCATTTGTGGTGTTGGTAGCAGAGGGGGGGCGTCGGGGCACATTGCCGGTGCCCGTCCCCCTGTGTGCTCCCTCCGACGAGTGGGGCATTTGTAATTTAGGTGCCCCGAGGCTCCCAGGGCATTTCCTGCCTCAGAGTCCCCCGAGTGGGACTCCAGCGTCCGGGGGCATGTTTGTGAATGAGCCCTAAGAGGCTCAAGCGGCCTCATGTGTTGACGAGCCCCGAGAGGCTCGAGGGGGCATTGCTTAGTTTTAAAGCCCAGAGAGGGCTCAGGGGCATCTTGGCAAACTCGAGTCCCCCGAGAGGGACTCCACGGATCCCAGGCACATTTCTCCCGAGTCCCCAGAGGGGGGACTCCAACGCCTGGGCAGCCCACATTGTGTAGAGCCCCGGAGGCTCAGGGGCATTGCTTTGTTTAAGAGCCCAAGAGGCTCCTGAGGGCAGTGAGTTGTTCAGAGCCTGCGTGGCTCCCACGTGGCCCCATCAGTGTATCACCAGCTGCCCAGCACTTAGTGGGCAGCTGCTATGTTTAGGCCCCCCTGACTTTGGGACACAGGGCGTCCTAGCCCTAGAGAGGCCAGTTGGCCTGGGGACTGCCATAGGTGGTGGCTTATGTGAATTTTGCGCTATTGTGTTCTCACACCTCTGAATGTGTTGTTTATGCATCATGTGTTCTCCCGTGCTGCACCTCTGAATGTGTTTTGATGCGTCATGTGCCTTGTTCTTACACCTCTGAATGTGTTGTTTATGCATCATGTGTTCTCCTGTGCTGCACCTCTGATGGAGCAAGGATTTGCACGTAGAGCGACTTGCTTGTATCAAGAACCTCAAATAATGTTAATAAGTATAATCAACCTGTTTGTGTTACTAATATTGCACATTTAACATTACACGGGGTGTCCCAGTGATGCTTGCTTTTGTGTTTATTAATCTTAATCCGCTTGCAACCTAAAAAGGCCGCTGCTTTGCGGGAATTTCTTCTGCGCATGCGTTGGTCACACTCACGTGACGTGACGTACTCGCAGTTCTGGTGGGAAATCTTTGCACTTGCGCATTAGCTATAAAATGGCCGCTTAGTGTTCTCACATGTCCGATGCTTGCCATGCAGCTATTGCAATGCTGTTCGTTTTGCACTAACATTAATGCTATAGTTAGTATAAAGTAAGGGGAGTCATATAGGGATTCCTGGTATACAGTGTATTCATTTTTTCCTATGTTCTAAATTGTTTTCCTTTACTTTTCATGTGGCGAATCTTTTGGGCCTGGGAGATGTTTTAAACTCCATCTTAGAAGTCCCTACTGCGCATGTCACCCTGGCAGAGGGATGAAAATCTTGTACCAGTGGAACCCAGCCAGCTGGCAGCCACAGTCAAGATGCTCCTGGGAACCGACCTGTAGCCCAGCTAACGGAGCCGAAATGTACTACATTTGAAACAATTGTAATAAAATCTGTGTATACCATTGTTAGGAGGAGACCTATGTCATGGGAACCCCAAATTCAATAGGCGGTCCCAAAAGATGTAAATTGGGGCTTGAGAAAGTCAAATCCTGGTTGGTGTGTTGACCTGTCCTTTCTTTGGACCAATCGAAATTGGGGGTTCTTACACTTGCAACATTTGGGGGGTGGTACACTGACCCGAAAACAGTATAACTAGCCTAAGTTTAGCTAGAGAAATTGTCCGACTTGTCCGAATAGTTGACCTGTCACTGACCCAACGCACTCAATAGGTGACTGATACAGAGAGCTGCGGAGCACTCTGTCCGTAATTTTCAGAGACCCAAGCGGGGTTTTGGGGAAACCTTAAGTGTTGGCAGAGCACTTTACTGGGAAATTCGATAACCCAATCGGGGTTCTGACTGATAACTGCAGAGAGGGTGGAGCGTAGGCGTTGCTTCCGAACTGCGAGTGCTGGTCTTACCTTGGTGGTCCTGTCCTGATCCTAAACTGGTCTTACTGTCCTGACCTGGGGTTCCATTCTGCACCTGGTGGCCTACTGGCGACTGTCTTTCCTTGGGTTCCTACTGTCCTTAACTGACCCGTGGCCAGGGTTGGTCTCCACACCGTCCTAGGTAAATATAAATCTGAGGGAACCCATTTTGCATTCTCTATTTTCCTTGCTTTGAATAATTTCGTACTTGCCTTTTATTCCTTTTTTTCTTACCCCCCCTTTGCTGACAAATGATAAAGTCCTACATTGTAGTTGTTATACTAGCATGTTCCAATTTTTCACATCCTATAAGTAATTACACCGTCTTATTAGTATGGTCCATTCTTACCTTCCCTATAGCTCCATGTTATCTTCGAATTTCCTATAGATTTGATTAAAAGTTCTTTTGCCTTACCCACCTTCAAGGGGTAATAATCAACTGTGATATTCTAGTATGTTCCTTATTTTTACCGTCCTTTAGACATTCCATATTAAGTCTAATTTCTGAAATTTCCTATTAGTATGTTCCCTGTTCTTACCTTCCTGTAAACTCATAAATGGTTGGTCTTATTTACTTTCTATATGGATACGTGCTCTTTATAATCTTAGTTATTGACAGTTTAATTGCTGTAAATCTTTTACTTTCTGAACTTGAAGAAAACTAGATAAAGACTTTGAAAACTTCCCGTGTCTCTGGTTATTACATGAGTGCAAAGATAAATGGTATTTTGTATTTTGTGTCTGCCTTTCTTTTACAGCTAGCTCCCTGATCCATTGTGATCATAGGTACCCGTGACAGTGGATTGGTAAGTCGGGTACATTGGAAATAAATAGGAAGGAACAGGGCTAAGGGTAGTAGAGTGTAAGGTTACCCGATTAATAAATATGGTGAATTGAATTTATGGGCCCAATGCGTACATGGTAAAATTATAGTTGGGTGACCTGCGCGCTCTATCAGTAATTTTCTGGTAGCAGAATGATGGTTAGGGACTAGTCAACGTTAGGTAGAACTAGTTAAGATAGGTAGATAGGTTATTTGCTGCTAACTGTGAAACCTTTGCTGCTAAGGATCGATCGATCGAATGTAAAATTGTTGTGTTATTGCTTTGAAAAAAATTATGAAATGTTTTAAATTGTTTTTCTTGCTGTAATATTGATGAATGTACTAATACACTCATTAGTGATTTGTTATATGTTTGTCTGGAATCCCCGGGGGCAGAATAGCGGGTGGTGAGGAGAATCCATGTCGCAGTGAGGTCAGTGGCTTGAGGAAAATTGGTGTAGGTTAGGCAGAACTGGAAGCACTAATTAGGGTTTTCTGAATAAATGTATGAATACATGGTAGCAAAGAGTTCGCTGGCAAAACCTCTATTGTGATATAACCTAGTAAGGGTCACACGGAAGGAGTAGCAGGTTCATCTAAGCTTGATTGATGGCAAAGGAGTTCACTGGTGAAACTTTTGGCTTAGTATATATCCCAAAGTGGATGAGTCGAAGGAGCAGCAGGTTCACTAATGCTTGTGTGAAGAGTAGGCAGAAGGGATCTACTCGCAGTATTTGAAAAGTAAATAGAAGAGGTTTACTTGCAGTGAAACAAATCTTTTCTTTCTAGACACTCGAGTACAGTGGCGAATGTGTTTACGTTGTTAATTAAACAGAGCACTTACACTTTAAAAGGTAGAAATTGAATTTTCCTTACCTTGTGAAGGAGGGAGTCAGTTGCGGAGCTGCACTGACGTCACTCAGTGCCGCGCTGGTATTGGTCAAGACAGCGGGCGTGTGGCTGAGACGGAATTGTAAAGGAAAGGTGAGCACAGGAGCTTGAGAACTCGTTTACGAGAAACGCCGCGCACCCAGTGGTTGAATTTTTTTGAAATTGCGCATTTGATTGGCTGCAGAAAAATAAAAGACGCATTTAGATTGGAAGTGCTTTTTGTAAACAAAGTAACATTCAGAAAAAGTATATGTGGCATTCATATAATCCAGAAACTAGACCCGATCCAAGATACCTAGGGTTCGGAAAAGATCAGTGGAAAGGGCGTAACAACGTTTTGTACGGAAATAAGAGGAAAATGACCTTAGTAAACAAGGTGAAGAATTATTTTAAGAAAGACAAGCCTATCAAAACTAGAGAAGGAGTTGTCATTCCACCTCCTAATACTCCCGCATCATTCATGATGTTCGACAGAGGGTACCATGCTTGTGTGTGGTTGGAAAATTGGGTGGAATATACTAAAGATGACGGGATCTTGGCATTTCCGTTAGATGGTACATTCAATAGCAGGATTCTGTTCAATTTGAGGACCCGAATGAATGATTTACATCCCAGACCCAGACTAACGCAATATGAGGCCTTAGAAGAATGGGAGATAGAGGCTTTTGAGCGAGACAGGCCCAGAATGGACAAGGGGTTGACAAAATGGTTTTCAAAAGTAAATAAAGAAACCCGAGAAAGCAGAATGAAAAAATGGAGACAGGATATGATGGTAGAAAGATTGTACCCTGTAATAGCCCTAGAAGCACCCCTGGGAGAGAAAAGGATAGAGAAAACAAAGCATTTGATGACCAGTGGGGATTCAGATGATTATTATTTGGAGGAATTATTAATGAAGAATCCACCTCCTTATAATGAGGGACCCAGATCCTCAAGTGTAGGAGATACCTGCCTAAGACCACCTTATCAGGAGGGATCAAGATCCTTAGATGCAAGAGATACCTGGGGGCGTGGCTTGAGCGCCGATGGAGCCGGCGGCATGAGCCGATAGCTCCGCGCTCGATCCCTCAATTATCCTGCATATCGGGGTTATTTGAGGCTACAATTGACCGGCGTGGTGTCGGAGCGAGTGGTCTCCGCTCCGCACCGCTTCTTGCCTGGGGTGAAGTCCGGTGGACTGAGAGGTCTCCCGCGGACCGGGACCGAGGAGGTGGGAGCCGGAGTCGCAAAATGGCGGCGCTCCCAAATTGACGGGATCCCCCTGGCTGTTGTGCTCCTGGAGGGGAGCGCTGTGGTGAACGGGCGCCCTTGCTCAGGAGGCGCTGGGGAGAGTGCAGCAGGAGCACGAGAGGAGCCGCCGACTGGAAGACGGAGCCCGCCGAGCCGCGCAAAGTGAAGGCCGCGGACCGGCTGCCAGAGCTGGCGGAGCTCGCTGGGCGGTAGGACGTGGCGGCGCACAGAGGTGACGCAGAGTGGCCGGTGCCATAATCGGGGCACAGTGAGGCGGAGTACCGGAACGCCTGTGCTGTGGCGCTTGGACACTCGGGCGGGAAGCCCAGCGGCTGGTGCCGAGTCACGGAGCCCCCGGCGGAGGTGCTGAGGCGGCACTGGGACGCTGCTGACTGCGGGACCGTGGGACAGTGATAGGCGGGCCGGTAGCAGTGGGCGCTTGGCGGGCCCCTTGGACATTACAGCGCAGAGGCTGCTTTGGGGGCACGAACCGGAGACGCACGCAGGGGCTCCTCCGCGTTGATACGGGTGCGGCCCCCCTGTTGGTGCGGTCTCCGATCGACAGAGCTGGTGTGCCTGCAGCGAGGGACTGCCTGGCCGGGAGCGTCTTGGGGCGCACATTGGAGATCATTAGGAGGGCTTGTAGCCCACCGCGCTGTGCGGGGAATCACAACTGCAGCCACTGGCAGAGACGGCGGAGGGCAGCGCCCTACCCTGGCAGTACTCCGGATTTCAAGGGGACGGTGCCGGATGCTGGGTGCGGTGCAGAGCCTGTGACCGGGGGCCCGCTCTCAGGGTGAGGGACCAGTGAGATTGTGGTGCTGCACCAGATGTGACCGAGCTGGGCGGCCCCTGCTGTAGCTGGTCAGGTGGGACCACGACGGACACAGTGGACGATACCCGGACCCAGTACAATACCCCGAAGAGCAATTGAGTGGGATACTCTCTAAAACCGCGGCGGAGCGGGGGCTGCACGGACGGCAGGTGGGCAGCCCTGCTGCTGAGAAACGTTCCCTGGAACGGCGAACCTTTCCCAGTGTGGTCCGGAGTGGCCAGGGCCGCCCTACCCTGACGGATAGCGACGGGAAGTAACTGCAGGCGGCTCTGCAGAGGGAACGCCCGCCATGATGAAACCGAACACAGCGGACGCAGACGGCGCGGCGCAGAGCACTGCCGGTGGCAGTGGCGACATGATGGAGGGCTCGGAGACCGAAAAACGTCTGAATAGGCGCCTAGATCAGATACTGGAAGCCATCACCACGACCAAAGAATCCCTACATAACGACTTTGCGCAGGTCGCATCGGGGTTGGGCCTCCTCAAAGCTGATCATTCGAAGCTGGTGGACAGGGTGAAGGAGACGGAACTGGTCATGCAAGACCTGAAACCAGCGGTGGTGACTCTTGAGAGGAAACTGGAAGATGCGCTCCTTAGACTGTCAACGTTGGAGAAGAGAGCAGAGGACTCCGAAAGTAGGAATCGGCGCAATAATGTTAGGGTGGTCGGCCTGCCGGAGAAAATTGAAGGGAAGAACATGGTTTCCTACATGGAGAACTGGTTCAGAATGCAGGTGGCCCCGGAGGGGCTGTCCCCCTTCTTCACTCTTGAGCGGGCGCATCGGGTCCCGGCTACGCCGCCGCTGCTGGGACGCCCACCTAGACCTGTGGTAGCGCGTGTCCTTCATTACAAGGATAGAGACTTACTGATTCAAAACGCGCGCTCCACGGGGCCTTTCAAGGTGGAGAATAGTTCGGTCACCATCTTCCCGGACTACACGCAAGACGTTCAACGTCGTAGGGCTTCATACCTAACGGTGAAGAAGGAGCTCCGAGCAGAAGGGATCCAGTACTCGCTGTTGTTCCCAGCTAAGCTGCGCATTATCATGCATGGTACAACACAGTTCTTCTCATCGCCTGACGAGGCCTGGACCTGGCTTGAGTCCTACAGGGCGGGGACTGACCGAAGGGGCAAGAAAATGGATGGTAGGCCCAAGCGGGTGAGGGTGCGTCAGTCACAACGCATCCGCAAGCGGCACACAACGCAACAGGCCCTATTACAGGCGCAACTGGCAGCGGATAAACAAGGAGCGTTAGCAGCGACTGCAGCAATCACCGGGTCGCAGATGGAAGCACTGGTCGGTAGGTCGGCGTCGGAAGATGACAAGGGACAATCTGGGACTGAACTGTCCGATGTGGATAGCACGGTGGGACCGGAGGTGACGCCCCGCTCAGCGGACGATCTGTGATTGGTGGGGGCCATTCTGGTACACTGAGGTCTGGCATTGCAGTGATGGGGCGGAAGTATGGGGTACCCATTTTTGCTTACTGTTTTGGTATGTGCCTCTAACCGGGATCATGGAGCGGGGGGCGGAGGCGGGAGTTGCCGCCTATCGGCGCATTGCCACGTTCCTGTAGCCCTTAAGGCGACCTGTGGTGGCTACCACAGGATAGATTGGTTTCTACACTAATTGAGGTTTGGATGGGGACTGTAGCGCGACTATTGGTTCCTGTTCTGGGGATAGGGGCGTTGATAGTTTTGACGGGTGTTGGGTGGGTGGGGACATGGGCCGCTGGTGTGGGCTGGAGGGGTATGAAGAAGAAGATGTTACGCGGGGATAGCGATGGGGACTTTACCTGAACTGAAGTGCATCACTTGGAATGTCCGGGGATTGCATACTATGTCCAGACGCTATAAGGTACATGCTTATTTGGTGAGGCGCGGGGTCCATATAGCAATGCTCCCGGAGACGCATCTTACCAGATCAGAGTGTGCGGCATTGCAGCGACGCTGGAGGGGGCAGGTCTTTGGCACGGCGTACTCGGCATATGCGAGAGGGGTATTGATTTGGGTGAGGGCGGGGACTCCCTTTCAGGTTACTGCACAACTGATTGATCCAGAGGGCAGGTATGTCGGAGTGCGAGGGAGGTTGTGTGGCAGAGAGGTGGTGCTTTGCAGCGTTTACGCACCTAATGTGGACCAGCCTTGATTTTTCGATGCCATGCCAGGAGCGCTGGCGCATCATTTGGCAGGGCCGGTAATACTGGGGGGCGATTTTAATTCCAATACGGATACCGCCTTGGACAGGTCCCATCCTCCACTGGCTGAGTCTCTGGTCCGCAGGGTGGCGCGACGGAGAGCGGAATGGCAGACTGAATGGGATCTGATTGATGTGTGGCGGGCGCAGCACCCTGATGACAGGGATTATTCCTATTTTTCGGCTCTACATGAGCTGCATGTCCAGATTGACACGATCCTTTGTGATCCTCTATCGCTAACTTGGTGTCCAGCACTGAATACCTGGCTAGGACCATTTCGGATCATAATCCCCAGTTGCTCTCCCTCCGGTGGCAACAGGCGAGGACAGCTGTTCCCAATTGGCGATTGAATCCGGATATGCTAGAGGATCCAGTGTTTAGGGCTGAGGTGCTAGAAGGGGTGGAAACGTACTTTGCAGCTAATGAGGGGTCGGCGTCGACCAGAGGACTTGAATGGGACGCGTTTAAAGTGGTGACGAGAGGCCTATGTATTAGTAAGCATAGCGGGGTCAGGAAAGTGATCTTGGCGGAGGTCGCACGGGCTGAGGATGACCTGCGGACCTTGGTATGGCAGAGACCGGAGCAGGGAGGGGCGCAGGCGCAGCTTATGATGGCCAAAGAGTTGGTAGCGACGGAAACTGAAAGGCTACGCTGCTATGACTATAAGCAATATACGGCTAGGGTCCACAGTGAAGGCGACAAAGTGGGCACGCTGCTGGCACGGCTGGCGAACCCGGACCAGAAGGGGTGTTCCATTTTGAGCATCAGAACAGACTCAGGAGACACGGTCTACTCTCAGATGGCAATTCTTGCGCAATTTCGGGAGTATTATGAGACCTTGTACCGGAGCCGACTGAAGGAGGGAGCTGAAGGGATTGAGGGCTACCTGGCGGATGTTAGGTTTCCGCAATTAGAGGAAGAGGACGCTCAGACCCTGGGTGCTGAAATCACGCTGACTGAGATTAGGGGGGCTATTAAAACGATGGCGAGGAGGAAAACCCCGGGGATGGATGGCTTCCCCATAGAATTTTATGCCGAATTTGTAGATGTTCTGGCGCCCCGGCTGCTAGTAATCTATAATGAGGCTCTGGACCGAGGCAGCTTGCCCGGCTCTATGCGGGAAGCTCTGGTGGTGCCCCTGCTGAAGCCTGGTAGGGATGGCACAGACGTGACTGCGTATAGACCGCTGTCCATGTTGACGGTGGATTACAAAATCTTGAGCCGAATCTTAGCTACCAGGCTGCTTCCATATATGACGATGCTGATTCACGTAGACCAGGCCAGCTTTTTCCCCACCAGAAATACTTCGTCCAATATCCGCCGCCTTATACGGGTCTTGAGGAGCGATTTGGAGCCGGAGGAATGGCCAGCAGTGTTATCTATTGATGTAGAGAAGGCGTTCGATAGCCTGGAATGGGCTTATCTGGATGCCGTATTGGAGCGGTTTGGCACGGGCGACAAGTTTCGGCGCTGGACGAGGGTATTATACACCTCGGCCACTGCTAGGGTGCGGCTGGGATCGGTGATTTCCGCTGCTTATCCAGTACAGCGGGGAACGCGCCAGGGTTGCTCCCTGTCACCTCTGTTGTTCGCGCTGGCAATCGAGCCTCTGGCGATTCTTGCTCGGACGGGAGCGGACTTTAGGGGGATTAAGTGCAGAGGAGAGCATCATTATATCTCGCTCTATGCGGATGATCTCTTGCTGTTCCTGGAGGATACGGCGGAGGCATTGACCGGTGCAGTGGGGTTGCTGGATGCGTTTGGAGCAGTGTCGGGCCTTAGAGTGAACTGGCGCAAGACTTGTCTTTTTCCGCTGAGAGCAGACACACCTCAGCCGCCACTGCCCGCAGGGGTGGTTTGGGAAGGGGGCCTGTTTTACCTACCTAGGAGTTAGAATTTACCATAGTGACGACGATCTAGTGGAGGGCAACATCGGACGCTGTGTTAGAGCCTTGAGGGGCTCGGTGGCCTTTTGGGCCACGCTTCCGTTGTCTGTGGTCGGTAGAGTGGCACTGCTTAAGATGGTGGCTTTACCGCGCCTTCTGTATTATTTCAGGACATTACCGGTGTGGGTCCCACCCCGGTTCTTTAAGGATCTGCGAACCCTTACTATCGGGTTCATCTGGGGGACTGGTAGACGGAGGATGGCGTTGGACACCCTCCTTAGACCAAAATCTGAGGGGGGAATGGCGGTGCCGGACTTCGAATTGTATTATTTAGCGGCGCAACTGCAGATCCTTACACAACATGTAGCCAGGGAGTACAGGGGCCCTGACCTGCACCGGGGAACGGGGATACAGCGGCATGTGTTGTCCTATATTGTCCTGCAACAACGCCTAGATGTGGGAAGCCTAACACTGGAGGAAAAAACGCTGAGGTTGTGCTGGAATAGGAGTCAAAAACGCGCAGGAGTGGTGCATCCCTATGCCCCGGAAATTCCTCTGGGCATGTTGACAGCACTTCCACATGGAGGGGACTGGTCACCCCTCCTGGAATGGGAGGAGATGGGGCTCCACATGGTGGGTGATCTCTATGCTGACGGCGAGATGCTTCCATTCCGAGCGATACAGGACCAGTTTGGAATCCCGGCTGGGAGCTTTTTGTTGCATATGGCAGTGACCACGGCGCTTAAAAAGCATTGGAAGGTGGGACTCCTAGAACCAACGACCACGATGGCGTGCCAATATGTGGTGATGTCAGCAGGGACGTTTAAAGCAGTGACATGCTTGCATTCCCGAATGCTTCATGAAGGCCTGACCCCCCTGACGGCGTTGAAAATGAAGTGGGAGGAGAGCGTAGGGAAACCCATACCGGATGCCACATGGGGACACATCTTGAGGAGGGCGTGGAAGGGTTGTAGGAATGCCCGCTTCCAACAGGTGCATTACTTTGTGCTACATAGGGCCTACTTAACACCCGGCAAGTTACAGAGGCATTTCCGTGTGCAGGGGGCGGTGTGCCCGAGGTGCTTAGTGCCTGGGGCAGAGTTGGATCATATGTTGTGGGATTGCCCGACGCTAGGCTCGTATTGGATAGAAGTAGGAGAACTACTGACAGGAGTGACGGATAGGCAGCTGACTTTTGATAAGGCGGTTTGTCTGCTCCTATGGTTCCCGCACACGAAGAAGACGAAGATCACCAGTAAATTCATAGACCTGGGCCTTATTTTAGCTCAGAGGGAGATCACCTGGCACTGGAAGTTGCCGTGGGGCCCGGCCAGCAAGCGCTGGGCAGCGGAGTTGGAAAAGTGGGCTAGGAGTGAAAGTATGGTCAGGCTTCGACAGGCGACCCGCATGAAAAATTAACAGGGTTTGGAAGCAGCGAGGATGTGGGAAGGCCTAGTGGTGGCCCTGCATGACTACAGATCGCGAAGGGAGGATGGGGAGGGAGAGGACTAATAAGGAATTCCGGATGATGGTGATGGTATGCATGTAGTCCCATGGGATCCTGATTGACATGATTACTTCCTGAATTCGACTCACACCAGCGAAACACCAAGGGGTGGGTGGGTAGGGGAGGGATGGTAAGCAATCACCCGAAGGTTGACATTAATAACCGAGTGCATCTAGAGTTGGTGATAGGAGGAGGGGCTCGCTGGCGAGGTCCTGCTAGGGGGAGAGGAAGGATTAGGACCTGTTCGCTGCCCCCCTTGTTACCAGGGAGGGTGAGTTAACTGTTGGGGTTAGGGGTTGTGTAGGTAGGGGAGAAAAGCAGATATTTTGCACACAGCCCGACTAGGTTGCTGTCAAGTGATTCTTGTTGTTATGGTATTGCCATTTGCTTTTTATGTAGGTGCCTGGTAGTTGCCGCCCTGCCTCCGGGATGTGGGCCACGAGGCTGTGTATATTGCTGTTTCTGATTGGCATCCGACGATACGTGATGATGGGCGGGACTGTTTGCACGATTGTTCATTGCTGACTCTGCAATAAAAATTGTTTTACCAAAAATGCAAGAGATACCTGCCTACGACCTCCATATCGGGAGGAGGCAAGACCTTTGAGTACAGGAAACCCCTTCCTAAAACCTAATTATGGTGAAGGACCAAGTATGACACATCCGACTGCCCCGAATTATACTCCAACCCTGACTCCGCAAATATTGCACAAAACAACCATGGGAAAAGTACTGCAGAATAGAGAACGAGAAGCTATAGTTAAACAGAGAGCAGAATTAATTCAGAAAATCTCCCAACTGAATACAAGTCCTGAAGCCTTGACAATTCCCGTAACTATTGGACCAGTTGTTCCTTTGTACGGGGACAAACAGGGGAGTCCAAAGACTCCAATTATTACCCCATCGATAGTACAGCCGAGAAAAGAGCCCTTAATTGTAGATGATCAGGCAAGTGAATGTGAATCGGTGATTTCCTTGATGGATTTACCAGTAAGGGAACCAGAAAGGGGTTCACAGAGAAAGAACACTCCTTTTACTTCGAGAGAAGTACAGATTGAGTCATGTACTGGTACTAGAAGTGCCACAGTAGTGACTCCTGAAGAAATTGAAAGATGGAGCCGAGAATTAGAAAAACAAAATCCTCAGCCGAAACCATTAGATATCTATAAACTAAGAATAGAAATGGAAGAACTATCAGCTGGAAATGTGGGGTTGGACAGACTGAACACCCTAACGGAGGAGAAATTGTTATTCATTTGTAAAAGTCTAACCCGAAATACCAGAATATACCATGAAAAATTAATGGACACTGCAGCTAGTATGGGAATAGATATTAGGAAATCAAAAGTTTTGCAAAAACCCTACAGAGCAGAATTCTCAGACAGAGATTTGGAAAACATGAATGTGTCAGGAAAGAAGGTACAGATTAGAGAATTGTTAAATCTGTTACAAAAATGGGGAGACTTAGATAAATGGAAAGCCAGGTGGGCCAAGAAAAAGGAAGATAATAGATCAAAGCAAATGACATCTGAGTACGTGTTAAAAGAAGCAGACAAGGCAGAATTTTTTTTTCCTATGCGAGAAGTGCCAGGGGGAAAATATGTGCATGTTCCATGGTCCAGACAAGATATTGTGTCCTTTACCAATGACTTCCCAAAATTACGAGAAAAACCTGTAGGTTGCTACCGACAGGTCAAGAGATTTGTGAAGGTCCAGAAGTGTCTCTGGAAAGATTTAGATGGGTTCTTTGACATTGTAGTTCCCGTAGATTTGTGGACAGAATGCAAAATTGCTATTGATTGGCCTAGTGAGGAATACCCGAGAGACCCAAACACAGGGGCTCCTTCTGCAGAAGTAATGAAAAAGTACAATCAGGTAATATTACATCTAAAAGGAAAAGTGCCTGCAAAGGAAACTGATTGGACTCGAATAGACAGAACTACCCAGAATAGAGATGAAACTGTGCACTCTTATTATGAACGACTATTACAAGTGTTCAAAACGTACAGTGGACTGGATAACATTGAGATGAAAGGCATGACCCATTTCATTTATCGATTTGTGCTAGGATTAAGGCCTGAGATTTCGCAGTGGATCAAAGATAATAAAATCTGCTGGCAGTCTAAACCAATTGATGAGGTTCTGAAGTATGCTAAATATTGCGAGGATGAATTGGCAGATAAACGAAAAGAGTTAAAGGAAAAAGTCATGTGGGCTCAGGTAAAATTAGCAGAACACCAGGAACAGCAGTTAAATAAATAGACCAGTAATCAGAATCAAGGCCCCGGGGTGGAGGAAAGCCTGAGTAAAGATGAGCCGAGAGGAGGCCAAAAAGAAGTTTCCATGTCACGGGTGCGGACAGATAGGGCACTGGAGAGACGAGTGTCCAGCTGTACAGAATGGTAATGTACAAATAAATGATTTAAATCCACAGACGCAGAATAAGAAACCACGGAAGACCCAGCAACAGGTAAAGCAGAATCAGTTGCCTCGTGCACCTAGACAAAATTATAGGAGCAAAGCACAACAGGGTGAAAACACCAAAGTGTGGGAAGGAAGGGAGAATAGAAATGCAGCAACTTCACAATTTCTGTTAAATGACACGTTTCTCTGTGATGACACCTACTGACGGTGCCTGAGGGGGGAGGACGAGGAGTGCGTACTTGGCGCCTCCTTGCCGGTGGACCAGACAGGGCCATACATTGAAGGAAAGGTTGAAGGAAATTACGTCACCTTTCTGTTGGACACTGGTGCTACCCGTTCTACTGTGAGAACAGCAGACGTTCCAAACCTACCCTTCTCGGGAGAAGCAATCCAGGTAGTTGGCGTTTCTAATCAGCTAATTAGTACCCCAGTTACAAAACCTATGGAGATTAAAATTGGGAATTTTAAGGAAATGCATAGGTTTGTTGTCTGTGATTCCAGTCCTGTAAACTTGCTAGGACGAGATTTGTTGTGTAAAATGAATTGTACTATCTTTTGCACACCAAATGGCGTCGAAATTCAGACCCCAGACGAAGATGGAATTTACAAATTAATGTTAGCAAGACCTGACTCAGAAATTAAAAGACTGACAATACAAGACTTACCTGAAGAACTCCAAGAGACAGTGAAACCAGAGGTATGGGATTTTACTGGAAAAGATGTAGGATTAATGGAAAATGTTGACCCGATTAAAATAGCCATAAAGGAAAATGCTGTATACCCAAATATTAAACAGTACAAAATGAGTGCAGAAGTAAAAGCAGGAGTTGCTATTCAAATAAAAAGATTGCTAGAAGCAAATATCATACAAGAAGTGATGAGCAGTCCTTGTAATTCGCCCATAATTGGAATCAAGAAACCTAGTGGGAAGTACAGGGTAGTTCAGGACCTGCACAAGGTTAACATGATTGTGGTTCCTTGTTGTCCTGTTGTGCCAAACCCTGCTGTGATTCTATACCAAATTCCATGGAATGCTGGATGGTTTACCGTCATTGACCTGTGTCACGCATTCTTTTCAATTCCATTGCATCCAGAAAGCAAATTTCTTTTCTCATTTGAGTTCGACAGTCACGTCTACGTCTGGAATCGCGTCCCTCAGGGATACACAGAAAGCCCCTCAATTTTTAATCAGATTCTGAAAAAGTGCCTTGAGACCCTAATTTTGCCCGGAAAATCAGTTTTGGTGCATTACATAGACGCCCTCTTGGTGGCGTCTAAAAGTCGAAGAGACTGTGTAACTGACACCATTGCCTTGCTGAACCATTTAGGTGAGGGAGGACATAAAGTATCACCAGAAAAGCTGCAATTATGTACCACATCAGTGAAATATCTGGGGCACCAGATAGAGAGAGGTATCAGGAAAGTCACCTCCGAAAGAATCAGGATAATTCTAAACATGCAATTGCCAAATACCCAGAAGGAAATCAGGATGTTCCTTGGAGTTGTAGGGTACTGTAGGCAGTGGATTGTGGGATTTGCAGTCCTAGCAAGACCATTGATAAAAATGACAGAGAAAGAAGCAAATGACCCAGTAGAGTGGGATGACGAAAGCATGACTGCTTTTGTGAAACTGGGGGAGTGTCTCTGTACTGATCCTGCATTGGGAATGCCTTATTATTCAAAAGATTTTGCACTGTTCTGTGACACACGAGACAATTGTGCACTTTCAGTCCTGACCCAAATTCATGGTTTGACTCGACGTCCAGTGGCATACTTTTCTTCCACATTGGACCCAGTAGCAGCTGGATTACCTGGGTGTTTGAAAGCTGTAGCTGCAACTTGCATGAGTCTTGAGCAGAGTGAGTCCATTGTTATGGGACATCCGGTAACTGTGTATGTTCCACATTCTGTTGTCATTTTACTGACAAGAACAAAGACTCAGTATCTCACCCCTAGTCGGCTGACTAAGTATGAGAGAATTCTTGTAGGTGCAGGAAACGTAACCATCCAACGATGTAATATTTTGAATCCAGCCACCTTATTACCTAGCTCATTCGCAGCAGAAGTAAGGGAAGAATTTGCACATGATTGCATTGATTTTACTGAATTCAGTACCAAACCACGCCCAGACATCAAAGAAAACCCTCTGTTCAGTGAAGATTATGAGCTGTTTGTAGATGACTCATGCATGAGACATGAGGACGGTGGCCTAAGTGCTGCCTACTCAGTGTGCACTCTAGAGCGTCCAGTGGAAGCATCCTATTTGTATGGAGTCAAGTCTGCACAAGTAGCCGAATTAATTGCATTGACAAAAGCTTGTAAATTTGGGAGAAATTTTAAAATAACCATATATACTGATAGCCAGTATGGTTATGGGGTTGTGCATGACTTTGGCCAGCTGTGGATGCAAAGGGAGTTCCTGACTTCTTCAGGCACCCCTATCAGAAATGGAAAATATGTGCAGGATTTACTGGAATCAATCCAGTTACCAAAAGAATTGGCTGTGGTCAAGTGTGCTGCTCACAAATCTGGCGATGACAAAGTGACAGCAGGTAATCGATATGCTGACCAGTTAGCCAAACATTGTGCAAAATACCGAATTTCAATCAATATAAAGGTGGGGGGAAACGGAAACAGCTGCCAACTTTTGATGCTAGAGGGAGTGAATACATGGGAGGAAGTGAGAGACTTACAGGAAGCAGCAGGGCCACAGGAAAAACAAAGATGGAGAAACTTCGGTTGTCGTAGGAGAGGTGCAGATGATGTCATTGTTTACCTTGATGATATGCCTGTGTTGCCTGACTGTATGCTTGCTCCTATGGCTAGGCTGATACATGGAGATACACATGTAGGCAGAGATGCGATGATTCGCATGTTCGGCCCGATGTTTGGCCAGACAAGGTTCAATTCGAAATTCAGAAGTGTAGCAGAGGTACTCTGCCAGAGGTGTTTGACCTGTCAGCAATTTAACCCTGGAAAGAAAACAATAGTTTTGCCAGGGAAAATTCGAAAGGCAGAAGGCCCTTTTATTAGACTACAACTTGACTTCATTCAGTTGCCCCCGTGTCGAGGAATGAACTACCTACTTGTCATTGTCTGCCTGTTTTCAAAATGGGTGGAAGCTTTCTCTGCACGTAGATATGACAGCATCACAGTAGCAAAATTGTTACTTAGGGAACTTATACCTCGTTATGGTTTCCCAGTCTTAATTGAATCTGACAGAGGAAGTCATTTCCAGAATGAAATAATAAGTCAAATCTGTGAAGCATTCAAAATCACGCAAAAGCTGCACTGTGCATATCGTCCAGAGGCTTCTGGAGTGGTAGAACAGATAAATGGCACAATCAAATCAAGATTGGGAAAGATGTGTGAATACACTCAACTGGAATGGCCAGATGCTCTGCCTCTTGTGTTGATGGGACTCAGAAGTATTTCAGACCGGAACACGGGCTTAAGTCCACAAGAAATCCTGATGGGAAGAGCAATGCGGCAAGCATGGGTGCCAGGATACAAAATAATAAGCATATCTGATGATTTGGTACTAGAATACTGTAAAGAGCTGGCTGACCAAGTACGTTCTATCTCTCGCCAGGTTGGGGGAGAAGACGTCACCAGGCCAACGACTCCAGCACATGCCCTGAATCCAGGTGACTGGGTCGTAATACAGAAGCACACTCGGAAAAGTTGCCTTGATCCCAGGTGGGGAAAGCCAAGACAGGTGATCCTGGTAACCACCACAGCTGTAAAGTGTGCAGGAGTACCTCGCTGGATCCATACCAGCCACATGAAGAAAGTGACCGAACCTGACAAAACTGAGGCTGAAGGTTGCGCAGCTGAAGGATCCCAAGACATCGGTCCTGAAGTAGCTGAAGAAGTTCAACCGAGCTCCAGTCAAGAAGAGTGGGTCCCATTAATCGATCTGACAATCGACCCTATACGAACTAGAAGTCAAGCCCATTTAGATAGACAGTGGGATAGTGAGGACGAGACAGGTGAAGAAGAAGCTACTCAGATAATTGAAATCCACATTAAATCTGATTCTGAGGAGGACCAGATAGGGAAAGAGCAGGTAATTGACACTCCACCAAGGACATCTGCACCTGAAGAGGGACAGATAGAAATTAGGGCAGAAGTTCAAGCGGAAGAAAATCAAGAGCTCGAAGAGCTTGAACAGGAACAGGTAGGATTAGATAATTGTGTTCAGTAAGAAGAGATCGAAACAGATCAAAGCCAAAATCAGCATACACCTGAACAAGGCCAGTTTAGGGACCAGGCAGAAGAAACCAATGAAAGACCTGGACCTAGTCAGTTAGGGAATAATACTGAAGACGAACTTGATTCTAATGTGCCACAACTGAATGAAAACAAAAGAGTGTTGGACGAAGGCCAAGACACAGTACCAGTTAAAAGACTCAGAAAAGGTGACTCAGTACCTCGATTTGTGAAAAGGATGAGATTGCGCCTGAAGATGATTACCAAGGAGCCTGAACAAATAAATGAGGTCTCGAGTCAAACTGACCCAGTGGTGACAAAGCAAAAGAGAAGAAGTGCTCGTATCAAGAAGCTTAACAACAAATACGCGAGCCCTGAATGGACTTACTTTGTATTGGAGGAATTTGAGAATCTGGAAATAAGTGACGAAAGTAATGAAAGTGCTGAAGAATTGATTGTTGAACAGACCGAAGAAGAAGCAGAACCACCCTGAAAAGGTTACTCGAGTAAGCAAGCTGTGCAGAGTTACAAAGAGGGGTTGAAGCTTCTTTTGAGCCAAAATGTCTGATTCTTCTGAGAATGGGAGACCGAGACGAAGTTGTTGTAAAACATGCTGCCAAGTATGTTTATGTAGTGTAGCAATAGTACTGATACTTTGGATAGGACTAACAATAACTATTCCTTCTATGATGAGTAAAAACCAGAGTCTGTACCCAAATAATAACCTACCTGATGACACTGTAGAAACACACACTAGAATTACACCACGAAGAGTAGACGCATAGGACAAACCGCTTAGCCTGAAACAAACAAGCATAGATTTAGAAGCACCAGATGAGGAAGGATTACACTTTAACAAAATCAAGAACAAGACTCATTTAAATGTTTTCGCAAACCTGTTATTGCATTATGTAGAAACTATGGAAATAGACGACTGTTATGTCTGCATGAAGCTACCCTCTTCCGTAGCTGAAGGTGTGACTTACCACCACTTGCCCTTAACTTATGGAATTTCATGTAGTATACTAACTAGTTTATTTTATAAAAGAGGACCTTTACAGTATTACTATTCAAATTCTGATGTGACATTTTCCGAACTTCCTGTTCAAAGAAACCTGAACCCTGTACATACAACTAGAGATGTAGCTAAATACATGAGTGATTATTTTCTAACTGTAGGAAAAATAAATATAGATGACGCACACAAAAATAACTTGACCTGTTCTTTACATGAAAAAGAAAAAGAATTTCTAGATATGGTAGAAAAGAGAAGAGAAAGTTTCCAAAAGAAGGCCAAAGACAAGAACCATAAAGTTCCCAAATGGGCAGAGAGTATAGGGAGCACCTCAAATGGTGGAGCAAACGCTGCGATGCGTCTGGATTTCGAAAAAAAGGGGAAGCTTTGCCTTCATAGAGAAATGACTAGTTATTATAACAATATTTTCATTGGTTCCAGTGAATGCGAACATAATTACAAGGTAATTGGAGGTTGGGGTTTCAAAGATGGGACGGAGCCTGTGTTTCCTGGAATTTATTTTATATGTGGAAATAAGGCGTACTTCAAATTGCCCGACAATTGGTACGGGAGTTGTTATTTTGGTATTGTCTTCCCAAAGATATACCATGTGGGGAAAATCACTGGAAGCACTGAACAGACTAACCAATTAGTACGTACTAAAAGAGAAAGTGCTGGTGAAATAGTAGGAGATATTTTTAGTGCAATGATACCTACAGTGGGAGTGGTTCTAAATACACACAGAATTTGCAAATTGTCAACAGTAGTGGATCGGTTATCTACTGACACTGCTGGAGGTTTCCTGATGGTCAATACCAAAATGGTTGCGGTCAGATAAATGGTTTTACAGTACAGACTTGCTCTTGATACATTATTGGCAAAAGAGGGCAGAGTCTGCAGAATGTTGAAAGCGCAACATTGTTGCACTTACATACCTGACAAAAGTGTTGAAATCAAAGGGTATGTGAGGAACATTACTAATTTGGCAAAGGAGCTCAAACCACTGGAGGTTGATAGTGCCTGGAAGAGACTTACTGATGGTCTCTCTGCCGTAGGTCAATGGTTTACTAACTTAGGTAAAAAAAAATTGATTAAAGTACTGATGCCAATTGCGGGGATAGGTTTAGTAGTATTCATCATATTCATCTGTTGTAAATGTCGAAAGCACCAAAAGAAATACACTGTGAACAAGAGAGGAGTGAAGAGAAATGTGGATGAACTTGAATTAGAGGAACTGAATAACCAGATTTATAAAAAGGTGAAAAATTCTCACCCTAATAAAGAAACTAAAGAAAAGCTGAACAGAATGTTTGAAGAGATTGAACTTTGAAAAATGTGAGAAGTTGGCATCTGGTTCCATGAATTTGTGATGATATAAAATATCATCAAAGAGGGGATTGATGGAGCAAGGATTCGCACGTAAAGCGACTTGCTTGTATCAAGAACCTCAAATAATGTTAATAAGTATAATCAACCTGTTTGTGTAACTAATATTGCACATTTTACATTACACGGAGTGTCCCAGTGATGCTTGCTTATGTGTTTATTAATCTTAATACGCTTGCAACCACTGCTTTGCGGGAATTTCTTCTGCGCATGCGTTGGTCACACTCACGTGACGTGACGTACTCGCAGTTCTGGTGGAAAATCTTTGCACTTGCGCATTAGCTATAAAATGGCCGTTTAGTGTTCTCACATGTCTGATGCTTGTCATGCAGCTATTGTACTACATTTGAAACAATTGTAATAAAATCTGTCTTTACCATTGTTAGGAGGAGACCTATGTCATGGGAACCCCAAATTCAATAGGCGGTCCCAAAAGATGTAAATTGGGGCTTGAGAAAGTCAAATCCTGGTTGGTGCGTTGACCTGTCCTTTCTTTGTACCAATCGAAATTGGGGGTTCTTACACTTGCAACATTTGGGGGGTGGTACACTGACCCGAAAACAGTATAACTAGCCTAGGTTTAGCTAGAGATATTGTCCGACTTGTCCGAATAGCTGACCAGTCACTGACCCAACGCACTCAATAGGTGACTGATACAGAGAGCTGCGGATCACTCTGTCCGTAATTTTCAGAGACCCAAGCGGGGTTTTGGGGAAACCTTAAGTGCTGGCGGAGCACTTTACTGGGAAATTCGATAACCCAATCAGGGTTCTGACTGATAGCTGCAGAGAGGGTGGAGCGTAGGCGTTGCTTCCGAACTGCGGGTGCTGGTCTTACCTTGGTGGTCCTGTCCTGATCCTAATCTGGTCTTCCTGTCCTGACCTGGGGTTCCATTCTGCACCTGGTGGCCTACTGGCGACTGTCTTTCCTTGGGTTCCTACTGTCCTTAACTGACCCGTGGCCTGGGTTGGTCTTCACACCGTCCTAGGTAAATATAAATCTGAGGGAACCCATTTTGCATTCTCTATTTTCCTTGCTTTGAATAAATTTGTACTTGCCTTTTATTTCTTTTTTTTCTTACCCTCCCTTTGCTGACAAATGATAAAGTCCTACATTGTAGTTGTTATACTAGCATGTTCCAATTTTTCACATCCTATAAGTACTGTCCTACATACTGTTCATAAAATCGATGTTCCTTTTCTTTACCCATCCTTTAGTCAATTCAAAGTAATTACACCGCCTTATTAGTATGGTCTACTCTTACCTTCCCTATAGCTACATGTTATCTTTGAATTTCCTATAGATTTGATTAAAAGTTCTTTTGCCTTACCCGCCTTCAAGGGGTAATACTCAACTGTGATATTCTAGTATGTTCCTTATTTTTCCCGTCCTTTAGACATTCCATATCAAGTCTAATTTTTGAAATTTCTTATTAGTATGTTCCCTGTTCTTACCTTCCTTTAAACTCATAAATGGTTGGTCTTATATACTTTCTATATGGATATATGCTCTATATAATCTTAGTTATTGACAGTTTAATTGCTGTAAATCTTTTACTTTCTGAACTTGAAGAACACTAGATAAAGACTTTGAAAACTTCCTGTGTCTCTGGTTATTACATGAGTGCAAAGATAAATGATATTTTGTATTTTGTGTCTGCCTTTCTTTTACAGCTAGCACCCTGATCCATTGTGATCATAGGTACCCGTGACAGTGGATTGGTAAGTCGGGTACATTGGAAATAAATAGGAAGGAACAGGGTTACTGGTAGTAGAGTGTAAGGTTACCCGATTAATAAATATGTTGAATTGAATTTATGGGCCCAATGCGTACATGGTAAAATTATAGTTGGGTGACCTGCGCGCTCTATCACCTCTGAATGTGTTTTGATGCATCATGTGCCTTGTTCTTGCACCGCTGAATGTATGTTTATGCATCATGTGTTTTGTTCCCATGCCTATACCCCTAAATGTATGGTGGTACTTAGTTGGTTGTTTTCTCCTAGTACAGGTGTTCCCTGTGAGGTCCTGGTTCCCTGCGTAATATTCTCCTAAGGTGGTTAGGGTTGCGTAGACGGTACTTACCTGTTACCATTATGATTCAGAAAAGGGGGTGGTGATGAACAGAGTGCCTGAATTAAGCAGACCACTCTTACCCAGTCCAAAGATCAGGGCTTGATCCATCACCGTTTTTTAGCTCACTGCACCATCCCAGCTCAGAACTTGGCTATATGCAAATTAGTCTGTTCCTGTCCCAGTGCATGGTGGGAACAGGGCAAACCAAACTACCAAGCCAATTCTTGTACTGGGAAGGAAACAAGCTTCCGGGGACCGGTTTCTGCCATTTCAGGCGTCGTCGGCCCGGCTTGCTTGAATCCTGATGGTGCAATGAGCAAGGGACTTACATCTGAGTATACCCTTCCACGCTTATGGTGGACAAAATGATTCAGAAAAGGGGGTGGTGATGAACAGAGTGCCTGAATTAAGCAGACCACTCTTACCCAGTCCAAAGATCAGGGCTTGATCCATCACCGTTTTTTAGCTCACTGCACCATCCCAGCTCAGAACTTGGCTATATGCAAATTAGTCTGTTCCTGTCCCAGTGCATGATGGGAACAGGGCAAACCAAACTACCAAGCCAATTCTTGTACTGGGAAGGAAACAAGCTTCCGGGGACCGGTTTCTGCCATTTCAGGCGTCGTCGGCCCGGCTTGCTTGAATCCTGATGGTGCAATGAGCAAGGGACTCACATCTGAGTATACCCTTCCACGCTTATGGTGGACAAAATGATTCAGAAAAGGGGGTGGTGATGAACAAAGTGCCTGAATTAAGCAGACCACTCTTACCCAGTCCAAAGATCAGGGCTTGATCCATCACCGTTTTTTAGCTCACTGCACCATCCCAGCTCAGAACTTGGCTATATGCAAATTAGTCTGTTCCTGTCCCAGTGCATGATGGGAACAGGGCAAACCAAACTACCAAGCCAATTCTTGTACTGGGAAGGAAACAAGCTTCCGGGGACCGGTTTCTGCCATTTCAGGCGTCGTCGGCCCGGCTTGCTTGAATCCTGATGGTGCAATGAGCAAGGGACTCACATCTGAGTATACCCTTCCACGCTTAAGGTGGACAAAATGATTCAGAAAAGGGGGTGGTGATGAACAGAGTGCCTGAATTAAGCAGACCACTCTTACCCAGTCCAAAGATCAGGGCTTGATCCATCACCGTTTTTTAGCTCACTGCACCATCCCAGCTCAGAACTTGGCTATATGCAAATTAGTCTGTTCCTGTCCCAGTGCATGATGGGAACAGGGCAAACCAAACTACCAAGCCAATTCTTGTACTGGGAAGGAAACAAGCTTCCGGGGACCGGTTTCTGCCATTTCAGGCGTCGTCGGCCCGGCTTGCTTGAATCCTGATGGTGCAATGAGCAAGGGACTCACATCTGAGTATACCCTTCCACGCTTATGGTGGACAAAATGATTCAGAAAAGGGGGTGGTGATGAACAGAGTGCCTGAATTAAGCAGACCACTCTTACCCAGTCCAAAGATCAGGGCTTGATCCATCACCGTTTTTTAGCTCACTGCACCATCCCAGCTCAGAACTTGGCTATATGCAAATTAGTCTGTTCCTGTCCCAGTGCATGATGGGAACAGGGCAAACCAAACTACCAAGCCAATTCTTGTACTGGGAAGGAAACAAGCTTCCGGGGACCGGTTTCTGCCATTTCAGGCGTCGTCGACCCGGCTTGCTTGAATCCTGATGGTGCAATGAGCAAGGGACTCACATCTGAGTATACCCTTCCACGCTTATGGTGGACAAAATGATTCAGAAAAGGGGGTGGTGATGAACAGAGTGCCTGAATTAAGCAGACCACTCTTACCCAGTCCAAAGATCAGGGCTTGATCCATCACCATTTTTTAGCTCACTGCACCATCCCAGCTCAGAACTTGGCTATATGCAAATTAGTCTGTTCCTGTCCCAGTGCATGATGGGAACAGGGCAAACCAAACTACCAAGCCAATTCTTGTACTGGGAAGGAAACAAGCTTCCGGGGACCGGTTTCTGCCATTTCAGGCGTCGTCGGCCCGGCTTGCTTGAATCCTGATGGTGCAATGAGCAAGGGACTCACATCTGAGTATACCCTTCAACGCTTATGGTGGACAAAATGATTCAGAAAAGGGGGTGGTGATGAACAGAGTGCCTGAATTAAGCAGACCACTCTTACCCAGTCCAAAGATCAGGGCTTGATCCATCACCGTTTTTTAGCTCACTGCACCATCCCAGCTCAGAACTTGGCTATATGCAAATTAGTCTGTTCCTGTCCCAGTGCATGATGGGAACAGGGCAAACCAATCTACCAAGCCAATTCTTGTACTGGGAATGAAACAAGCTTCCGGGGACCGGTTTCTGCCATTTCAGGCGTCGTCGGCCCGGCTTGCTTGAATCCTGATGGTGCAATGAGCAAGGGACTCACATCTGAGTATACCCTTCCACGCTTATGGTGGACAAAATGATTCAGAAAAGGGGGTGGTGATGAACAGAGTGCCTGAATTAAGCAGACCACTCTTACCCAGTCCAAAGATCAGGGCTTGATCCATCACCGTTTTTTAGCTCACTGCACCATCCCAGCTCAGAACTTGGCTATATGCAAATTAGTCTGTACCTGTCCCAGTGCATGATGGGACAGGATTCAAGCAAGCCGGGCCGACGAGGCTGAAATGCCAGAAACCGGTCCCCGGTAGCTTGTCTCCTTTCTGGTGAAGAATTGGCTTGGTAGTTTGGTCTGCCCTGTTCCCATGATACACTGGGCCAGGGACAGACTAATTTGCATAAAGCCAGGTTCTGAGCTGGGATGGGGCAGTGAGCTAAATAATGGTGATGGATCAAGCCCTGATCTTTGGACTGGGTAAGAGTGGTCTGCTTAATTCAGACACTCTGTTCATCACCAACCCCCTTTCTGAATCGTTTTTGGCCACTATAGGTGTGGCAGGGTATACTCAGACATGAGTACCTTGCTCACTGCTCCATCAGGATTCAAGCAAGCCGGGCCGACGAGGCTGAAATGCCAGAAACCGGTCCCCGGTAGCTTGTCTCCTTTCTGGTGAAGAATTGGCTTGGTAGTTTGGTCTGCCCTGTTCCCATGATGCACTGGGCCAGGGACAGACTAATTTGCATATAGCCAGGTTCTGAGCTGGGATGGGGCAGTGAGCTAAATAATGGTGATGGATCAAGCCCTGATCTTTGGACTGGGTAAGAGTGGTCTGCTTAATTCAGACACTCTGTTCATCACCACCCCCTTTTCTGAATCGTTGTTGGCCACTATAGGTGTGGCAGGGTATACTCAGACATGAGTCCCTTGCTCACTGCTCCATCAGGATTCAAGCAAGCCGGGCCGACGAGGCTGAAATGCCAGAAACCGGTCCCCGGTAGCTTGTCTCCTTTCTGGTGAAGAATTGGCTTGGTAGTTTGGTCTGCCCTGTTCCCATGATGCACTGGGCCAGGGACAGACTAATTTGCATATAGCCAGGTTCTGAGCTGGGATGGGGCAGTGAGCTAAATAATGGTGATGGATCAAGCCCTGATCTTTGGACTGGGTAAGAGTGGTCTGCTTAATTCAGACACTCTGTTCATCACCACCCCCTTTTCTGAATCGTTTTTGGCCACTATAGGTGTGGCAGGGTATACTCAGACATGAGTCCCTTGCTCACTGCTCCATCAGGATTCAAGCAAGCCGGGCCGACGAGGCTGAAATGCCAGAAACCGGTCCCCGGTCCCCGGTAGCTTGTCTCCTTTCTGGTGAAGAATTGGCTTGGTAGTTTGGTCTGCCCTGTTCCCATGATGCACTGGGCCAGGGACAGACTAATTTGCATATAGCCAGGTTCTGAGCTGGGATGGGGCAGTGAGCTAAATAATGGTGATGGATCAAGCCCTGATCTTTGGACTGGGTAAGAGTGGTCTGCTTAATTCAGACACTCTGTTCATCACCACCCCCTTTTCTGAATCGTTTTTGGCCACTATAGGTGTGGCAGGGTATACTCAGACATGAGTCCCTTGCTCACTGCTCCATCAGGATTCAAGCAAGCCGGGCCGACGAGGCTGAAATGCCAGAAACCGGTCCCCGGTAGCTTGTCTCCTTTCTGGTGAAGAATTGGCTTGGTAGTTTGGTCTGCCCTGTTCCCATGATGCACTGGGCCAGGGACAGACTAATTTGCATAAAGCCAGGTTCTGAGCTGGGATGGGGCAGTGAGCTAAATAATGGTGATGGATCAAGCCCTGATCTTTGGACTGGGTAAGAGTGGTCTGCTTAATTCCGACACTCTGTTCATCACCACCCCCTTTTCTGAATCGTTTTTGGCCACTATAGGTGTGGCAGGGTATACTCAGACATGAGTACCTTGCTCACTGCTCCATCAGGATTCAAGCAAGCCGGGCCGACGAGGCTGAAATGCCAGAAACCGGTCCCCGGAAGCTTGTCTCCTTTCTGGTGAAGAATTGGCTTGGTAGTTTGGTCTGCCCTGTTCCCATGATGCACTGGGCCAGGGACAGACTAATTTGCATATAGCCAGATTCTGAGCTGGGATGGGGCAGTGAGCTAAATAATGGTGATGGATCAAGCCCTGATCTTTGGACTGGGTAAGAGTGGTCTGCTTAATTCAGACACTCTGTTCATCACCACCCCCTTTTCTGAATCGTTGTTGGCCACTATAGGTGTGGCAGGGTATACTCAGACATGAGTCCCTTGCTCACTGCTCCATCAGGATTCAAGCAAGCCGGGCCGACGAGGCTGAAATGCCAGAAACCGGTCCCCGGTAGCTTGTCTCCTTTCTGGTGAAGAATTGGCTTGGTAGTTTGGTCTGCCCTGTTGCCATGATGCACTGGGCCAGGGACAGACTAATTTGCATATAGCCAGGTTGTGAGCTGGGATGGGGCAGTGAGCTAAATAATGGTGATGGATCAAGCCCTGATCTTTGGACTGGGTAAGAGTGGTCTGCTTAATTCAGACACTCTGTTCATCACCACCCCCTTTTCTGAATCGTTTTTGGCCACTATAGGTGTGGCAGGGTATACTCAGACATGAGTCCCTTGCTCACTGCTCCATCAGGATTCAAGCAAGCCGGGCCGACGAGGCTGAAATGCCAGAAACCGGTCCCCGGTCCCCGGTAGCTTGTCTCCTTTCTGGTGAAGAATTGGCTTGGTAGTTTGGTCTGCCCTGTTCCCATGATGCACTGGGCCAGGGACAGACTAATTTGCATATAGCCAGGTTCTGAGCTGGGATGGGGCAGTGAGCTAAATAATGGTGATGGATCAATCCCTGATCTTTGGACTGGGTAAGAGTGGTCTGCTTAATTCAGACACTCTGTTCATCACCACCCCCTTTTCTGAATCGTTTTTGGCCACTATAGGTGTGGCAGGGTATACTCAGACATGAGTCCCTTGCTCACTGCTCCATCAGGATTCAAGCAAGCCGGGCCGACGAGGCTGAAATGCCAGAAACCGGTCCCCGGTAGCTTGTCTCCTTTCTGGTGAAGAATTGGCTTGGTAGTTTGGTCTGCCCTGTTCCCATGATGCACTGGGCCAGGGACAGACTAATTTGCATATAGCCAGGTTCTGAGCTGGGATGGGGCAGTGAGCTAAATAATGGTGATGGATCAAGCCCTGATCTTTGGACTGGGTAAGAGTGGTCTGCTTAATTCAGACACTCTGTTCATCACCACCCCCTTTTCTGAATCGTTTTTGGCCACTATAGGTGTGGCAGGGTATACTCAGACATGAGTCCCTTGCTCACTGCTCCATCAGGATTCAAGCAAGCCGGGCCGACGAGGCTGAAATGCCAGAAACCGGTCCCCGGTAGCTTGTCTCCTTTCTGGTGAAGAATTGGCTTGGTAGTTTGGTCTGCCCTGTTCCCATGATGCACTGGGCCAGGGACAGACTAAATTGCATATAGCCAGGTTCTGAGCTGGGATGGGGCAGTGAGCTAAATAATGGTGATGGATCAAGCCCTGATCTTTGGACTGGGTAAGAGTGGTCTGCTTAATTCAGACACTCTGTTCATCACCACCCCCTTTTCTGAATCGTTTTTGGCCACTATAGGTGTGGCAGGGTATACTCAGACATGAGTCCCTTGCTCACTGCTCCATCAGGATTCAAGCAAGCCAGGCCGACGAGGCTGAAATGCCAGAAACCGGTCCCCGGTAGCTTGTCTCCTTTCTGGTGAAGAATTGGCTTGGTAGTTTGGTCTGCCCTGTTCCCATGATGCACTGGGCCAGGGACAGACTAATTTGCATATAGCCAGGTTCTGAGCTGGGATTGGGCAGTGAGCTAAATAATGGTGATGGATCAAGCCCTGATCTTTGGACTGGGTAAGAGTGGTCTGCTTAATTCAGACACTCTGTTCATCACCACCCCCTTTTCTGAATCGTTTTTGGCCACTATAGGTGTGGCAGGGTATACTCAGACATGAGTCCCTTGCTCACTGCTCCATCAGGATTCAAGCAAGCCGGGCCGACGAGGCTGAAATGCCAGAAACCGGTCCCCGGTAGCTTGTCTCCTTTCTGGTGAAGAATTGGCTTGGTAGTTTGGTCTGCCCTGTTCCCATGATGCACTGGGCCAGGGACAGACTAATTTGCATATAGCCAGGTTCTGAGCTGGGATGGGGCAGTGAGCTAAATAATGGTGATGGATCAAGCCCTGATCTTTGGACTGGGTAAGAGTGGTCTGCTTAATTCAGACACTCTGTTCATCACCACCCCCTTTTCTGAATCGTTTTTGGCCACTATAGGTGTGGCAGGGTATACTCAGACATGAGTCCCTTGCTCACTGCTCCATCAGGATTCAAGCAAGCCGGGCCGACGAGGCTGAAATGCCAGAAACCGGTCCCCGGTAGCTTGTCTCCTTTCTGGTGAAGAATTGGCTTGGTAGTTTGGTCTGCCCTGTTCCCATGATGCACTGGGCCAGGGACAGACTAATTTGCATATAGCCAGGTTCTGAGCTGGGATGGGGCAGTGAGCTAAATAATGGTGATGGATCAAGCCCTGATCTTTGGACTGGGTAAGAGTGGTCTGCTTAATTCAGACACTCTGTTCATCACCACCCCCTTTTCTGAATCGTTTTTGGCCACTATAGGTGTGGCAGGGTATACTCAGACATGAGTCCCTTGCTCACTGCTCCATCAGGATTCAAGCAAGCCGGGCCGACGAGGCTGAAATGCCAGAAACCGGTCCCCGGTAGCTTGTCTCCTTTCTGGTGAAGAATTGGCTTGGTAGTTTGGTCTGCCCTGTTCCCATGATGCACTGGGCCAGGGACAGACTAATTTGCATATAGCCAGGTTCTGAGCTGGGATGGGGCAGTGAGCTAAATAATGGTGATGGATCAAGCCCTGATCTTTGGACTGGGTAAGAGTGGTCTGCTTAATTCAGACACTCTGTTCATCACCACCCCCTTTTCTGAATCGTTTTTGGCCACTATAGGTGTGGCAGGGTATACTCAGACATGAGTCCCTTGCTCACTGCTCCATCAGGATTCAAGCAAGCCGGGCCGACGAGGCTGAAATGCCAGAAACCGGTCCCCGGTAGCTTGTCTCCTTTCTGGTGAAGAATTGGCTTGGTAGTTTGGTCTGCCCTGTTCCCATGGTGCACTGGGCCAGGGACAGACTAATTTGCATATAGCCAGGTTCTGAGCTGGGATGGGGCAGTGAGCTAAATAATGGTGATGGATCAAGCCCTGATCTTTGGACTGGGTAAGAGTGGTCTGCTTAATTCAGACACTCTGTTCATCACCACCCCCTTTTCTGAATCGTTTTTGGCCACTATAGGTGTGGCAGGGTATACTCAGACATGAGTCCCTTGCTCACTGCTCCATCAGGATTCAAGCAAGCCGGGCCGACGAGGCTGAAATGCCAGAAACCGGTCCCCTGTAGCTTGTCTCCTTTCTGGTGAAGAATTGGCTTGGTAGTTTGGTCTGCCCTGTTCCCATGATGCACTGGGCCAGGGACAGACTAATTGGCATATAGCCAGGTTCTGAGCTGGGATGGGGCAGTGAGCTAAATAATGGTGATGGATCAAGCCCTGATCTTTGGACTGGGTAAGAGTGGTCTGCTTAATTCAGACACTCTGTTCATCACCACCCCCTTTTCTGAATCGTTTTTGGCCACTATAGGTGTGGCAGGGTATACTCAGACATGAGTCCCTTGCTCACTGCTCCATCAGGATTCAAGCAAGCCGGGCCGACGAGGCTGAAATGCCAGAAACCGGTCCCCGGTAGCTTGTCTCCTTTCTGGTGAAGAATTGGCTTGGTAGTTTGGTCTGCCCTGTTCCCATGATGCACTGGGCCAGGGACAGACTAATTTGCATATAGCCAGGTTCTGAGCTGGGATGGGGCAGTGAGCTAAATAATGGTGATGGATCAAGCCCTGATCTTTGGACTGGGTAAGAGTGGTCTGCTTAATTCAGACACTCTGTTCATCACCACCCCCTTTTCTGAATCGTTTTTGGCCACTATAGGTGTGGCAGGGTATACTCAGACATGAGTCCCTTGCTCACTGCTCCATCAGGATTCAAGCAAGCCGGGCCGACGAGGCTGAAATGCCAGAAACCGGTCCCCGGTAGCTTGTCTCCTTTCTGGTGAAGAATTGGCTTGGTAGTTTGGTTTGCCCTGTTCCCATGATGCACTGGGCCAGGGACAGACTAATTTGCATATAGCCAGGTTCTGAGCTGGGATGGGGCAGTGAGCTAAATAATGGTGATGGATCAAGCCCTGATCCTTGGACTGGGTAAGAGTGGTCTGCTTAATTCAGACACTCTGTTCATCACCACCCCCTTTTCTGAATCGTTTTTGGCCACTATAGGTGTGGCAGGGTATACTCAGACATGAGTCCCTTGCTCACTGCTCCATCAGGATTCAAGCAAGCCGGGCCGACGAGGCTGAAATGCCAGAAACCGATCCCCGGTAGCTTGTCTCCTTTCTAGTGAAGAATTGGCTTTGTAGTTTGGTCTGCCCTGTTCCCATGATGCACTGGGCCAGGGACAGACTAATTTGCATATAGCCAGGTTCTGAGCTGGGATGGGGCAGTGAGCTAAATAATGGTGATGGATCAAGCCCTGATCTTTGGACTGGGTAAGAGTGGTCTGCTTAATTCAGACACTCTGTTCATCACCACCCCCTTTTCTGAATCGTTTTTGGCCACTATAGGTGTGGCAGGGTATACTCAGACATGAGTCCCTTGCTCACTGCTCCATCAGGATTCAAGCAAGCCGGGCCGACGAGGCTGAAATGCCAGAAACCGGTCCCCGGTCCCCGGTAGCTTGTCTCCTTTCTGGTGAAGAATTGGCTTGGTAGTTTGGTCTGCCCTGTTCCCATGATGCACTGGGCCAGGGACAGACTAATTTGCATATAGCCAGGTTCTGAGCTGGGATGGGGCAGTGAGCTAAATAATGGTGATGGATCAAGCCCTGATCTTTGGACTGGGTAAGAGTGGTCTGCTTAATTCAGACACTCTGTTCATCACCACCCCTTTTCTGAATCGTTTTTGGCCACTATAGGTGTGGCAGGGTATACTCAGACCTGAGTCCCTTGCTCACTGCTCCATCAGGATTCAAGCAAGCCGGGCCGACGAGGCTGAAATGCCAGAAACCGGTCCCCGGTAGCTTGTCTCCTTTCTGGTGAAGAATTGGCTTGGTAGTTTGGTCTGCCCTGTTCCCATGATGCACTGGGCCAGGGACAGACTAATTTGCATATAGCCAGGTTCTGAGCTGGGATGGGGCAGTGAGCTAAATAATGGTGATGGATCAAGCCCTGATCTTTGGACTGGGTAAGAGTGGTCTGCTTAATTCAGACACTCTGTTCATCACCACCCCCTTTTCTGAATCGTTTTTGGCCACTATAGGTGTGGCAGGGTATACTCAGACATGAGTCCCTTGCTCACTGCTCCATCAGGATTCAAGCAAGCCGGGCCGACGAGGCTGAAATGCCAGAAACCGGTCCCCGGTAGCTTGTTTCCTTTCTGGTGAAGAATTGGCTTGGTAGTTTGGTCTGCCCTGTTCCCATGATGCACTGGGCCAGGGACAGACTAATTTGCATATAGCCAGGTTCTGAGCTGGGATGGGGCAGTGAGCTAAATAATGGTGATGGATCAAGCCCTGATCTTTGGACTGGGTAAGAGTGGTCTGCTTAATTCAGACACTCTGTTCATCACCACCCCCTTTTCTGAATCGTTTTTGGCCACTATAGGTGTGGCAGGGTATACTCAGACATGAGTCCCTTGCTCACTGCTCCATCAGGATTCAAGCAAGCCGGGCCGACGCGGCTGAAATGCCAGAAACCGGTCCCCGGTAGCTTGTCTCCTTTCTGGTGAAGAATTGGCTTGGTAGTTTGGTCTGCCCTGTTCCCATGATGCACTGGGCCAGGGACAGACTAATTTGCATATAGCCAGGTTCTGAGCTGGGATGGGGCAGTGAGCTAAATAATGGTGATGGATCAAGCCCTGATCTTTGGACTGGGTAAGAGTGGTCTGCTTAATTCAGACACTCTGTTCATCACCACCCCCTTTTCTGAATCGTTTTTGGCCACTATAGGTGTGGCAGGGTATACTCAGACATGAGTCCCTTGCTCACTGCTCCATCAGGATTCAAGCAAGCCGGGCCGACGAGGCTGAAATGCCAGAAACCGGTCCCCGGTAGCTTGTCTCCTTTCTGGTGAAGAATTGGCGTGGTAGTTTGGTCTGCCCTGTTCCCATGATGCACTGGGCCAGGGACAGACTAATTTGCATATAGCCAGGTTCTGAGCTGGGATGGGGCAGTGAGCTAAATAATGGTGATGGATCAAGCCCTGATCTTTGGACTGGGTAAGAGTGGTCTGCTTAATTCAGACACTCTGTTCATCACCACCCCCTTTTCTGAATCGTTTTTGGCCACTATAGGTGTGGCAGGGTATACTCAGACATGAGTCCCTTGCTCACTGCTCCATCAGGATTCAAGCAAGCCGGGCCGACGAGGCTGAAATGCCAGAAACCGGTCCCCGGTAGCTTGTCTCCTTTCTGGTGAAGAATTGGCTTGGTAGTTTGGTCTGCCCTGTTCCCATGATGCACTGGGCCAGGGACAGACTAATTTGCATATAGCCAGGTTCTGAGCTGGGATGGGGCAGTGAGCTAAATAATGGTGATGGATCAAGCCCTGATCTTTGGACTGGGTAAGAGTGGTCTGCTTAATTCAGACACTCTGTTCATCACCACCCCCTTTTCTGAATCGTTTTTGGCCACTATAGGTGTGGCAGGGTATACTCAGACATGAGTCCCTTGCTCACTGCTCCATCAGGATTCAAGCAAGCCGGGCCGACGAGGCTGAAATGCCAGAAACCGGTCCCCGGTAGCTTGTCTCCTTTCTGGTGAAGAATTGGCTTGGTAGTTTGGTCTGCCCTGTTCCCATGATGCACTGGGCCAGGGACAGACTAATTTGCATATAGCCAGGTTCTGAGCTGGGATGGGGCAGTGAGCTAAATAATGGTGATGGATCAAGCCCTGATCTTTGGACTGGGTAAGAGTGGTCTGCTTAATTCAGACACTCTGTTCATCACCACCCCCTTTTCTGAATCGTTTTTGGCCACTATAGGTGTGGCAGGGTATACTCAGACATGAGTCCCTTGCTCACTGCTCCATCAGGATTCAAGCAAGCCGGGCCGACGAGGCTGAAATGCCAGAAACCGGTCCCCGGTAGCTTGTCTCCTTTCTGGTGAAGAATTGGCTTGGTAGTTTGGTCTGCCCTGTTCCCATGATGCACTGGGCCAGGGACAGACTAATTTGCATATAGCCAGGTTCTGAGCTGGGATGGGGCAGTGAGCTAAATAATGGTGATGGATCAAGCCCTGATCTTTGGACTGGGTAAGAGTGGTCTGCTTAATTCAGACACTCTGTTCATCACCACCCCCTTTTCTGAATCGTTTTTGGCCACTATAGGTGTGGCAGGGTATACTCAGACATGAGTCCCTTGCTCACTGCTCCATCAGGATTCAAGCAAGCCGGGCCGACGAGGCTGAAATGCCAGAAACCGGTCCCCGGTAGCTTGTCTCCTTTCTGGTGAAGAATTGGCGTGGTAGTTTGGTCTGCCCTGTTCCCATGATGCACTGGGCCAGGGACAGACTAATTTGCATATAGCCAGGTTCTGAGCTGGGATGGGGCAGTGAGCTAAATAATGGTGATGGATCAAGCCCTGATCTTTGGACTGGGTAAGAGTGGTCTGCTTAATTCAGACACTCTGTTCATCACCACCCCCTTTTCTGAATCGTTTTTGGCCACTATAGGTGTGGCAGGGTATACTCAGACATGAGTCCCTTGCTCACTGCTCCATCAGGATTCAAGCAAGCCGGGCCGACGAGGCTGAAATGCCAGAAACCGGTCCCCGGTAGCTTGTCTCCTTTCTGGTGAAGAATTGGCTTGGTAGTTTGGTTTGCCCTGTTCCCATGATGCACTGGGCCAGGGACAGACTAATTTGCATATAGCCAGGTTCTGAGCTGGGATGGGGCAGTGAGCTAAATAATGGTGATGGATCAAGCCCTGATCTTTGGACTGGGTAAGAGTGGTCTGCTTAATTCAGACACTCTGTTCATCACCACCCCCTTTTCTGAATCGTTTTTGGCCACTACAGGTGTGGCAGGGTATACTCAGACATGAGTCCCTTGCTCACTGCTCCATCAGGATTCAAGCAAGCCGGGCCGACGAGGCTGAAATGCCAGAAACCGGTCCCCGGTAGCTTGTCTCCTTTCTAGTGAAGAATTGGCTTGGTAGTTTGGTCTGCCCTGTTCCCATGATGCACTGGGCCAGGGACAGACTAATTTGCATATAGCCAGGTTCTGAGCTGGGATGGGGCAGTGAGCTAAATAATGGTGATGGATCAAGCCCTGATCTTTGGACTGGGTAAGAGTGGTCTGCTTAATTCAGACACTCTGTTCATCACCACCCCCTTTTCTGAATCGTTACCTGTTACCATTAGTTACTGGTTGTGTGCTAAAGTTATTTATACTCTATGTTCTAAGTGCTAATTCTAACAGTATTTCTAGTTCTAAAAGTGCTGATTCCTGACAGTGGTCCAGGTGGCTCTGTCTTGTACATATCCCCTGTAAATTCTGCCCGTGCCTGTTGGCACATTGTAAAGTGTGTGCTTTTATCTGATGTGTTTTGGTGTAATACAAAGGCTATTTTTATACATAACCTTGTGTGGAGTTTCCTTTGTGGTGGGCCTTGGGTGTTGTTGCTGGGGGTGCGTGCGCAAACGCTTAACTCACATTGCCTCCAAGTTTAGCCTAACTGCTTGTGCTACGTTACCAAGGGGGTGAGCAGGGGTTATCTTGGCGTGTAACTCCCTTGCCGTGACGATGAAGTGGTGGTCTCTGACTGACTTTGGCGCAAGCCCGGCCAGCCAGGGATCCCATTTCTAACATTGGCTGGCAGCGAAAGGGATCCGGATTTGTGTTTGCGTTGTACCACAGTGGCAACTGGCCGCATTACAAAACTCTGCATTTTAGATGACCAAATTTTGGGGATTATTGTTTTTTAAGTTCCATATTTCTTCTCCTAAAGGTATCATTGTGTAATTGTGTCCAGTACATTTGTTCCCCGCCCTGCGCCCAGAGTTGGTACCTGTGTCACGTTTGGTCAGGTTGAGGAATCAGGGGTGGTAGAAACTGCCTTACCGGTCCGAGGGGGGGGGTTGTGTGTGGATGAATGGTGTGTTGCACTGGACAAGTGAGTGTGAGTTCTCTGGGATAGGGAACTTGCTGAATACCTTTGTGAATTGTGTACTCCTGTGTTAAGCTCAGACCCCTAAGTTCCCTGCGTAATCTTTTCTCAAGAACGTCCGCCAAAATGGAGCCTGCTTTTGACTTCAATGATCTAGGTACATACAGTACGTGGGAGCTGGTAAGGGTCTGTGAAGAGAGAGACCTAGGGAGGGGTGAGTCAAATGGTTACATACTTCAGGACCTCCTGGTCAGATGGCAAAAGGATCAATGGGATCTTGAGCGCAGTGAGGAAAGGGCCTGGGCCTCACACCATGAGGGTGGTGGGTCTGTGGGGAACCCTGAAGATTCAGAAGAGGAGGGAGAAGATGACAGTACCTGGACGCCAGTAGAGAGTGAAGACCCCATAGCTAGGCAGTTCCTTGCTCTGTCCAGCGTAGGAGGCAGCACCTCATCCCTTTCCCTGTCCCCAGAAGAGTGGGAAGATAGGAGGGAAGAAAGGGAGCACCAGCTGGCCTTAGAAAAGCTCAGGTTAGAGCATGCCCAGGCTATGGCGCAGCTGGAGGTTAAGAAGCAACAGCTTGAGACTGAGAGGGTCTTGGCGCAGGAGAGGATAGAGGAGGCTGAGAGGGCCTCCACCAGAGGCAAAGTAGCTCTGGAGGGTAGACTTTCCCCTGCGCGCAGTTTTAATTTTCTGGACTCCCCTAGAGTCTGGCAGTACCGCTCCTGTAGGGAGGGTATAGGAGTCCAGCGTGAGGAGTGATTGGGGGATGAGTTCCCCAGTGGAAGAACCAGTGGGTCAGGGACTACCCAGTTGGGCGAGGTTCCCATCTAGTGACCATGGTGACACCACTTTCGTTCTGGGGGATCTTCGCGCACTGTCAGGTGGACAGGGGACGGGAGATCTGCGTCAGACAGACAGTCACACAACATATGTGTCATTTGTTAGCCTAAGGGGGACGGTGTGTAAGTCCCCAGAAGTCCTGGAGTGCCAGGCAATTATTTCACCAAAGGTTTTAGACCAGAGGTTGGGAGGCCAGGTTCAGCATCAGCCTGACCTGAAGGGTAGGACGACTGTAACCAGTGTCCTGACCGGTTCTTCTCCCAGGGGTACCGCCCCAGTTGGTAGGGAGCAGGACTCTGGAAGGGGGTGCAGAGGGTGGGAGAGCCCACCTCTGACCCCGGTGCAACCTGAGGGGTTAAACCCTGGGTTGGAATGGCGTTCTAGGTGTACCCCTCGCCGGAGGAGGAGGAACCCTAGGAGAAGAGGTAGGGGGAGGAGAGCCTTCCCTGAGACTCCTGGTCCGCCTACGGGTGTAGACCCTAGGATGGAGAACTAGTGGCGGTCTAGTCCTGTCTTGCAGACAGGAAGAGTGGAGAATGGCTACTATGTGCCAGGGGTTACTACCCCCTGCTCTGCGAATAGGCCAGGACCAGTGGCACCTGGGTGGCCCAGGGCCTGGTCCTGGCTGCGGACAGCTTGAGAGTACCAGTGGGGTAGCCCAGTTTTCCAGACAGTGGTTTTGGAAGGAATCCCATAGGTTCACTGCAGCGTAGAACAGGAGGGTGTCCCTGCAGTTGCAGGCCCGCGTCCGTGTTCTATCGCCCCAAGCAGGGAAGTCCATCACGGTGGTGATTGGTCTCCCCTATGTTTTGGCTGGAAGGGGGTTGTGTTAGACTTGGCCCTTCTGGCAGGTTCACCCCTAAACTTTTTTGCTTTTAATGGTGACCTGGTGGTGGTGATTTTTGGGTTCTGCGCACTTTCACTGTGTTCCAGTTGAAAGTGCGTGCGCACTCTGAGTGCATGTGGTGAGATAGGCCTGCCCTCTCATAGTAATGCATGGTTGTGTGCTAAAGTTATTTATACTCTATGTTCTAAGTGCTAATTCTAACAGTATTTCTAGTTCTAAAAGTGCTGATTCCTGACAGTGGTCCAGGTGGCCCTGTCTTGTACATATCCCCTGTAAATTCTGCCCATGCCTGTTGGCACATTGTAAAGTGTGTGTTTTTATCTAATGTTTTTTGGTGTAATACAAAGGCTATCTTTATACATAACCTTGTGTGGAGTTTCCTTTGTGGTGGGCCTTGGGTGTTGTTGCTGGGTGTGCGTGCGCAAACACTTAACTCACATTGCCTCCGAGTTTAGCCTTACTGCTCGTGCTACGTTACCAAGGGGGTGAGCAGTAGTTATCTTGGCGTGTAACTCCCTTGCCCTGACGTGGGAGTGGTGGTCTCTGACTGACTTTGGCGCAAGCCCTGGCCAGCCAGGGATCCCATTTCTAACAAACCCCCAATCACATTTCTTCACCGGTTGTATGTCAATACAAAGCGGTTGTTACACCGCACTACCATTACAACGCGGGCTTTACACCGCAAGTCATTACCACGACTTGCGCTGTAGGGTCTGGACTTAGGAATAGTAAAATTTACGATTCCAACACCAGCCTACGTACAGTAGGGAAGGTGTTGGAATAGTAAATCTACTATTCCTTAGCCTAGAGCACCCTCCAGCGCAAGTCGTGGTAACGACTTGCGTTGTATTGCCCACGTTGTAATGGTAGCGCGGTGTAACAACGCGTCGTAATGGGTGTTCCCCTTCTTCACCCATCCCTTGCATATTAGTCTGTTGCCTGCCTAATGGTACACAGTCAAAATATCGAGTCTTAAATTTCGACCTACCAAAATATCGTGTTTGAAATTTCGAAGGTACAGAATATCGATGTCAAGAATATCGTAGGACAGTATATCGACCCTAAGGTAAGTGATATCGAATTTATTTATATCGACGTAGGTAATATCGAGGTTAGTAATATTGATAGAATATATATCGATATAACTAATTTCGATGTCACTAATATCGATATCTGTATTATTTTTATGTTTTTTATTATGTATGTGTTATATGTTTCTGTTAAATATTTAAATTAATTTATATTATATGTGTATTATTTTTATATATTAATAAATTTATTTTTAAGTAAATTATATGTTTTAGTACCGGAGCGGGTTGTGGGTTTATAGGGGAATAGGGTGGGAAGTAATTTAATTGTAAATAATTAATGAATTTTTTATGTATAAATATTTTTTTATTTAATTATTAATTGGCAATTAATTATTTTAATTGATAAATTAATTATTTAATTGGTAAATTAATTATTTAATTGGTAATTAATGTTAATTTTTATTGAATGTTATGTTTTAGTACCGGAGCGGGTTGTGAGTTTATAGGGGAATAGGGTGGGAAGTAATTTAATTGTAAATAATTAATGATTTTTTTATATATAAATAAATTTTTATTTAATTATTAATTGGCAATTAATTATTTTAATTGATAAATTAATTATTTAATTGGTAAATTAATTATTTAATTGGTAATTAATGTTAATTTTTATTAAATGTTATGTTTTAGTACCGGAGCGGGTTGTGGGTTTATAGGGCAATAGGGTGGGAAGTAATGTAATTGTAATTAAAAAAACACATTTTAATGTATAATTTATTTTGTAATTACTTATTAATTGGCAATTAATTTTTTTAATTGATAAATTAATTATTTAATTGGTAATTAATGTTAATTTTAATTAAATGTTATGTTTTAGTATCAGAGCGTGTTGTGGGATTATAGGGGTATTGGGTGGGAAGTAATTTAATTCTAAATATTTAATTATTTATTCATTTTTTGTTATGGATAATTAATGTATTAATTAACTATTAATTGGCAATTAATTATTTGAATACATAATTAATTTATTTAATTGGCAATTAATATTTGTAATTTGTAAATATATTTTAATAAGTAGAAAAATTCATCAATTAATTGGTAAACATTTTTTTAATTTTTTTAATTTTGTATATTGTTTCTTTATTGTTTGTTAATTGTGATTTAAATTTAAAAAATATATATTATTTTTATGAGAAATAGTTTATATTTTTATATTTATTATTTGGCGAGTAATATTTAATAATTATTATTTATTGGTGTTTGTTGTTAATTTATTGTCAAATAATTCTTCAAATGTTATTGGTTTTATTAATTATTAATAGTTTTTATTGATGTTGATGTATTAAAAAAATTGTTATACATTATTGCAAATATAAATATTAATTATAAGTATGTTAAAATATAATTCTACGCTATTAAATGCTTTCCCTACTGTTGCACCCTTTGGAGTTGGAATAGTAATTTTTCCCCCTACGCTATCCAAAGCTTTCTCTACTGTTGCACCCTCTGGAGTTGGAATAGTAATTTTACCACCTACGCTATCCAACGCTTTCCCTACTGTTGCACCCTTTGGAGTTTGAATGGTAAATTTTCCACCTACGCTATCCAATGCTTTCCTTACTGTTGCACCCTCTGGAGTTGGAATAGCAATTATTACCCGTACGCTATTCAATGCTTTCCCTACTGTTGCACTCACTGGAGTGGGAATAGTAATTTTTAGCCACCCGCTATCCAACGCTTTCCCTACTGTTGCACTCTCTGGAGTGGGAATAGTAATTTTTCCCCCTACGCTATCCAACTCTTTCCCTACTGTTGCACTCTTTGGAGTTGGAATAGTAATTTTACCCCTACGCTATCCAATGATTTCCCTACTGTTGCACCCTCTGGAGTTGGAATAGTAATTTTTACCCGTATGCTATCCAATGATTTCCCTACTGTTGCACTCACTGGAGTGGGAATAGTAATTTTTACCCACCCGCTATCCAACGCTTTCCCTACTGTTGCACTCTCTGGTATGGGAATAGTAATTTTTCCCCCTACGCTATCCAACTCCTTCCCTACTGTTGCACTCTTTGGAGTTGGAATAGTAATTTTACCCCTACGCTATCCAATGATTTCCCTACTGTTGCACCTTCTGGAGTAGGATTAGTAATTTTTACCTGTATGCTATCCAATGATTTCCCTACTGTTGCACTCACTGGAGTGGGAATAGTAATTTTTACCCACCCGCTATCCAACGCTTTCCCTACTGTTGCACTCTCTGGTATGGGAATAGTAATTTTTCCCCCTACGCTATCCAACTCTTTCCCTACTGTTGCCCACTTTGGAGTTGGAATAGTAATTTTTACCCTTACGCTATCCAACCTTTTCGCTAATGTTGCACTCATTGGAGTGGGAATAGTAATTTTTCTCCCTACGCTATCCAACGCTTTCCCTACTGTTGCACTCTCTGCAGTGGGAATAGTAATTTTTCCCCCTACGCTATCCAACGTTTTCCCTACTGTTGCACCTTCTGGAGTTGGAATAGTAATTTTTACTCTTACGCTATCCAACGCTTTCCCTAACGTTGCACCCTCTGGAGTTTGAATAGTAATTTTTACCCTTACGCTATCCAATATTATTTATATTTATTTATGTATTTAATATGTTACATAATGTTGTATTTAATTAATTTTTATAATATTGAAAGTATATTTAATTGTTTTTATTTATTAAATCTTATTATTTATTATTATTTATGTTATTATTTTATGAGTGTTGATGTATTTGTAATTTATAGTATTTGTTAATATTTTTTCATTAATTAAAAAATATGTATATATTATTATTACTTAAGTATATATTAAATATTGTATGTTTAATTTTAAACAAAATGTTTCATATTAAATATGTATTATTTAATCATTTTGAACATTATAACATATTTTTAAATACGTTTTAATTATATATAAGTATTATTAACTTATTTAAACTTATTATTTTTTTTTAAACGATATTTTTAATTACGATATTTTTAACACCGATATTTTAGTTTCGATATTTTTTTACTTACCATGTTGTAGATAGGGTGTCGATATACTTGCCTTCGATATTCCAGCGTCGATATTTTGTCTGTCGATATTCTGACCCTCGATATTCTGTCATAGATTCCTGCCTAATATGTCTAAATATTGCCAGCTATCTACAATTTATGGCTACATTAGTTTGCAGAGCTTAATTATGCCACCTCATGTACAGTTTTACAGCATAAATATGCTATCAGGTCAGTTGTCACATTTTAGATCTTCAGCACCTCCCCATAGCAACTGAACTGTAAAAGCCGGTTGCTGAGGAGTCCAACACTAACCTTCACTGGGACTTTAAATACCTTTACCACCAAAGACGTTTTATAGAGCGAAGAGGGAGGTCACGTGCTCTTGGCTCCTGCTATGCTGCAAAAATGTGCAAATAATGCCGCTTTACACACAAACATAAGATAATGCTACTTGTCTTCCTTCCTCCCAAAGTTGGTCTCTGCATGGTCATCACCCTTGCAATTGTTGTTACAACATGCTCAGAGAACAAGGAAGTTTTCCTTCTGTGTATTGTTACTTTGATTTGTGTCAAAACACATGGAGTTTCTCGACAGATAATATGATGATCAAGCACACACTATTAGCATTAGCATGGAAAGGATTAGTCATGTTTCTATGCCCTTGCAAACAAGTGATGCAGCGTGGCACTGACAGCAAGCAATTTAGCACCGCCGTGCTGCGTCATTTAAAAAAACGCAAGGATGCACAGTATTCACTAGAATACGGTGCACCTCTGGTATTCCCCTTGCGCAAGATTACTAGTTTTTGCTGGGTTATGCTCACTGCTGTGCATGGCAGGCCGAAGAGCGGGAGGACTGGTTCAGATGGTCTCATTGTTCTGGTCTGGAAAAGGGATAGACAGTAGTATCGGTATGCCACCCAAAGCAAGTAACGGCTGTGGCATACTCAGATTTGAGTGTGCGTGGAAAGTGCGAAGCACTTGGGGCACGTCCCATGTGAGAGAAGCAGATTCCGTGTCTTGGCTGCCAGTCAACCACCTAGCCACCCACTGCAGTTGGGAAGCCAGGTAGCATTGCTCAAAAGTGGTCTCTCCTTGTCCACCCTGATCTGGCGAGAGGTATAGTTTGGTCAGAGCCATTCAGTGGCTAGATGTGCGCCAGATAAAATCTCCTGTAATTTGTTCCAGCAAGTGAAAAAATAGTTTTGGGAGGTTGACAAAAAAGTAGACCCTTTTCATGAGATCTATACCTCCAGCGTCAGGATTTGCCAAAACACCATTTGTCACTTCGTTCGAATCGGCATCTGCCCGCTAAAGGATCCCCACAATCTCCCCACTGCCCCCCATTGGTACACTGATTCCGAGTGAGGAGCGGGCTTAAGGTTTGATGGCAGCCCAGAAACCTTACCCATTCTAAGAGTGGCACAGAGAGGCTGCACAGCACAGAGTTCACGGCCCCCACCTCTGCACCCACTACAGGTGAGCAAATCCAGGGGGCCGATGGGGGGCAGCTGCAGGCGTGAATGAGTCATTGGAGCTGGGGAGCCACAGTGATACCCGCGCATCCTTGCCCACCAGAAGTCCATTTGGGAATGCCTGACTTTAACATGGCCGCCGGGGCCTATGCCTGATCCTTTGAATGTGGCACTACTCCTGGGGCTGCTCTCCCTTTACAGCTCTGAGAAGTGAGAAGCTGTGAAAGCGGAGGTGGGGACATCGGCCCTTGCTCCCCGTATGGCGGTACTACCCTCTGAGGCATCTGGGCTGAGGCTCACATGAGGTTCCCCGAGAACAGCTTCACTTTTCCAATGGTGTTAGCCAGTGAATGTAAGCAGCGAGAAACCGTGGGAGAAAGACCAGCGACTCATCTATGTGCTGATGCCCGGTGGAACTACCAGATAGCTAAAGAGGAGATGGGTTATGGACTCCCGCCGTCACCTACCCAGTCGGACCTTGGGCAGATTTTCCCCTCGTCTCTACGTCTTATCTTCCTGCTACCTCTTTATCCTATCCCCTAACCCCTCCTTGCTCCATTCACCTTGTCCCCTATGTTCTTTAAATGCTTTTCTTGACACTTACGTAACTTTTAACTGATGTTAATTGCAACAATATGGTTCCTCATGTTAAGCACTCTGATTCCTTCGGGTCTATTGCTATATAATAAATCATTAATTAAATATGTTCCCATTTAGTACTCTTTCTCTCTTTGTCTACTTCCCTAGCTCCTATCCCCTCTCCCCTGAATCTCTCCCCTTGCCTGCTACTCTGCATTACCCCCTGTCCTTTGTGCCTTTTGACTAAGCACTCCTTCTCCCCTTGTTGGGGAAAGATCCAATATTTATACTCTGGAGTCTCAGCGAACCCGCTGAGAGAGTCCACTGCGCCAAGGGAGCCACTCAAGGCTCCCTTGCCAAACCACTCCCTCTCCCCTTTTTGGGGAAGGATCGAGCATGTAGGCCTTGGAGTCTCAGAGACCCCTCTGAGAGTTTCCACTGTGTAATGGGAGCCTCTCGTAACAGAGATAGGGAAGTGATACCACTTCCCCTGGGATCACAGCTTACTGGACTTTGGATGTTGCTTTGACTCGTCTACCGGTTTGTGTCCCCGTCGCTCTTCCCCTCCTCTTTCCATGCGGTGTCTCTCACCCTCCTCTCCTCTTTCCTGCCTTCACTATCTGGCTACTTCCCCTGCTCCTCCCCTCCTCCCCTGAATCCCTCCCCTTGCCTGCTTTTCCCCTTACGTATTTGTGCTTATTGCTTATCTCGACCTTACAAGTAACTATGTTGCCATGCTCTAATAACTGTGTAACCTTTGTAACGATGTAACCTGTAACTATGATCTGATTCGCATGTAAAGCGCTCTGATACCTCCGGGTCTAGCCAGCACGATATAAAACCTTTAAAATAAAAATAAATAAAAATAAGTTAGTGGGATGTGTCAGGGTGCTAAGCGGGGGGGGGGTGCGTTGTTTATTTGAAGCATAGGGTCAGGTGTGGAGGACTGAAAGGGGAAGAGACAGGGCTTGCTCCAGTTAACTCTGATGCTGGACACCACTGTGAATCATGCAGGTGGGTGCTATTTGAGCTGGAATGTCATGGCCATCTCTGAGGTAGAAGAGCATACCATCGGCATAAAGTGATACCGAGTGATACCCATCTCTTAAAGGGATTCCCCCAGTGCAACCCACCATCATGTAGGATGTGTGCAAATGTTTCCCCTGCTAGCGAAAACAGCAGCGGAGACAGCGGGCAGCCCTGCTGGGTACCCCTGTGTATTCGTATGGGATCTGAGATTAACAAACTGGTCTTAACCCTGCCATCGGGTTTGTGTACAGCAATTGAACCAGAGGTGCTCCCAGGCTGTAGCCATGGACCACCTCAAAGAGGTAAGCCTACTCCAGAGTGACAGAAGCCATCTCCAAATCCAATACAAAGCATCCTGAGTTTGGCCAGTGAGCAGGGGCGAATTCTAGGACCCGGAAAAACCGAGGTAGGTTCAAGGACGTTTTCCTGTCTGGTACAAACTTTTTCTGTCTGGGTGTACAAGCTGGAGGTGCCAGCCTGTCAGCTAGTAGTTTAGCCAGTACATTATAGTCCTTATTAAGGAGTGCTGGTGGCCTATGAGAGGACGGCTCTTCAGCATCCTACCTGATTTTGGCAGAGATGTAAGAAGTGCCTCACACAGAGGGGGTGGGAAAGGCGAGGCTGCCAGGGACTCCTCAAATAGCAATTTTGGTTTTGAGGCCAAAACCTGTGTGTAGGATTTGTAACATTATGGTGGCAGGCCATCCAGACCTGGTGCTTCCCTGTGGCCTCCTGGACCTAATGTAAGGTAATATTTCTGTTTAGTTCCTCTCGTTGGTCAGAAGATATGCAGGGGAGTGTCACTGGCTCCATGAATGCCTGGACTTCTACCTTTGATGCCGTAAGTGTGGATTGATATTGCGACATGTAGTATTGCATAATGTTTCATGTATGACCCATTGCGTGCACACTCGGCCACACGAGGGCTGGTGTTTGGACAGTATAGGGTTTCTGGGTTGATCCTGTAGAATTAGCCTTGCTACCAGGTTCCCTGCCTCGTTTGAATCTGCATGTGTCTTAGCAGTGTGGGTCGCGTAATTGAGACAGTGCAGTCACTCCAATAGCGTTGCATGCTCCTGTCTCACCCACCGCAGCTTCTCCCTACCAAGCGGGGCCTCCTGGGCCTGCCCCTCCAAGAGCAGCAGTCCCTGGTCTATGTGTGCAATGTCCCTGATCAGACTGCGTCTCATATTTATAGTGTTTCCCAGGCAGTATTCCCTGATCGCAACCTTAAAGGTATCCCATTCGACCAGAGATGAAAGAAGTTCCTTCAACGGCCGTATACTTCAATTATGTATATGCATCAATAAATATCAAAAAACAGTGACAGAAAAAAGTTTGTTCTAAACAGGAATCATTCAAAAATTGTATTTATTTTTTCTCTTTTTTGTAAATATAAATTCATATAAATATTGTTGTAAATCAGACAATTCTATAGAAAACACATCTATTGATTACACAAATTCATGAAGAACACAATAGAATCATAAAAATAAGCAACAAATAAATATATATACCCCATGGTGACAGTCATACAAAACAACTTGCTCTCGTGCTACCAATCATACTACAGTCAAACCTCATGAATTGATGGAAGAAGGAACTGGGTTACAATTAGCTAGATCACAAAGCTATTATTGTTCAAGGGCTCCAGAATAGAAATATCGGCCCTTGTAGCAGGTCAGAGGAGGCAGTGCCCCTATTAATGCTGAAGCATGTAGTGGTGCTGGTGTTCAGGAAGGCGCGAAGGGGTGGTCTAAAGCATCTGGCTGGATTCTTCACGTGGGAATGCGAGGGGGGCTATGATCCCAGCATAGTCACAGGTATTGAGCAATACGGTACGAGTGTGTGCAGCCTATATAGTATACGTTTATAACATGTGGTAATACATCTGCTGTGACAACATTATGATATGTGCTTACGTGTAGATCGTGTGGGTGTGAGTAAAATGAACAGATCCTGGTGTGTTTATTGAGTTGTCACCAGATGTCTGTGGGGTGCCTGTGTTGCAGCCACCCTGTCAGAGACGGGGCATTGGCGGTGGCAGGGGTGCGGGGGATCGGAGGGAACGACCTACCAAGGCTCGCATTCAAGACTCTGTTTAAGTCTCCCATGTCACTCATGGTAGCCCGCTCCAGCAGGCTAGAACTCCTGATAAGTCATGCAGGAAGCATGCCTGGTCGCTTTTGGAGCGTATATTGTGCCAATCAGCCACTGTCAATCCTCCAGGCAGCTCTCCAGATACCGCCACCGCCCCTGGGTCCACAGCTACCGCGACTGCCTCAAATGGTACACCTGCATGAACCAAGCTAATTTTTCTTCCACTGGGGCCTTGCCGGAGTGAAGCGCCTTCGGGCTCTCAACCCTGGCAAGTGGTGCCAACTGCCCCTGAGCACATGTCGTCGATTGTTGAGAACTAGAGCAAACACACCCCATTGATGCCATCTAGTCGACTATAACAATAGCTGGAGGGGAACAGCAGAGTATGTTGAAGAGAAAAAGGGGATTCCTGGAAGTGTGATGAAGGACCCGCTTGTGGGGGCCTGGTGAGATGAGTCCACCCTGCAGCACGAGCAGTCCGATGCCCCCAGAGAGGAGGTATTCCACTGCAGTAGTTGTTGCCCACACAGCTCAAGTAGGCACTTGCCCTTGCAAATGGACGCCACTGAATCAAGAGGCTGGTGAGCGGCCCCTGATGAAGGCCCAGTGTCACTGTGGGGTCCTCTCGAGCAGTCTGTCAAGAGCGCAGTGGTTATGCCCAACAGCAAGCCAGGGGGCAGACTCCGCCCCGGTCTCAGCGCCCCACTGTCTAATACTCAAGCTCTTCAGGGCCTACATCAAGCAAGGGTTACAGTTGAGTAGGGGAAAGGCCCTGGTGCCAGCGGCTCTAACCACTGCCAATGTTTGTTGCGGGTGAGCTGAGCTCCTGCCCTGTGGGTCTCGCCCCCTCCATGTTCAGAGTGCTGTTCCGTTTACCCTCTGGGATTAGAAGGGGGGCGTGGTCACCCCACACGTGCTCACTGTGGTTAGTCTTAGGCTTCATGGAGGGGGGAAAGGAGGAAAAGGAAGAGCAGTAGCAATCAAGGCGGCTAAGCGCATGACTCGCCCTCCCATTTGTGATCCTGCAGGTAGCCTGGATCTCTCCTGCTGCAAGGCGGCAAACTAGTCTCAGTAGGATGTTGGCTCAGCCGCAAGTACTGCAGTCCAGAGCAATCCAGGCAACAAGCAGATGAGCGAAGCCTCCATAAGGGCTGTGGCCAGCCTTAATTGTCCTCTGCATGGCCAGCGGCTTGTTTTCGCAGGAGCTGGGGCAGGCCTCTGGTGCCAACTCCATAGTCCTAGGCTGTGTCTCAGTCCCAGCAGTCGCTAGCTCCCCACGCATCCGGGACAGTCAGACCACAAAATGGGTCCCAGAACAGGTGTTCCGAGCCAGCCTTCGGCTCTTCCGTCACCCTCTTAGAGTAGGGTCCCCACTCTATGTAGGGAATGAGGATGGTTACATAATTTTGGGAATCAAAGTCAGATTATGGGATTCAGCGGCAGAGCTCTCTCAAGGAGCATCCACCATGTTGCCCAACTTGGCCATGGACCCCGTGATGCAGACTATCCATAGGTGGTGGTAAGATGCACCATGCAGTCAAAAGCATAAGGCAAGCCAGAAATACCATTCTGGGTGGACCGAACTCCCACTTTATGAATTGGTTAAATAATTAGTAACAATAGGTCATGCAGACAGCAGCTCTATCAAGCCAGACTGAAAAACAGAAGAAGTTGCAGCATCCACCATGTTGCCCAAATTGGCATTGCCCCCGTGATGCAAGCTATCGATAGGAGGTGATAAGATGCACCAAGCAGTCAAAATCATAAGGAAAGCGTGGAATACCATTCTGGGTGGCCCAAACTCCCCTTTATGAATAGTTTAAAGAATTAGTAACAATAGGTCATGCAGACAGCAACAGTGTCAAGCCAGACTGAAAAACAGAAGAAGTTGCTTTGAGGACTATAAAGGAATTTCAAACTGGAATAATGAGCTTGAGACTGGCAGCACAGTGTACAGAACATCATGCTAAAAGTTTCCTGTTGAGTTAATAATATTAGCAACACAGTGTGATACTTGGAACCTCTGAGGTGAGCACAGACAAGTAATTCAGAGAGGACATGAAAGAACTAAAAGCTCTCTCCGGAGAGAGGCTTGATGGGTTCATAAATTATAAATTAGATGTCCATGTGGGTTGAGTGAGGTTTAATGAACTATTAACCTTTTCTCTGAAAGAATTCATATTTATCCTTATCAAGATGTGGTAAACATTGGCATAATTGGCCTGATGTCAACATCATATTTGCTTCACAGAGGAGCAACCCTGTGATATAATATGTAGTCATTGTCACCTAGGATGCATCAACTTGGGAGGAATAAGCCTATGTCTCATTGCCAAAAGCAAAACCCTGGATTGAAAGAAAGGAGACAAGCAGAGCGTTATAAAACCCATAGATAAATACACAAGCAAACAAATAAAGTGACTCTGCACACACACCCTGCAGAGTCCAGTACAGTTTCCAGCAGGCTGGCACATAGTTTCTAAATTAATCTCAAACAGCTGCTAACTGACAAGATACCCAAAAACCCATGTGTGGCTTTCACAAGATCCACACTTATAAAGATCCTCAGATAGCTCTGACAGACCCTCGCACAGGTCTTCAAAGCTCCTAGGGAACCACAGACTCTTGTAGAGACCAAAATCTCCTCACATCCAACAGATATGAAAATGCTGAAAAGATTCCGTCACGTAGCCATTAGTAGACCCTCCCATTGCTTCCATGAGACCCTTACATACCTCGCAACTGAGTGTTACATCGGGGCACCTAACTTTATTTGTTTACCCTCTCTTTCCCACTATCTCCCTTCTAGCTCCACTATGCAAAAGCCTGTATAATCCCCAGTAGAGCACTAAATATACATGGCACTGTACCAAATCAAACAGTACAGAAACAAGTACCAATGAATGGGTTTCATAAGTCTGCCCTTTGAGCTGAAGTGCTTTGTGGTGCTTGGGGATGAATACGCGTGAAAGGCAGATTGCCTATGCTGGCGTGTAAAGTACCCCATTTAAGTGTGCTTTTTGAGAACCCAATTTCTTTGTTTTTGCTTTTTAGCCATTTTTAGGTTTAGCCTGCACAGTGCTTGCACTGTGCTTGAGAAATCTCTTGTATTTAAAAGACAACAAATCTTGAATGGGGCTTAGAGCCCGCCCATTACTCACCTTTACTTACCATTGGCTGGCTTCCACATCACTCTTGTTTCCTTGTTTTCTATTAGTCATCTCCTCCTCGCCTCCGTCTCCCTAATGAGTTTCAAGTCTTCGGTCCTGCCATTGACCCTGGACCAAGTACTGCTTATGGTGGACAGTGCCTTTTCACTGCAGGCTCCTACAGGTACCCTTCCACTTATCAACATGCACTCCTATAGATTGTTTGCATCTGCAGTGCATCTCCACCCCCGCCATCCTCCTGCCCTCCATGGTGATAACCTCCCACCCTCTATCCCCCCATCAGTCTGCCGTCATGCCATCCACATTGAGGTATTCTTTTTAGGTCTCGCTGAAGCCATCCCGTTAGGGATGCTTTGGCGAGATTAAAGTAAGGGCTTTCAAAAGTGTACCCAAAGTGCGGATCGGGTACAGTGCATGTGAGCACAACCATGCGCATTGTGCACAGCTTCCATTTGCCACCAGACACTTCGTGCATTCAGCTCACCAGGCTGCACCCCCCTCACCTCCCATATGCTCGTTCGCCAATGTCCCTCCCACCCTTCCTTTGATCTTCGCTGCGAGTTCTCACAGGCTCCTCTCCGCCCCCTTCCTTTACTGCCCCCCCTTCCTGCTGGCATTCCCTCCTCCATTAACCGTCACACCACCTTGCCTAGGCCAGACCATTTGGTTTTTCCTTGATTTTCTTCTTTCTATTTCTACACTTCCCCACCACCTTTCATTTCTTTTTTACTCTGTGTCTTTCTTTTTCTCTCTCGTGCTATCTCATCCTACACTCCTGAAGCCTTCTACATATCTACTTCCTCCTTCCTCGCTCTTTTTCCTTTTCATTGTGCACAAAACAACACTTCCTCACCCTCTCACCGCTCAACCTTTGTGCCCCGCATTCGTCTCCTTCTGTTCTTCGTCGCAGCCTCTCCCAATAATACACAGCCCGACCTTACTCCCTCTTTCCTTCAACCCTTGCACCACACTCTCCCTCACAGTGGACATCTCCATTTCCCCCCAAAGCTTCCTCCTCTTCCGGACCCAAAAATACCACAGCCCGTGCTCTGTCTCTTTCATGTCCACCCTGACACAGCCCTTCACACATCCATCCTTTTGATGGCCACACTATAATAATAATCCACATTTGTAAAGCGCACCATCACCCGTAGGGGTCTCTGGGCGCTGGGGGCCTCGGGAAGATTAAGCAAGCTATTGCCCAGAGTCACATGGTGCTGGGCTAATCTGCCGCCGGTGCCAAGGATCGAACCGTGATCCCCAGATTCCGGAGTCAGCCGCCCTAGCCGCGGCGCCACACCTTTTCCTATCAGTCTTCTCACTGTTTCCAGGTGTGCTCCCCCAGTGCCAGTCCCCTCGCTCTTTCACCGGTGTATCACCTAGTCCTGGCCCAGTAAACACCAGGGGCTCGGCTCCTGGGTACTCTTACTGTCTATCATTTAACGTCGAAGTACCTGATGTGAAACTCTTTTACGTCTGCAACAAGTGATATCATTATGCCATGTCAATTGGACAATCACCTAAAATGTTTAAAACTCTGCCCACAAATCTATTTTCGAAACCAACGACTTAGTTGTATCTTCTGAATGACCGTCACACAGTAACCCAGCATTCCATGGTACATGTTTAACCGTGGTAGTGGCCCACATCCGGGCAATAAAGCGTCGCCCTCACTCTGCAGAATGCACCAGCACGTGCTCCGTGCTCGGTATGGGGAGAGCAGCCAATGGAAGGCCTGCAGCGCCTTCTTGAAGCAGCCTCGCTCTGAAGGTGTTCATTACAAGAGCAGCAGCGCTTTGAGCATAAATTACACGGCTGCAGCAGCGCGGCATCCCTTTGATGGCGCAGAACTACTGACTATTACAACTGTTAAGAGAGGTTGCCATTTGGAGTCGTGCTGGTGCTTTGTACGTTTCATTTGAAATGAAAGATATATCACTTTCTAAACAGAATTATTAATTTCTGAGCAATGAGGAGGACATGACACGCATGCTGGATAAAGTATACACCGTACAAAAGGGGGTGGTGATGGACGGAGCATCTGAACCAATCAATCACTCACACCCAGTCAAAAGATCTTAGTTTGATCCATCACCGTTCTTTAGGCCACTCTGCCACCACAGTTCAGACATGGCTATATGCAAATCAGTCTGACCCTGTGCCTCATGGGAACAGTCCAGCCAGAACTGCCAAGCCATGCCTTCCCTGGACCGGAAACAAGCTTCCGAGGACCGGTTTCTGGCATACCAGCCGTCTTCAGCCCGGCTTGCTTGAATCCAGTGGCAAAGTGAGCAAGGGACTCACGTCTGAGCATACCCTGCCACACTTATGGCGGCCAAAGCGGAACAAAAGGGGGTGGTGATGGACGGAGCATCTGAACCAATCAAACACTCACACCCAGTCAAAAGATCTGGGTTTGATCCATCACCGTTCTTTAGCCCACTCTGCCACCCCAGTTCAGACATGGCTATATACAAATCAGTCTGACCCTGTGCCTCATGGGAACAGTCCAGCCCAAACTGCCAAGCCATGCAATATGGTACGGGAAAGACATGGCTTGGCAGTTCTGGCTGGACTGTTCCCATGAGGCACAGGGTCAAGGCTAATTTGCATATGGCCATGTCTGAACTGGGGTGGTGTGGAGTGCAAAAAAACGATGGATTTAGGCCTAGATCTCTGTACTGGGGTGCTCTCCACACCAATGGAGTCAAGCTATCCTGGCTGAAGACGGCTGATAGCCAGAAACCGGTCCTAGGATGCTTGATTCCGGTCCAGGAAAGACAAGGCTTGGCAGTTCGGGCTGGACTTTTCCCATGAGGCACAGGGTCAAGGCTGATTTGCATATGGCCATGTCTGAACTGGGGTGGTATGGAGTGCAAAAAAACAATGGATTTAGGCCCAGATCTCTGTACTGGGGTGAATGTATGACATTGTTCTGCATTCTGTCCATCAACTGTTGTTTTGCATTTGTCACCCCGAGTGAGATGGGTATGCTCAGACGTGAGTCCCATGTTCTCCACATAACTGGAGTCAAGCTATCCTGGCTGAAGACGGCTGATAGCCAGAAACCGGTCCTAGGATGCTTGATTCCGGTCCAGGAAAGACATGGCTTGGCAGTTCGGGCTGGACTGTTCCCATGAGGCACAGGGTCAAGGCTGATTTGCATATGGCCATGTCTGAACTGGGGTGGTGTGGAGTGCAAAAAAACGATGGTTTTAGGCCCAGATCTCTGTACTGGGGTGAATGTATGACATCGTTCTGCATTCTGTACATCAAATGTTGTTTTGCATTTGTCACCCCGAGTGGGATGGGTATGCTCAGACGTGAGTCCCATGCTCTCCACACCACTGGAGTCAAGCTATCCTGGCTGAAGACGGCTGATAGCCAGAAACCGGTCCTAAGATGCTTGATTCCGGTCCAGGAAAGACATGGCTTGGCAGTTCGGGCTGGACTGTTCCCATGAGGCACAGGGTCAAGGCTGATTTGCATATGGCCATGTCTGAACTGGGGTGGTGTGGAGTGCAAAAAAACGATGGATTTAGGCCCAGATCTCTGTACTGGGGTGAATGTATGACATTGTTCTGCATTCTGTCCATCAACTGTTGTTTTGCATTTGTCACCCCGAGTGGGATGGGTATGCTTAGACGTGAGTCCCATGCTCTCCACACCACTGGAGTCAAGCTATCCTGGCTGAAGACGGCTGATAGCCAGAAACCGGTCCTAGGATGCTTGATTCCGGTCCAGGAAAGACATGGCTTGGCAGTTCGGGCTGGACTGTTCCCATGAGGCACAGGGTCAAGGCTGATTTGCATATGGCCATGTCTGAACTGGGGTGGTGTGGAGTGCAAAAAAACGATGGATTTAGGCCCAGATCTCTGTACTGGGGTGAATGTATGACATTGTTCTGCATTCTGTCCATCAACTGTTGTTTTGCAGTTGTCACCCCGAGTGGGATGGGTATGCTCAGACGTGAGTCCCGTGCTCTCCACACCACTGGAGTCAAGCTATCCTGGCTGAAGACGGCTGATAGCAAGAAACCGGTCCTAGGATGCTTGATTCTGGTCCAGGAAAGACATAGCTTGGCAGTTCGGGCTGGACTGTTCCCATGAGGCACAGGGTCAGGGCTGATTTGCATATGGCCATGTCTGAACTGGGGTGGTGTGGAGTGCAAAAAAACGATGGATTTAGGCCCAGATCTCTGTACTGGGGTGAATGTATGACATTGTTCTGCATTCTGTCCATCAATTGTTGTTTTGCATTTGTCACCCCGAGTGGGATGGGTATGCTCAGACGTGAGTCCCATTCTCTCCAAACCACTGGAGTCAAGCTATCCTGGCTGAAGATGGCTGATAGCCAGAAACCGGTCCTAGGATGCTTGATTCCGGTCCAGGAAAGACATGGCTTGGCAGTTCGGGCTGGACTGTTCCCATGAGGCACAGGGTCAAGGCTGATTTGCATATGGCCATGTCTGAACTGGGGTGGTGTGGAGTGCAAAAAAACGATGGATTTAGGCCCAGATCTCTGTACTGGGGTGAATGTATGACATTGTTCTGCGTTCTGTCCATCAACTGTTGTTTTGCATTTGTCACCCCGAGTGGGATGGGTATGCTTAGACGTGAGTCCCATGCTCTCCACACCACTGGAGTCAAGCTATCCTGGCTGAAGACGGCTGATAGCCAGAAACCGGTCCTAGGATGCTTGATTCCGGTCCAGGAAAGACATGGCTTGGCAGTTCGGGCTGGACTGTTCCCATGAGGCACAGGGTCAAGGCTGATTTGCATATGGCCATGTCTGAACTGGGGTGGTGTGGAGTGCAAAAAAACGATGGATTTAGGCCCAGATCTCTGTACTGGGGTGAATGTATGACATTGTTCTGCATTCTGTCCATCAACTGTTGTTTTGCAGTTGTCACCCCGAGTGGGATGGGTATGCTCAGACGTGAGTCCCGTGCTCTCCACACCACTGGAGTCAAGCTATCCTGGCTGAAGACGGCTGATAGCAAGAAACCGGTCCTAGGATGCTTGATTCTGGTCCAGGAAAGACATAGCTTGGCAGTTCGGGCTGGACTGTTCCCATGAGGCACAGGGTCAGGGCTGATTTGCATATGGCCATGTCTGAACTGGGGTGGTGTGGAGTGCAAAAAAACGATGGATTTAGGCCCAGATCTCTGTACTGGGGTGAATGTATGACATTGTTCTGCATTCTGTCCATCAATTGTTGTTTTGCATTTGTCACCCCGAGTGGGATGGGTATGCTCAGACGTGAGTCCCATGCTCTCCAAACCACTGGAGTCAAGCTATCCTGGCTGAAGACGGCTGATAGCCAGAAACCGGTCCTAGGATGCTTGATTCCGGTCCAGGAAAGACATGGCTTGGCAGTTCGGGCTGGACTGTTCCCATGAGGCACACAGTCAAGGCTGATTTGAATATGGCCATGTCTGAACTGAGGTGGTGTGGAGTGCAAAAAAACGATGGATTGAGGCCCAGATCTCTGTACTGGGGTGAATGTATGACATTGTTCTGCATTCTGTCCATCAACTGTTGTTTTGGATAAAGTATACACAGCACACCGTCTCCAGTATCCTGCTAAGCATAAAAGCCATGAAGCAGTTATCATTTTTTAAACGCATGTCAAGGGGTAGAAAGTGAAAAATAAACCTTAGTAGCGTCTCAAATATTCTGGCAGCAAATGGCAGCTTCAAGCCATGGTAAATGTTCTCTGCTTAGCACAAGTCCTAAAAAAGCATTGGCATAGTCAATAGGTCTCGCTTTTGGGACCTAATAAGTGCAAAACTAACTAACTGCAGACTGTTGTCAGACCTCTCTGTCCCCTGTCTTATCCTCCTGCAACAGATACCTTCCAACAAGCCTGTTTCCCTCCTGGCTGGGTGCTGGACACCCAGGGGTCAAGAGTCCAGCTTGTCCATTTTGTTTGTCCCCTTCTCTGTGAAAGGGCTGGGGGCAGGCAGGGGGTTGGGGAGTGCAGCAGGAGTTGTATAAGTCAACATCCAGCATCGATCTCCAACTACAGACTTGAGCGAAAGCCAGAAAAAAACACGCAAAATGAAAATGATGTCCTGCTGGCAGTGAGAGTCAGCGTTTCGGAATCAGTTGAAAAATTACCTTATGGCTCCATATGATTGGGAACAACACCGGGTTTCCAGGCTTGCGGTTTCGGTTTACAAATCAATATTTCCAAGTAATAATCTAGTTGGTGAATATGACATCGACAAGACTACAACTCCCACAATGCAGTAGATTCTGGGGATACAACGCTCAGGAGTACAAAATAGTTTCTCGCTGACATGCTGGCGCCTGGTAATCCCACATCTCGCACACACTGGTCCGCTCTTACACTTGGTTTCTTGGGCGAGAGACAGCCTAGTTATAGGAGTTTATATGTAAAATTACCGCAGGCCGTCGGTCTTGTCAGCATTGGCACCAAACTACACCCGCCTGCCTCGTTTATCTCGCGCGTTTACTAGTGCATAAGCACATAAAAAGATCAAGTGGGTATTTTACAACTATCCCAAAAAGACCACCAGCCACTTTTTTATGGGCCTGTACTTTAATTTTGATGTTAAACATCGATTTTATTTACATTGTTGCTCACCTAGGTTATGTGCAAGCAACGAAGGCTGTGTGATTCCTATCTCTGACACACTCTGCACGGGAGGGGTAAAGACAGCACTACATCTTTAAATATGACAGTTAAAATTAATGCTCCAGAATATCGTGTGATTTACAGCAACTGCGCTTTTAAACAGCCATTTGCTTGTTTATTACTGCAATGCAAAGGTCAGATTTGAGTTTATCTCAGTGCACCAAAAATTACATGATGAAAACACTTTCCACTGTCAGAGATTGCACATAATCACTTTCCACGGGAAAACAACTCTTAATAGTTCTAGCTCTCCTAAATGTGAATTTACCTTAGGGTACATATTCAACCCCTTACCTCCTGGTTTTGGTTGAATGCCTCTTGTTAAAACAAGTACACATGGAAAAATACCTTGGCATGAACCACAGGGGGATCATGACACATGGGGATCATGAGACACACGACTCATGGCCCCTCCCTACACATAACAATGGTAATAAGCAGCATAATACATGTATTACACACACAACCACACACAAACAACCACACACACACAACCACACACACACAACCACACACACACAACCACACACACAACCACACACAACCACACACACACACACAACCACACACAACCACACAACAACCACACAACCACACACACAACCACACACAACCACCCACACAACCACACGCACGCACACACCCACACACACAACCACGCACACCCACAATCACACCCAACCACACCCAACCACACCCACACACAACCACACACACACACATACCCAGACACAACCACACACACCCACACACACACACAACCACACACACACAATCACACACACACAACCACACACACACAATCACACACACAACCACACACACACAACCACACACACACAACCACACACACACACAACCACACACACAACCACACACACAACCACACCATCAGTGCACACTTTCACCAGGCACAGACACCATCAGTCGTCAGTGTACGCTTTCACCGGGCACAAACACCACCATCCGTCAGTGCACGCTTTCACCGGGCACAAACACCACCAGCCATCAGTGCATGCTTCCACCAGGCACACGCCACCAGAAGTCAGTGCACGCTTTCACCAGGCACACCACATCACACCACTAGCCATCAGTGCACGCTTCCACCAGGCACACACACCACCAGCCGTCAGTGCATGCTTCCACCAGGCACATACACCACCAGCCGGCAGTGCACATTTCCACCAGGCACACACACCACCAGCCATCAGTGCACAATTTCTACAGGCACACACACCACCAGACATCAGTGCACACGTCAATTGTTAACACATCCACAATTAACTATTGTAGCAATCGCAGTATGACGCACTTTACTTAAAAAAAATGTAATCTAAAGCGCTGCATGCCACCATTGCTACAAAAATAAATACACATTTTTTTGGCCTACAATTTATAGACTTTTGTTGCAATTGGTGTTGCAATATTTAGCAATGCCAATAGCTCAAACTTTATTAATGCGAGACCTATTGCATTGCAAATGCTTGTTTTATTTTCCTCGTGGTCTTCCTTGTCATTGTTGATGGCAGTGTTGCTTCCTCTTGCTGCTTTCACCTGACCCCCTTCCTCCGTCGCTTGCCCCGGGACTGTTTTCACCCACGCCCTCCTTCCATTGCTTACCCCATTGCCTTCACCTGCCCCTTCCCTTGCCCTTTGCTGCTTTCACCCGCCCCGACCCACGTTCAATCAGTCAATCAGGTCAATAAGTGCGCTACTCACCCGCGAGGGTCTCAATGTGCTGGGCGGGAGGGGGACGTTGCTTGCCCTTGCTGCTTCCTCCCATCTCCCTCCCTTCATTGCTTGCGCCCTGCTTCTTTCACTCCCCTCCTCCCTCCATTGTTAGGCTCTTGCTGCTTTTATCCACTCGCGTCCTTCGGTTGCTTGCCCATTGCTGCTTTCACCCGTCCGCCACCCACCCAGAGTCCTTACACTATATCCCACGTGTCCCGTATTAAAAAAATGGCATCATAATGGCAGAGAGCAGGGACTTCCACACCTCGCCCAGGGTAGGAAGCTCTGTATCAGTGCATCTGAATGACTACATCGGGAACAAAACATAACGAAATCGCATAAATCATACCCCCTTCAGCCTCAACTTGAAGCAACATTTTAGTATGTGCAGGCAGATCAGTGCTTCCACTGTAAAGGAAAGCATGCTGTTAACTACATACCTCAATAAAAAGACAATCAGGTTGTCCCCTATAATTTTAGTCTCAACATCGCAGTGACCACCAGCGTTTCCACACCTTGCCCAGAGTAGTATGCACTATATAACTGCAATCCCAATTTCAGTATGATGTAGACAATACCAATACCAATATGAAGGCAAATACTAAAACCTACCATTATTAATGACATTGGGCACTGTAGCTCACATCCAAAGGCCGGGTGGCAATTTTGGCAGGATTATGATGTATTGCTCATGTTCGACGACATTATGTCAGCACACACTTCCTTAATTAGTGATATTGTCCATATATAAAGACAAGTATGATGAAGGACAGTTTTTAAAATGAAGTGCAGAACAATGGACGTGCAAATAACACTGCTTTGAAGTTCTGCAGTTACTTAGGTGACATCTTGTGAAACTACATTTTCATTACGTGCATTTATTTTTAATGAGCCAGTGATGAAAAGTAAAAGATGCAGAGTAGCATCACTGAATGATAAGCAAATTATCGAGCATAGGAATTGCATAGCTCTCTCATGAGTTTGACTAGCTGAAAGAGATGGAGTCATGCTCATGACATTGTGCCAGTTGACATCCTAACGAAAACCAGGCCACTTTGTTTACCTGGAGATAAAACAAAAATTAGGTTTTGCCCCTGCGAAGCTGGTGGCCGACCTGTGCTGTGTACTTATTTGGGTCTAGATTTCTTTGATTCGGAGATGGTAAGTGACCCTGTGTCTCCCATGGGTAATTTGCTCAGTCTTGTGTTTTTTTTATTTGTGTTTAGCACACATTTTATGAATTAACCTGGGTATGTTTTACTTTTTACTTTAAGCCATGTTGCACAGGAGTTCGTGCTGCTGTACAGCAAAAAAAATATTGTCAAATCCAATAGATCTTTGCCAGTGCTTGTTTTAGATTGACGTGGGCCTTGCAGCTCCAACAACGATAAGATTTTGTAAAAAAAAAAATGACAAAACCTTTTACAATGCCTAAAAGCTGGAAGCCAATGTTCAACTATATATTATTTTTTTGTGAAGATTTAGATAGCACAAACTCAACCTGAAGGTATTGGAGCGCTTTACATGAGCACCAGTTACCTTACACAAGGACACATTCATGTTTTTGGTAATGCACGGGGACATTAAGTGATTTGCCCAGAATCACAGGATGTGGAGTCGACCCAGATGTTCGAACATTGGTTTCCCAGGTCCCAAAGTCAACAGCTCTAGCAGTGAGACCACATCCTCTCCAAGCTTTGCCAATGCTTGTTTTAAAATTCAGTTTTTTTCGGAAAGATATGCTTTAGGGCGGGGTTAAGAGGCAACCTATCTATTACACCAGTACTCAACAGAAGGACAGCTCTGCCCTGTGGCAGAGGCGACAACAGTGCTGAGTGCCCAATAAGTAAATAATTTCGCCCCGCAGGCTCGAGATAACATGGACTCAATGCCTCGCCCAAGCGTGACGCAGCATTATTGTTGCTTAATTCCGGACAGAATGGCCGACCGCCTCCGAGAAATGGCGCCCGCCCCCGGCCTCGGGCTCAACCAAGTCCCGAGCATTGAACAGAGCAGGGGCCTCTCTTCCTGCTTCCCCTCCTTCGCCGGAACGCTTAAAGGCAGTAAGAGCAGATGTGGAGGCAGCCTTACCCTGGGTAATTGGGTGTTGGGGTGCACGGTGACAGGACGTCTAACAGAAGGGGAAGTTGTCGTCCCTGTCTGCTGCCCACAGCTGCACTCTCGTTCACCTGCTGCTTTCTGTAATCACCACAGTGAAACCCTGGAAACGCTGAGAATTACCTGCTAGAATGAACCGTTGGACCTCCGGGGAAATTGTGTGATTTTTGATGTAGCGACTGCGGGATGTTTCTTGAAAATCTGAGCCTGTATTGTAAAAACTTGTCTCTGGTGCAAAATGAAAAAAAATACAGATATTTCCATTTGCACAATGATGGACTTTGAGAAATAGGCGAAGAAGTCCAGATATGACACATAAACACTTCAAATTATTTTTGTTATGTTTGAATAGCCGTAGATACATTTCTGTATTTCTCAAATTTGAAAGATGGCAAAATGTTTGGGGTACATTTGGGTTGTTGCATTTTTCATTACAACATCGTTAACAACTGCAACATAAGTTGGAGCTGCTTTTCAAAATAAACGTATATCTAAGTAGCTTCAAATTATACAAGTAATACAGCAACACAAAATGAGTTTGCTTTTTATTCTCGAAAATATCTGCAATTAGGTACCCGTCGGTCAGTTAGGGACACCAGTCTCGCCGGACATGTAAATAAATGGAATCTCTTACAAAGGGACAAAAAGACTGAGGGGCATATTATCAAGGACCGGTGTTAAAATTATTGCCGTTTTATTGGCAGGAAACTGCCGATAAAACGGCGATAATGGGCTTGATAATACGCCCTTGTTAATTCCCATAGAAGCCCATGTTACCACCAGAACATGGGCTTCTATGGGAATTAACAAGGGCGTATTATCAAGCCCATTATCGCCGTTTTATCGGCAGTTTCCTGCTGATAAAACAGCGATAATTTTAACACCAATCCTTGATAATATGCCCCTGAAATCTTAAAAGTAAAAGGATTGTAGGTGTCATGAAATCACGTGGACAATGTGACGTCAGGTTGATCAAAAACGATGGTGAATTTAAAATTTGCTAACATTCGTGCCAAGAATTTTCAATTCTATTAAGGACAGGAGGCGAGGATTATGCTATCTCATTTCTTTACTACCAAAAAATACAGCAGCCAATCAAGTAAAGAAAAAACAATAAACTACATATCCCATGAACCCCTAGGATACCATAGAGTAGGTGTAGTATAAAAGGTATCCTAGAGGACAGTCCTTCCTCTTTCTTTGTGTAGAACAGTTCAGTCATAAGTAAAGTCATATAAGTAAAAGTTCCAGGAATCCAACAAGATAAAATGAAGATAAACACAAAACCCAGTCTTCTGGAAGCAGAACAGTGGACCAGCAGAAAGACGGATGGCCAAGGATCCAGGACGTCCAAAACAGAATGCTGCAACCGGAGAACCCGACCGAAGAACAGTCAGCACTGGCCCGTGGGACACGACCAATCCAATCATTTAGGATCAGAACCTGAAAGGAAAAAACAAATCCGTAATATCCAAAACAACCAGATGAAGGAGGCATGGATAAAGGATAAGGGAGGGAAAAAATACAACATATGCATATAATACAAATGAAAAAGCAATTAGCAATACAATGCATATATATAAATAAGGGTGGGATAATCCTCGCCTCCTGTCCTTAATAGAATTGAAAATTCTTGGCACGAATGTTAGCAAATTTTAAATTCTATGTCAGGACGGAGGCTCCGATTATGCTTTTTTAAAGCTGTTCCACCACAACAGAAGCAACATGCAGAATAGGTTTAAAATAAAAGGTTTTAAACACTGACTCTGAAGACCAATCAGCAGCCTTCAAGATGTCTTGGAGGCCGGCACCCAAGGAAAAAGCTTTAGATGCCATAGCTCCTCTAGCCGAGTGGGCACCAAAAACAGAGACATCAATGCCCGCCTCCTTCATGAGCCAACGAACCCATCTTGCTAAAGTGGCAGGAGAAACAGGCTTAAACGGTTTCTGTAAAGCTATAAGCAGTTGACCCTGGAGATTGCTACGAAAAGGAGCAGTACTCACCTCATAATCTCTGATGCATTGAACCACACAGAGTTTGGGATTGTGAGGAAAAGAAGGATAGGAGACACAAGAAGTGTTAGACTTAGTACGGCGAGAAATAGTAAAGGAAACCCCTTCCGGGGTGAAAAGACGTCCAGCCAGATCTAAGGCACGAACATCAGATACACGTTTACAAGAAAGCAAACACAACAACATGGTCAGTTTGGCCGATAACTGCTTGCGAGAGAGCAAAGAATTAGAAGGCCATGAATCCAAGAAACGCAAAACCACTGAAACATCCCATAATGCGACATACTTAGGGCAAGGAGGTTTTACCATCCGAATGCCTCTGAGCAATTTGCAAATAAGAGGATGCTCACCAATAGGTTTACTATCAACAGGGACATGACCAGCTGAAATCGCAGATCGAAAGTTGTTAATCGTCCTGTAAGCCAAACCCAAAGAAGCCAGAGAAGCCAGGAAATTGGAAACTAAAGTGACATCTGCAGAAGAGGGATCCACTGACCGCTGTGCACACCAATCACACCATCGTTTCCAAGATGAAGCATAACGCTTGTGTGTGTTGGGAGCCCAAGCTTCCCCGATAAATCGGGCAGCCTCCGAAGAAAGTCCAGGGACTTGCCAACGTCCCCCGAAATCCGCCACGCCACTAACCGAAGCTGACCCGACAGAATGAGAGGGTGGGGATTTTGCAGAGGGTCCAGCAACAGATTCTGCAGGTTGGGAAGCAGAATGGGAGGAGAGCAACTCATCTCCAGAAGAATCGGGAACCACGGTTGGGCCCTCCACAGAGGAGTGACCAGAATCAATTCCGACAGAAAGAGCCTCGCGCGAGCCAGAACCCTCGGAATCATGATGAAGGGAGGGAAGGCATAGCATAGAAGAGGAGGCCAGGTCTGAAGGAACGCATCCGTGGCGAGAGCCTCGGGATCCGGTCTCCAACTGTAAAATTGTGGAACCTGCGTGTTCAGCCGAGAAGCAAAGAGATCCAGATGACATGGACCCCAAGTTCGGGACAGGAGCCGAAACACCCGAGGGTGAAGCCTCCAATCGCTGGCATCCCTCAGATGGCGAGAATTCCAATCCGCCACTTGATTCTGGCGACCTGGAAGGTATTCGGCAATAACCGTGATCTGACGTTGCAGACACAGATGCCAGAAGTCCTTGGCAATTTCTGCCAGGAGCATGGACTTCGTACCACCTAGCTTGTTGACATACCTCACAGCCGAAATGTTGTCCATGCGTAGAAGAATGCAACAGTTCGTCGCATGGGGAGTCAGACAACGAATCGCAAAAGAGCCCGCCAGAAGCTCTAAGCAATTGATATGGAGGGACAACTCCGCTGGAGACCAACGCCCCCCTGTCGTCAGAGAGCCGCACCGAGCCCCCCATCCCCAAAGACTCGCATCTGACTCGATCACCACCTCTGGAGTCTGACCGAAAAGAGCACGTCCGTTCCAGGATTCCATGTGGTCTAACCACCACATCATTTCCCACTTGGCGTCCTCCGAAAGAGGAACCATATCGGAATACCGCAAGCCCTTCTGAAGGTGACGGATTTTGAGACGCTGAAGGGCCCGATAGTGTAGAGGACCTGGAAAGATTGCTTGAATTGATGAGGACAAAAGACCCACAATCCGAGCTACCGATCGCAAGGAAACCATCTGGTTGGACAAAACCAAACGCAATTCCCGTTTGATCGCTCTGATCTTCTGTCCCGGGAGTAGAAGTTGACAAGCAACTGAGTCGATTTTGAACCCCAGAAAATCCATAGTTTGAGAAGGACGAAAGTCCGACTTCTGTGGATTCACAAGAAATCCCAGAGATTGCAACAGATCGATGGACCAATGAAGATGTCGTTGTAAAAGGAGAGGACACTGGGCCATCAAAAGAAAATCGTCCAGGTAAACAATCAATCTGACCCCACGGGCCCGCAAGGACTCTACAACTGGACGCAATAGCTTCGTGAAGCACCACGGAGCTGAAGACAGACCGAACGGAAGGACCTTGTACTCGTACCACTTTCCCAGCCACTGAAACTGGAGAAAGCGACGATGAGGAGCATAGATCGGAACCGAAAGATACGCATCTTTCAAGTCCAGACGAACCATCCAGTCTCCTTCCCGCAAAAGGTCCCTTAGAAGGTGAATACCCTCCATTTTGAAATGACGGTACACCACTCCGCCGTTGAAGTCCTTGAGGTTGAGGACCAGACGAGAACCCCCTCCCTTCTTTTCCACTAGAAAGACATTGCTGACGAAGCCGTCTGGATGAGGGGAAGAAAGGACTATGGCCCCTTTCGCCAGAAGAGACTTTATCTCTGTGGAGATGAATTCCTGATCTCGTAGGGAAAAAACATGGGGAGAAGGAGGATGGTGTTGGAGAGGGTGAGCGTAAAACTCGAGTTTGTAGCCCTGGACCGTCTCCAACACCCAAGCATCGCTGGAGATTAATTGCCAATTCGGAAGGAAATATCTCAACCTGCCCCCCAAAATTACTTCTGAAGACAGAATTAATCTCACCTGAGGAATCCGGTCGACCACCTTGGGCACCTCCGTATCCACCTTTGGAGTACTGACCCCGACCTTTTCTTGAAGGGTAGAACTTTGGTTTTCCAGAATTGTAGGAATCCTGACCGCCTCCTCTGTGAGACTGACCTCCTCTCTGAGTAGGTTGGGAATTTCCACGGCCGGACGAACGCCCCCATCGTCCAGCCCGACCGAAAACCGGACGGAAAGCCCTACGCAGGTTGGCCTGCGCCCTGTCCAAGCCGCTGAAGGTGGCTACAAAACTGGAGAGTTCCTTTAGAAACGGCTGACCAAAGAGTAAACCTTGAGCCAGAGGCCCAGACTCCGAAGGAGCCAGATCAGTGAGTTTAGGATCAAGCTTCATGAGTATTGATCGACGGCGTTCACTATTCAGGGCGCAGTTAGCATTACCAAGCATGCAAATAGCACGCTGAGCCCATCCTACCATCTCCTCTGGATCAATCAGGGCGTCAGAGTCTTTCGCTCGAAAAGCCAGATCCAAAATTTTCGTGAGTGGGCCAAGAAGATCTAGCATCTTATCCTGACAGGATCTCCAGGACCTGTCAAGACCCTTTTTGGGATCCTTGGAATACTTCCGTAGATATGTGACCATTGTAGGGTCCACATCAGGAGTGTCCGCTAACTTGTCGGAAAGATCAGGACGAGGACACTCAGACCTTAAACGCGCCCGTACAGTATTGTCAAAAGATCTCCTGATATTAGATTGAACATAAGCAGCCACCTCAGGGGAAGGCAACCAAGCTGAAGAATTAGGATGCACAATTTCAGTGGGCTCAAAATCCAGCACCGGTGGTTTAGACGGGGCATCAACAAAGTGCTCTTTACGAGCCTTCTTCTTAGGAGGGGGGGCCTCGGAGTCAGAAGATGGAGAGTCAGAGGAGTTCGAAGTGGAAGGGGAAGGATTGCTAGATTTTTTAGAGCGTTTCCCCTTCCTAGAGGATTGAGGTGTGGCCAGAGAATGCGCCAATTTAACAAAGTCCGCCACATGCGGATTCTTGGGAGATCTAGAGGAACGCCCAGAAGACGTCTTCCACCCCTGCCGAGAGGCATATTCTGCGAGGTGCAACTGAAAAGGAACAAGATTGGACTGGAACGCTTGCCCTTCGTACTCCATACCCATGGAACCAGAAGGGTCAGCTTCATCATGGTAGAAGTCCTCCTCTTCATAATAATCTCCCATCTTTGTATACAAAGAATAATCAAGTAGCCCACAGAGGAAAGGACCGAAAATTCACACCCTTAGGGTATTCAGGGGGAGTGCGACCCCAATAACAAGCCTCAGGCAAGAAAAAACTGACCTGAATTAACAATTTGAGTGTGGAGGGAGGGCTTGTAGCACTCTAGGCGAAGCCTACGTTAAATTTTACAACCCCCAGTCCTCACTGACAAAAGGGGCGTCTGGAGCCTGACAGCCGGCAGGTGGGCAGAGGCTTAGAAAGCCGAGTTTAACTGTTCCTGAAAGAAGCAATAAGACGCGCTGCAATGCCTCCTCAAGAACGCCAGGAATGCAGGAAATGCGCAGTACCGACGGTCGCCTGAAGCGCGAGGCGAAGGCACTGCGCATGCGCGACCCAGAACAACAAAGCCGGCTGAAAATGAGAGACGCGCGAGAAACGCGCGTCTCTCAGCTCCTACTCCCACTCCACAATATGGAAAACAGGCGCAGAAGAGCAAGCCTGCATGCGGGGGGTGACCACACGCCCCCAATGCAAAACCAGCGCGAAGTCAAGCGCTACCACACATGCGACCACAGCAAGCGGCAATAATATAAACAGTAAGGCAAGCGGAGCAAGCACGCTAAAACTGTAAGTACTCAAAGCGCAGAATAATATACAAAGCGCAATGTAGAAAAGGCAAAATGCACTTAACTGGCTGCGGAGCAGCAAAGAAAGAGGAAGGACTGTCCTCTAGGATACCTTTTATACTACACCTACTCTATGGTATCCTAGGGGTTCATGGGATATGTAGTTTATTGTTTTTTCTTTACTTGATTGGCTGCTGTATTTTTTGGTAGTAAAGAAATGAGATAGCATAATCGGAGCCTCCGTCCTGACATAGAATCGGTGATCTGGGACCTTATTACTGACACTCTTCACTTGAGTAAAATAATTGGGCAACTCCAGTTGCGCCAATTTTAAAGCTCATAAAATAAGGAATTGAGCGATCAACATTAGAACCAGGATTGAAAAAAATTGACTAAACTCTTATCAGAGACATATTTGAACACCTCGTCTGTGATAAATGTAACTAAACTTGAGAAAAAAACAAGTTAGTTATATTTTATAATGTAATTGGCAATATTGTACATATTTAGTTTGCTTTCATTATTTTTTCAAAGCTTCTTCTAGGATTTCATTGTAAAAGTGTGTATTACAACTGTAAAGTGATTTGTAGGCAGTATGTTATAGCAGTATTGAGCAAATGCTGTAAAATAAGTTTTCTTCACTTTTATCTTAGTCTTAGCTCAAAAACCTTTCTGCAATGTGGAGGTGGGCAAAATGTGTTTGCTGCATTCTGTATTAAACAAGCAGCAACATTATACTGATATATATATATATATATATATATATATATATATATATATATATATATATATATATATATATATATATATATTTTCAATCAGTACAAAGGTTCTGTAACATCACGCTATATATCAAGTCAGAGAGATGGATCTAATCTATTGAAATTTCAAATGTTTTCTATACACAATTCAGGTACCTAAGTCCAACAATTGTTGTTTGGGATTCAGGGAGTTTAACTGAAAAAATAACAGATATGATGAAAGGCAACAGAGTGCTAGAACAATCCTAAGAAAATGTTAACATCTGGGGGAACAGGGATAATTTTTCTCATATATATATATATTTAACCATACTCGATTAATGCAACACTCTCCTGTTAGGAGCGTCAGATTTTCTGATATACAGGCTATATAGAGTCCAAGTTGCATCAGCCAGCCTAGAAAATCATCTGCCTCGGATGCACTGTGGGAGCTCCACTGTCTCTCAGTCTAGCAAAGAATAGTTTTCAAAGCTTTATGTATTGTTTTTAAAGCTCTCCAGGTTCCAGGCCCAATTCAACTTCATAACTCTTTTCGAAGATATTCCTCAGGGAGAAGGCTTCACTCCTCATCTGCCAATCTCATCTGCATTGCCAAATTCAAAAAGATAAGACAGGGTGGACGTACTTTTGAAGTTAGAGCTGCCCAGCTCTGGAATTAGCTTCCTGCCTTTGCCAGGTTTTCAACCTATCTTCGGCACTTCAGGAAAGCCCTGAAAACTTGGCTGTTCCTTTATTAACTCGGCTGATCTTCCTGATCTTCTATGCAGTTTGTTTATCCCGTTTCAGTGCTATAGTGCCAGGATACCTTTTTGGTGACAGCGCGCTCTAGGAATATTTTAAATAAATGAAATAAAGAAAGAAATACATTCAAGCAAGGCATTGCAAAGGCTCCTGCAGCAAGGGTACAAATGATGTACTTGAGGATGCAGACGCGAAGTGTGATTTAGGTAAATCCATAGTGTGGTTTTGCAGGCCAAGGCTTAAGCTGGATACCGACAAGTGGAAATTCATATATAGAATCAATACAGAAGACCAAGTGATTTGTAGAGAATTCAGGTTTTGTGACTCCACATAATCTTAGCTATAGGAATGGTGTCCATCAGTGTGGGAAACCCAGTAGCACTTCTAACGGACAAAGAGGCTTCCACTTTACATTGCAACTTATGTTTGCCATAGTCTTTGAAAACTGTTTTGGTGATGCAGTGCCTCTTTGTCTGTGAGTATTGTAGTTTTTGACATAGTTTATGTGCTGACAGAACCATAACGTCGCTGTCACCTTGTTCGGAGTCAGACATGTACACAATGGTCCCCTATTTCTATATTCTGAGTCCTTTATTGTACAGCCATTGTGTAAGTTTGCTCAGAAACACAGGTGGCAAGGTACTCCATGTAAGTCTCATGAATCATACTTTGCAACGCTTTTATTTGACATTTTTTGGTTAGAACACCAACCCAGAGGCACCCCGTTATGTCCTGACAAGGAATTTATCAAGGACAATCACGGCCAATCATGCCGTGCATCAATGTATAAGCATTCCATATGGCTCCACACTGAGGCACATTGTAAATACACAATGTTAGTCGTTAGAAAACCCTTCTTAGGTCACTGCATACATCAACCAACTGGTATCTGGGTCAAAAATATCAAATAAATATGTGTGAAAAGTGTGATTGTTGTGGCTCAATTTGGAATGGCTCTCTTGTGGTGGAGGCATGTCTAATAATTGCCGCACATGAACAGCAGGAGAGAGGACCAGTTCTCACTGGACATGAGGAATTGTTGTACTGGGCATCCTGTGGACCATATTGGATCATTATAACCATGATTTGGCCAAGGGACTTGTACTTGATAATCCTTGTAACCTGATAGCTCTTTGTGGCAGTCACCTGCGGGTCCCTTGTTTCAATATCTTTCAGTCCCAATGATTCTCTTCTCACTAGCCTTCTTTTCTGGGATTCCTGTCCCCCGTATTCCCTGTCCACAATAATCTCCACTCCTAGGATTTACTGTCAACAAGAGTACTTGTCCTCTTGGCTCCCAGTGTACATGTGACACTCCTACAAGTTTAACTGTTCCTCAGTCTCATCAAGCCTACCTGGGTCCATGTTTTAAATTATATTTGTCCTGGATTTGACCCATGATTTACCTGAGCTTTCCTGGAGTACTTTGTGTGGTAGGCATAGCATCTCACACAAAGAACAATGTCGGCATAACTTGATAGCACAGGCTGGCAGATACTGGTCATATATTTCTCTTTTTCTAAAGTGCATTTAGTGTCATATGGTCTCTATACAGTACACCATCTATTGATTTTAATGATCCTTCTTGCTGGGAGGAATTCAGAACCATGACGATGGGTTGTCAACCACAGAAAATGAGCTACAATGGGGATTTGGTCTCGCAATCCTCAATCTCAATCTGTATATACCTGGGCTTAACTCTAGTTTAGTGGAACTGTCTGATCCTGACAGTAGTTTGTCTTAGCCTCGTGTATTTTCAACTGCTCTTTGTGCGATAGTTCCTAGGAGATCATGTGCCCTCGCTGTCATCCTACCTGTATTATTTCCCACTGACGGCTAACTTCTGATTGCGGGTTATCAGTACAGATGTCTCACTGTGGATCGGCTTTTGGTCTTGCAGTGAACTGCCGGATCCATATTAGTATGCAGAGGTGGGGGATGCATCTGGTGCGATTGGCTTTATCTTTGCAATGTAGTGTGGGTATCAGTGCCTCCAACAAAACATCCATTCATTCTATTATCACTGACCTTTTGCAGTACTTTTGCAGTGTAGCAACACCCCTTCACCCCCTTTGGTCCCTACACTCTCTGTATAGCTTGCATAGGCGTGGGCACCAAAATAAAACCTAATGTCCCAGAGACCCCTCAAGAAGAAGAATTCAAATGATCACTTATATTTCCCAAAAAAGAATTAACTAACATTAATAAACAATTAATGATTATGTTTTCAATGAAACACCGGACTTCATTTAATTAGTATATATCCCTTGCTGCCTTACAGAGTCAACATCTCAGCAAATGTCTCCATCTGTTGTCTTGTGATATGATAAAATATGATATTGTGTTGGAGGGTGTGGTATCATACGGTGCTGTGTGGTGTGGTGATCAGCAGTGAGGCGCTTTGGTATAGTGGTGTGGTATACAGTAGTGTAGAGTGTGTCGTGTGCGACAGGTCTGGGATTGTATGTTGAAGTGTATTGTGATGTAGCGTGTTATGTGGTGCTACAGTGGTATGCTCGATGTGAGAGGTACACCCTATTAACTTTGGATCACCGTACCTGTCAGCGAGGACTGCGCCGCCCGTCGGACCCCCGCCCTGAGACCTTGCTTGCTGTTGTTTTCGAACCCACACCTCGCAGGACCCGCTGTGCGGGTCCCGCTTCGTGGGGGAGGTGAGCTGGGCTGGACGGAGTTCAGCATTTGGTGTTTGCTGATAAACGGGGAAGAGCTGCAGGGCTGCGAGCGACTGCAGGGACTCCAACTACCAGGAGTCCCTGCCCGGCCAACACTCTACACCTGGCCCGCTCTCCCTGCAGCCCGGCCCCCAACGAACGGACCTTGAAAACCCTGGCTGTTCTGTGTGTCGGTGGGACACCCTATTAACTTTGGATCACCGTACCTGTCAGCGAGGACTGCGCCGCCCGTCGGACCCCCGCCCTGAGACCTTGCTTGCTGTTGTTTTCGAACCCACTCCTCGCAGGACCCGCTGCGCGGGTCCCGCTTCGTGGGGGAGGTGAGCTGGGCTGGACGGAGTTCAGCATTTGGTGTTTGCTGATAAACGGGGAAGAGCTGCAGGGCTGCGAGCGACTGCAGGGACTCCAACTACCAGGAGTCACTGCCCGGCCAACACTCTACACCTGGCCCGCTCTCCCTGCAGCCCCGCCCCCAACGAGTTACTCCCTCTATAACTTTAACACCGTTACCGCTGCGCGGGAACGCGCGGGAGCGCCCGGGGCGAAGCCCGGGCAAAGGGCGGGCCCTCTAAGGCCCTCGTAGGCCGGAGTAGGCTGGGCTGGGCCCACTGTCTTTCATCTGCACGTCTCCGGTTGTGCCAACGGACCTTGGTAGAGGAAGTGCACATATTAATATTAACATTGGCTATGGAAACACCGGCTAAGGGGGGGGGACTTAGAAACGGGACTCTAGATAATTATTTTTCACGTACACAAGGTGAGGTGGGTGATATGGACAAGGAGAACACCCTGTCGGAGCGTAGGGCAGAGCGTCGACGCTCTATTGAAAATATGAAAAATAGGCCTCTTGGTAATATCGTTCCCTATCCTTCCTCCCAAGAGGGAGGTCCCTCTAATACTAACATTAGCCAGGAGTTATCTCCCCAGGATGATGTCCCACTTCTGTTCAGAGATGAATCTTCTAACCCGGGTTTAGACATTGAAAAAGCCCCTGGGGTTACCATCCTTTCCAGTCCTACTAGTATGACTGTTGACTTAGTCACTCAAATTCCGCCCGTAGTTAAAGTTAAGAAAACCAAGCCGAAGCAGGTAGTTGTGGTTGAGAGGCATGGTCCGCCACCAAACAAGCGTAGAAGGAAATTGTGGGGAGGGCAGGGCAAAAACAAAATTTCCCATACAGAATTCGGAAAAGTTGTTAAGCCCCCTTCAATCCCGGATAGAGTAGGAGTGGATGTTCATAAAGTTCTCCCTGATAAGACTACTATCATTACTGATGCAGTAACTATCCCTGGGGATAATTTACAGAACACCTCTGCCCCCGTTACCTCTATAGGGAATATTGAATTCTTGCTCAGATCATTGCTTCTTCCCATCACTGACAGTCTGAAGAAAGTAGAGATCAGACTTACTATCCTGGAGGCAACTATAAGTAGCCTGAAAACCTCAGCTAATAATCAGGGTAGACTCCCCGATACTAATCTCCCTTCCAATTGTCCCCCTAATATTCAAAAGCATTTAGTAAATGCGGGACTCCCTTTGGGTGCTATTGTTGTCCCTTCACTACCTTCTATGGTCAACTTAGCCCCAATATTACCTAGTAAACCTAATATCCCCTCCACACAACCAGTTGGCTCAGTTCTCCCTCCGACTACTTTGGATGGAGCTGTATCTACTCTTAGGACAGCTCCTTCGTTTCCTGAGAAGCCTGCCCCTAGACCACGGAGACCCGATTTGCCACCTGAGGCCAATAGGCTAACGGTGGTTATGGCGGGTGCTCTCCTTCTTGAAGAGGGCGAAGGTGAGAACTACTATCTACTCAAAAGGAAAATCATCAAATGGCTAAACTGGAATAGACCCCTTCCGGTCCACTTTAACAACGAAATCATCATGGTGAGAAGGGTACCATGGTTGGGGAAAACTAGGAAAACAATAATCGGGGATTGCATCATGGTGACTTTTCGAGACCCTAGGACTGTATCACATATATGTGCGGGGTCAAATAGATCTCCTGACTCTACTATACAGACTCTTCCAGTGTCCTTTTTCTTCCCCCCTACTCGCATCGACCATGATTTAGCCAAAGGGAATTGGACGAGGGTTAAACGGAGGGACAGACATCGGGGGCATGTAGCACGATCTTTTTACCAACCTCCGAAGACACCTTTTCTTCATTATAACCGGTTCCATTGTCTGAATGGACTGGACGGGGTTGATTGACTGTTTCCAACTCCAGATTCCAACCCTGTCACTTTTGGAAATGGTTTAGATGTAATATCTAGCATTGATCCCCTTTCAAATCCTAAGATTGTTATTCCCATCACTCCAGCTTTAGGATATTCCCCTTCACAGGAATTAGGAATTGTTACCAATGATTTAGCTACAGTAAGGGCTCAATGTTTATCAGTAAATATACCAAATAGAGAAACTGTTAGTATAATGTCCTGGAACGTGGCTGGGCTCAAGTCAAAATTACTGAATCCCATCTGGTTAAAAACTATAGAAGAGATGGAAATTCTTTGTATTCAAGAAACTTGGACCTTAGAGCCCCTCCACCTTGCAGGCTATAAAACCTTTTTTACACCTGCAGTGGAGGTCCTCCATGGTAGGGCAAAAGGGGGACTGACGACGTTTATTGCTAATTCCCTAAACTGTAAGAAGATTCACTTAATTTCCCATAATCCATACTATCAGTTACTGAGGATTGAAGCAAGTAAAGAACAGTGCCTTTTAATTGTAAACTTTTATAACAATATACCGCCTGCTGATCTGGAACCGGTCCTAAAGAAGTTAGGCAATGATATAAATAATGAATCTGACAATAATGTTAGGGATGTTTGGGTTGTCTGGGGGGGTGATTTCAATTGTACAACATGTAAGAAAAGTCAGAAAGGAGTATGTGGGCTCATGATGGATCCGGACACTGATTCAACTCACTTTAAACATTCCACTTGCGGAGACCTGCTGAATGAGATTCTTCACTCTGAAGATCTAGGATACGCAAATGAAATTGCCCAAACTGAGCTCCCCTTCTGCCCTACGTTTAATGGGAGGGGTGTTTTGTCTACAATAGATTTCATAATAACCTCTGCCAGACACAGGCATATGGTCAAGAGGTGCTGGACCCTTGACACCCCTCTTAGTGATCACTACCCGATAATTATGGAGATTAGAAATCCCTTTTGAGTGGTGGTTACAGAGAGGAGATCTACGCAGAATATTACTGACATTAGTATGGCAAAACAAAATGGTTATGCATTAAAATGGGATAGGGTTGTCCCAAATGATTTCTTAAACAAATTGGTAACCGAGTGCTTATCTAGTTTCTTGACTATTCTGGATGAAAGTACTTCTAATTACGAGATTCTTAAACAGTTTGAGGTCATTGCTTCTCAAATTAAGGGTAACCTTTGGGTGGCCTCCAAATTAAGCAAAAAAAAGATGGGCAAATGGTTTGATTCTACGTGTACAAAGGCCCTTTCTGAGCTTAAGGGAGCTTTACATGCTGTCCCTCGTAATCCTTTAAGGGTTAGGGAGGCGAGGAAATCTTACCAATACGCACTGAAAAAAAGGAAACTGGCAATTAAAACCGAAGCCTGGGAAAAGCTCTGTGAGGCTTCACTGAGTAAGGATGCCTGTGCTTTTTGGAAAGCAGTAAATGCTCCCTTTTTTGACTCAAGAAAAGCACGTATTGAAATCGCTATTACGGAAGATTCTTGGGTGGGACATTATTCCGGCTTGTATAGCACTTCACCTGACGAGCAGATTCCAGTAATGTCCAATCAGGGGGAAATGAAAGTGAAGGGCTCGGATTTAAAATTTACTTTAAAAGAAATTACTGAGAGCCTCAAAGCCACCCGGGGCGGTAAAGCCCCAGGTCCAGATGGCATAACTCCCGTCCTGTTGAAAAACAATGTAGATTTATGGGCCCCATTATTAGTACAACTATTTAATGCATCCCTAAAAACGAATTTACTCCCTTCGTGGTTTATGTCTGTTATTGTTCCAATTTTTAAAAAAGGGGACAGACAAAACCCTACCTGTTACCGTCCTATATCCTTATTGGACAGTACAGTAAAAATATTAGGTAGAGTAATATTAGGTAGGCTACAAGAATGGTCGGATGATAACTTTATAATTAGCGACCTTCAATACGGGTTCCAAAAGGGATTGGGCACCGTAGACCAGGGCTTAAATCTATTTATCCTACAGCAGAAATATACTAAGGCACGACATGAATGTATTTACTTCACTTTTGTTGACTTGACGTCAGCGTTTGACTGTGTTTCACACAGCAAACTATGGAATATTATGGAGTCTGTTGGTGTAGACGGCAACATAATAGCCTTTCTTAAGGATTTGTATTCAGGAGCCATTGCAACAGTGCGTTATGGTAAAAAGGGGGAATGCACTAGTTCTTTTGAAATTGGGCGTGGGGTACGCCAGGGTTGCGTTTTAGCACCTTTTCTATTCCTGTTATACATCAATGGAATAGAAAATGCCCTAGTGGAAACAACCTGTGACATGCCTAGGGTAGCCAAAAGACCAATTCCTGCGTTACTTTACGCCGATGATGCGGTCTTAATGGCCCGCACCCCGGTGGCACTGCAACGCCTAGTAACATCCTTTAACAACTTCATGGCTAACCTGGATCTAAAAATTAACTGCTCCAAGACATTTTCCATGAATTGTGGGCCTGGCGCGAGTAGAAGAAGGAGGCGGATGTTCATCAACGCTAGTCCTATTGAGCATACCACCACCTTTTCCTACCGTGGCATATTATTTCATGAAGCTGGGAATTGGTTAGAGGCGATAAAAGTAAGGAAATCCCTGTTTTGTAAATCGATTACTGCCCTCAAAAATTTCTCAAAAAAGATGGGGAAAAAACCAACTGTAGAGCTTTTGAAAATTTATAATGCCACCTGTGTTTCGATTGCGGTCTATGGGGCGGGTCTCTGGGGGTATGAAAATGTTAAATCTATACAAGTGGCCGAAAATAAATTCCTGAGACACATCCTGGCTGTACCTGAGAGTGTCTCTAGTTATATCTGTCATACGGAATTGGGCCAATGTTATATTGAAGATTTGGTTAGAATTCAACCAATATTGTTGTGGCACAGGGCCTGGACTAGTGAAGGCTGTGTACTGAACCGTGCTATCCTAACTGATGGTCTAAGCTTGGATTATGTTGGGAGGATTAGATGGTTTACATATATTAGGGAATTCCTCGGAGATGTTGGTTGTATGGGCTATTATGACAATCCCATGTCCATGTGTAATATCCAGAGAAAAGCATTAAAAATAAAATGCATGAAATACCTGGAGGAACGTAGAGCTACTGTGGAGCATGAGAAGAAAACTGTCTTAGCCCATTTACCTGTGTCAATCCAAGGGAAAATCCAACCATACTTAACCCTTCCTATGACAGAATTCTCGCGGTTCATTTTAACCAGATTTAGGCTTGGTATCCTCTTTAGGGCCCTTAGCCTCCCCCACATGAATTGTTGGTCCCGCAACCTTATTAAATGTCCATGTGACGACCAATCGGAACAGTCTGACATCCATATCCTCTTTTTTTGTAAATACTATACCCTATCCAGGAAAAGTTTGATCATCCCAATACTAAGGGAAATGGGGGTGAGACGGTGTAGGGTTGCCTTTTTGGAACTTCAGAAACTAGATATTATTTTCAATGTTGCATGCATCTCGGAATTTCTTAGAAATGTTTTTAGAGTACGTAAATCAATTTGCATTTAAAGTTTAATCCTTGTCTTATCAGAAATTTATTATGTATTTATCTTGTATCTTGAAAAATGCATTATTATGATTTGTTTTAAATGTACTTTTATGGTTATCATTCTTTTAACCGAATAAAGTCAAATTGAATTGAATTGAATTGAGTGAGAGGTATGGTGTTCCAAGTGCTATTCAGTGCTGTGATGTGATGTTATATACTCTGGCGAGAAGTGACAGGTGTGCTTTGCTGGATGTGTGCAGTGGTAGGTGAGGTGTACTGAAATGAGTTGAAGTCTGTTAAGGTGTGGTAGGGATTTGGATAATATGGTACTATGTGATACTGGAGTGTGCTGTGATATCATGCCTGAGGCGCATGATGTGGTGTGATGTGGTATAATTTGATGCGGAGTGATGCAGCCTCTGATGGATTGGTATTCTGTGCTGTGGCGTAATGTGTTGGGGCATGATGTGGTTGTGGATGGTTAGATACATGCAGCGGTGTGATGCAGTAGTGGATGGTTTGGCATGATGAAGTCTGGTAGAAGTTCACTGCAGCAAATGTGTAGTTGAAGCCAGCAAGAGAAGAAAGGGATTATTTAGTGGCATTATCCAAGGTAGGTCGGGCAACAGCATGGCCATTTGAGCAGTGTTGTATGCTGTGCTCGTGTGGTTCCTCCTAGCGAGTGAAATTTCAGTATTGAGCCTCAATGGAGAACCACATATGTGTGTCTGAGAGGAGCATGTGGTGCAGGGACCAGACCGCAGAGGGGATGCAGTGTTGCCTGGTATTAATCTGTATGGGGGTGAGGCATGCCAGCATAACTGGAGGATGAGATCAACATATTGTCCAATTTAAGATATAAAGGTGGCAAATACAAGACCAGACCAGGGTAGTTATGACCAAAGAGGAAAGTTATATCCCATACTCAGGAGAACCAGCCTATCTGGACTAACAGGGGGAGAAGAACATTGGAACCCAGGTAAGAGAAGAGAAAAAAATGTGAAAAGAGTGGTCAGAAGTTATGGCTGGCTTACATCCCTTAATTTTGTTCCAGTAGTGGGACACTCAAGATAATCCATGATAGACATGTTGAGCAATGAGAGAAGAAGAGTGATAACCCTAACCTAAGTGTGTGTGTGTGTGTGTTATGTGTGTGTGTGTCTGCGTGCGTCTGTGTCAGTATACACGTATAGGTATGCAGTTTTATATATTGTGTGAAAACAATTGTTATAAGGAATATATAGTTCTTCTCTCAAAAGAGAAAATGTTTGCCATAAACATTGAACAAATGAAATTCCCATAAATTTCCCTAGTTTCCATTAAAAAAATATACAGTTTCTCCTGTACTTAGCTGTACTGTTAAAGGGTCCACAAGGTGAAGTGGTGAACGGTGGTGCTATGGGCCCTCAGCCTCGTTCCTCTGTATGTTATGGAACTTCCTGGTGACTTGGAATAGTCTTATGCGGGGGGGGGGGGGGGGGTGCTTTATTCCATATTCCATTTGTGCTTTATAGAGCCCAGAGGCCCAAGAAATCTTAGAATTGCAGTTACAATTGGCTGGCTCACTATTATCCGTCTCAACGCCCTCAAAAAAATGGAGAAAGGGGTGGTTCAATCATGTGACCTTCATGTTTTATTAACGCCCTAAAAAATGGAGAATGGGGTGGTTCAATCATGTGACCCTCATGTTACAGAGATTACTGAATCGACGCATTAAAGCACAGATCTGTTTAACAAGTTCTGACAGCTGTGTTTTTTATTGCCAAATGTAACACTGCAGCCCTCCCTCAAGGACTTCTGTTCTGAGGGGCATAAACAATCTGCGCTCCGAGGGGCTTATCCAATCCGGAGGCGGGAATTGCAGCCTGGCGTTTCGACCCTTGCCTCTAGGCTCGTCAGAAGTTGTGCGGCCCCCTCAATAATTCATAAAACGGAAACCCTCGACACTATGCTCCTTCTCACTAAGAAAACCGTAAAATCCTAATTTAAGAGCCTTACACTGGCAGAAGGTGTCCCGGCTGTTGCGTGACATCTGACAGAGATCGTTAACCACTGGAGTTTACCACAGAACTTTTACAAGTTGAGAAGAGTTCCGGGCACACGCCATGCCGAACATACACCTTGCAAAAATCACCACACACAGAAGCACTTCTCTGAGCAGGTAAACGAGCACTTCTCTCCCCGGAGTTCTGTGTACTTGCTCAGGTCCTGGTAGTGAAAACTTGGCATTTTCCATCCAGTTCTCAGAGCATCTGATCTGAGATTGGACAGAGCAGGAAGCATTCCATTATCTGCTCGGGGGTTTCAGATAAGACGGTGTCTTTTCCAATTACTCCACGTATTAATCAAAGCTTGAATAGAAGGTCTAAATTAAAGAACAAAGCCCTGTGTTCCTGGCCGACTAATTTTCCATTAAGCCTTTCTCCCGTTAATGGCGAGCACAGAACGTTCACCTCAATGCGGAAATGACCCGAAACTTGCAGCCGCATTTTTTGTTGCGGTAAGAGACATTTTATGAAATGCCATAAATCAGTTTCACCCAGCAGCCTTCCTCTTCCAGTGTACTTGTGGCGCAGGTGCGCAAACCTGCGAATTAGGAGGGCGAGCAGAGCCAGAACAGAGCCGTCAAGTGTTTGATGGGAAAATTGTGCAGCAAATACCAAGCAAAAGTAGGAGAAAATCTCTTCAAAATTCCGAAAGAGTGTACTTCTTTAACTCGTGGGAGCGTTTCAATTTAGTACCATCAGATTATAGGATTGCATGTATAGGCATTTATTGAATGTGATAGTTTCTAAATGTGAAACTAAAAACATTTGACCCCCCCACCCATGTGACAATTTCATTAGCGAACCAAGAGGCAAGTCACTTGTTATGTGTGTCCTAAAATTATCCTAAATTGTTGTATTTTAACCAACATTGTACTCTTAAAATATTCAAGTAGGGTTTAACTCCTCGAACTTTAAAGGACCCAGGAACCCCTTCCTCTCGGGCCGAATCCAATTTATCATGGAAGGGTGGTGCGAGTTTGTGGTCATGCTCTCACACACAGTAACTGTGCTTGGCAAGACTAATACAGAATGTGGTGAACAAACCAACCCTCTGAGTCTTATACATTTTTTTTACAGAAAGATCATGGAACACTACACCCTCAATACTAATTGGTTACTGGTATAGGATTACGGGCCATATACACTGGTCATAATTTGTAACCAGCATTTTTGCAAACAGTGTGATATTTAGAGAACTAACCTACGTAAGATAGGTTGATACACAAAATATCGAATCATCGTGGGCTGCAATTTGTCCTACCTCATGAATATTAATGAAGTAAGTAGCAAATTGCGACCACCTGTGATTCGCTGTCATCACAGGGATGGAGGCCTGCTGGGGTCAGGAGACCACCTTGTATGGTTGTTTAGGGCTCGCGACCTATCAATGCGCATGCGCATTGAGCGGAGCGAGAATTCAAGTGCTCAAAATACTCGTGAAACCAAGGGTTTTTTTGTGCGGTTTTCTTCGAGTTCACCTGGCCACAGGCACGCGCTTTTGGGCCATAAACTTTCACAGCCATCTGTTCCCCAGCTCCAGCACCTCCCCTCTCTCTCCCCGCACACAGCCTTACTTGGATTCCTCCTCCCCCTCCCCAGCCAGCTTCCCCCAGGCCGTGTTCCCTCCCACCTTTCCTCCTCTCTGTCCCTTCTTTCATTCAAACTTGTTTACTATAGGAAGTACATAGAATCACTCCCCCGCATTAGCGATAAACCGGTGACGTCACCACCGGATAATGTAACACGCGCGTAGCGTTCCTAGACCAACTACGACCTGGTTCATATTGTGCATAATTGTTATGCGTGTTCGTGACGGCTCAGCTCATGTAATATCGAGCGCATCCATAATGCCCGAATGCCAATCCGGCGCTGACCGAGTACCCTCGTGCGTTGAGGATCATGATTCTGTGAATCATTAGCGGCAGGCGGTGCAATCTTAACACAATGCAGTCGTTAATGTGAGACTGCAAACAGGAATTTACCGACAAGACAAGAGCACAGCAGTGACAGCGCAGCCCTGAGGGGAGCACGTGCCAACACGCACATCTCTGGCTCACGCGACGGCGGTGAACAGTGTCGGTTCAGCAGGTCCGGGAGGGAGCATTACAATGTAAAGAGGCTCCTCGGGCAGGATGTGAGGCTGAACTCACCATCAATGTTCCCCCGGCCACCCACTCGCATCACTAGTCTCAGAAACCACTCAGCCGCCTTTGGTGGTAAATGAGATAGCGCTCTGAGTGGCGCCAGCTTTAGGGTCATGGCGCTACATATCTGGGGGCCTTGGTTATAACAATAGCGAATACACAACAAGCATTTGCAATGCAACCGGCGCCGCAATTACGCGAGATTGAGCTATTGGCATTGTGAATGATAATGCCTTTTATGTTTGTTTTCATTTTTAAAACATGACTAAAAGGCTTTGTCAGTTCCAATGCCAATAGCGTAAACTCGTTTTTTTTGCCGCAAAATTTGACCCAAATGCTGAACCCGATATTGTGTGACTTTCCACTTGCCATGATTGTCTAAATATTTGTAAAGTTGTCAAAGCACCTACTTAGAGATAAACATGTTCTAACTTTCGGTTTTGTATGAATGTGGTCTTTTCCGTGCAAACCAACATTATTTTTGATAAGATAATTGCTTTGCTTTGAATCGCTGATGTCTAAAAACGTGAAAAGAGGAGAACAATGTTTTTCTTTTCTGAATAGTCTGTGGACTACAGTAACTTTTTGTTATTTTCTTGGGTTTGTAATGCCAGTAGAACAGTATGTCTAACCCACAAACGAAGAGACTGTGATCAGGGTAATCCTAAAAATACAGTAAACTTTGAGCAAGATTCCTAATACTCATAAATGGTTTAAAGTAGGTGTCTTAATTCTGTATGATAGAATGAGGCCCTGTCTGTGTGTGGTGTGAATCGTGTAGTGTTTGTAGCTTCATAAGCTCACAGGCTTTCTCTCCTTTTGTCATACCCCACAGCCATCTGTTGCTTTGCGATCGGCCTCAGGCCGGCATTTCTCCTCCCCTAATTATTCACTGCATGGCCGGCCGGCACATCAAAGGCTGCTGCTCCCCATGCGTCTCTTCACCCTTCCTCCCTTGTTGTTCTTTGCCTGCTGGTTTATTTTGTAGACCGTAGTTTTGAGTAAGTACTATGCAAGCAGCTTGAAACACCACGCACCATTCCCTCTTAGTTCCCGAGTTTGCACGGCAACACTTTGACTTAAAATGTAACTCCACTGAGCCGCTTTCAATACTAATGTAAAGGAGTAGCAGAGGTGAACTCCACTAACACAATTCATGGCAGTGTGCCTTTATTTATTTATTAAAGGTGCAGCTTTCACTTTGAGCTTGCATTTCTGTGTTCTGAATCAGCGCCACTTTCATGCCCCCTGATTAGTTAATTAAATACTATTATTTTTGTGTTTTCCTTCATTACAGAAAATTAAAATAAACACCTGGCTATAGTATGAATGCAGCTCATTACAAGGAGAGCCCGGGTGCTTAATTTTGTGACACAGAGTTTATCATGATTATATTGTACACTACTCCGGTGTGGTGGGACTGGCTGACTCACTCCATTGTGGTTATGAAGATGAGCATCCAGATGCCCTGTGCATAGGAACAGCTGCCTGTTCGTTTTCACTACACCCTGGCACCGGCTAACTCTCTCTCTATACCCTCCCAACTCCTTTTTTTTCCGCCTTCATCGCTATCGTATCCCTTCAACTCCGATCTTAGCACATACACATTCCAAAAGATCAGGCCCTCCCTCCCACTCGCTGGCTCCCCCTGTAGGGCATGGCTGGTTATCAGCAGCTCTGGTGCATCTTCAGGTACCCGAAATCGAAATGTATAATCCTATTCATGGCAGACTCTGTACTAGAATCAGCTGCCTAACCAGTGATGTGGTTTTATGTCTTCTAACATTGTGACGCATTCGCCTCATCTCCCGCATTCATTCTTTCCAAGGAGAGCCAGTCACTTTCTTTCTCTGGTTTCCGCTCGATTTTCTTCTACATACGGGATGCTCCATTTCCTTCTCCATCATGGGTGTAGGATGACCATTGCCAGGCACTATTATTAATTGATATGTACAATGCTGCAGGGGAGATTGTTCTATGACCTTCATACCCCCTCACCCTTACCCTCACCCTCACACCCCCTCACTCACCCTCTCTCACCCTCTCTCACCCTCACATATACTCACTCACCCTCACCCCCCTCACCCTCACACCCCCACACCCCCTCACTCACCCACACACCCTCACTCACACACCCCACTCTCACACACCCTCACCCTCCCTCACCCTTACCCTCACACCCACCCACCCTCACACACCCTCACTCACCCTCTCACCCTCACACACAATCTCACCCCCTCAGCACCATCACATTATCACTCAGCACCACCACAGCACCACTCAGCACCACCACAGCACCACTCAGCAGCACCACCACAGCATCACTCAGCAGCGCCACCACAGCATCACTCAGCAGCGCCACTCAGCACCACCACATTATCACTCATCAATCATTATCACTCAGAACCACCACAGCACCACTCAGCACCACCACAGCACAACTCAGCACCACCACAGCACCACCACAGCACCACTCAGCAGCACCACAGCACCACTCAGCACCACCTCAGCATCACTCAGCACCATCCCAGTATCACTCAGCAGCACCACTCAGCATCACCACAGCACCACTCAGCACCACCACAGCACCCCTCAGCGCCACCCCAGCATCAATCTGCGCAACCATTCAACAACAACTGGTTTAAATATGTTCTCTCAATGTTTCAAGCTTTATTACAAATGTCACAAAAAGATGTTAATATTTCACTTCTGTTCTTGGATTTTCGTCACAATAAAATACACTGAACATAATCTTCACAAAAGTTATTTACAAAAGTTTAAGCTATTGCCATTATAAATTAAAATCACTTTGATTTAAGTATTAATTATTTAAAACAATTAAAAGCCATTGTAATTTGTAATATCAATACATCTAAGTCACGAAAATACAAACATGTTGCATTACAAATACTATAGGTGTCACATTTGCGAAAAGTTAAAACTATTGGCATTGTAAATGACAAAGCTATTAATTTAGCTATTTTCAAAAGCAACACATAAATAAAAAATATTGTCATTTACAAGACCAATAGCTCAAACTTTCCTAATGCGAGACCTATTGGCAACGCCAGTGCTTGTTTTACATAAAGCAATAAAAAAAAGGCACGTTTTCCTTGAAGGACCCTTTTCTGTTTGCAAATGAGCTACCAGTACATATGAGAAGCCAGAAAAATATGAATGTTTTGCAGCCAGATTTTGGTCACAAAACATCAGTACATCCTTTTCCGATTTACTATTTGTAGGAGACACTCTAAATATTCCCCTTTTAAAGATGAAATCAGTATGAAGTCTCAAACCCTAAATTGTGATTTAGTAATGTGTTACTGAATCACAATTTATGTTTGGTACATACCAAAAGGGCATTTTGCAATTACAAACGGTCCATTTGTGAGAACAGAATCCTTTGCGACCACAAAACGCCTTAGTTCATCTGGCTCTAAGTTCAGCAGAGGTATTTTTAATGGAACACAATCTTGTATAAGTTCCATTGATTGAGTTTTGTTAATGATGCATAACTTTGGTATTGCTTCCACTTATCTTTTCAGGTAATTTTCATTCACAGATGACTGGTTTGAGCAGATAGTGTTTCACATGAACTCCGAAAGTGAATGTGTGCTGCAGCTGCATATGCTCTGCTAGTAATATGCCAAGCTTGCTTCCAACCATGTAGACCCAAAATGTTGTCCAGATATCTTGAAATACTTTTGTATTCAAAGGCATACTATATGTGCAGTATTTACACAGGTACCCACCTAAGTGTATTTTGCGCAACACACATAATGTTCATGAAGGCATTTTAGGCTTGTGAATAATTACTCAATTTTGCCTATCCTTTCACAATGTAAATAGTTTGGTCAAAGTGAACGACAGTGGCCAAAATTAGGACAATTCCAAAAAGTCCGGCGGAAGCAGTGGGGCGGGGGAGGCTGGATGGGGAGGGGCAGGGTGGGGGTTAGTAAACTCCGGCATTTGGCGGGACGGAGTTAAGTAAATAAATAAATAAATCAAATGAATTACATTGCGCATGCTACATCGCCATTTGGCTAAAGGTTTTCTTCACATTTGATTGGGTAAGGAAGGGGGTTTATAGTCACACCACTTTCAGAATGTCAGACTTATTAAATGTCCCTTTGTTTTGTTTAATAAATGACATAAACTTTCACCCCAGAAAATACAAATTCGAGCCATCGTCATTTTCTTCCTCTTCTCTGGCAAATGTTGCGAACTTTGTATATCTTTCTCGCTGAGCGCCTCTCTGCAGAGGAAGCTTCCCTCTGTTTATCACATTGTTCTTTCATACAGGTTTTGGTAGACAATCAGGACTTGAAGGACAAAATAATGTTCCATCTCCTTATTCACTCTCAATTTTTCATCTTTTAAACGCTTTTATTTTTCTGAAGTCTCCTTAACCCATTACTTATCATGCAGAATTAGAGAACCATACTTCTAAACAGAACAAACACAGGCATTATTATTCCCTTATAATGCTTTTTGTCTACGCACCAACCCAATGCTGCATTAATCCCTGCGCAACCCATATTAGTTATTACCTATTACCTATTTACCTATTCCCTAGCAGACATTAATAACGTGCACAAAAGCAGCATTAGTCCTTTTTATTTTTATTAGTCAAAAAGCATTTGTGGCCTACTCTTAGTACTTTAGTTCGTGCTTGCGCAGTAGCATTTTCCCTCATGTTATGCCTTTTCCACATAATTTTAACTGCACATGGTTAGTAATTGTTACTGAGGGTTCAATCCAAGCAGGTTTTATTTTCCGCGAAAACCCTGCTCCATCAAGGTTAATGGAGTGATAGAAGAGGGAAGCGCCTAGAAGTATTATTTGAGCCGATCGTAGTACTAAGAAGAGGTTTGGAATGAGTAAAAAGGGAGATGGAAGAGGGAAGAGTCTCTAGACATCATGGTAGTAACATAAGGTTTGGGATGAGTCAAAGGAAGGATACAGGATAGAAGAAATTAAAAAGTGCTGTTTGGGAGATTATATTAGGAAAAAAGGGGGTGTGAGTGAGTTATGGGGGATAGAGGAAGGAAGTGTCTAGAAAAAGTTATTTGGAGATCATAATAGTAGAATGAGGTTTAGGATGAGTCAGAGAGAGGAGGTAGAGGATATATTAACCCCTTCCATGCTTATGACGAGCCCAGCTTATCATGAGTCACAGTGGAGCTGTGCTCATGATGAGCTGGACTCGTCATAACGCCTGTGCGGGAGAATTAATCAGTGGGCGGGGTCGTGACGAGCCCAGCTCATCATGAGCCCAGCTCCACTGTGACTCATGACTAGCTGGGCTCGTCACAAGCACTGCGGTATCTCCCCCAGCCCCCGCACTGTGGGGGAATTAGCCCCGCGGCGAAGGGGTTAAGAGAAGTCAAGTCACGTAAAACTTTGTTCGGTTTATGCCAGTAAACCATAAAAGCATCACATCAATACATGATAAAAATTGAAAAGAAAGAAAGAAATAAACATCCATATACCCAAAGAAAAATAAAATATAAAAAATTCCAAATATGCAAGTTAAGATATAATTGCTACAATGTTAACTTTTAGAGCTTCTTTTTCTTTCAGTGCATTACAGCAACCTTCTTTCAACAGACTACAAAACAAGTCAGGTCAGGAGGGAAACATGGCGGCGGCTGGTTGAGCCGCGGCAGCGCTCCGCATATGGGCTCCTGCAGTCTCTCGATATCGGGGGTCTAAACTTACTTCTTCAGAGATTAGCCCACATGCCTCTATCGCAGGACGGAGTATAATCTTTCCGCCATTCCTACTCGCAAAATTGCGGTCTAACCGAGTTTCAGCTCTTCTTCGAACGGCGGCGTCTCTCCGCCATACCTCTGACTCCCATGTGTTTAGAGGAGGAGTCTACTCAGAAAACTACAGCATCTGCGGCAGCGCTTACAGTACCGGCGGGTGTGCAGGATCCACTGTATCCCGCAGCAGCAGATCAGCCGGCACAGATATCCCGCGTTTTCCAACGGGGGGGTGGATCTGGTCACTGGCCGCCCTGGAGCTTAGGAGAGGACGCCGTATTCGAGGTGTTCTACCTGGGCGGCATGGCTCTACTCTAGCGTCACAGGCACAGGCGGAGCAGTGTGAGGAGGGAGAGATTTTGGATGAGAAGCAGCCTCAAGCCCAGCCTCAAGCCCAGCAGCTATGTCAACGCAGACATCGCAGACGCCAGAACAAGAAACGATCCGGTGGTAACAGTGGTAACAGTGGTGAAGGGAGTAGTGGGGACGACTTAGAGAGCGTGAATTCTGAGGGCACATCGGTGTCTATTGGGGAGACTACCCGGGGAGGCAGAGGAAAGGGGAGGGGGAGAGGGCGCACGAGAGGGAAATGCGCAACCACTGGTAAAAAAGACATAAGTAATAACAAAACATCTTTTTTTCAAAAACTTGAATTCAAAAGCAAGCCTCCCGCTTCTAAAGCAGATACAAGTATAAATACAAGCGATCTGAGGGGTTCAACTGGTGTCAGCATTGGAGAGGGGGGTTTGGGCTTAAAAGCTCATACTAGCTCCAACAACAATACTGCAGCGGGTACTGACAATAAAAAATTGTCGACATATTTAACAGCCCAGGTTAAGGCAAAGCGCTCGTATACTCCTAAGTTAGCAAAAAATAAGTTAAAGAATTTTTCCACCACTTCAAAAATAACTCCCTCACTGCGTTCCTACTTTAAAGTGGTCCCTCAAGTGGTGCTGTTGGGTAATAACCCCCTCTCCCCTTTACAGAGTCAGGAGGTAGGGGATCCTATACCAGAAGTACGGATGGCTTCTAAAGAAGTTGAAGGATTTCCTATGGAGGATACGGCGAGCACGAATGTCCCCACTTCTGATCTTTTACTGGATCTCACTTTAGAAGGTGTAGAGGGACTAAATGAGAACAGCATTTCTGTTACTGCTAAACCTAATGATGACAGCAATATTGTGAACTATAACAACAATGATAAGGGCAAGAAAGATAAAGACAGCAATTTGGACCAACTGCTCTCCCCTAGGTTAGGAGGGTCAGGTCAAGTAGATCCAGTGGATTATCATATGCCCACTAATTTGGAGCAATCTGTGCCTTCCTTGGTTCTGTTCACCCCACTGGCCCCCCCATTACCTTTTGCTCCTCCGAGTGTAGCACCTGGTGTGAGCTTGCAGTCGGTTCTTCAAGATGCTGGCTCAACAGCTTCTATCAGAGGCGAGGGAGGCGAGGGAGGCGAGGGAGATCCTAGTATTGCCTATGATACCACTCACGCCTTGAATACTGATCTGGTCACCACATTGCAGGCTTCCTTTCAGGGAATGTTTGCAACTTTGGCTGCAGACATTAAAAAGGGCTTCGAGACCTCTGCATCAAATCAAGCTGACATTCGATGCTTCTGTCAATCTCTGGACAGTAAGCTTGGTGCTCTTACTACCAGGACAGAAACTCTCGAAGATTCTGTTACAGAAGTGAACATCAACTTGAGCGCCACAAAAGCAGAACTAGTGAACCTTAGACAAGAGAATCAGAGCTTGTCCGACAGGATGGAGACTTTAGAAAACCATGCCCGGAGGAATAACCTACGAATTCTGAATATACCGGAGGAGAAAGAGGGTTCAGATATTAAACAATTCGTGGTCTCTCTGTTAAAGGAAGCATTACGACTAGACATGTCTGAGCAAGAAATAGCCTTGGATATCCAGCGCATCCACAGAGAGCCCTTTCGAAGGAACCCCCAGGGAACAAAACCCAGAAAGGTTTTGGTTAATTTTCTCACCTATTCTGTTAAAGAAACTATCCTGAATATTGCGCTGAAACAGAAGGTGGTAAACGCTAAGGGGTTCAACTTCCAGATTAGACCGCCCTCATCGCCGCCACCGATGACATCCGAGCCCTGATGGACAATGGAGAAACAGCGGCCCTCATCCTCCTAGACCTCTCCGCGGCATTCGACACGGTCTGCCACCGCACCCTAGTACGGCGCCTCAGCAACATCGGAATCCAGGACAAGGCGCTGGAATGGATCATCTCCTTCCTCGACGGAAGAACACAGAGAGTCCACCTACCACCGTACAAGTCAGAGGCCTCCGAAGTCATCTGCGGCGTCCCTCAAGGATCATCTCTGAGCCCCACCCTCTTCAACGTCTACATGAGCCCCCTCGCGGCCATCGTACGCAAACACAACCTCAACATAATCTCCTACGCCGACGACACCCAGCTGATCCTCTCCCTGACCAACGACCCCGCCGCCGCCAGAGCCAACCTGCACGAAGGGATGAAGGAGGTAGCCGAGTGGATGACGACCAGCCGCCTAAAACTGAACTCGGACAAGACGGAGGTCCTCATCCTGGGACCCTCACCCTCCGCCTGGGACGACTCCTGGTGGCCTCCCGCCCTGGGCTCCGCACCCAAACCAACAGACCATGCACGCAACCTGGGCTTCATCCTGGACTCCTCCCTCTCCATGACCAGGCAAGTCAACAACGTCTCCTCGGCGTGCTTCAACACCCTACGCATGCTACGGAAGATCTTCTGATGGATCCCCACCGAGACCAGGAGGACCGTCACCCAGGCCCTCGTCACCAGCCGACTGGACTACGGCAACGCCCTCTACGCCGGTACCACCGCCAAGCTCCAGAAGAGACTCCAGCGGATCCAGAACGCCTCAGCCAGACTCATCCTCGACATCCCACGAACCAGTCACATCTCCGGACATCTCAGAGACCTTCACTGGCTCCCCGTCAGCAAAAGAATCACCTTCCGCCTCCTCACCCACGCACACAAAGCCCTACACGACCAAGGCCCGAGCTACCTCAAAAGCCGAGTCAACTTCTACGCTCCCAAACGCCACCTTCGATCAGCCAACCACGCCCTCGCCGCCGTCCCCCGCATCCGAAGAGCGACTACAGGAGGAAGGTCCTTCTCCTACCTGGCTGCCAAGACCTGGAACTCCCTCCCGACCGACCTGCGCCTGACCCAAGACCACCTCTCCTTCAGGAGGAAGCTGAAGACCTGGCTGTTCGAGCAGTAGCGGCACCCCCCCCCCCCAGCGCCTTGAGACCCTACGGGTATGTAGCGCGCTTTACAAGTGTCATTGATTGATTGATTGACTGACTTATCTAGAATTACACTTGATAAGCAATGGGAGCTCGGTAAGAGGTTGGAAGCCTTCAGGAGTCAGGGGGCCGTTGCCCAGTTGGTTTTTCCGGCAGCACTAAGAGTCATGTATAAGAACACTATGCACAACATAAGATCAGTGCAGGCCGCAGACGAGTTCCTGCTGAGCATGGGTAGGAGGACAGAGTCTGCTAAGTAGTTTGGGCCTATTTTCTACTCCATCTGTCCTTTGGTCCATGCTAGTTATCTGCCTCCTTCCCTTCCAGGTTTCTGACGAGCTCACTAATAGCTTACTAAAGCTAACTTAAGACTCTGTTAGAAACTTGTTAAAAGGTATAGAATCTCCATTTATGTTGATTTAAAGATATTGAATAGAAAAACTAGGAGATACATAGAAGAGAGTAAAGTGGTGTTGGGTAGGTGGAAAAAAGGAAAAAAATAAATAAATAAATAAAAAAATAAAAAAATAAAGAGGTGGAACGCCTTCACACCGGTTAACACATTCCTGACAAACCTGGTGATAGGACTTACATTTACTTAAGGGTCTTATTCAAGGGTTTAATCGCACCTAATCTCACTTAGTTTTCTTTTTCTTTTTCTTTTCCCCCAAAATCTGGCTGTTGGTTGGTAATGGCAGGGGTCCATAGCGGTGTGCTATCTTTCTGGGAGTCCAGATAGATAGAGTGAGGGTTTCCCGTGGGTGGGGGGGGGTAGGAGTGGGAGGGGGGTTGGGGGGGGGGGGAAGTAAAAATTGTCCTCTTAAACGTCCTTTAAAGCACTTTTTAGAGGGGAAAGACAGGTGTCAGCTAATACATAGCACATCCACCAGAATATGGCAGAATTGGCCCTCGGTTCTTGTAATTTTTTTCCAATATAATGCATAACCTTCGCATTTTGTCCTGGAACACTAATGGTCTTCGGACTTGTCCAAGAAGAAATAACATTATGCAATATTTACGAGATTCTGTTGCGCAAATATTAGTGCTCCAGGAGACACACTTGGCAGAAACTGAAATGCAAAACTTGTTGGGTAGGAACAGATGGATAGATTTCGGGGTTGTCACATCACAAACTTCACATATTAGGGGGGTGGCCATCCTTTTTAAAAAATCTATTAGGGCAAGGCTTGTCTCTAAACAGGTAGACCCCTATGGCCGATGGGCAATAGCTTCAGTCATTATTTTGGGTTCACCATTTACGATAGTAGGATACTATGGCCCGAACCAGGACGACCCTTCAGTCTTGGCCACACTTTTTTCACAACTATATCTATTCCCAGAGCCGGTCATTCTGGCAGGCGATTACAACACAGTCTTGGATCCAATATAGGATACGTCACCTTCCAATAGGGCTATAACTCTATCTAAGACTAGGATGTTTCTGTTAAACAACATGAAAGCATTAAATTATATCGATATCTGGAGGACACTTCATGGGTCTCAAAGGGGGGTCACATTTAAGAACTATAAATTTCACCACCAATCTCGGATTGACTTCATTTTGATTAGCCATATTTTGGTTAAACAGTTTAAATCAGTCTCTCATTTACCTTTTCATCTTTCTGACCACACAGCCATCCTTCTTGAGCTTGAGCTTGTATCTAGGCCCTCTCTAAGAAACTGGTCTTTTGACAGATCAATACTCGTCTCTTCCGATATCATAGAGGCATTAAATCATGAAGTTAAATCCTTCTGGGAGATTAATCAGGGGTCTGCCCCTCCTGGGATTACCTGGGACGCATTCAAAGCTACATTAAGGGGTTATCTAACCAATATATCTGCATATAAAAATAAGACCTATAGGGATGCAGTAGCCTCTCTTGAATTGGAGATAGCAGGAGTTCAAGAAGAGATTGACAGGAACCCAGCATCATCAGGGTCCCCATTAGAGGAGTTGCAGGACAGACTAACGGTTTTAAAAGGAGATCTCTCCTCAGTTTTGAGCGCACGGGTTTTAGAGAGATGGGAAGCTAGTAAACTGGCCCATTTTGAATATGGGGAAGGTGCTGGCAAGCTCCTGGCCTGGAAGTCGAAGACAGATAGGGTCCGAAACAATATTAATTCTATTAACAAGGATGGAGTAATACACTCTACAGATGAGGGAATTAGTGGAGCTTTTAGAAGCTTCTTTAGCGAAATATATCATGAGTACAAGAATGTACAACCCAACCAAGCAAGAGACTGGTTATCTGGGATTTCTCTTCCTGCCTTAAATTTAGAACAAAGGAAAGCCTTGGACGGCCCTATTACTTTGGAGGAAGTACGTTCCGCTATTTTTAAAAGCAAAAAGGGCAAGGCTGCAGGACCTGATGGGTTACCTTCCGAAATATATAAAGTAATTTGTCCAACAACTCTTCCCTACTTAACAGACTTGTTTAATAGTATCCTACTGGATGGTGTCTTACCTCCCGCCGCTTGGGACAGGGCCTCTATAACTTTGATTTTAAAACCGGGCAGACTAGCAACTAACTGTGGGTCATATAGGCCAATTTCAATTCTTAGCACAGACTATAAAATTTTTGCGTCGGTGCTTGCAAATAGATTGGGAGGGGTAGCAAACAACATCCTGCATCGGGACCAGAAGGGATTCGTAAAGGGAAGGCAACTTTATGAACTGACTTACGACCTCATTGGTGCAATAGATATGGCCACATTAGCATCGCTTCCCTTAGCAGTTTTCACCCTTGATGCTACAAAAGCTTTCGATAGGGTAAACTGGATGTATTTAGCGGAAGTGTTGAAAAAGATTAATCTAGGTGATAATTTTAGGCGAGCAGTAAAACTACTATACAAAAACCCTTCTGCTTCACTATTGGTCAACGGGGAACTCACTGAGCCATTTAGCATTACGCGAGGAACCCGTCAAGGGTGTCCCCTCTCCCCACTTTTGTTTGATTTTTATATAGAACCTTTTGCCCAACTAATCCGTGACAATATTAATATAAAACCTTTTATTTTTGAAGGATGGGAGCGGAAAGTCGCACCATATGCGGATGACGTTCTTATTTTTTCATCCGAGTTGAGCTCGGCGTTTCCTACTGTAATATCCATTGTAGAAGAGTTTGGTGCAATATCCGGCTACGAAGTTAATGCATCTAAGACTGATATTATGGTCTGGAATCATCCTGCACCGGTCATAGGGGTACAGCCTAGTTCTACTCTCAGGTATCTCGGTTTAAATATCTATACGGATATTAATAAGATCGTCCCTTTAAATTTTGCTCATGTGGCTAAGGAGGCTCGCAGATCGATGAGAACATGGTCTGCTCTTCCTATTTCCCTGATAGGCAGGTCTAACCTGGTTAAAATGACTATTTTACCTAAGATTATGTTTTTGTTTAATACTATCCCTCTCTTTTTTGATCCATCTTTGACTGCTAAACTTCAAACCGAGATAAACAGATTTATATGGAACAGTCATACGCCCAGATTATCTTGGAAGAAGATAAGACGTCGCCGAGAAAAAGGGGGCCTTGCAGCACCAGATTTGCAGTTTTATGGATGGGCTTTTCAACTTTCTCATATCAGGATGCTTTTAAAGACCCCTAATAACGCCGGGTGTGGGAAATTATTTTTTGCACTTCTGAAGGGGGAAAAAATCAGGCAGACGAACTTTTTGTTAAAATTTGGTGACCCTAAGTACTTTAAAAAGGTTAAGGTAAAGGTTTTGAGGGATCTTGCTAGAACATGGGGTAATTTTAGACGTACACTCAAACTGGACTACTATCATAGTAGGGCCCCATTGTGGGACTCTCCAGGCGCGCCGTCTTGGCTTTTGGATAGCCTAGCTCTCTCAGTTAGAGAGGCCAGACTTTCATCATGGGGGGACCTGTTTGTTGAAGGAGTTTTACTTTCATGGGAGACTCTGAGTTCAATAATAGGAACTCGCTTCTCACGATTTAAATACCTTCAAATTCAGAGTTGGTCTCAGGCTTATAGTCAAGGTAGGGGTAGGTATAAAATAGGTGCTGAGAGTAATCTAGTAACCCATCTGATTGACAAACCACCTTTCAAAAAAGAGATTACATATTGGTACAACCTCATGTTAGACGAGACTGATGGCGAATTCTTGCTCCCCCACTCGCTCTGGGAAACATATATCATCAACACCGATGTGGAGGGTCTGTGGCTAAAATCATTTAAGATTCTGGGGGAGACGGTGAAACCTTCCTGGCTTCGTCGTAACCACCTGTTTACATTGCACAGGGTGTACTATTCTCCACTGTGTTTATCAAAGTTTCCCAATAATGCTCTGGTGGCCTGCCCTAGATGCGGTCTGGTAGCCGCATCAGATGTCCATATGTTTTTTGAGTGTTCATTCTTAACACTATTTTGGAATGAAATCTGCGCTTTCCTCTCGTTAGCGATAGGTTCGCAAGTCAGCCCTTGCCCCATGTTAGTCTTTTTTGGTATTATACCAGAGCTTGATGGCATAAGTAAAAAACTGATCTTCTATGGCTGTTTGTTGGCTAGAAGAGAAATATGTAGACGTTGGAAAGATAAAGCACCTCCTCTCTTTAACGATTGGCGTGCATCTATGTTACAGATGTCCAAATTGGACATGGTTAGAGCGGGTAACCAACATAAGAGGAGATTCTGGCTACTTTTGAACTGTTAATCATGGATCAAAATATCATGTTTTTTTTTTTTTCCCCCATGTCCTATGATTGTGCTGCTTGGAAGGGTTGTGTTATTTGATCCCCTTTTTGTTATACACACCCTACATGGGCGACTTGGGTTACGAAATGGGTTGTATATAGCAGTATGCTAGCCCTGTTGGTACCATGTGATGATGATTAAGTAGTAGATGCTTTACACTGCGGGATTCTCCGGTAGGAACCATTAAAATCCCTCTCAGTAAATCTGGGTCAGTGTTCCTGTCATCTCCTCTAATTGTTCGTTACTATATGGTCACCAAGGGCGAATATGAGGACACAAAAAAAGAAAAAAAAACAAAAAACAAGTCAGGTGAGTTATCAGTGCTCATCACATAGGTCATGTAGGTTAAGTAGATTCACTTTCCAAGGTATTCAATTGGTCGCTAGTGCAAAGTACCTTAGATAAAAACATAGCGACTTGGTGGCAAACTATCACATCCTTTAAGTCATACAAGTACAGGAAGGCCTCATTGTGATAAAAAACATTTTTATTTTAAAAAGAGTGGTTTAAGATAAAATATCCTATGTGCCAGATAGAACCTACAGAAAAGCACAATGTGCTTAGTAGACTGCACAGACGTCTTATCACACCGGCATTTCTGGGCGAGGGTACCGCACACTTTCCTTCTAGGAAGTGAAACTATATGAGGAAAGATAAGGCGAAAGCGCGTCAGAAGGTTTCTATGATGATTAATATTTGTTAGCAGAAGGTACAGTTTACAATGGGTTGCTTGTTCAGTGCTATGTATCGTCCCAGGGACACCTTGTGATTAACTGTCAAGGCCCTAATCTCATATCAGGCATCAGGTATGTACTCTCTTCGGTCTTTTTTGGAGTAACTTGTGTTTGAGAGAGGTATAAGGTGAGACAGATTAGTGCATTGAGAAGAGTCAAAGGTGTTTTTTTCTTCTTCTACAATAGGAGTAAAGTAATACATATAAAGATGCATAACTACATAGAAAGGGTATACATGTATAAGGAAGATAATATATCAAGATTTAAAGTTGTATTGCTAAAACTCAGACTTTCAAGTGTTGCTGTACTTGAAGATAATGTATTTGTGTATTTTTGTTACTATTTTTTGTTAAATGTATCTTTTCCTCAATATTTTAATAGTGAAGCACTTGTAGATAAAATTGTTATGATAATATTTACATATTGTGATAGATGAATAAACCAGAGACCATAAGCATTTAATCAAATAACATATATGAAAACTATGCAGTATACCTATAAACTAATTAAGTATAGAAATATATATATATATATATATATATTCACGCTCCAAGGTTGTCCACCTTATGAGTAGCACGCGAGCAGCAGCTTTATTTATGTGTAGGTGAGGACGGGGATACGCTCGTAGACGCCGCTCCGTAATGGATCTGCCCGACGCGTTTCGAAGCTCCATCTGCTTCTCTTCAGGGGCTTTAACGGAAGCGGTGTGAGCACCCGTTACACTTCTCCAATTTCATATAACTCACCCGCCAATGGGAGGCTCCAATGAGACTTCTGGGAAGTGTAGTGCGGAAAGCACACAATCAAGTCCTGTATGGACTCCACGAGTGGGCCCGTCCTCGATCCCATGTACGGCTGCTACTTCACTGCCGTGACCCCCACGTTAACGGGGTGGTGCATACTCTGCGGCTGGACTGCCGCATATAGATTCACGCTCCAACGTTGTCCACCTTATGAGTAGCACGCGAGCAGCAGCTTTATTTATGTGTAGGTGAGGACGGGGATCCGCTCGTAGACGCCGCTCCGTAATGGATCTGCCCGACGCGTTTCGAAGCTCCATCTGCTTCTCTTCAGGGGCTTTAACGGAAGCGGTGTGCGCACCCGTTACACTTCTCCAATTTCATATAACTCACCCGCCAATGGGAGGCTCCAATGAGACTTCTGGGAAGTGTAGTGCGGAAAGCACACAATCAAGTCCTGTATGGACTCCACGAGTGGGCCCGTCCTCGATCCCATGTACGGCTGCTACTTCACTGCCGTGACCCCCACGTTAACGGGGTGGTGCATACTCTGCGGCTGGACTGCCGCATATAGATTCACGCTCCAAGGTTGTCCACCTTATGAGTAGCACGCGAGCAGCAGCTTTATTTATGTGTAGGTGAGGACGGGGATCCGCTCGTAGACGCCGCTCCGTAATGGATCTGCCCGACGCGTTTCGAAGCTCCATCTGCTTCTCTTCAGGGGCTTTAACGGAAGCGGTGTGCGCACCCGTTACACTTCTCCAATTTCATATAACTCACCCGCCAATGGGAGGCTCCAATGAGACTTCTGGGAAGTGTAGTGCGGAAAGCACACAATCAAGTCCTGTATGGACTCCACGAGTGGGCCCGTCCTCGATCCCATGTACGGCTGCTACTTCACTGCCGTGACCCCCACGTTAACGGGGTGGTGCATACTCTGCGGCTGGACTGCCGCATATAGATTCACGCTCCAAGGTTGTCCACCTTATGAGTAGCACGCGAGCAGCAGCTTTATTTATGTGTAGGTGAGGACGGGGATCCGCTCGTAGACGCCGCTCCGTAATGGATCTGCCCGACGCGTTTCGAAGCTCCATCTGCTTCTCTTCAGGGGCTTTAACGGAAGCGGTGTGCGCACCCGTTACACTTCTCCAATTTCATATAACTCACCCGCCAATGGGAGGCTCCAATGAGACTTCTGGGAAGTGTAGTGTGGAAAGCACACAATCAAGTCCTGTATGGACTCCACGAGTGGGCCCGTCCTCGATCCCATGTACGGCTGCTACTTCACTGCCGTGACCCCCACGTTAACGGGGTGGTGCATACTCTGCGGCTGGACTGCCGCATATAGATTCACGCTCCAAGGTTGTCCACCTTATGAGGTGCACGCGAGCAGCAGCTTTATTTATGTGTAGGTGAGGACGGGGATCCTCTCGTAGACGCCGCTCCGTAATGGATCTGCCCGACGCGTTTCGAAGCTCCATCTGCTTCTCTTCAGGGGCTTTAACGGAAGCGGTGTGCGCACCCGTTACACTTCTCCAATTTCATATAACTCACCCGCCAATGGGAGGCTCCAATGAGACTTCTGGGAGGTGTAGTGCGGAAAGCACACAATCAAGTCCTGTATGGACTCCACGAGTGGGCCCGTCCTCGATCCCATGTACGGCTGCTACTTCACTGCCGTGACCCCCACGTTAACGGGGTGGTGCATACTCTGCGGCTGGACTGCCGCATATAGATTCACGCTCCAAGGTTGTCCACCTTATGAGTAGCACGGGAGCAGCAGCTTTATTTATGTGTAGGTGAGGACGGGGATCCGCTCGTAGACGCCGCTCCGTAATGGATCTGCCCGACGCGTTTCGAAGCTCCATCTGCTTCTCTTCAGGGGCTTTAACGGAAGCGGTGTGCGCACCCGTTACACTTCTCCAATTTCATATAACTCACCCGCCAATGGGAGGCTCCAATGAGACTTCTGGGAAGTGTAGTGCGGAAAGCACACAATCAAGTCCTGTATGGACTCCACGAGTGGGCCCGTCCTCGATCCCATGTACGGCTGCTACTTCACTGCCGTGACCCCCACGTTAACGGGGTGGTGCATACTCTGCGGCTGGACTGCCGCATATAGATTCACGCTCCAAGGTTGTCCACCTTATGAGTAGCACGCGAGCAGCAGCTTTATTTATGTGTAGGTGAGGACGGGGATCCGCTCGTAGACGCCGCTCCGTAATGGATCTGCCCGACGCGTTTCGAAGCTCCATCTGCTTCTCTTCAGGGGCTTTAACGGAAGCGGTGTGCGCACCCGTTACACTTCTCCAATTTCATATAACTCACCCGCCAATGGGAGGCTCCAATGAGACTTCTGGGAAGTGTAGTGCGGAAAGCACACAATCAAGTCCTGTATGGACTCCACGAGTGGGCCCGTCCTCGATCCCATGTACGGCTGCTACTTCACTGCCGTGACCCCCACGTTAACGGGGTGGTGCATACTCTGCGGCTGGACTGCCGCATATAGATTCACGCTCCAAGGTTGTCCACCTTATGAGTAGCACGCGAGCAGCAGCTTTATTTATGTGTAGGTGAAGTAGCAGCCGTACATGGGATCGAGGACGGGCCCACTCGTGGAGTCCATACAGGACTTGATTGTGTGCTTTCCGCACTACACTTCCCAGAAGTCTCATTGGAGCCTCCCATTGGCGGGTGAGTTATATGAAATTGGAGAAGTGTAACGGGTGCGCACACCGCTTCCGTTAAAGCCCCTGAAGAGAAGCAGATGGAGCTTCGAAACGCGTCGGGCAGATCCATTACGGAGCGGCGTCTACGAGCGGATCCCCGTCCTCACCTACACATAAATAAAGCTGCTGCTCGCGTGCTACTCATAAGGTGGACAACCTTGGAGCGTGAATCTATATGCGGCAGTCCAGCCGCAGAGTATGCACCACCCCGTTAACGTGGGGGTCACGGCAGTGAAGTAGCAGCCGTACATGGGATCGAGGACGGGCCCACTCGTGGAGTCCATACAGGACTTGATTGTGTGCTTTCCGCACTACACTTCCCAGAAGTCTCATTGGAGCCTCCCATTGGCGGGTGAGTTATATGAAATTGGAGAAGTGTAACGGGTGCGCACACCGCTTCCGTTAAAGCCCCTGAAGAGAAGCAGATGGAGCTTCGAAACGCGTCGGGCAGATCCATTACGGAGCGGCGTCTACGAGCGGATCCCCGTCCTCACCTACACATAAATAAAGCTGCTGCTCGCGTGCTACTCATAAGGTGGACAACCTTGGAGCGTGAATCTATATGCGGCAGTCCAGCCGCAGAGTATGCACCACCCCGTTAACGTGGGGGTCACGGCAGTGAAGTAGCAGCCGTACATGGGATCGAGGACGGGCCCACTCGTGGAGTCCATACAGGACTTGATTGTGTGCTTTCCGCACTACACTTCCCAGAAGTCTCATTGGAGCCTCCCATTGGCGGGTGAGTTATATGAAATTGGAGAAGTGTAACGGGTGCGCACACCGCTTCCGTTAAAGCCCCTGAAGAGAAGCACATGGAGCTTCGAAACGCGTCGGGCAGATCCATTACGGAGCGGCGTCTACGAGCGGATCCCCGTCCTCACCCACACATAAATAAAGCTGCTGCTCGCGTGCTACTCATAAGGTGGACAACCTTGGAGCGTGAATATATATATATATATATATATATATATATAAATAATACGGTGTCTCAGCACTTTCCTCTTGGTGAACCAAGGACAACACGAATCCCAATTTCTGGCTCAGGTATTTAGTTTTGGAGCCGCAAAATCTGACGCGTTTCGGGTGGTCGCCCTTGGTCACAGATTGTCAGTTCTTAGCCCGCCATTTTTTAAAATATGCTTTTCAAACACCACATGTGATCATAGACATGGAAAACATACTGCGCAAAAATACCTTTTTACATTTTCTCAGCCCGTATTCTTTTTTTCTCTGGTAATTCAAATATCAGCCGACATTTGAGAAAAACATGATTTTTGCTACATTAATTTACAAATAAGATTTGTTAATTAAACTGCATGAATGCAACTTTGTTTTGAGGTATCACCAAACATAACCAACAATTTAAATATCCAATTATCAAAGTTTCTATGTGTTTATATTATATTGATTCACAGTATCTTATCCTAAAGTCAGATAAAAAACAGATAAAAACCACTCCATGTTTAACGTAATAGCCTGCATTAAACGAAAATGTGCAAATATATCACAATTATTTGTGCAAACAACGCAATAAATATGTGCAAAATTCACGCCTATTTCATATCTCATTTTTGTATGTGCAAAAAACGCAATATATTTGTGTGCAAAATATTACTTTTGCTACATACTGTGCAAAATCGCAAATTTGTAAACCATTATATTATATCATGTGCAAATTGCGCTTTTTGGGATAAAGAAATAGGAAGAAGGCTACTAATCTCCATTGTGTCATGGTGGTTAACCTGCCTTGTTTATATTCTGCATAAATGCTAGATCAAGAATAGTTTGACCAAACTGTATTGCACAAAATTTTGGAAAGGAAAATAAAAACCCCTCAAGGTGGATCATCTTGCTGATCTATGTAGCATTTACATCTAATACATGTTTATACTAATAAAATGCAACGGTAGAAAATGCAATCCACTGCAAACAAAAAATGAGAAAATTCCCCAAATTAAACGTACTAATATGGTTTAAAAATTCATTATACAAAGAAAAAAGATAGACGGTGCGGCAGGGAAGCTGCCTTATTAATAATCTAAACAGCTATATCAATTTATGCTCAAATATAACTTTATAAAAAGTGATACACATTTTCTGTAGTATTTAGTCCATTTGGGAATTTGCTGTCTAATTCTAAAATGATTTGTGATTCCTTTTTTCTTAGCATTTTATCTCTATCTCCTCCCCTTCGTGGCTTTGGAATTGCTGTTATTACAAAGTATTTAAGGCACTGCAAGTCATTGTTGTGCATAGACTTAAAGTGTCTTGCCACTGGGTACGAACTATCGTTGTTAACGATAGCTCGGAGATGCTGGAGGATCCTGACATGCACCTGCAGCTTGGTGCTGCCCACATATCTTAACCCGCAGGTAGACAGCATATTCAGTCTTACAGTTGTAGGACCCTTTGATGTTAATCATTTATGGACTAAAAGGGGTGGCATATTGTGTGGTATTGGCTCCAAATCTGCATGCCCTGCAGCTGGAGTACATGACAAATCCCAGCCGGGACTGCAAACACATCTAATTTTTGCTTAACTCCGGAAAGCTTCTGCTGATTTGAGGTTTCATGGAAGGTCCCTTCCTATATGTGAATATGTGATTGTTGGAGTATTGGGAAGGCTGGGAGCCAACACAGCATCAGTTAATAAAATGGGTCAACTACGTGTAACTATCGATCTGATTTTTCTTTCCTGGCAGTTATATGTAGTAATAAATCTGGGAGCCAAGGTTTGGTCGTTCACCTCTGTCTCAGTGTTGATAGTTTCATTACACCTGAGTAGTGATTCCCTTGGTCTGGCCTGCATTTTTTTCACTGCTTGATTTGAAATAACTTCCTTGTAATCTCTTTGTCTATATCTTTCCAGTGCTTGTGAGGTACAACTGGCCAGATCTTCCTCTGTGCTGCATATGCGTTTGAGTCTTAATAATTCCCCATAAGGAATATTATTGATAACATGCTTGGGATGATTACTCCTGGCGTGTAAGATGCTATTTCCAGCACTGCTTTTCCTATGGAGTTTTGTTGCCAATTGTCCGTCATGAATGAAAACTTTTACATCTAAAAAATCCACTTCTCGTCTACTTATTGTCGATGTAAACTTTAAATTTTCATGATTATTATTGATTACTTTGACGAATTCCTTGGCACTAATCTCAAACCCCTTCCATAAAACAAAAATGTCATCAATAATGCTCATCCATTTTAAAACATGGCCAGTAAAACTGCATTGTGTGCGTGCATGAGGACCTGCTCCTCCCACCAGCCTACGTGTAAGCACGCATAGCTGGGGGAGAAACAGGCCCTCATGGCCACACCCCGTTTTTACAGGTAAATATCGTTGCCAACCATAAAATAATTATTATTTAGATACCATGTTGTCAATTCCAAAACCATTTTTTTGTGATTATAACATTGTATTGGTCTTGTTCCTAGAAAATGTTCCAATGCCCTTAGTCCAGTATCATGTTCTATACTTGTGTATAACGATTCGATATCCAATGCTATGAATATCAAATCCTCGGTCCATGGAACATTTCTGATTTTTTTTTAGGAAATCGCCGGTGTCCTTAATATATGTTGGCAAACACTTCACTAGGTCCTGTAGAAAATAGTCAATGTATTCAGTAATATGTTCGGCGACACCTTGAATGGCTGATATAATAGGGCGCCCTGGAACTGGAAATGTTTCCTTGTGCACTTTTGGTATCAGATATAATCTTGGTAGAACAGGATCTTCAACGTGTAGGAATTGGTGTTCTTATGCTGAAATCATGCCCTCTTTTCCATTTGAAAAGGATAATTTTTTTAAGTTGGTCTCTGGCAAAATTATATTGTTTAAAAGTAGACTTGGCATAGCATAAGGGATCGCTGAGTTGTTTCTGAGCTTCTGCGATATATTCCTTTTGGGGCCAGACAACAATGTGTGTATATATATATATATATATATATATATATATATATATATATATATATATATATATATATATATATATAAAAAGCAAGTCTTCAACACTGCAACAAGCTCCTGCAAAATAGAAGACACGGACCCCAGGCTGCAGTAAGGTAGATTTTATTCTCCTCTCAGGCGACACGTTTCGAGCAACACGTGCTCTTGATCACACACCATACACCTGGTCAGCACACATTTAAATACATTTTTTTCCTTTGCGGTGCTCCACCTCCAAAGTGAGTCACATGGTGCATGAACATAAATAAAATACTTCACCGCACCCACCATCCATCAACTTAATGACAGGGGAAAGGAAAAGAAAAAGAAAAAATATATAACTGCATAAATGCAATACATAACAATGTTCTCATAAATCACTCCTTGTCCAATCCATCATACAAGGGTTATAATCTCACCTCCTATAGACCAAATCCAAAAAACTACCCCAATTCACAGACATTATCTACATACCTGTAAAAAAAAAAAATATATATATATATATATATATAAATGTACACTTTTTATATACAAATATCTACATACATTATATTCCTATACAACTATATACATTATCTACAAATATATACAACTAGATACTTTTGCATAGAAAAAATACTAAACTGGTGTTTATGGCCGGTCTAAATGGTAGGTATCTGAGAACACCCTATTTCATATATTCACATTTCCCCTATAGTCCATACTTTAACCCTAAGTGGCAATACATATGTAAGTGATTACAAACAATTTAAAAAAACAACAAAGTACAAAAAAACCTTTGTGTTTAGTAAATATCGTTAAACGTGCTCTTCTCTTGATTTGTAAATTTTTCGTTGGTTGAGAGTTTTCACAGAATTCTCAGCTTGCAATCAGTTCATTGTCGTGGAAGATGTATTTCGCACGATTTTTTCCTCATATGTACAACTCAATGCTACTATTGTTCTCATGTTACGTATTACATTTCGTGGTCCTTGAAGGCCCTTGAAAAATAAAGAAAATGAGAATCCTTAACAGGATCTAGTTCATGTTGACTATTGCTTATGTACTACGTAACACAACATACATCATGTGCATAATTATAAAAGATGATGCAGATCTTCAGTCGTATTAAGCCCATTTGGATATTTGCTATCTAGCTCCACTATGTACTCTGTCTCTTTTCTTCTTAGGCGTCCCTCTCTGTCACCTCCCCGACTGAGAGGGGCCACCACGTCTATAACAAAGTAAGTCAGCTGTGACAAATCATTGTTATGTGTTGATTTGAAGTGGCGTGCCACTGGGTACGCACTGTCGTTGTTCACTATTGCACGCAAGTGTTGCAAAATCCTGACATGCACCTGTAGCTTCGTACTGCCCACATATCGCAGTCCACAGGTGCATGTCAGGACATATATTGCAAACTCACTATGACAGTTAAAGTTACCCCGAATAGCCTTCCTAGTGGGACAGAAAGGTGTGCTATAATGAGTGGTGTTCACACCAAACTTGCACGCCCTGCATGTGGAGCATTTAAAAAAACCTTTGTACTTAAGCCAGGTGCTGCCACCACCTGATTCTGGGCTGGTTTTGACTAGGCTATTATGCATACTTTGTGATTTTTTATAGGTTATCGTTGGTGAATCTTGTAATACCTCACTATAAAAACCATCTGTCATCAAAATAGGCCAATGTTTCCTAACAATGGACCTAATTTGTTTTTCCTGCTTGCTGTAGGTTAGAATCAAGCGCGGAGTACTGTTTTCTGAGATAGGTTTCGGTGTCTCAGATCTGAGTAAAGATTCTCTAGATTTATCACGACTTCTTCTCAGGGCACTATTCAAAACCTTATCACTGTACCCTCTGATTCTTAGCCTGTCAATGGTATTTCTGGCTTCTTGTTCGAATATCTCAGGGGTACTACTTATTTGTTTGACCCGCACCAATTCTCCATATGGGACATTATTGATCACATGTTGCGGATGGTTACTGCTGGTATATATATATATATATATATATATATATATATGTGTAATATTTACTAGTAGTAGTAGTAATACTTTATTCGGTTATAGTTAATCATCAAAGTGTACACAACCATAAATACAATAAATCCATTTACATTTCATCCCGCATATATAAAAAATGTGTAAAACAACAGTAGTCATCTCACATTCCATAACAAAATCAAATAAGAATACATCATCAGTGTCTTAAAATAAGAACATCCAAGCAACATCATACTATTTCATAGAACAACATTCCCACAGAAGCAATATAAAAGCAAATGCAATAAGTCCAAATAGTGGCCATGCGTAGTGCAACCAATAATCTTGTGCAAGGGGCAAGATAGTTGAAACATTTGTTTGGTTAGCACAACATTAAGGAGTAGCCTTTAGAATTTTAATTCTCTTAAACTAAACAGCTTGTAAAAATGTACTAACAGCAAATACTATTTTTGGAGTTGTATTGCATTTTAAAATTCTAAAAGCTACCAAGTGTCTGTAAGTTCCGATGTCACGGCAAATGGGAACAATCCATTTGCGACGCAGATTACAATATTTTGAACAAATAACATTATATGTATCTCATCTTCGTCATTCAGTCCACATGCTGGATAAGTAATAGAGTCTTGCTTCATGTACCATTTACAAGAAAAAGATCGTAGAGGGAGAGACCTGTGGTAAAAACGTATATACAGACTTCTAGATAGGGGTGGGGATATTAGATTTAAAAAACTTCCCAAAGGCGAAAAAGAAAGTCGTCAGGGGCATTTTGAGCTATTTGTTATATATCCATCATTTATATAAGACCAATAACAAGCTTTCACCATCTTGAAATCATCTTTGAGAATCACATTTGGGTCATCCCCCAAGCTCTGTAACCCAGCCAAACTAGAACAAGTTTAACCCATGGGAGATTCCTAGCTCTTGGGGTTTTTAATAAGACTATAAGTGAATCTTTATAAACTCCTAGCTCAGGTGTGGTCGAAAGTAGGACCCACGATACAAACCATTTTAAAACAGCAAAATCAGCAATTTTTTTCAAACCCACATCAAAGTACAAAGGGGTATGGAGTGAGCTGGATGAAAGACATAGCAATTTCTTAATTAAATTGTTTTCGGCTATTGTCAGCAATTGCGGGTTGGCATAGCCCCAGATCTCAGCGCCATAGAGAGCTGCACCCTGTGCTGTAGCACCATAGATTTCCAGGCAGGTGAGATTACACGTGATGTTGTTTGATTATAAATTCTAATAAAGGCATTAGATCTGTGCTCTAATATTAGGATTCTCTTGTTAATTTGGCTTTTCCACCTGTAGTTATCCATAAGTTTAATGCCCAAATAATCAAAGTTGTGTACTCTTTCGAGAACCTCACTACCTACTCAGACAATAGGGCTCTTTCGCTTAGCCTTCTCAAACACCATATACTTCGTTTTGCTCACATTTAGCTCTAGACCCATAGAGTTGCAAAAAGGTATCAATTAACATTTGTAGTACCATGGGGAGATAAGAAGAAAGTCGTCGGCAAAAAGAAGAATTGGTATATTTTTATTGTTCAAGACCGGGGAGTAATTTCTATATTGCTCCAAGGATTCTACAGCATCATTAATATATAAAGAGAACAAGGTGGGTGCAAGAATGCAACCCTGGAGTACACCTCTCTCACTGGGGATCCAGTCCGTTAGTTCTCCATTTGGGCTCCACGAACTTGGGCATAATTGTTCTCATGTAATTTATTAATTAAATGCACAAGATTGTCTGGGACCCGATGCCGCCTACAGTGACTGCTTGGAAAGAGAGTTTGGACTGGTGCATGTTTCGTGAGAAAACAGTGTATATTGCAAGAGGCAGGCCCAACAAATGGGGGAAGATTTGGACTCCTTGGAACACATAATCAATCAATCAATCACACCATTTGTATAGCGCGCTACTCACCCGGAAGGGTCTCAAGGCGCTTAGGGGAGGGGTCCGCTATTGCTCGAACAGCCAGGTCTTGAGTTGTTTCCTGAAGGCGAGATGGTCCTGTGTCAGCCGGAGGTGGATGGGGAGGGAGTTCCATGTACATACCGTGGAGATATTTGTACACCCCCGCTCACCGCCTCCCAGAGTCCTCCTCAGTCGCCCTGACCTACATCCCTTCCAGCTGTGGTATATCGTACTGTTCATATGCAACTCTGCCTGTGCCTCCCTCCCCTCATCTGTATTCAAAGAATTTTTTTCTCCTGTTAACATGTGTCTCCCGTCCTCCTTGAGCACATACCTAATGGCTGTATTCATACTGTACTGCCTTGCTTGTTTGTTTGATGTTTTGTTTCTTTGTGTTTCAAACAATAAAAAGTTACAACAAAAAAAAAAAAGATTGTCTGGGACCCCCATTTTCATCAAAACCTGTCATAAATGTGGATGTGGGATACGATCAAATGTGGCTCTTAGAACAATAAAAGCCACAACGTTTTTGATTTTGTATATAAAAGTATTTCCAATGTAAAATTGCAAATCTAAAAATCTGATTGATTGTGCTAACGTTCGCTCTAAAACCAGTCTGAAGGGGAGACAAAATTTTGTTTATATCAACCCAGTCAAGGAATTTCTCTAGAATTTGTTTTTGGGCATTGTCAATAAGGCCGATCGGCCTGTAATTTGAGGACTCACTTGGGTCGCCTTAACCCCCGCTGCTGTTGCATTTGATATTACATTTCAAGAGACTGCCCAGATCAGAGACTCTGATTTATATAAATCTCTGGGTATTTTATCCGGGCCAGGGACCGTAGCAGATTTTAGGGAGTAAATAGCTAAAGGAGACAGGGGCAGTAAAGGCTAAAGTCGTAAAAACATTAGGATTATTACACCTAGAGTCATTAGAATCCCCTGTGACATAGAGGGGAGAGAAGTGAGCCACCCATTTGTCAGGCAAGATATTATAATGATGTGACTTGAACTTATCCGACTTAGGGGCCGATTATGATTGTGGACGGACTTGAGTCCGTCCGCGACCCCTGAGGAGGAGGGAACGTCCGCAGGGGCTGCGGCGTTCCCTCCTAGCAGATTAGGATGTGACCGCCAGGGTGGCGGTCACATCCTCTATCTTTAACATTGCGGCGGGTGCAGCTTCAAGCTGCACCCGCCGCAAGGTTAAAAATGCATGCATCGCATTTGCATGCACAAAGCGGCAGGCACCGCGCAGTGCCTGTTGCTTTGTGCACGCAAATGCAGGGGGGTACCATAGGTACAACCCATGTGCACCCCCCACCCACCCTTCACCCAGAGGGCCCGCAACGGGCCCCCGAAGTGAAGGTCCGTATGCTTTTCCACGGCGGAAAAGCCGCCGCGGAAAAGAATAGAAGTGCAGACATCCTAATATGCTTGGCGGTGTCTGATAGACACCGCCAGACAAGTTAGAGCTTTTCCGCCGCGGTCGGAAGGGGACCGCGGCGGAAAAGCGGCGGACGGTCTTCCTGACCCCCCAGCCATCCTAATCTGGCGGGGTGTCTTTGAAGGCTCCGCTGCAGTTTTTCCGCATCCTCCGGGCCGGCGGACACTTCCACCGGCCCGAAGGATGCGGAAAAAACGCAATCCTAATCGGCCCCTAAGTTTGAGCCACAAGATGCAATGCAGTTGTTGAACAGACCTAAATAATATCTATATGTTCTAAAGACCGTAGTTATTATACATATTTGTACAAAGAAATACCCATATCTAGATACATACATATAATCTCATTATAAATGTTTACAAACAAGGATCTCTGTCAATTTACAAGGAGATGCCAGCCAGAGTAATTAATTCTCACCTCGGTATATTACTGACAAATTAACAGAAACTCATAAGATGGGGTCAGAAAAGCTTTGGCTGTATCTAGATAATATAGGAAGGTACGGCGTTCAAATTTAGAAAGAGAGCATATATATATAAATTATTTTGGCTCTTCAAAAAATGTTGATTAGTGAAATAGTTGATTTAAGTCAGCTCAATGATGTGAGATATCCTTTGCATGTACAGTCCCCAGGTAATAAATTCATTCAAACATCACTTAAATTGTATTATTACTCAGCAGCACAATACACTAAATGACTGCTGAGGAATCACGGTTATCTGGGTCGGCTTAAAAAGAAGTCTAGGGTTGGGACTGGTGTGAAGTCATATAATTTAATGTACTTTTTCCCTCAGTTTGTATGTTTGTTTGCTCTCAAGTTTAGTACTTTCTAGAGAAATGTATACAACTGCTGTAACCTGTTTATGACAATTTTTACTCCATTCATCAAAGTCATGAAACTACTTCCACAGTGGACTGTTCTGTTCATTCATTTGTCACAAGTGTGCAAGAGCTTGGGTGTCGTATCCAGGGTTGGAACGTTTTATAGGTCTGAGGATGATGGTTCTGTACATAACAACTAACCAGTGAACATTTATATTAACTAGTGGCAACAATTAACAACAATACCAAAGTTGATTAAAAGCTAAGAGAGAAAAGATCACAACCAGAGTTTTTACTTTGTGCAACATAAATGTATTTATTCCATATATTTCCTTAATCTATTAAGTGAATGGGGCCCCAAGTCAACATACAGGCAAGCTTCCAGAAATTTCAAATTTCAGTTTTTGCTTAACACATTTGTTTTTCAGATGTCATCGATTGAACAGGGGGAGGTTAACTGTGATAACCTAAAGAAAACATGAACTTTGAAAATGCTGCAGTTAATGTCGTCAAAAATTCGCTATTGATAGCATCCTTAACCGGGGTATGTATTTTCCCTGTCATACCCCTTCCACAAGTTCACTGCAAACAAAGTTTACATGTTTATTAATGGTGGGTCAGTCACAATAGCTGAGCTAGCAGGGTGGAAAAGTGCAACATGTTCAACTTATTTCTGTTGAATCCAGACTGGGAATGTCACATCAATCAGTTTACCTGTTTATGTAACCATCAAGCCAACGGATCACTGACAGAAAATCGAGGATAAAAATATTGATTGGACAGAATATCATGCTAAATATTTTGAAGATCAAAATTTCGAGAATGTAAGTGCAAATAGACAAGCATAGATTTGCTAATCTTAACTCCACATCTACGTACCTGGAAGATATATATATATCGTCAAGATAGATATTTATTGAGTTAAGTATAGTAAAACTTTGCTTACCCATAGAAACTTTCCTTCATGATATTCTTGTCCTCAATACTCGAAAACCAATATTTTGTTCACACAATATTTTGGACTCAATATTTTGTCCAAACACCGCTATACTCAAGTGCACAAGGGGCAAGTGACCAAGATGTTGGGCGGATGATCTTATACGCATCTTGGCTCCTGTGAGAAGTTGGCCAGGTATATGCTGTCCACTAATTAAACTGGGCGGCCTGTACCAATCCAAACAACCCTTATGGCGATTTAAGAGGCCAAAGATAGCCTTAGAAAGCTATCCAAGTGGTAGCTGTAGAGCTGTCTTCGGCTTAGTCTTGAAGGAATGTTAAGCAGCTTGTTTTACCAGAATGCAACAATATAATATTGATTAAATGAAAAGAGAACCATATAGTAGTTATACAAATATGTATTTATTAATATAACACACTAGAAGTACAACACAGTATCTTCTACACAAAGATACTCCCAAAGCACACAATACTGTAGCACAGAAACAATCGTAAGTAGCACTAATAGACAGTGTGCTCCATGGGGAGACCAAACCATATACTAAAATAGTGGTATAAGAACCACGACTCAAGTCAAGACAGTGTCTAGAGGTTGACACAACCACAAGCTACGTACAATTCTATGGGAGAGTCGCGGTTGAAGTTTTAAAGTTTAAGGACCCTTTTGAGTGGACTTCGAAGAAACCCCATGGAAGTTGTGAGGTTGGAGAGCCACCCCATCCGTGGATTCTGTAGTACCAGAGTTACCTATCCCAGGGAAGCCGGGTGCATAGGTCTGAGGTAGCGTTCGAAACCAACATTGATCTCTATTTAGAGGTCTTCGAAGAATGGTCACTGTTGTGAAGAAGAAATGTTTCCGTCGGTATCCAAAGGTGGATTCTTGGTGAAGAGTACCTGAAAGCAGAGGAGCCAGAGTCTGGGTCACTCAGGAGTGACCAGGGGCTCAATAGACGAATGCCCACCGATGTCGGGTGCTTCAGGTGCATTGATGGGGTTCTTGACACTGCAGCCACCGGGACCAGGAGATGTTGAGGACAACCAGGAGCTGGATAAAAGCTGTCCTATGAAGGATGTTGAGTACTGAGGAGTTGGTGTCTGGCTAGAGCACCAAACAAGCCTTGGCAATGGCAACCCCTTGAGACGGTTGAAGAAGGTTACAGCTCAGACCAGCAAGGTCCATGAGTCTCACCAAGCACAGGGAAGGCAGGACAGGCCTTGAACAACCAGGAGTGCCCAAAATAGCAAAGTTGACCCTCAAGAGGACCCACAGGCTGGAGGCACAGGAGTCGTAAGGGGTCCTCAAGCAGTTTCACAAAGCAACAGCCCACGGAGCACTCGGTGTGAGGAGGCCAAAGTTCTTTGGTGGAAATGATGCGAGAGGTTAAGGATACTTAGAGCCCATTGCACTTGTTTTGGAAACGCCAACAGCATATGCACTTGCAAAAGTACGCGGTGCACAGGAGTACTGGTATTGCAGCCCCTGTGAGGCATTCTGGCCTCAAACTTGGTGAGATGGCAGCTCGGACCTTGAGGGACTTTGAAACCTACCTCCTGCATTCCTGAAGCCTTCGAAGTCTGTAGGAGCTCAGGAGCAGCAGGCTGGTCAATCACAATGTGGTGCCTGCGGATGCAGGGGAATGACTCCTTCACTCCAAGGGAGATATCTTCACTTGTCCTTGATGCTCCACAGTTCCTGCACATATGGAAATGTACCTTTTTAGGGGTACACTGGTGCAGGGTCACCCTTTTGTCCACGGGTTCAAAGACCAACAAAATAGAGATCTGCACTGGAGTTGGAATAAATAACAGGTTTATTAATCACTCATGAGTGGGACCTGATCCACACAGCACTCTCAAGTGAGGTAGCACACTGAATTCACAAACCATGTCCCTTTTATACTGGTTTTCTGCAGTTTAAGCATGTGAACAGAAATAGGAAGAACACGTTTTATAAATAGTTATCAGCAAACAAGGGCAGATGAATAACTGCGTGGTCAGCAAAGTGGGAGGGGGAGCAGAAATGCTTATGACAGCAGTAAATGGTCGACAGTTAACATCTGAGACCAGGTGCACTGACAGATACAACCCTCAGCATGTACATTGCTTTTAGTTGAGTCAGGAAGTCAACTAAAATAGATAACACAAGCAGAGTGAAAAGACGAGCAGCAGAGGATGGGAGAATTACGAAGGAAACGAAATGGACAGCACAGCCAAAATGGCTGTCACTTATGCTAAGTAAAATATTACACATTTCCACACATGGAGCCTGTATGATGCACGGGCACAGACGATGCTTTGGACGGAGTGGGAGATGAAGTCGGGTTCAAACGAAGTCCAGTGAAGTCCACTAGTGTCCAGACGGTCGAAGATCAGTGGGTTCTTGTTCAGAATCTTGTCCACGTCGAATCTAGGGTCCTACAGCCAGGTAAGCCCTTTTGTACCCACGGGAGAGGGTTGGACAGATTCAGGGGACCCTCCGAGGGGAGGGTCTGGACAGTGGGGAGGTTACTCCCATGTCCTTTGTCCAGTTTTGCGCCAGACCAGGAGCCAACAGCTCCCAGGACTGCTTTGAACTGGACTATGCACAGGGACACCAAATGCGCACCTCATGCAGACTTTTGGTCACTGGCAAGCGCACCCACCCAGGCCTAATACACTAAATCCTGTCTGGGAGGTGGTCACACCTCCCTCTGACAGGATACCTATTATTTTGCCTTCCCTTGCTCGAGCTTGGCTCAGCAGCAGGAGGGCAGAAATGTGTCTCTGGTTGCAGCAACCATTTTGTGCTGCCCAGGACTAGAAGGCTGGTACAGGGAACACCAGGGACCTCACAAAGCTTGTTTCTGAGGGGTGGAATCATACCTCCTACACCTGTTACCGGTGTGGGAGGTATGATTCCACAATGGTTGAACCCAAACACAATAGGGTTACTTTCAGCCGTTTTAGAGTTGGTCATCATGCGGTTGCATAATGCCACTCTATATGTCGTAAATGACTTCAGCACTAACAACCCGGGAGAATAGACTCCGTAGGCTGCAGGGGTGTCCTGCTCATGCAGTGGCACCCTCTCACTTAGAACCAAGCACCCTGGCTTCAGGGTGACCTATAGGTTTTAAGTGTGGTGACCCTTGGATATAGTGAACCTATATCCTAAGTAAGTGGTGCATGCACCAACTTACACAGGCTGCCATGGCAGACCTGTAATTTCCATTTTGCATGTCCTCCCATGGGTGGCATAATACATGCTTCAGCCCATGGGAGGCCTCTGGGATACCTATGACCTGGGTACATGGGTACCATATACAAAGGGCTGACAAGGGTACCCCAGTATCTAATCTGGAGTGTACCAAAGCACATAACATACCAGTATAGGGAGAAAGCAGATATTCTGGGGTCCTGATTAGCAGGATCCCAACCAGACTAGTCAAAAACAGTATAACATGAAGCAAAAAGTGGGGGTAACCATAATAAACAGATCCTACATTCCTACAGCTTCTCAATACAATAATCCCTGCATACTTGTAAGGGACATTTGCAGTGGAAAGCTCATCATCTTTCTCAGCAGGGAGTAGAGCGCACAGTTGCATTCTTTGGGCAGAGTACACAAAAGGTAATTGCATCTATTTTGAGGGTACATTCTCTGCCTTAATGGTCTAAATACTTCCCCAAAAATAGTTCATTGCAGCCATGCATTTACAGAGTGTAAATAACTTATCCAATGTATTCTCCTCCAATAATATACTGCAGTAGTAATATCATGGAGCTCCATCTTCCAGACAGTAATTAATGTATGGCGTGACCCTGTATCCAGATGATACACCTTGCTAACACCACAAAGCATGTTTCAGGTCTTCCCAGTGTGGATACGTAGATGTGCACTGTCCCCTGGATTGTATATGGACATGTAGCCCCTTCCTGATGACTCGACTGCATGTGAAACTGGTGTCTTGACTTTTTGCTAGCACAGGTTACTAGCTGCTTATCTAGCATGTGCACTGATGCCTGTCCAGAGTGATTCCAATGTCCAGAATCCAGAGCCTGTTTGTGACCTGGAGGTGTGCAGCAAGTGTGCCCTCTATATTGACATATCTACTGTCCATGTCTTGTGTTGAGGACATGAAACAGCATATTAATGTTTGTAGACCCTTTTAACTGGTTAAGATGGAGTGCAGTAATTACCTGCCACACTTGTGTAAAGTTCTGTTTAGATGTTACATTCAGGCCCCAATGTGGACATCCTATGCCAGATGTGAGGGGTCCCGCAGGTGAGCCGGCAGTGCCCAATTGAACTTGAAAGTGTCCCCTCCAGAAGTCGGGACTCCCCCTTACACCTTTGGAGTAGTATTCCATACTCCCTAAGGTGGAGAATTTTGTCTGGTTTCAAACTCTGGGACCAGGCCTCTACCTCATTCGATCATCCCCTATAATCAGGGAGACCCCGCGCCCCATGGGGGCTATTCACCAATCACTCTGGTCCTGAAGAAGTGCCACCCGACGGTTGGGCACTAATGGCATGAAACATGTTGACCACTCGCTTATGACGCTATATTGGTACCTTAGGATCACTAGATAGCGCCACTGTTTTTACCTTCTCCCGGTCCCACAAATTCGAATAAACATATGTCTTCCTGGGATCCAGTACCTTTTTTAATCACTTTTTCACATTTTCCCAATCACTGCATCCTGCTCCACTGACCTCACATACGGCATCCTCAGATCAGAAAATCTTCGCCAAAGTAGCCACCAGGCCCGTCAGACATTGTAGCGCCGGTCTGACGAGGAGCGCCCTATGATGAAGCATGACACCCTTACGGGTGTGTGAGGGCAGTGTGATCTGAAAACTCAGATCCCCCAGCGACATATCCTTAGCCAGGTAGCACTAAGTAGTGCACTGACTTTTGAGAGGAACTAACTCCTTCCCGTGGTATATATGCAACTCCTACCTGGAGGAGCACAGGAGTAGGACCTCGTAAAATGACTTCCTCTTCCGTCTCCCCCTCTTTGATTTCAACACATCCTATGTCCACATTAACAGAATGTGTGTAAGGTATGGATGGCAAGAGTCCATGTTCTGGTGAGAGTATGTTTTCTGGGACCTGTGGGATCCATTCTGGAATGCCCCTGGTATGACATGACACAAGAAATGTCTGGGGAAAGTAGCGCCGGCTCTAAATGCGTTGCTCAATCCTTTGCTTAATGCTTCGCCGAGCACGGGTGTTGTCCCTCAAGCATGGAAGCATGCATTGATTCTTCCACTGATCAAGAAGACTAACCTTGATCCTCTTATCCATGCTAACTACAGGCCCATCTCTCTCCTCCCTGCTCTGGCTAAGGTGACCGAGAAGCACGTGCATAACTCCATTTCCAACTTTATTGAGAGTAACAACATTCTCCATGACTCTCAATCGGGCTTTCGCACGAATCTTAGTACAGAGACTGCTCTTCTCGAGGTCACCGATGCCATCAGGGAGGTTTTGGATACTGGAGGGAAGGCCATTTTGGTTATGCTGGATTTGTCGGCGGGTTCCGACACCGTCCCCCATGAAGGTCTCCTTTTAAGACTCCAGGAGATCGGCTTTCGTGGGACGGTGTTGAATTGGTTTAAGTCATTTCTGACTGGCCGCCGGCAAGTGGTCTGGGCACCTCCGTTTTCCGCTGAAATGCCGCCGCTGGAGGTGGGGGTGCCGCAGGGCTCCATCCTAAGCCCTGCACTTTTTAACATCTATATGGCCCCTCTGGCGGCGGTTGCGGAATCTTTCGGTGCCCAGATCATAACCTATGCTGATGACACCCAGTTGCTCTTTACATTTGATAAGGGCAAGGATTTTGACGGCCCTCGGATTAGAGACTGTTTGGGAGCTGTCTTTGCTTGGTTCCAGCGACATAGCCTAAAATGCAATTCCGATAAATCGGAATTGCTTTTTTTTGGATGCCCTCCTGACCCTGGCTGGAAGGCCTGGTGGCATTCAGATATGTTTCCACAGGATGCCGCCTCAGCCAAAGCTAAAAATCTGGGCTTTGTGATAGATGATGCCCTTTCCTTTGGCCCTCAGATGATTGGGCTGACTGGTAAATGCTTCGGCCTCCTGAAGATGCTGCGGAAATTTCTTCCGCTGCTGTCGCTGAAGCATAGGAAGATCATCGTGCAGGCCTTGATAGGTTCGCGTTTGGATTACGCGAATGTTCTCTATCTTGGCCTGCCGAAATATCTTTTGGCTCGACTGCAGATTGTGCAAAATTCTGCGGCCAGAGCCATCTTTGGTCTCCAGCGCAGAGCTGGAGCCACAGAGCTGTTAAAAAAATTACACTGGCTCCCAGTTGCCAAAAGGATCGCTTTTAAGGCGCTTACTTTTGCCTTTAAGGCCCTTCATCAGATAGGCCCCAAATATCTTCAGAAGCGCCTGGATTTTAATGTACCTCGCAGGACTTTACGCTCCGCGACTCTATCTAAAGCCTTGATTCCCCCCATTCATCTTGCTAGAATCGGAGGACGTTCCTTTCGTTTTCTAGCACCTCAAGGCTGGAATGAGTTGCCTGTCCTGCTTAGGAAAGCTGATGATTTGCTTTCCTTTAGAAAAGGACTTAAAACCTGGCTTTTTGCTTAGTAACTGCTCTCCTGCTTTTCTCCATTCCGTCGTGTTGTGTTTTTCTTATTCCTAGGGCTCTTTGCCAAAGCGCCGGGACACTCCTAGGAGTATCCGTGCGCTATAAAAGAGCATTTTTAACATAACATAACATAACATAACAAGATGGAAGATGGGATACTTCCCTGTACAGTGGAATTGCATTGCCTACGTTCCTGGAGCTGAAGGAAGGTGCCCAAGACCCTGAATTATGGGATGCTGGAGGCATTTTTATGAGGACCTTTTAGCAGAGGATTGCTAAATATGCATTATTGACTGTTATTGATAGATGGAATGGGAGTGAGTTGAGTCAACAACTTCTGTTGGTAATGTTAAGGAAGTTTCCAGGCAGTGGCTGCCCTTTTGTCTTTCACTGAGTGGTACTTTAGAGAGGATGATGACTATTAGGTACAGAGTCTTCACACTTCATTGTCTTCTTATTTTGAGCATCTCCTCCTAGGAACACTTCAGCCAGAAAATTAAATTTGAAAATGAAATACCCAAACTCATTTTTGGACTCTTTGTTTTTGGTCCAGGGAGGACCTGGCTTGGCAGTTCTGGTAGGACTATTCCCATGAGGAGCAGGGTTAAGACTGATTTGCATATAGTTGGGTCTAAATTGGGGTGGCATGGTGAGCAAAAGAACGGTGGATTTAACCCAGATCTCTTGACTGAGGGTGAATGTTTGACTAGTTCAGCATTCTGTACATCATTTGTTTGCTCAGCATGTGAAGTTCTTGTTCAGTAGAAATATCTGAGAGGCCTGTGCCAACCGAAGAGACACAGACCATGTACTTTGAAGGGCACACCACAATAACCTCTATGCTGGCCTGCGTCCGACAGATGGGTAACACATGGCCATGTTGAAAGACTGGGAGACTGTGTCATTTTTTGATGATTGATCTGTACTGTGGTAAATAAATAAATAATACCTCTCTTTTTGAATGCATAAATGAATAACAGATAGCTCAATAAATAAGAGTCAAGATTCGAGGTAGTAGGAGTTTTGCAGGTTTAATACAGCATAAGGACAGGAACAGGACAACCTGCACAGGAATAGGATGGCAGCGCTGCCAGGGGCAGGATCGAAATCGGCGTAATCGGCGTAACATTTAATAACAGTGCACGATCATATATACTAAAACAGTTGCATTACAATACATACGATAGGCGGAGCAGTGGGTGTGGTCAATAGCAGTCGCGAAAGATAAGGGTGAAAGTAGGTGTAACAGGGCGTATACATAGACATGTGATGCAAACGTAACAGAATATGTCATAAATGGGGCGGAAACATGGAGGGGGCTACCTAAGGAGCCGGGACCTCTGACCTGATGGTGCGCGCAAACTGGCAATGACGTATTACTAGGAGAAGCTGGGGGCTACGAACTCTGTGCTAGGAGCAGAGACTGAAGTCTGGAGAGTCAGGGCGACATGTACCTAAACAGTATCTAGTATCTGATGTTTAGAGAACATGTTGATAGAATCCAAAAGTTATCGGGGTAAAGGCGAACAGACTCTAAGACTAGAGCATGCATTATTCTACATGTAGTGCGTGATGAAGAATATTAAATGACCATTAAATGCAGTATTTCTCTTACATGGAGACGTAAAGGCTAGACAATGACGGAAACTATTGATGCAGTTCAGTAGCTTAGGAATGCAGAGAAGGAGGGCTGAACTGATAACTGGAATCATAACATACTCTTGGCAGACTCAGAGGCAGAGCTAGGCTGAGCCGGGCACTGCGAGGCAGGAAGTAAGTGAAGGGTCGAGGATACAGGTGGGGGCTGTATCGCTCCTCAGCGAGGCTTCAGGAGACAGGAGCTGAATCTGGTGTCCGGGCCCTTTTGAGGCCTAGAAACGGGGACTTTACAATGGAATAACGTGCACACTGAGAAACGTGGCAACGTAGCTTTACATAGGCCTGATATTCGTAGTATTCACGAGAACTGGAAACTGACATACTAGAGGTGGACACAACTGTAATTGCGTCTTTAATCAAACATGGGGAATACATATGCATATTAATCATGCACAGATAACATATGATGGAGGACGCGTAGGGACACAGAACATGGCAAAATTTACTTTTCCACATTCCCTCCTTGTCACTACGTTTCCTTCAGGAAACATCAATATTCATGATACCATCTATCATTTCATACAGTATCATTTGCTCGTCTCGAATTTTCTTGGAACGGGTTTTAGAACGGGGCTGGGGACTAGGAATACAAGAGGTAGCACAAATGCCGCAAATCGCAGGGCCACATTGTATACAGAGGCAGCAGCTGAATATGATCGCTACTGTAATACCTAGAAAGGACAAGACTTTCCATCCCCAAGCGGAAATTATAGTCCAGAACCAACCGGACCATGTCCAGGTGCCTGGATCTTGGTGTAACAGATGGGAAATTTTATGGAGTCTGGTTATAGCTGAATAAACAGACGGCGCGTTATTTGGAATGAAAATGCAGCAACTAGATCCGATGACTCTACAGGCCCCGCCCCTATCGGCCAATATGACGTCAAGGACGAGACGATTCTGGAGCACGACAATTCTCATAAAGGATTGTTCTTCGGTTAAATTACTTAGAGCAGAAGTAGTCTCAATTACTACTGCTTCGAGTGTTCTGGTTAATCTACGTATCAGTTTACTATTCACGACTGTACCTAAATAAGGGAAGACACCTTTATTGATATCTATATATTGTTCTAGAGCAGTTTCAGTATAATCGACAATCGGGAGGTTTCTCTTGTGTCTAGTATGTACTAGGTGGGAATTCCTATGGTAGTCGGGTGGGGCTAGAAAAACCGGTGGCAGTAGGAAGGCAATGTAACAGGTTCCCTCCCAATCGAGGGGCAGACGAACATATGCGGTCTGACCACAAATAAAATAAGAATGACGTGAAGCTTTGAAAATAGATTTCCCACTGTCACTATACTTGACAATAGTAGTACAATCACTATGTCCTACATGTACGGAACCATTATTTCGGACACATAATTCACCTTTGACTGGTAGTACTGACATAGTAGGTAAGTCTGGAGTAGTATCAGACTGAACATTCAGGACCATGAAATTCGAAGAATAATTACCTAAATTGTAAACTTCGTTTTCTAGATCTAACCCTGTTCTGTGGGGAAGACCTTGCTTGTCTGGGAAACATGTACTGTTAAGAAAAGACATATCTGTTGAGGATGACGTTAACGTAGACCATGCTCCACACGAACCATTATGTGAGAATGGATAAGGAAAGAGTGGCAGAACTCCCTTCGGTGTCTGAAAAGGGGGGAGTCGACCACACACCCAACAATTAGTGGCATTGCTGGTCTGGTGTGAATAATGTAACATGCGGATAAAAGAGTTGTTACGCATAGCGAGGCGGTAAGAGAGTTCATGAGGAGGCAGATCACTAAACGTGTGCTCTACTGTAACATTAGAAGACTTATTTACATGAGAAACTGGAAAATACAGGTAAAATGCATAACTGGTGCAGGAAATCATAATACTGAGAAATAATATGAAACTTAGAAAAACGATACATCGGATTGAGTTTTGACTAACTCTCTCACTATGGGGGTCTATTTTATACATGTCAGAAACCGGTCTAACCGTTTCACCTAGGGGAGGACTTAGACAATCAAACTGGCTGACTTATTTTACTAGACCTTAACTAGAGCTTATACTCCTGTTGCGGAGTTTTCTCTAACTGGGAAGGGTTCGTAGCAATGTCTTTTGCGGGACAGTCCTTAAGAATAGTACTTTGGCAGTCTTTAGAATCCTGGGAAATGTTCTTTGAGACTGGCTTCAATCCATAAAATTTTTTAATATGCGAAAGATGCACCCAGCCTTTGCGTCCCTCCAACTTCACGGCTGTACGGGTGGCGAGGAGGACCTGTCGGGGCTCCTTCAAGCGAGGCTCCAGTGGACTTGAGCGATCGAAATTTCGCACTAGGACCATGGATCCGGGAACGATTTCATGCGGTGCCACCTCGGTATTGTCTGGAAATGCGGCGGCAACCTGTGAACGACAAGAGTTGAGGGCAGACATCAAGGAAGCTAGGTAATCTGTCAGCATATTACTTGAAACATCGGTAATACTTCGAGGTCTAGGTGTACCCCACATGTTAGGGGGACGGCCGAAAACGACCTCATACGGGGACAGACCTGATCTGGAATGTGCGACCATGCGCATATAAAACAGAGCGACTGGCAGAGCTACTAGCCAGTCCACACCTTTCTCTTGACAAACCTTTGCAATTCGGATTTTCAGGGTCTGATTATGTCTCTCTACGAGACCGGCTGCTTCAGGATGGCGTACACAATGGAACTTCCACTGGTACCCTAACAATAGGGAAACATGCTTCATGAGTTCAGATGAGAATGGCTGGCCGTTGTCAGAATATACGACTCTAGGGAGTCCGTAACGGGGGAAGAACTCACGAACCAACTGCTTGGCAGTGGTCGCGGCTGTGTAATCTGGAACTGGATATGCTTCTGTCCACCTGGACAAAGCGCATACAACTACGAGGACATACTTGAAACCTCGACATCGCTCCATCTGAATATAATCCATCTGGAGGACTTCAAAAGGGTGGTCAGGGGGCTGGAATCCACCTTGTTCCACCGGGACACTTTTACCTGGATTGAACTGACAACATATCATACAGGTACGGACTTTCTGCTTGGCTGCAGCTCGTAAATGCTTGTTGAACCAAATGTTCTGGATACTGTCTAACATAGCTTTTTCTCCTAAATGTGCTGGACTATGTGCGGTATTGATAATGACTTGAACCATAGAGTCGGGGAGAAACCATGTGGCTTTTCCCTTCGTTACCCATCCCTGATCTGTCTGTACCCCTCCTTGTTCGGACCATTTCTTGATTTCATCGGGAGTAGCGTGTAACTGGATATCTATGACATCTTGAGTAGGGTCCTTAACTGTCATACAGGTAGTCGGATCTGGAGTGTATGTCGGTGTCTTATTAACTGGAATGTCTGGAGTCTGAGCTGTAAGCTTGGCTGTGCGATCTGCTAGATCATTACCTTGGGAAATAGTGTCAGTAACTTTCGTATGTGCTTTGCACTTCATGATAGCAATGGATGTCGGTAAATGTATTGCATCTAACAGAGCCTGAATGAGGAGACCATGCTGAATCTTGGTTCCGTGAGAAGTCATGAAACCTCTCTCCTGCCAGAGCACTCCAAAGTCGTGTACGACTCCAAATGCATAACGTGAATCTGTGTAAACATTAACTTTCAGGTTCTTGGCGTGAATGCAGGCTTGTGTCAGAGCAACTAGCTCTGCTGCTTGAGCAGACAGGGTGTCAATACGGTGTGTTTCAATAACTTCAGTGTCAGTAGTCACTGCATACGCGGCTACTAGTTCTCCTGTACTTGTTCTCATGCATGAACCATCCACATAAAGTGTCAGGTCGGGATCTGGTAATGGAATGTCTGTCAGATCTTGCCTTGGCTTTGTCATGATGTTAACTACTTCCACACAGTCGTGTGTGGCAGGATTCAAAGTAACTGATGGTAACAGTGTAGCAGGATTTAAAACGTTGCAGCGTCTGATTTCTATGTGTGGCTGAAACAGTGTCAATTCATAACCTGTTAAACGTGCAATTGTTAAGTGCTGAGTTTGTGTTCGGTTTAAAAGAACTTCCACGGAGTGTGGAACTTGTACTGTCAGGGAGTGTCCTAAGACTATGGAATCACTTTGTCTGATAGCTAGGGCTGTGGCTGCAACTGACTTGAGGCACGCAGGCAGAGCCTGGGCTACAGGATCTAATGTGCTCGAAAAATAAGCACAGGGCTTGTATTGTCGTGCTTGGTCTTGTGTGAGGACAGATAATGCTGTACCTTCGCGTTCAGTGACAAAAAGTGTAAAAGGCTTACTGTAGTTCGGTGTAGCTAGAACCGGAGCTTGACATAGGGCTTTCTTTAACTCATTAAAACTAAGTGTATGTTCAGATGTCCGAGGGAGGACAGTCGATACGGCTGCCTCCTGTGTCGTTAACTGTATCAGTGGCTTGGCTAGAAATGCATACTGAGGAATCCATTGTCTACAATAAGAAGTGAGGCCGATAAAAGCACGTACCTCCTTCTGGGTCTTGGGCTGAGGAAGACTCGCTATTAACTGGATACGGTCTGGTGTCAACTGCCTACCCCTCTTGGACAGTAAGTGTCCTAAGTAGACCACTTGCTGGACACAGAATTGAAGCTTAGAAGGGGACACCTTGTGCCCCATCTCGGCAAGGAAATACAATACTGTAAGTGAGGCTCGCTCGCAAGCACGTTCAGAACGGGCTGTGATCAGTAGATCATCGACATACTGGAGCAGGGCAGTGTCAGTTGGCATGTGAATATTGTCTAGTTGTCTCTTAAGTGCTTGACTGTAAATACTAGGACTTTCTGTGAAACCTTGAGGAGCTCGTGTGAACATATAGCTCCTTCCATTTAAACAAAATCCGAAAAGAAACTGGCTGTCTGGATGAATGGGAACACTAAAAAATGCGTTCTTGAGGTCTATGACTGTAAAAAATGAAGCTTCGGAATCAATGGCTGTCAATAGGGAAGAGATATCTGGGACAACTGGGTACTGGGGAATAATACATTTATTAAGCTCTCGGAGATCAATCACTAATCGATACACTGGAGGTGCATTTGGATCAGTACGTTTCATAACAGGAATGATCGGAGAATTGCATACATTGGAGTCAGTTTCTACAACTACTCCTTGAGCCATGAGCTCGTCAATAATTTTGGATAAGGCTGCTACAGCCTCAGGTGGCAATCTGTACTGTCTGATTCGTGGCAGGACTACACCTGGCTTGAGAGTCACACGATGGGGTGTGATTTGCATATAACCAACATCAGTTGGACCTTGCGCCCATAGATGCTGCGGGACATTGGACAATCTTGGATCAAAATCTCGTAATACATAGTGACCCTTGAAGTCACGTAGGAACAATAGTATTCCCTCTGGGGAACAGCATATAACTGCACCTAATTCTTTCAGTGTTTTAATGCCTAATAGATTTTCTGGACATGACTTAGTAAGTAACAGGTCAGTAGTGCGGGACAATGGACCTACTTCTAGAGTAACTGGCTTTGAAATTTCATTTACAATAGGTTTTCCTGAAAATCCAAGGGAAACATTTCTAGAGCCTGAGAGCGGAGCCCCTGGAACTTCGGCGTGACTTATAGTGGTCCTACTTGCCCCTGTATCAATCAGAAACTTTCTGTCTTTCCCTAGTACTTGACTATGAACATAGGGACCTTCTTGATCTACAGGTATCTCGATGAGAGGCAAGCCTACCTCCCTCTCTAGGCTGTTTCATGAATACGGTTGATACTCTGGATACTCGGACTGTGCATACTGATACATCCGCTGTGTAACATGCTGTGTTGCAGCAATAGGCTGCGGTACAGTAACTGTCTGTGGTGCATTCTGTGGCTGAGAAGTCTGTGAAACTTGTTCTTGTCTAGGCGGACGTGGTCTTTCTTTAGTCTTACCAGTAGCTATGTTGTGTTTCAGAACTACACACTCGTTTATAAAATGACCTGGCTGTTTACAATAATTGCATGTCCCTTTAACGGGAACTGCAGGATGACTGGCTTGATTCGGACCCCTCTTCTGACTGTCTCGAGGAACAGATTGTGCAACTAGTACTTTCATTTTCGTGTCTTTCATACGTTTCCTTTCATGTTCTTGCTCTTCTCTGATTCTATTCTGGTGATATTGAAGCATCTGTAACATCTGGGACGGGGTATTAGCTTGCCAGGTACTTTCGACCTTCAAAACTCGATTCTTAACTTGTGGACTTGAATTCTCGACTAATTTAGTAACAAAAAGATGAGGGTATGACTCACTACTTGTCTTGAGGCCACTGTTTATGATAAAACATTTTTCAAATCTAGAATAAAAATCACTAGTGTCTTCGTCTTGTTTCTGTTTACAGGCTGAGATTGCATCCCAGTCTTCCTTTTTAGTTGCTAATAGTCTGGGCAAAACTTGTATTAATAATTCTGGTAATTCTTTACATTTATCTCCAAGACCGGTACCTGGTACTCGTGCCTTATCTTCAGCTTCTAGAACTGCCCAATCGATCTTTTTCTCTCCCACCTCCAATTCTTTTTCTTTGAGTTTCTCATATACCCCTGCGGGCAACAGGACCTTTAACATTTTAATGATATCTGGATACGTGTATTCTCCCATACGGAGCATGTCTTTTAATTCTCGGTGGAACCCTGCTGGATCTTTATCGTGACAGGGAATTAACTTTTTCATCCAATAAGAGTTCCATCTTTGTGATCGGGGTGTAAACAAACACTCGTTGCATTTCACCACCGTCTGTCTTAACTGGATGCACTTCTCGTAACGGATTCTGTCTGTCTATGTAAAAGGGTTTACTTTCTGGGGGTGAGACATGAACAAAATGCGGGTTCAAAAACATACTATATTTGTGGCACTGTTCTAGAATGACACTAATTAAATCGGTACCTAAACCTTTCCATTTATACTGGAGTAACTCGTTCAGGACATCATGTAACGGACCTGGATCAGAATGTTGACCCTCATACAATGTAATGAGGTGCTGAATCATATACATACCCGCCAGTCGCTGCTCGGCTGGGGGCATTTTCAGAAACATTTGTGCCACTATTTCGTCTGGAAAAGTGGTAGAATCAGTAGTCCATCGGACTGCTGATCGGACTAGTTCTTGTTCATGCATGGTACTTAACTCTCTATAACCGATTCGTGATTTCAGAATGTGATCGGTGGCTTGAAATACTTGTTCTAGAGAACCTTGTTCTGGTGCTGAATGGTGAAAAACTGGCTTGTGTTCTAGACGTAAATGGCGATCTGGGAATCTAGATTTTCCTACATACGCTATTCTGTCGGGATTCTCGTCCTCTACCTCTTCTGTAGAAGAGTCATTTTCTTTCTCGCTTACTTGTGCTGCTTTACGTTGATCGTGTAACCTTATTATTTCTTTACGAATTTTCTTGTACATACTCTCTATACTACCGATAGTCTTGTGCTTACCCTCGGCTATATTATCACTCCACCTTGTCAGGACTTTCATTTCGGCTCGATCTTTGGTCGGATAATCTTGTTCCCTTATTAGACAATTAATCAGAAACTTTAATAGCATGAGCTGGACTTCAACTTTTCTTTGGCACATGACGTCACTAATACTTTCTGGATCATTCCCTGTACGGATGAAACGATATATTCTGTCTAGATCTTCTTTCATATCTGGTAGGGTAACTAGATACTCGGTCACCTTTCTTACGCGTAATGAATATAAAACCATACTATCCTCGCCTGGGACTGGATCATAGCCACATTCGTTAAGGGCTTTTCTTATTTCTGCAACAGACTGATATCTGGGCGTACGCTGTGACGCTTGTGCATGTAATTCGGCTAACGTTAAGCGCTTGTGTGGCGGCGGGGTTTGAGGAGGACCTCCCCCTGCGGCCCCTATACTAGAGTCGTCTACTGATGCTCTTCGTCCTGGCAGAGTGGGAAATGGAAATGCAGACTGGACTTGTATGGCGGGCTGGACCGGGGGTACCGTAACAGGTACTCCGGTGTCTGGAGGAGCGGGAAGTGCCTGATTTACAGGGACTGGCGGAGTAGTAACAGGATTTGCATATTCTGGGACTGTGTCGTCCAAATAGGACGAGATGAAAATATCAGCTGCGGTCGGTTTGTGACGTAGCTTGGTCGGAACTAATGGTGGCGGAAAGTTACTGGATGCCTCCGGGGTCGCTTTTGGCAAGCCCTCGGCAAGAAGAGGATACATACCCTTAATAGGAGCATGCCTCTGTCTGTCTGACTGTTCGGTTTTAACTCGTTCACCAATCTCGATTAATTCCCTTTCTTGGGCTCGTTTCAAGGATTCTCTACTTAATTCTGACTTTCTGATTTCTTTTTCGGTTCTTTTATGAGATTCTTTGCGCCATAACTCGATGGCATCTTTCTGTGACTGTCTGGCTTTCTTTTTCCATAATGCTTCTTCTACTCGCATGATGCACTCGGCATCCCATGTGCCTGACACAGGCCATCTATACTTTTCCTCTAACTGTTTGGTATACTCGACCCATAAATCTAGATACAATATGGCGCTTATGCCATGCTTCTGATACATAAAATGACCTGGACTGTCCCTAGGCGGGACAGGAACTGCTGCTTCTAGCAGACCTTTTCTAGTTCTTAACTGACGCAGTTTTGAAAAGAGCGGCATGACTGAACTATAATCTGGACACAATACAATACACAATAAACACGAGAATCACTTCGCACTCATACCACGACATTAAAATACATGAAGAACATTATGAATAACAGTTCGAACAGAATACTACCTGGAATACGGAAAACAGAATACATGAATTTTCTCGAGAACAGAACTGACTAGAACAGAAACTAGATGCACTGCTGAAACAGTACGAAACTTACCGGTCTCATAAAGAGACACGTCAGGACCCGCATCCACCGAAGTGGACACTTCGTTTTGTGGGTCTGTGTACCACCAACCCACGGACCAGAGTCAATTAGATCGACCCTGTCTAGATACTACCCCAGTAATGGTACTCACCGGGCAGCAAGAACGGAAGGCCTCAGACTGGACGGGACTGCTTGGACGCCGGACGGACGAACTTCGGACTTCTGTTACGGGTGGGCCTCCGGATACCTCGGACCTTGGACTCTCGGCTTGGGCTCTGGTCGGGACTCGCCGCGTTCCTCCACCGTCTCGTCTGGATGCTGGACCGCCTCCTCCGTCTCCTCCGTGGGCCTGAGGGATACTTGAAGCAGAAATATCTGCCGGTGCGCAGAAGAGTTCCGTCACGACTGCAGAGGGTCAGGGGGTCGGCGTGGCTTCACCGACGCGTGGGGAAAGGGCAAGTCCCTATTCGGGCGCCATTATGTGGTAAATAAATAAATAATACCTCTCTTTTTGAATGCATAAATGAATAACAGATAGCTCAATAAATAAGAGTCAAGATTCGAGGTAGTAGGAGTTTTGCAGGTTTAATACAGCATAAGGACAGGAACAGGACAACCTGCACAGGAATAGGATGGCAGCGCTGCCGGGGGCAGGATCGGAATCGGCGTAATCGGCGTAACATTTAATAACAGTGCACGATCATATATACTAAAACAGTTGCATTACAATACATACGATAGGCGGAGCAGTGGGTGTGGTCAATAGCAGTCGCGAAAGATAAGGGTGAAAGTAGGTGTAACAGGGCGTATACATAGACATGTGATGCAAACGTAACAGAATATGTCATAAATGGGGCGGAAACATGGAGGGGGCTACCTAAGGAGCCGGGACCTCTGACCTGATGGTGCGCGCAAACTGGCAATGACGTATTACTAGGAGAAGCTGGGGGCTACGAACTCTGTGCTAGGAGCAGAGACTGAAGTCTGGAGAGTCAGGGCGACATGTACCTAAACAGTATCTAGTATCTGATGTTTAGAGAACATGTTGATAGAATCCAAAAGTTATCGGGGTAAAGGCGAACAGACTCTAAGACTAGAGCATGCATTATTCTACATGTAGTGCGTGATGAAGAATATTAAATGACCATTAAATGCAGTATTTCTCTTACATGGAGACGTAAAGGCTAGACAATGACGGAAACTATTGATGCAGTTCAGTAGCTTAGGAATGCAGAGAAGGAGGGCTGAACTGATAACTGGAATCATAACATACTCTTGGCAGACTCAGAGGCAGAGCTAGGCTGAGCCGGGCACTGCGAGGCAGGAAGTAAGTGAAGGGTCGAGGATACAGGTGGGGGCTGTATCGCTCCTCAGCGAGGCTTCAGGAGACAGGAGCTGAATCTGGTGTCCGGGCCCTTTTGAGGCCTAGAAACGGGGACTTTACAATGGAATAACGTGCACACTGAGAAACGTGGCAACGTAGCTTTACATAGGCCTGATATTCGTAGTATTCACGAGAACTGGAAACTGACATACTAGAGGTGGACACAACTGTAATTGCGTCTTTAATCAAACATGGGGAATACATATGCATATTAATCATGCACAGATAACATATGATGGAGGACGCGTAGGGACACAGAACATGGCAAAATTTACTTTTCCACAGTACATTACCAAAAGCAACAAATGCAAGATATGAACAGAACTGACTATAGGTTACTAAACACAGTAATTGTTACATATGCTTATGAGTGAACTCGTACCTGTGCCGATTCTCCCCAATGAACTTGCTGTTGCTGTTACATCACTATAGTGATGTGGGAGCTTTAGTAACTATGATAGAATGCCATTGTGTTGTGGGAACTGCAGCAGCTGTGCTAGAACACTGTTGTTGGTTTATGAACTGTGGATATTGGCCAGAGCCCATCAGTTTTGTTAAATAGACCCCTGTAGCTGAACTCCCATTATTCTGTTTAATATTTTGTTTTGCTCTGATGTTAACATGCTTTCATTTTTAGGTCTCGCCTGAGCCAGCGCATGCGCTGTTCTGGGTGAGACATTTAGTAGGGCTCTAAGAAATGCTCCTTGGACAGCGATCAGCTTGCTAGAACGCGCACAAGCACACGCGCTTGCGCGTGCATCCCTTGCGTGTTGTAGCATCATCGCGATGACTTTCGCTTTCACAGCGATCGTGATCGCGATGACTTTCGTGGCCAATGTTTTTTTTTGTGCCTCTCTCCTCGTCTCTCTGACCTCCATTTGGTGCCTGCTCATCCGTGTTGGCTTCTATTTCTAAGGCTGCCGCCTCTGAATTTCCTTTCTGTCTTTTGCTCTGGTGTCTCCTATGCTCCTGTCTTTACCATGTGCATCTTTTATCCGGCAATCTCACTCTCCCCTCGCCCTTTCTCTGTCTTGCCCCTTCTCTGTCTTGCCCCTTGCCGACTTTATCCACTCATTTGTCTCGGTCTATTTCCCCTAAGCTCTGTTTCTCACCCCTTGACCCCTCCCTGATTGGTTAGCGAGTAAGACACATCGTTAGAATTTTGCCATACATATAGAATAAGCCCAACATAAACAAATCCCTTAAACTACTCAGAAAGTGTGTCAACGCCCAGTCAAAGGTGTCCCATAGATGTGATCGTGCTAGGCTAATGGTTTGTGTGAAAGTGATTAAGTTCGATACATTTGAGCTGGACATTTTGAAAGCTCTTCTTCTGTGTCACCACTCGGACCAAGCGGCACAGCACCCAGCTCACCGGCGGCAGGCAGGACCGCCCCTACCCAGCGTAAACCCACAGCACAGGAGGAGCACAACGCTCCCACTCAGTCTCACCCTGCAACACCGCGCTCACCGGGGCCAGGACAGCTCTCACCCATAACCTCGAGTTACGGCACTGCGCGGCGCCACTGGGACCCTCTAAAGTATGTGCGAAGGGCTGAGTCAAGTGGTGCATACACCGTGGGGTGCTCCTGCCTTCAGCCCCTTTGTCTTGTATGTGCTCTGTGTGTGTACCAGCTTCCCTGCCCCACCGTCCGAAGAAGCCGCCTGTGTCTGCCTGCCTTTCTCCTGTGAAGCAGTCTCCCGCTGTGCCTGTCCGCAACCTCGTCTAAGCCTTTATGCCTCTCCCCATCCCCGTTTCTGCCTGTACAAACCCTGTGTTTCAGCTGCACACCCCCCGGTGTCTTGTCTGGGCTGAGCCTGCTATCCCACCACCTCTCCCCACCGCTTGTGTGTCTTTCTTTGATAGGTGGGTGCACACACTTTGCTCGTGCATGTCTCCTCGTGGTGGCTCGGTTATGTGTCAAATCGGGGTTTTGATCATTTTTCTTGTTTCGATATGTGCTTGCTGCCTGTCCTGCCCGTGCTTGCCCAGCCTCCAACCTGGGTGGGCGGTATGTGTTTCCAGGAGTTTATCCTTAGAGTAGAGTGTTTGTTGCCCTGATGCTGTAGACGCCCCAGCCAGTTAGACGGCTCAGGTGTTTCACATAGTGCCTAGAGGTGCTACAGCTTCGTTATTGTTGTTCAATAGGAAATCCATAAGCAACTCAACTTTCAGTTGTGCGTAGGTTTAGCAGTACAAAGCTCTCCCTCTCTCCTTGGTTCACAATTCACTTTGCACTGTCTCTGTATGTGTGTCTGTCTTTGTGTGTGTGTGTCTGTCTGTGTCCTTATTATTCTCTATGAGGGGGAAACATGCACTCTTTCACTGTGTGTGTGTCTGTCTCTCTGTGTGTCTGTCTGTGTGTGTGTGTGTGTCTGTCTGTCTGTCTGTTTGAGTCTGTGTCTGTCTGTGTGTGTGTGTGTGTATCTGTCTGTGTCTGTCTATGTCTGTCTGTGTGTCTGTCTGTGTGTCTGTCTGTCTGTCTGTGTCTGTTTCTCGGTCATCGTGTATCTCTGTCTGTTCTTAATGTTGACGAATCTTTTGATGCTGCTGGTAAATCATGTGCAGTTTCTGTGCTCCTCATAGTGCTGTGTGCGTAGCACCCAATGTGGAGTTTCCATGTAACTCCTGCTGCTGTCTCTCACTCATTGGGCAGTCTCTGCATCACTGACTCACAGTCTCTGGACCACTCATAGTGCTGTCTCTGCCTAGCTGACAGTAGCCTGTGCGTCAGTTTTAGTGCAGTCTCTGTATTGTCTCTATTACACTCACTCTCCTGCCCTATCTCTGTGTCACTCCTTGCCTTAGCAATAGGTCTCGCTTTTTGGACTCTATAAGTATTTAATTATGCAGCAGAATATTCTTGCTGCAACAACACCAACTGTTGCATGTCTAAACACTTATAAGGTCCCAAAAGCGAGACCTATTGGCTATGCCACTGCTTTTTTTCTAAGGCAAGAAGTGGGCTGGACAGTATGTTAATGTGTATGCTGAATTCTGAGTCTCCACCCCCACACTTCCTTGAAAAGTCTTTGACTTCTCTTCCTTGTATTCTGAAAGCCAAATGTGGAAAGGGTGTACTTGGCCCAGTTTGCAGAGCCAAAGTAGGACGGATCTCATGACCCCAGAGGCAAATGACCCCAAGGATGTGGCCCAATAGCCATGCGGCCCTCCACCCCCACTCCTGAATGACATGCACTGTGACTATTCTTTATGGGTTCCTCTTCATTTAGCATTCAGAAAAATAGTTTTCACTGCCCATATTTTATTGCTGGTTCCTTTCTTCAATGAGATGCTACTTTTATGAGCGCATTTACTTTTCATGTCCACATGGGAAAAAATTAAGCATTGGCAAGACTCATATAGGCAGCTTTCAAAGAGGATGAGTAGTGTGTCATGGAAGATGCCAACAAATAAGAGTAAATTATCTATGAAAGGTTCAGAGAAACCTTTTCTTCCCAGAGGAGTGGGATCAAGCCCATGGAATGGGGAGCATGGTAAGGCTGGTATCCAGAGCGTTTCGGTTCTCAGACAGGAACTAAAGACAGTGATCACATTGCTATAACATCTTGATTAAAAAAAAAAGTCAGACACCCCACAGCTGTCAAACGCATACTGAACAATTTTGATGACAGACTAAGAACCAGATCTGAGTCTCCGGGGAAGATCACAGAGGATCTTAAGCTTGCCGATTTTGCATTAGTAACAAGCAAGGAACACAATAACTTCATATGGGTCTCTTTCAGCACCAGCCAGGGGATTTGGACATTTAGTAAATGTAAACAGAACTAGCAAGATAGGAATCATGGGAGTCCCAGGGATGGTACAGGATAATGATGTTGATGATCTCTTTAAGTGAAAACATGTTGTATTATTTTATCAGTCAGTCGGTCAATAGTCTTTAGTCAGTCATAACAATGACCATTAAACACCGATTAAAAAAAAAAGATATATATATATATATATATTTATTATCCATCATATTGATTTTTTATGATCAAAGGTTGTTGAGAAAACATCACACATTATATTTTATCATTTCAACTTGTAAAAACTGTTGAATCGTAATATATATTAGGACATGAAATGTGCATGAAAGTGCGGTAGTCCTAGACATCACCATTGCAGGTTTCGGTATGCACCATGATATTCAGACTAGGGCTTATACACAGATATCGACTGTGGCACTGACCTGAGATTAACAGAAAAGTAAGGAAATCACATAACACATTATATCAGGAATAGCATCAACGCTAGTGAACAACTTCATCAGATATACGTGTAGTTAAAAGATGGTGGGAGAGTCCAGCACAGCTTTCCAACACAGTTTCAGGCAAAACCACACACAAATAGAGACTATACCAAACAAGCAAACAAAGCACTGTCACTGATCCAGAGAGGACAGGCCATCCACCATCCATGCATTTATTTCTCCTCACCCAGTACACCAGTTATGAAAGGAAGAGTCCTCCCCTTATGGATCTGAGGTGATGAGGTGGCCTATATTATTGTGTGGGTGTAAAAACTCAACAAACACCTCCCACTGTTGAGAAATGCACATTCGGTGCATTTCCAGCCGTTCCTCCTCTTTCAGCATAGTACTCTTGCATTCTGCCCATCTGCCCATTTCACTTCCCATCTCCTCACCACAGGACCTCCCAGAGTTTTCCAGCTCATTGCTATCTGCCTTCTAGGCAATATCAGTGCCAGATCAGCACATTTATTTGTAATCATCTGTGCCCTGGTCCTGCGGTAATGTCCCAAGATACAAATAAATAGCCAATCTATGGCTCTATTGAAATTTCTAATTATTGCATCCCAGAATGTGGAAGGCACAATGCAGGACTAAACCATAAAGAAGTAATCTGCTACTCTTCAGGGATACCTAGGGCATTTAACCTTTTTAATATTATTATTACCATTATAGAGCGGAGGTGTCCTGGCGCTAGCAATGGCAACAACAGCTAGGTTTCACGGCCTAGTGAAGGGATTCTAGGGAAGGCCAAAGAGCCAAGTTTTTAGTGTTTTTCTAAATAGTTGTTCCGACTTGGCCTTCCTAATATGTACAGGCATAGCGTTTCATGAAGAAGCAATTTTTACTGAGAACGAATGCCGGCTAATTCTGGCCTTTTTGAATCATGGAATCTCTAGTAGTTCCTGTTGGTTAGATCTTAGGACCCTGTAGTCTCTTCTTCAGGTATTTAGGGCCATTCTCCCACATCGCTCTATAGGCTAAGGTCAATGCCTTAAATTCTATTCTTTTCCTTACCGGCAACCAGTGAAGGCTCCGTAGGTGGGGGGAGATGTAATGGAGAAGCGGCACATTTCTAATTAGCCTGGCTGCCGCATTTTGGATAATCTGCAGTTTCCTGATTAGATAGGCAGGAAGATCCAAGTACAAACTATTAGCATAATCCAGTTGTGATGTGACCAGTGCATGGACTACTGTTTTCCTACAATCCATTGGGAGGAAATGAAGGAATCTCTGTAAACCTTTTAATTTCCAAAAACACTGAGAGGAGACATGACAAATATGGGCTCTACCTGTAAGTTTAGAGTCGAATTTAAATCCCAGTTTCCTCGTGGACTCCACTGGTCTCGTCTGGAAACATACAGTTAGCATGTTTGGGGGTGATGTAGGATTGGTGCAAGTAACAAAACGGAATACGTTTGAATAGAGTGTTTCTAGACACTATGGGTGTGTCTATAATTGGAAAGCCCGGATCCTACACCCACATACACTGTAGCTGCAATAGGTCTCCCCCTGTCGATCCCAATAGGGCCATGTATAGAGGGGAAATAACTTTGGCTTCGCTATAGATTACGAAAAGATATGTAAAGCACTCATGCTCATTGGGGGGGGGGCTCTTCATTACCATTTCTCCACCACTTCTGTATTTCCCCCACTAACACCACGTGAAAATGACCCGCATAATCCTCATAGAGGTTGGGAACCGCAGGAACATACCCCCATCATACAAATGACCCAACATTTCTAAACCCTTCTCAACCCACATCTGCAAACCACTCCAGTTGCCCTCATACATCCAGACTGCCAGGGGATCCCTTAGTGGGAGGTAAACAAGTGTGGCAAACTGGCATCCCCTTTTCCCTGAACACCGCTTTCTTAAAGATATTTAACAGTATTTGGGGTAGTAGAATTCGTGATACGTCAGTGGTTCCTGTCTAAGTACCCTCCCAGATGAAGTTCCGCCACCCTGCCACCCACTGCATTTGGGAGCCAAGTAGTGCAGCTCAGAGTGGGTGCTTCCAGGCTCTCTCTTTCTCTCAGTCCTCCGGAGTAGCAAGCGGTCCATCTTGTAAAATACTACTCTAGGGATCTCAATAGGTAATGTTGCAAAGAAATTCAACAGCCGTGGCAGCATGATCATTTGGCTCAGCACTACTGTCCCCATCACAGATGTGGGGAGAGTCTTTCAAACCGTTATGGACCCTTTGAGGGATGTCAGTGCAGCTGTAATATATATATATATGAGGCAGGGCACTGAGTTGCCCGAAACGCGTCATGGCGGTGGTGCAGGGCGAAATGGATTAAATACGTATCTGCACATAAATCTGGGTCTGCGTCCGTTTTTAATGCATCTGACTGCAAGCTTAACATTAATCATATATATATATATATTTATATATATAACGCTCAAAGACTTCTCCGTGTTTGAAAAAGAAAGAGCAGCACTCTGGGGAGTTACTTAAACAGCGTGCAATTTATTTAGCACAACAAACGTTTCGGCAAAAAGCCTTCGTCGGTGTCACAACCCATTCTCCTACGCACACATTTAAATAAGGTCATGTGATAATTCATAGACAACAACAAGGGACTCGACCCTCCAGCATTACCATGAGCGCCATCTTAGAATGGTTTTCTAAGATCAAAACCATACAGATTTAAACCATGAATTGGTTAAATCAAAATAGGCAGAGGGCAAAATTCAATAATACATTCCAATAATTGTACAAAAGATACAGCCGTGGATCGGCAGGGGTCCCTTGAGTGAAGAAAATAAGCAAGATTCATGACCACATACAGTAATGTGCTGGAAAATATATATACATATATGTGCAAAATGGATGTAGCCTACTTCATATATCAGCAATCAAGACGAAAATATCATGTGCTATAAATCCATCATGAGTAAGTAGTATAAAGAAAAAACTAATAAATCCTACAACACAGCAAAGCAAACAGCTAGACGTCCGTCCAGCGGGGTACGTTCACTACATACTATATACAGCTGATCACAACTATACAAAGGAGAATGGTCATATCCATGGAATCCATCCAATCATAAACTTGATTAGTGTAGAGAGTAATCAGAGTCAGAATATATACACAAACATACAGGTACTGGGACAATATAAGAGGCGTGAGAATCCGATGCGAGACATGAAGTATATACATAATGATGATATTGAAAGAATATACTATGCTTGAGGAATCAAGTGATCACCATAGGTGTGGGGCTTGACCGTGTAGTCTATACACTATATACACTCTATACACTATATACATTCATAGGTTGACATTACTTTCAAGTATTCAGACATGGTAGTATAGTATACGGATGATATTGAGACTAGGTGGAATATCAGATGCCAATAACATTGTACTCACATTCAACCCTTCATTTCCCCAGATGGACCACCATATCTTCACCACTATTCATACCCTTGGGGAACTTGGTAGACAGATCGATTATGTATCTAGACTCAAGGCGTCTAAGCCTTCTCAGTCTGTCTCCACCCCGTGGATTGAATGGGACATAGTCCAAACCAAAGTAGCGTAATTTAGTTCTATCCCTTTTATGATGTTCGGCAAAATGCCTCGCTACTGGGTACGCGGGGTCCACCTTTTCGATAACCCTCTGATGTTCAAGCACTCTCAGTTTAAGTTGGTTGATGGTACTACCAATATATCTGAGACCGCATGGGCATATCAAACAGTACACAGCATAGGTAGTGCTGCAGGTAATGAATTTATGGATTTTCTTGGTCCTACCAGCATCGGGAATGTCATATTGCAGAACCCAACAGAATTGCACAAATTCCATTAACATTGCATTGTGTTGTGCAAACCGAATTGGGCGTTTGTTGAGATAATGTTCAACAGCAGATAGTCCATGTACATGCTCAATGATGGTGTATAGGCTGGTAATATCCATCACTAAGAATAGGTAATCATCTTGCCAGTCCATATTGTCCACTCTCTTCAAAAAGGCCTTAGTATCTTGGACATAAGAGTCTAGTCCCAGAACCAAAGGGAAGATGTAATTGTCCACAAATTTGGACATGTTCTCTGTTAGCCCGCCGATAGATGCCACAATCGGTCGGCCGGGAGGAGTGACATTGTTCTTATGCAGTTTCGGCAAATGATAAAAAGTAGGTGTCATTGGATTACTACTTCTTAAAAAGATATGTTCGTCTTTGTCAAGCATAGAAAGGTTGTACCACTTGAGGATCAGATTATCATACTCCCTGATACTTGCATCATATAGATCTTTAGTCGTGATGACATAGTATTTTGTGTCCGAGAGTTGCCTTGTTGCTTCCTGATGATAGTACTCTCTTGTCATTAAGACGACATTACCTCCTTTGTCCGAGGGTTTTATGATTGTTTGTTTGTCGCTTAATAGTTCCTGCAAGGCTCTCTTTTGGGATTGAGTGATGTTACTGGGAATAGAGTGGGAAGCCTTTCTTTCTTTGACCAACTCCATCATCATGGCTTCCGAGAAGGCGTCAATTGCATCCCAAGGAGATTGAGGGATGAACGTTGAGAGAGGTTTGAACTGACTTCCATCTCTTTCTTGTTCAATGCCTTGAGCCACTGCCCTCTCTGCCATATTCATTGCCGAAATGTCCATATCAGCGCTTTCACTCCTTAAAGCTTCCATGGCTTCAATACAGGACATGTCCTGACCGATCAAAGTATCAGTGCCTGTTAACCTGAGCCCAGGTTTGGACATACCCTTGGTGTGCGGTCTTATTTTAAAATGTTTGTGCAACTTCAATTTTCTAATAAACTTGAAAAGGTCGATCTTAGTTTGTGTGAATTCGAGGTCCGCATTGGGGCAAAAGGTGAGCCCTAGACTAAGGAGTTCTTCTTGTTCGTTGGTCAAAAGTTTGTTTGTAAGATTTACCACTGTGAGACTGCTCCCATTTTTGCGTTGTTGTTCAGCATTTCTTACTTCTTCGCATTGCGATATGACCGTGTTTGGGGTTTTGTTTTCCCCTTTCCTCTTCCTTTTGCCACCTCCTCCAGCTCTTCTGGTCCTCCTTCTTCTTGTCGTTCCGGAGGCTTGTTTTTGCCTCCCCTGAGCCAGTTTTGTCGAATCAGTTGGAACTCCGCGTGAAAAGGGGCAGGGATTCTCCTTCGTTCACTTCTCTGTTCCCGTTGGTCCTCTCCCGATTCATCTGCCGTTACCTCAGACTCTGAGGTTGGTGCGCTTGAGCCCGATGTTAAGGTGGTGCCTTGGATCATGGCCTTCCTAGGTGCATCGTACTTTTTCGCGAACGTCAGGATGCGCCCCTGTCGATAGTCATTTTCGTCACGTTCGAATTTTTCTTGTTTACGTGTCATTATTTTCTGCTGGTATCTGACCAGACGTTTTTTCAGGGCTTCCTTAAGTTCGTTCACCTTTGAAGAATCGCCTTCCGCATCTATGAGGGTTTCTAGCGCTTGTATCTCAGCTAGAGCTTTGTCCCTATCGCTCCATGCGTACTTCACCAGGAGTTTCAGGATACCGTCACAGTATGCTTGGGTGTGCTCTTGCCAGTCCGTTAGCAGGTGGGGGTCGGGGTGCTCATAGGCAGGCACCGTATACACTCTCAACCCCCTGGGCACCATTTTTTCGTCAATATAGCTACTGAGGCTGGTGGCCTCCCACCACTTGCGAACCTCTCGCTCATGCAGTTTTTCAAGTTTAAAAAATAGTTCATTAAGCTTGTTGCTCCCGTCTCCCGCCCCGGAGGATGAAGCTGCTGCTGTTGCTGTGAGCGGTCTATCACGTTTTTTGAACATATTTATATATATATATATTAACACCCTAGATATTGGATTGTATCAGGCTCTCAGCATACTAAAGGTCCCAGTTCTCCTGGTCTGCCCAGGTCATTACAACCTTCAACTGTGTAACCGCATGATTTGTCCGAGCTTACTTTAAGTCCAGATAATCTGCCGAATTCTCCCAGTGCTTCGACTGTGCACCTTACATCCATCTCATCCCGGTGCAAATAAAGCACCATATTATCAGCATATAAAGAGATATAAAGTGTTTGGCCAGCCACCTATAGCCCCCGATAACTCTGTCCCTCTCTTACCACCAGGGCTAAGGTTTGAACCGTCATCGCAAACAGGACAGGGGAGATAATGCACCCCTGGCGCGTTCCTCTACGATTGAACAATCATCTGATATTATGCTGTCCACTTGGATCCTGGCCTCGAGTGCAGTATATAGCAAATTGGTTCATACTATGAACCTCTGGCCCAGTCCCCTCTCGGCCAAGACTGTGTACAAGAAATTCCATCCCAGGGAGTTGAAAGCTTTTTTCATATCTATGGATCATATCAGAGCCCTCAAGACAGAATTGTGAGGTGGTACCCAACACTTCAAGCAATTGTCTGATGTTCTGCATAGTGCTGCATTAAGGAATACACTCTGTCTGGTCGGGGTGTTAAAACATACTCATTTCAGTAAGTAACCTAGTAGACAAAGTTTACTTTTGATTTTGTTATCTATATTGAACATTGAAAGGGGATGATAAGAGGTAACACACCCAGGGTCCTTTACCTTAGTGTGTCGGTTAGTATTTAATTATACTAGTTTTGGGATTTTGCACAATTGTGGAAGCTTATAGTGTGGCAAAAAGAGCAATGAAGTTGGTAGTGGGGTGTGACATCAGATGGATTGCACTTCATGCAATGACGAATGCCAGACTTCTGGGTACAGTGATTTCCTGACAGTTGTTTTGAATGCAGGGTATTGTGGTCTGCATTGAAACTATGGTAGTAAACAGGATGAGATTACATTCTCACAAGGAAATGTTGCCTTACTTTGTTCTCCCTGTATATGTTTCATCAGCCTTGTATTGCCATGAAACGTGTCACTGACCATGTCATCCTGGATATGCCAGGTGAGACATTGGTCTTCAAAGCTCCAAATCCTCATTTTCCCCTCCCCAGTATGTCACTTGGGTAAAATACTTGAGCTATGCAACCCGCCCTCCCTTTTAAATGTCCTTTAGATCAGAGCACAACAAATCAATCTACTTAAAGGCACAAGTATGCCATGAAGACATATCCAAATTAGTTCATCGACTAATTACCTGAAAGAAAAGGAGTTAAAAAAAACACAATTTTTGGGACACTATCTCCATCAAGCTTTGAATGATTTACTCTACTATTGTCAAATTCAGCACCCATGGGGAATCCTGGAATAATTAGTTGAACTGTTTAATTTGATCTTTTATGTTACCCAGATCTACTCTTTCCCATAAAGCCTAGGATGTGCAAATCATAGGGTATTCCCTCACATGGTGACTCCGTCTAAATTGCCAACATTTAGCATAGATTTTTTGTGCCTTCTCAGCAAACAGCCAAGAGAAAGTGGTTGCCAATTTATTCCAAGGACAAAAATACTTGCTGTAAAATGTTGGAATAAGTGCCCCCTAGTGTACCCAATAACTTCGAAAGTATCTACCTTGTGCCTCAGGCAAGATGTCATTCTGCTACACAGTTTAAAGACCTTCTTTAGAGTTTGAAGGACTGGTTGCTCCATCACAAGTGTTAAGGATATCCCGCTCATCATATTACGAGTGCATTATATGCTATGATGCTTCTAATAGAGTGTACAGGATATCCATCACATTCTGATGTTTACTGCTGAACAAATGCAACTCTTGAACTAGGAATGAAGTGAAAGAGCAATCAAAGGTAAAGTGAGCAGAACCTACTCAAACCTTAATCTGCCCAGATTCCACCTACTCCTGCTCGGCTAAAGGAAGCCAAATCTTTAAGCAGGTGTTGACACCCCAAGCCCCTCTCAAGCTCCTGATAGTTGGGGTGGGCATGTAGTTGGATCCTGGTGCAGACCCATACGAGACTGGCATCTTGCACATCAGAGGATGAGAGACGAAGTTCTTGGTACGTTGCTACCAGGGCACAAGTCCTAAAAAAAGAAGTGGGGGGACGCTGTCACCGAAAGTGACGTCACGACAGGAAGTGACGTCACGAAAGGTGGCTTGCACCATCAGACTCATTGCCTCCCCTCACTCACGCCTTAGATGCGAATGCATCAGAGACGCCAGCACGTGAGCAGCGTGCTGAATAAGCTCCGATCTCGCCCCAGAGAGGCCAAAGTGCGAAGTCCAGCTTTTGGGCAGGGGGGACGGCGTCCAGCCGGTAAAAATGCGGTAAAATAAGTGGGGGACGCCGTCCACCCGCTTGGTACCCCGACTCGAGCCCTGGTTGCTACCCTGTAAGAGCGAACTGGCCTGCCTCATGTCACACTTCTGTTTCCACCTCCTCTAACTAAGCCCAGTACTTTTCTTAGATCCCAGAAACATTTGCATTTTTAGTTTAAATAAAGAGGCAATCCACCTGAGCCTCTAGACTTTCCTCCCAGACAACTTCCACATTCATCCAAAACAGAAAATAAGGTGAAAACAGACGTATCCTGGATTAAGTGTTTCAGTTATAACAGTCGCATGGGACAGATTTGGTAGTTCTTTTTGCTAAGTTTTAGCCAAGTTCCTGCCTGATCTATGAGCCTTACAAAAAACGTGTGTTTCTTCCGATCACCTCTGTCATGTCTCTTTAGTCTATCTCCATCCAACCGCCCTTCACCCCTTACCTCTAGCAAGAGGCCTTTATTCTGAAACAATAGTAGCCAATAGGTGTCAATTCTGTCCTGGACAACTCCTAATTCAAACTCTCTGAGCGCTGGCTCCAGCAAGCAGAATGTGTTGATTGAGTCTGTAGGATAACATGTGGAGTCCTTTACAGTTCAATATCATCTGTTATGTATGTGATCATCCTTTTACATGTGTTGCTTTGCCAATATTCATGTACACAAGGCAGGAGAAAGAAAAGCCAAGAGGAATGAGGAAATTAGAGAACATTATAGGAAAAAGGACAGAACAAGAAATGGACAGAAAAGGAGAAAGGAAAAGAGCAAGCAACAGCAGAAAAACTGAAAAAGGGAATGGAAGAAATGGAAAAAAAATATAGGAAAAGAACCAAGATGGTCAAGCGGTAGTCGAAAACTAACAAGGTTGAGTGATGAAAAGAGATAAGGAATTCAGAAGGAAGTTTCTAGAGCTAAACAAGTAAATAGTAGTGTAAAAAAGAAACAGAAAGAGAGAGAAGCCATTAGAAAAATAACAAAGCTGAAGCACTGAAAGCAAGCCATGTATACAAAAAGGAAACCAAAGAAAATAGCAGTGAAGTGAACATAAAGACACTGTTGTTAGATATGTCTGCCTTTTCCATATACAAGAGTGAGCCCATGGTCTAGTCTACCTTGGTATGATTTGACCCATCCAATGATAAATGATGACTGCCACTTCCCTTTTTTCTTTGTTTCTTGCTGTACTGTTTCGATTGTTCACTTCATTATCTATATTATCTATGCAATTTGGGATGCTCAAGTGCATCTCCGCCGCAGAGACAACAAGAGGTTCAACGCAGACACTGACCGAAAGTTTCGGTCCACTCCTCTACCGGACTACTCCATGGGGCAAATTTGGCAACAAGTCAACTAATGCTCTAAGAGGGAATCCCCCTCACACATGTAAAGCACCTTAGCGAGTGCTACACATTTTTCAAAATTACACAATCACTTAAAATTAAGTAATTTGCAACTACACACTTTGTTCCTGAGGAAAGCCAGTTTTAATCATAAAGGCCTGGCTGAAACATGTAGACCACACCTGGATGTAGGAGACTCTAATTAACACTCTTATAACATCCAACAGCCTTTTTTAATGCTAACAGTGACCCAGTTATTAAAATATAATTTACCCTCGGGGACTGGGATCCCTGTATAGCTTTTAAATTGTCACCTTCACGTCACTACACTGCACACTCAGAAACATAACTGCTCTGCAGTATTCAGGCGTCAAAGCACACCCGGGACACACTCTGTGTCACTGGGAGGCCCAATGGTGAAGCATGCCACCAACCAGGTTGGTGGGTGAGGGCTTCATGAACAAACAAAATGGTTTGTACCCTGTCTTGAGATTGGGCGGTCTCGGCAGGGTCATTGGGCCAAAAATTGAGGTCCCCTAGGACTAGTACTGAGGAATTGTTAATCACCAGGGTGGCCAGGAGGGTATGGATGCTAGAGAGGAAGGAAGGAGTTGGTTGGGGGGGACGGTAGATAAGAACAAAAGTGAGCGGAGCCCGGTGAGAAGTTGAACGGGCTACAAGGTGTTCTACGTCAGGAATAGGGGGAGAAGGAAGAATTTGAAAACTGAAGTCAGTACGAGCTATTAGGGCCACTCCTCCGCCCCGTTTGTCTTCTAGGCGATCTGCCCGAATGGCGGAATATGTGGGTGGTAAGGCGGCTAGCACGTTGGGCAGGGAGTCGGCCTTGAACCAGGTCTCTGTCAGAAATAGGAGATCTGGTTCGTGGGAGTCGATGTGGTCAAATAGTTCGTATTGATGATTGACCGCAGACCTAGTGTTTAGGAGTGTGGCCGAGACACTAAAGGCTGGAGCAAGGGGGGTAGGAAGTGACGGGGGAGCAAGGGGGAACATAGCTGGCAGTGTGGCAAGGAGAGATACAATCCTAGGGGGTAGAGAAGGAAGGGGGATGAACAAACCAAGATGCATCAGATGAGTAGTTGTTGAGGGATTAATAGTACCTGGTGACCAATATGAACAGAGTAAAGAGGGTGAATACATAATGAAGCGGGCAGCATCTCGAGCCCCTGACCCCGGCAGGCCGCGGACGGGCGCAGACGGGCTTAACTCAGGCGCAACTCCGGCGCGCCTTCGTCACGCCCGCTGCGCTCGTCCGCTGCGCTGCCTCATACCGTCCGTTTAAATAGGGGCGGAGCGGCGGGGGAGTGGCAGGGCTGGGATAGTGAATTCAGCCCAAGCTAAGATGGCGCCCGCTGCCGCTGGGAGCCCGCAAACACGGTCAGCCCCAGCCGGCAGCTCACCCCTAGGAGCAAAAATTACATCAGCACCTGCATAATTTTAAAAGGTTAGTGACAGTTTTAAAAAGTACAATGAGCAGCGAAATAGCGCCTCCGCTCGCAATCAGAGGGGCGAGATGCGTGGATTAATAGCAAGCTCTCCAAGCGTTGACCAGTCTGCCCACTGCCACCGGGCCACTGGCAAACACGAAGGGAGGGGGGAAACGAGCTCCTAAATAGGGGCGGAGCGGCGGGGGAGTGGCAGGGCTGGGATAGTGAATTCAGCCCAAGCTAAGATGGCGCCCGCTGCCGCTGGGAGCCCGCAAACACGGTCAGCCCCAGCCGGCAGCTCACCCCTAAGAGCAAAAATTACATCAGCACCTGCATAATTTTAAAAGGTTAGTGACAGTTTTAAAAAGTAAAATGAGCAGCGAAATAGCGCCTCCGCTCGCAATCAGCGGGGCGAGATGCGTGGAATAATAGCAAGCTCTCCAAGCATTGACCAGTCTGCCCACTGCCACCGGGCCACTGGCAAACACCAGGTAACACTACAGGTAAAGGATCTTGTAGTGGAGAATCGTGTTGAAAGCGACCACTACCCGCTTACTTTGAAGCTCAACGAGTCATTATTTAGTTTGCTGCCTACGGGGAGAAATTGTCTTAAACATACTGATATTGAACCCTTGACTTCATACAACCGTAGAGCATTGAAGTGGCCAGTAGTAATGGGAAACGATACTATTGATAAAAAAATCTATGAACTCTATGTTGATCAGTTTTCCCCGTATATTAACTCCACAGTACAGGAAATCCCCATTATGCAAATCCATGGAAACATCTCTTCAGGACTGGGGGTATTGCTGACCAAAAATAACAAGCGAATAAAAAGGGGTCAGCTAAACTCAGCGAAAGGGGACACATGGTATGATAAAAGCTGCCGAAATGCCAAAAAGGAACTCATAATGGCTGCAAAGAACAACAATGTACAAGCGCTGAGGGAGAAAAGGAGGTGTTATAAGAGCTTAACAGCTAAGGCAAAGAAACTCTGGGAGGAAAAAAACTCGTCCGAATTATTGGAAGCGTGTAAGGCAAATGATCAGACCTTATTCTGGGGCCTGATTGCTAAAGGCTCCGGAGGTGGAACCCCCAGTAGGGATAGGTTCCTTGAAGCAAATGTTTGGGTCTCCTATTTTTCAAAATTATACTCCCCTAGTAATACTGAATTTACATTTATTACTGACGACCCAGGACCGAACCTGAGTGTTACACCTCTGTCTTTTAGTTTGACAGAAACTATTGAAGCCATTAAAGCGATTAAACCAGGAAAGGCTCCCGGACCGGACAGGATCCCGGGGAACCTATGGAAGCATGAAAACATGTTGTGGGCCCCATATGTTAACTGCCTTTGTAATGATATTGCCAAGGGTGCCCCTATTCCAGATACGTGGCGGGGCGCTGAGATTGTAACAATTGTCAAAAAGGGGGATCGTATGAATCCGGTCAACTATAGACCAATTAATCTAATTGACGTTTTACAGAAAGTATTTGCGAGGCAGGTTTTAAATAGGCTCAGTTCTTGGATTGAGGAGACTAATACCTTAACCAAGTACCAAGCAGGTTTTAGAGAACGGATTAGCACAATCGACCAGGTGTTCAGATTCTTATGCATCATCTGGAAATACATTAAAATTAAGGGGGCACACTTGTATGTGGCCTTCGTTGACCTTAAGGCAGCCTTTGACCTGATCCCTAGAAACTTACTCTGGTCAAGACTGAGGGACCAGGGTGTTCCTGGGGAAATTTTGGGACAGATTGTCAGGTTGCATGAGGCTAATTACGCCAGGGTGAGATGGGGTCCAAACTGAGAACTGTCAGATCGTATTAATATAAATAGAGGTGTCAGGCAAGGATGCGTGCTGGCACCAACACTGTTCTCCTTGTATGTTAATAATATACCAGACACCCTCTTGGGCTGCGAGCATGACTCTCCCAAGTTAGGTGGTCTCCATGTGCCCGCGTTGTTATTCGCAGATGACACCATTTTAATTTCACAGACCCCCAAAGGACTGCAAAACTTATTAGATACCTTTCGGTCTTACTGTGAAGCTAAAGGATTGGAGCACAACTCGTCAAAAACCAAGTACATGGCGGTTAATCCCCATAGAACTTTTAAAAAGACATTAACTGTTAACGCGAAATCGATTGAACATGTTCTGAATTTTAATTATTTAGCTATTACAATAGATGCTAAACTAAACTGGAAAACCCTGATAGATAAAAGCAAAATGATCCTCTCACACAATGTAGCACCAATCATAAGGCGCCACAAGATTAGTTACTTGAAATCTGTCACTCCAGCTTTGAAGTTGTATAAGCACAAAGCACAATCAGCCTCACTTTATGGGGCAGAGTTATGGGGCCATGTAGCCAAACACGCCTTTATGGTACAAGAGAACACCTTTCTCAGGAATATCCTAGCGATTCCAGGGTGCACACCCCTACTCCCACTCACAATGGACCTGGATATTCATCGTGCTGATGACCTTGCGGCTTTACGACCCCTGTTGTATTGGGTTCACTTGTGGTCAACAGATGAATTAGTAGACTACAGAGAAGCCCTGAAAGAAATTATGAAAATAAAAAACACCATGAAGTTGGTATGGTTAAACCATATCGAGGAGTGGTTGTTTAAGCTGGGGCTGAGCCATTACTGGGTGGATCCTGAGGGTCTTACTTTGAGCTGCAAAAAATTGCTAAAGGAATGATACTGGGCGTTTGTTCTAAATTCAAAACTACACAACCCGGACTTGGGGGTCTTAACTCTCAAGTATCTGGGAATGAAGGCAGAGAGTAGATTCGAACCCTTTATGGATGAGATTCTACCAGGCCTAGCCAAATAACTGTATTTAAAGTTTCGATATGGCATATTGCAAATCAAAGCTAACACCGCGAGATGGGTATGTCATGAGGGTAATGTAGGGAAGGATGACCTGGCTAGATGTGAATTATGTAACAGCAATGCCAGAGAGGATGAAGCACATTTATTATTCTTCTAGCCTGCATACACATACCTGAGGAGAAAGTGGATAAAACCTATCTGCCGCCTCCTGGGATTTAGGCGCTATTGTGGGGCAGAAAGAATCCAAGAACTGGGCCTATTTAAAACCTGCCTCGCAAATACTTTCTGTAAAACGTCACTCTTCCCCCAATGCTCTGTAGGGTAAAATCAGGCTCCCCCCTGGATTTCGCCCCTGCTCATATCCGTAGGAAAATCTACCTAGCCTGCCCCAACCCGCCCTTGACCCTCCTCAATGACTCGCTCAAATACGGCACGGTCCCCAGCTCTCATAAATCCGCGGTCGTCATTCCTATCATAAAAAAACCAGACGCCGACCCATCTTCCCCTTTCAACTACCGTCCCATTTCCCTCCTGCCATATTTAGCAAAAGTTCTTGAAACTCACATCACGACTACTCTGAGCACCCACGTAGAGGCTAATCATTGCCTCTCCCCCTATCAAGCCGGTTTCCGTCCCCTGCACTCTACGGAGAAGGTGGTTATTTCAGTAATGGACACGCTGCGTGAAGGTATTGACATCAACCTTCCGCAAGCTCTGATACTCCTGGATTTGTCCGCCGCTTTTGACACGGTGGACCATTCCATCCTCCTTAGCCGTGTCAGGGCGGCGGGCATAGAGGGCTTGGCCTTCTCGTGGCTCGAGTCCTTTCTAGTTGGGAGAGCTCAAGCGGTCCATTTGGCTGGCTTCGCCGCGGCCTCCCGTAAGGTAGAGTGCGGGGTCCCCCAAGGATCGTCGCTTTCCCCTCTTTTATTTAATTTATACATTTACCCCCTCATTTTTATGTTACAGCAGCTGGAGGTCACGGTATTTAATTACGCCGACGACCTCCAGCTAATTTTTAACCTTTCCCACTCACCTTCATCTGCCCTAAACGTCCAGACAGTCATGAAGCTCATTCAAGACTGGATGAACTGCAACCACCTCAAACTCAATCCGGACAAGACCGAGTTGATCTTGACCGGAGGTGGTTGCAGTCCGTGGTCCCCTTCCTTCTGGCCCCCGTCCCTTGGTGCCCCTCCACTCCCGGTATCCAAAGTTAAAACCCTTGGGATTTTCTTAAACCCTCAACTCTCTGTTCATTCACAGGTTGGTTCTGTGGTCTCTTCTTGTTTTTTCTCTCTGAGAATAATTAGGAAAGTTTCTCGTTTCTTTCTCCCTTCTGCTCTAAAAATTATTGTGCTGGCCATGGTACTATTCCGTATCGATTATGGCAACATAATCTATAATGGGGCCTATGCGATCCACCACCTGCAGCTGGTGCAGAATCAGGCCGCTCGCCTTATTTATGGCCTACCTAAATTCCATCGGGCCACTTCATTGCTTAAAGCACTGCACTGGCTGCCGGTGAAAGAGCGCGCCCTTTTCAAACTTGGCTGCCTCACCTTTCAGGCAAGGTCGGTTACTGCCCCCGAGTTCATATGCTCTGCTATCAAGCCTTATCTTCCAGGCAGAGAACTTCGCTCCTCACACATGGCCCTCCTAGCTACCCCTCGGTTAAAAAAACTGAGGGCGGGTGGAGCTAAGTTCGCTGTCCTTGCCCCAGCTTTCTGGAACTCCCTCCCTATTGCCCTTCGAACATCTCCCTCCTACCTTCAGTTCCGGAAGGACCTCAAAACCTTCCTATTTTCGCAAGTCTACACTGCCTAAACCCCTCCCACCTGCTGTCGCCCACTGCATTACACATAGCGCCATGAAACCGCTGGGTAAAAGTGCGCTGAACAAATATTTTTAAATTCAATTACCTCCGGCCAGAGAGAAATCGACACCATAACATAATCAATGTGACTATTACAGCTACCCCTCTTAAAGGTTGGCTGACTCGGGCTGTCTGATGGGAGACGCCCATTACAGGCTTGTAAGCCATGCCTAGTGGTCAGACGCAGAAACTGTGCTGTCACCACTGAGCATGGCACCGCCTGACTGGTCTCAATTCCCGGAATATTATTGGCGCTGTCCTCTTGTTCAAGAATACTTTCTAGGCCTATTATCGGCTCGAATTTACGATTAAAATCCCCCCCAACAATTACCAACGTTCCCTGGTCGAGCATAGAAATAATATATCTAATTGCACGCTAACTTTTGCTTCCTTGTTGGCCGCCGAGGGCCTGCTGTAGACGTTCAGGATGCAAACTTCTCTTTTGTTTGTGCCATTAAACTTAACTCCCAGGATATCCGGGCTGCTTAAAATTAATTCCTAATGCAATTTTTGTCCATATCGCCAGACCTCCCGAGGGTCTTCCTTTTGGCGCGGCAATAGCGGCTATGCAAAATGATCTATAGCCAACTTTAAACTGGCTTTCAACAGCCCAGGTTTCCTGAAATAATAGAATTTCAGAATCATCTATGTAATTCTGCCATGCAGGATCACTTAGGTTCTTTTTAATACCTGCTATGTTCCAGGACCTCAGTTTGAGACTAAGTTCTACCCTTGTAACTAATATATTGCCTGTCGGATTAGTTTCTGCTACTTGTACCACCTCAGTACTAACATATTGAACACTATCTTCTAGATAATTACCTTTAGATGTTTCATTCAAATTATCTAACGGGGGGTGTAGGACAGGTACAATAACATGGGGTGTTATATGCACACAATTATTCCCCCATTCTTTCCCAACAAGAGATTCATTGGTCGCAGCCTCCTTATTTTTGGAAATACCCCAGTTTAAATCCTCTCCCATACTGTGTAAGGTCAGTCAGTCTACACCTTCAAGGCCAGATAGCAACTCAAATCGATTTAAAGTAGGGATGGTATAATAATTCCTGGACTCACCCATAATCCCTACTTGTTGCCTCCCAAAGGGGTTATAATTGGGCAATGTCATGGATGGTGGACGATAAAAATAGGTCAAATCGTGAGGATATATGCCACTCCCATCACTTGGATAAAAGCGGTCACAGATATACCCAACTACCCTTCGGTCCCTAAAATTAACGATAACAGAATCCCCAGCTATATCCTTAGTTCTATGCCCGACCCAGCTAACTCTCCGAGGATACAGAATTTCCCCATTAATGTTACTCGGGAGGGGTCTATTCTTATTTAACCAGAATATTAGTTTGATTTTAAGTTCTGGGTAAGTTTCTGTTTTATCGCTCTTTAATTCTGGTACCCCAGTGAGAACCACCACATATGGAAAAGAATCAGGTGGGAGATCAATCCGATTTAGATCAGTTTTACTCTTTATAGAGTTATTACGTTCCCTTACTCCCATTGATTTGTCCTTGTTCTGTCCCCTGGTTCTATCTTCGTTCACACCGTGTCTCCTCCCTCGCTCCTTGGGAGCCTCTTGTCAGTTCCTTTGTCCTGTTTTCCAATGGTGTGGGGGTTTGATTTCCTCTACCAGATTCCACCCTTCTCCTATTTTCCAATGGTGTGGGGGTTTGATTTCCTCTACCAGATTCCACCGGAACTATCTTAGCTGCCATCAGATTAGGTATTGAGATTGTTCCCACTGCTGGTGCAGTGGGTTTATTTACCTCCCCCATATTAACTCTTGCTGAGCACTCAATCCGTTTTTTCAACATACCAGATTGCTCAGTAGTGTTCAGCTCGAGTCTCTCCAACCTTTGGCTAATTACTTTTATCCTTTGCAATAATGGTAGAATTAGGGACTTTATCATTTGTTCCATTTGGGGCGTAAGTCCCTCCAGTGGTTGGACCGGAGGAAGGGTTAAATCAACCAGCCTTAATGGCAAGGACATTGGGGGAGTAGTGGATGACAGTTCTTGGTTTAGTGATACAATGTCTTGGGAAATCCCAACCTCCTCAACAATACTATTAATATTATTTGACACTTCTGCAGTTTTTGGTAACTTTGGACATCTCCCCTTCTGACCCCCCCCTCCCCGTTTCCTTTTGGCAGTGGTAGTTTGTCCTGTAAAATGCTTGATCTTATGTGTTTTTGTACTATTATTTACACAAGACCTTGTTGAGGTATGTAATAGAACGTTAATAGGTGCCTCCTCAATGGCCACAGTATTTACTAAATCAGGTGGGACAACCTCATTTAGCACTAGATTAGCTCGTACACTCCCCACTTCATATTTAGTGCAGCCTCTCTCATTAGTTTGTTGGGCGGTAATAGCTTGCCCTTCTAATCGGTTTGGCGAAATAACCGATCCTATAGGTCCTAGGGATGATTGTCTTATATACATTGGTTCCTGCGACAGACAACGTTCTGTCAAGACTATTTCATGCTCAAGAACCGATTGTGCCCTCGCGATAAACTGGTCAAGCGTTCTGCTTATAGATCCCCCCGCTGCAGCCCTCCTCCCCTTTCCAGCACGAGCCGCCATAACTATACAAAGTGCAGGCAGGTATGTTGTGTTTCTATCTAGTACCCTAATTCGATATTCCCGATTGATGCCCTTATGTGGTTATAATAAATAATATCCTTATAAAGGCATAAGAACCATATCCATATTTAGTCATAGCTCATGCAGTCCAAATCAGGCAAGGCTACTTCCCTAGATTCCTAGAAAGTACAACGCGTTCTTTAAACAAACCAAACCTCCAGCAACCTGGGAATTCCACATGCTCCTGTTTTGATTTGTCCAAGAACTCCTGCGAGCACTGAAAGAACGGACAGTTCTTAGTGACATCTTTATTGACGCCTTATGTCCAACCTTACGTCAAACCCGGCACCTTTCAGGTATAAATATACCAACGTTGCCTTAAGCAAAGACACGGTGGTTTGGAGCAGAGCGGCTATCTACTTGCCCGAGAGCCCAGCTGATGCGAGAGCCCACGGAAGCCGCCCCTCCCTTTTGAAGCACTGAAAGAGACGCTGTCTTTTCTCCTGCCGAGAAATCTAGCTCCGGTGTTTCCAGATACCCTCGCGGGTTGCTGGGATATCGAGTCCTGAGAGAGAGATACCAGACCTCCTGCATTCTATTACCCAGGTACGGAGCTGACTAAACCCTTAAGAGAATTCTTGATTCAGATTCCTTGGCAAAACCAACTTAACTTAAACTGCTACTTACTTACTCCTTCCCACGTATTAGGCTTAGGTCAGGTACACCGGGGTAGGCGTATTTGGAAGCACCAGTTGAGTACGTTAGTCAATGTTTTAATGTATATATTTTATCTATTTTAAAGTATCATATGGCTAAGAAACCATATCAATGCTTTTACAGTATTATTTTATAATACTCCTTTTACTTTACGCACTTTACTTTACTATAAGTATTGCAATTGTGGCAATTCATTTCTCTTGCATGAGAAAGAAGACTGCTCAATAAATAACACCTTTTATTGAAAACGCCCGTCTCTCTATTCTCTGCACTCTGGTGAAACTAAGTATGCACGATTGACTGAGCGAAATAACTGTCAATTGTTTTCACACGACTCTAGAGATACACTCTTATTCTGAGGGAGCAAAGTTGTCATGTTATATGGCTGTCAGAAGCTAATCCCTTCTTGTCTATCCAGGGAAGTTAAACTCCTCCTTGTTTACTCGAGAAAGTTTCTAGTGACCTCTGAGCTAGCTGGCGAAACTAATTAACTCTAATATAGTCAGTAGAGACCTAAGTCGACCTCAGTCCTACGTCTACACTGCTGTTTATATTATTCCAATGCGCAGAGCCTTTTGGGAATATAGGAACTACACTACATGGCACCCAACGTTTGGTAAGGCGATAAATCTAACGCAAGACGTTAGAGTAACTCAGTCGTGCTTTTTCACACAGACCCTTTTCCCGTAAAAACTCCAATAGACGTCTGGAGTGGGTAAAAGGTTAAAATCCGCCGAAACTTAGTAGGAAGAGATTCCTATATATAGTTTTTGGTTTAGTCAACGTTGAAGGATACAGTGTTCCAAAATATTGTGCACCTAATCTTTGTTTCCTTGAAACTTGATCTGCAACAAAACGTTCTGTCAATAAAATGGTGGAAAGTGACGATGACGCGGAGAGAGCTAGAATAGCAGCTCAACTCCTGGTGGATGACATAAGTCTCCAAGACAATGGCCCGGAGGCTATTATCATTCCGGTAAATGTAAGAAGAACTATAACTATTAAACTTATGGAAAATGGACTGACATCACAAGGTGGTACAGTCATATTCGTGGTAGAGGCCCATGAATATCGGCAGACAGAGGTATTCTATTCATGGATAAACTTTCCAGCAGCAAACGCTGTAACAAGAGAATTCCACTATTACAAAATAGAGGAACCTCCGGATGAATACACTCCTTTCGAGGATGTTGAAATCCCACTAAATTACCAAGAGCACCTGCTCTGGTTTAAAGGCGCCCTAAAACATCAAAATCACATCACCAGGCACGGTCCACTAGGTAGACCAGGAGCCATGTGGCCGGTTCTAGCCAGCTACACACCACATCCAGACATTGATAAAATGTCAGACCGGGAACTTTTAGCTCAGCTAAAATTACTAATTAAAATACATAGACACTTGGTCCAATATGTAATGCGGACTTCAACAGTCCAACCCGCGATTAACATTCCACAGCTGACCCCTCATCAGGGGAACACAAACAAAATTACACCACAGAATATACAATCAGCCATTGGCAAAATACCCGCAAAACGGGAACAAATTCCATTCTGGCAAGCACAAAAAATAACTCAAATAGAAGCAGTATTTCCTGATACTACGCCTACTGAGAAACACAGAATTCTGACTATCTGTCTTTCAATGGGGATCGCACCACATGTGGAGGACTGTGACAGTTGGGGCACGGTCTTTGCTTCCATCTACACAAAAACACATGGTGTTCCGTCCATGGCGGTTATACCAGATGTGCTAAGACAGATTCAAAACGAATACGGTCCAGAACCTGCTTTAACTCTGGGTAGGAAATTACTGAAAGACTTCAAGCAGGTCTCGGCTATATTATTAGCCAACATAAAAGGAGAAGCAGCATCTGTGGCGATCCGCCAGAAATTGAAAGAAACAGATATAGCAACTCATACAAAATCCATATATGCAAGAAAATGGGCAGTGGCCCAAGCTCCTGCATTATACAAAAATCATGTAGGATGGGATGAGGATTCTCCTCCTCACAAAATCCAGTTAAAAAGTCAACCCACTGCACAAAGGCGGTACCCAGTTAAGCAAGAAGCTAAAAAACAAGTCAGGGAGATTTTAGATCAACTTGAATATCAAGGGGTGATTGAAACATGCACCTCACAAATGAACAATCCTTTGTTTCCTGTCTCCAAGCCAGACGATTCATATCGTCTAGTTTTGGACTACAGACACTTAAACTCACGTTGCAAAACATTTGCAGTACAAAACTCACACAGTGCAGCACTAATGAATAACATCGTGCACAAAAAATATAAAACGACATTAGGTATCTCTAATGGATTCTTTTGTCAAAACATTGCACCTGAAAGCGGGTATTTGACCGCTTTCTCAATAATGGGGTCGCAAAAACACTTCTGTCGACTCCCCCAGGGATTCAAGAATAGTCCAGGATTATTCTCAGCAAGAGTAAGGGAGTTACTACAAATATATGATGATGAGGCATTATCTTATGTCGATGACATCTATCTAACAGATGATGACCTGGAGACACACTTGAAAAGAGTAAACACCATAATACTTGGGTTTGCAGCTGAGGGTTACAAATTCAACTTTAAAAAGTCACGAATTGCCCATCTAACTGTCCTATTTTTAGGATATGAATTATCAAGTGAACGCAAAAGCCTAGCAGCCAACTTCTTAGAGAAGTGTGCTGTACTCCAAGCACCTAAAACGCTGAAGAACTTACAATCAATACTAGGTTTCCTGAATTTCGGAAGAACATACATTCTAAATTATGCAGAGAGGGTTAAACCTCTCTATGAATTAATAAAACCTGATTTCAAAAGAATAAATTGGACTCAGAAACACACAGAAATTTTAAGATCATTGCAAACAGACATGTTAGCTAAAACAAAATTGCAAACACGCTAAAACGTACGCAACCTTGTAATCCGAGTCATCCCAGGAAGATGCGGATTCACGTACCTAACCTCTAATGAGGGAGAAACTGTACCAATAGCTTACAAATCACACTTGTACACACAAGCTGAAATGAAATTCAGTTCTACTGAAAGAATTCTAATAGCGGTTCAAACTGCTGTAGCAAAAGAAAGAGCCCAAGCCCAAGGCAGAAGAATAACTGTTTTAACAGCAGAATCAGCCCTTGAGGCATTAACAAGCCCACGCAATTTGATTGCTGTGGCATTAGATCCAAAATGGATACAATGGGAAAATTCTCTTGCTGCAGAAGACGTGAAATACTATTTTGACCCGAAAATGAAAAAAACTAGAAAATCTAGAATATGAAGAAGAATATCCTCTGCCAATCGAAATTCTGCCTCTTTAACAGTACACATGTGTAATCTACATGGACAGATTTGCACAACACTACGATGTAGAGAAAGAATCCTACAACGCTGCGTGCGCGATTGTTAAAGGTCGCTGGCGCTTTGGTAAATTCAGATCAATAATAACCAAAACTGAATCACTCAGAAACTGTTCAGCTCAGCGAGCTGAAATAAGATCTTTAAAGATGGCGCTTGAGAATACCGATCGCGAATTCCCCACACTAATAGTGTGCGATTCACATTACTGCGTCAAGTCTTACAATAATGACTTGCAGAACTGGGTTCAAAACGATTACAAAGATGACACAGGTGCCACAATAAAGCATAAAAAGCTTTGGGAACAAGTAGTTCTTTTGCAGAAAGAACTACAAAAGACTCATGTGATACATACACTGAGTCATCAACATGATGGCGTTCACGTTGCAGGGAATTCATTGGCTCCCAGAGCCACAGCGGAAGCAGCTCAACCGGCTTCCGTAGCCACAAAAAAGCGTACTAAAAAATACATAGACGGAGAAACCATGCTGGCGGTAAAAGCGTCTTTAAAAGGCGACTATGCAGCATTACCTCTGAACTATCCACTCAGTAATACATACATAATTGATGCAAACTCCGTTCCTTTCGCTCAAATCCCTGGAGTGGGGGATAGAGTAATTCCAAACACGAACAGGAGAGTCTTATTAATAGCAGACGCACACATGGGAGAGGGTCTAGGTCATCGAGAGATCAAGGAATCTCTAAAAGAATTACAATCAGAATACTGGTGGCCGGGGATGAGCTTGCAACATTACAAATTTGCAAAAGATTGTCCAAACTGCAACAGGGATCGCAGTCGTGAACCGACCAGAGTATTTCCAATACCCCTTTTTTAGATAGCAGCAAGCTATCTATACGCAGAAATCCAGTAGGAGAAATGCGTCCCCATAACATTTAAGACTAGATTCACTTAAAATGCAGACACCAGCGCTCGGCTGACGCCAGAACTGTTATAAAAGATTTGCAAGTCTATATCGGCACATACGCAATTGGCATGCTACATTCTGACCAGGGTCCTGCGTTTAGCTCTCGAGCTTACAAGGAGGCCATGGCCAGCATGGGCATTGCATTGCGGTACTCTTCTCCATTCCATCCTGAGGGAAATGCGGTAGTGGAAAGAAAAAAACGGGACATAAAGCAATCTATAACGGCGAGGGTATTAGGTTCGGGTGATGGGTGGGTCAAACATTTAACAAGTGTCCAACATAGTCTTAATAATCTGCCAAGAAATTCTCTAAAAGTCTCCCTCCGTACGAACTATTGTTCGGTACTAGAATGTACATTCAGGATCTTGATAGTCACACTTCAGTGGTAGAAGAAAAATCCTTTGATATCAAAGATCGTTTGGCTGTTTTACAGGACTTAAATGAAACAAGAAGAAACCTGAGTAATACAAAGTTAAAACAACAGCCAACAGCCACTGAAGAAAAACCACCTGTCCCAGCAAGACCTGTCTGGATTCCAAAGATTGGGGTTCTGGTCAGAGAGAAGATCGCGGTGAAGAAGGAATTTGGGCCTTCTTACAGAAAAGCAGTACCTGTCTTAGCTGTCAGCGGAACAAGATCAGTTGTACTACCGCCCCTTGCTGGTAAAAAGGAGAACCGAGTTGTATCCATCAACCTGGTAAAACCACAATCATGTGGCCAATAATAAGCAGTAGGCCCAGTGGACTCCCAAGAAATAGCAGAACACCAAAATTTGCTACAATCCAAGAGGTTCAAACTGAGAGACTAATCACATTTGATAAACCTGCAGTGAATAAAAAGGACTATGCAACAAAGCCATGGAACTTGTGCCTCTTGAAACCCAAATTGCAACAGTTTGTCAAGAAACACCTGTCTACAATGATGTAGCATAGGACTATAGTAATGTCTCCAAGAAAAATCCAAACAGTAAAGAAAATCCGGAAGCAATTCCAACAATTGACAGAACTGCATCTGGCTACTTCATCAATTTCGATGACTTTTCAGAAGATCCAAGCGAGCCTGAAGAAACGCCAGCAACAACAACTTTCAAAGACAAAGTAACTGAACTCTTTCATCAACTCAAAGAAACCTATCTGATTTCTCCATGGATTGAATTTTGGATTGTGTTAGGTGTACTTTTCCTCCTGCTTTGGCTCATCATGGTTCTTTGTTTGGGAAAATTCATTGAAGGAAAATACAGTACAATGGACATAGCAAGTCAGAACATCAACTTGGTCCTAAAGCCTCACAAGTCATCTCACATCGAGAAAAGAGATCTGTCATCAGTGAACATCACAGCCAATCCGATACCCGGTGGGGTAGCATGGGACAAAACGGATTGTGAAATGTATGGCCCGATTGAGCTCTTGAAATATCCACACCAGTTCAAGGTTTCATTAAGTGACTTTGTAAAACCAAGTACTTTCTCTGATGATTGGGACTTTGAAAATATTAACAATATGATGTCAGATTTAGTAATGTCAGCTAAATTCACAGAACATGATTATTTACAGGGTTCATCAAATTATGAAGAACTGTATTGATATAATCATTTTGGTCATCACTATTTGCATAAATCTGCTCAACCTAGAAATGTTTTTAATTATAACCAATGGGAATATTGTGCAACACCGCCTAAAGGCAGCTCGAAAACATTTTATGAGAAATTTCCATACTTCTCAGGGTTTAACACAAGTGATGCAGAAACGTTTTATTTTAAAATGTTAAATAGGACAGGAATGAAAACAATGTTGACACATACTAAATTGATTTATTCTGAAACATTTTATGAAAAAATTACTACATTTGGTTTTGAATTCTGGAAAAACAACATTGAAACAAAAACCATCTGGGGTACAAAGGAATGGCAGGTCCAAGGTTTGGAAGCATTGTTTAGAGCCTGCATGATCCCAGAACAATTAATATTCTTGAATGACACCATTCAACAGACTACTTGTCTTGGCCTAGCTAAGATAAAAGACTTAAACGAACCGTCTATTCCAAAGCCCATACCTGATAGTAATAGCTCTACAGATATGGAGATAGACGTATCCCATATTTTACACCAAAACAGAACACATCCTGATTGGAAAAAATGGTTGATCTGGCCCACAGACACAAATAACTGTCAAGATAGATCCCTGAACAAAACACAGGGGTTCAAAATGACCAGGCCAGACCCAAGATACTCCCAGAGACAACATCCAGGGATAGCTACAACATACAGTGTAGGGAAACTATGCCTTGAATGGCTACAGAAATCCACACTGGCTGAAATTAAGCAACACTTGACTTTACTTAAAGACGGTGCTGACTTGCGTGATTTCATACTGGGACCACGCTAACAGCGTCAAAAACGTTTCATAGTGGCCGGTATATACGCTGCATACAACGAGGCTTGGAAAGTAACACAAATTGAAACAGCAGAAAAAATACGAGAAATTGATCGTATTAATTTGGAAAAATCACTTTCTGTTGTGGACAACGGGTTAATGACTCTGTCCTCCAGAATATATTCACTGGACAGTATTGTATCATCCGCTATTGATATAATAGAGCAGGACTTGCTAATGTTACAACATGGTTAGTCCCAATTACGTTCTATTGTACAGCTTGGCTGGACGTTGCAAAATCTGCGTTCAGGCTACGTGCCATGGCGTTTAATCAACACAATGTCATTATTCTCTATGTTTAACCTTACTGATAAACAAATCAGTTTGGCACAAAAAGGAGCAGACTATACGATTCTGAGCATTGAAAAACTTGAGAGATTACCATTGATAATGTCAGAGAGACCTGTCATTGAATGGATAATACACGGAATAATTACAATTCCGATAACAACTTTCCAGTTTAAATATTGCCAAGAATATATACCAGCAGGCCAGTATGAAAGGTTGGGTAAAGGATACATCAAGTCAACATGGAAATTACCTTCTACACACAAATGTTATCATGAAAAGAAAAATGAGGTATTTCTTAGTGGTAAAAATTGTAAAAAAATCACTAAGCGGTACACTTCTGTGTCAAGGTATTAACTTGCATGGGGCCTGCGAAGGGTCTTCGAATAACCTTTCATGTCACCTGAACGGCACTCCTGCGACACAGATAGAGCCATTCTTTAGACAGCTTTCCAACGGCAGCTATGTTCTAATAAGTGACCACAGCTGTTGTGGCATGGTGCCAGGAAAAGCCTATCTCGTGAGCGTTAGTTCCATGGTCACTTGCTGTATGCAAGTATTGTATCCAAACAGCAATCCAGACATGGAGGCGGCAATATGGCCTTATTTGAATATCTCGTCTATTCGAATTGATACTTTAAGCAGAATGAAGTCTATTCTTTTACAGACAACTGTGCCTTTGACCTCGTCTAAAGAAACGTATGATCTGCAAGTCGCAAGGACAACAGCAGAGATACATTCCCTATTATCAACAAATTGCCCCGTGCATTTGGTAGAAATGTTAAGCCAAATCTTAAACATGTCAGATACCGGTGGCATCGCACATGTATTTAAGACAATTTTTTCGGGACTGTTAGCACCCTTTGAATCAGTTCTGGGCTTTATCCCGAATTTTGTGCATTCCATTTTTGGCGGTCTGCCACTTCTTTTGGGACTCGTAGCAGGAATTTTATTTTTAATTCTTCTGCTCTGATATGGCAAGCCAAGCCACAGACAAGACTCCAGCAACAATGGGAGAAACGATCCTAGCGCTACGCTACCGGGACCGCATCACTAAAGCACTCGGATTAGCCCGGCTAAGAGATATGAATATGACCTGGTTTCTTTCATTTAGACCAATCTGGCAAGATTGCATCTTACCTGTGCTTCGATGTATGCTATGCGGAGAAAAATGCGTGTTGGACATCTGTCTTACACTACCATCAGCAGTACCAATGGATATCGATACTTTGCTAGGTCCTGTAACGACTCATGCATCGTGTTGTCCCCAGCGGCTACCTATTCTGATGACGGTATTCGTTGAGACTTCACCACTACGAGTATGTGGCGGTGGCGTACGAGATGAAAGCAGCACCACACAGGTACAACCTTCTGTGAGCATTGCTGATCCTAACATCGATGATAACAATCATTCTCACAACTGCACTGTTACAGCATTTTCGAACTTGGTCGAACTTTCACCTGATGCTGTAGACCAATTTTTTGCAAGTCTGTCTGAAATGATGTTCTCCCCTGAACAACGAGAATAACTTTTAAAGCAACAAGCACACAGCGTTCCCTGAACTCTGAAATTCGGCCTTCAGCTTTGAAAAACAAAAGCTATTGAAAACAATTGGAACTATTTTTCCCCTCGAAAGCGAAATTATTTTTTTTTCACTTCCAAAATATTTACCTTTTTTCTGGCACAAAGTACTCTGCTTAAAGTAGAACTATTCTTAGAGAACAGAGCTTCTAATTTAGGAACTCTAGTGTGGAAAAGTAAATTTTGCCATGTTCTGTGTCCCTACGCCTCATCCATCATATGTTATGTGTGCATGACCAATATGCATATGTTGTTCCCCATGTCCGATTAATGACGCAATTACAGTTGTGTCCACCTCTGGTATGTCATTTTCCAGTCCTCGTGAATACTACGAATATCAGGCCTATGTAAAGTAATGTTGCCACGTTTCTCAGTGTGCACGTTATTCCATTATAAAGTCCCCGTTTCCAGGCCTCAAAAGGGCCCGGACATCAGATTCAGCTCCTGTCTCCAGCCGTCTGTTTATTCAGCTATAACCAGACTCCATAAAATTGCCCATCTGTTACACCAAGATCCAGGCACCTGGACATGGTCAGGTTGGTTCTGGAATATAATTTCCGCATGGGGATGGAAAGTCCTGTCCTTTCTAGGTATTGCAGTAACGATCATATTTAGCTGCTGCCTCTGTATACAATGTGGCCCTGCGATTTGCAGCATGTGTGCTACCTCTTGTATTCCTAGTCCCAAGCCCCGTTCTAAATCCCGTTCCAGGATAATTCGAGACGAGCAAATGATACTGTATGAAATGATAGATGGTATCATGAAAATTGATGTTTCCTGATGGAAACGTAGTGACAAGGAGGGAATGTGGAAAAGTAAATTTTGCCATGTTCTGTGTCCCTACGCCTCATCCATCATATGTTATGTGTGCATGACCAATATGCATATGTTGTTCCCCATGTCCGATTAATGACGCAATTACAGTTGTGTCCACCTCTGGTATGTCATTTTCCAGTCCTCGTGAATACTACGAATATCAGGCCTATGTAAAGTAATGTTGCCACGTTTCTCAGTGTGCACGTTATTCCATTATAAAGTCCCCGTTTCCAGGCCTCAAAAGGGCCCGGACATCAGATTCAGCTCCTGTCTCCTGAAAGCCTCGCTGAGGAGCGATACAGCCCCCACCTGTATCCTCGACCCTTCACTTACTTCCTGCCTCGCAGTGCCCGGTGCAGCTTGGCTCTGCCTCTGAGTCTGCCAAGAGTATGTTATAGTTCCAGTTATCAGTTCAGTCCTCCTTCTGCATTCCTAAGCTACTGAACTGCATCAATAGTTTCCGTCATTGTCTAGCCTATTCGGCTCCACGTTAGAGAAATACTGTATTTAATGGTCATTTAATATTCTTCATCACGCATTTCATGTAGAATAATGCATGGTCCAGTCTTAGAATCAAGTTAGCTTTTCCCCTCATGACTCCTAGTTTATATCAACATGTTCCCTAAACATCAGATACCAGATAGGGTTTAGGTACATGTCGCTCCGACCCTCCAGACTCTAGTCGCTGCTCCTAGTACAGAGTTCGTAGCCCCCAGCTTCTCCTAGTGATACGTCATTGCCAGTTTTCGCGCACCATTAGGTTAGAGGTCCCGGCTCCTTAGGTAGCCCCCTCCATGGTTTCCGCCCCATTCATGACATATCCTGTTACGTTTGCATCACATGTCTAAGTATACTCCCAGTTACACCTCTTTTTACTGTTATCTCTCGCGACTGCTACGCGTCACGCCTTCTGCTCCACCCACTGTTACGCCTACTGCAATGTAATGCTATGTGTTTGCGCTATGTATATAAGTTGATGTATTGTTATTAAAAGTTAGCGCGCTCATCCCAGGTCAAGCCCCAGCAGCTGCTGGGTCATCCTATGCAGGTTGTCCTGATCCTGTCCTTATGCTGTAATAAACCTGCAGAAACTCCTACTACCTCGAATCTTGACTCTTATTTTATTGAGCTATCTGTTATTCATTCATACATTCAAAAATAGATCCGGTATTATTTATTTATATACCACATAATGGCGCCCGAACAGGGACTTGCCCTTTCCCCACGCGTCGGTGAAGCCACGCCGACCCCCTGACCCTCTGCAGTCGTGACGGAACCATACCGTGCACTGGCAGATATTTCTGCTCCAAGTATCCCTCAGGCCCACGGAGGAGACGGAGGAGGCGGTCCAGCATCCAAACGAGACGGTGGAGGAACGCGGCGAGTCCCGACCAGAGCCCAAGCCGAGAGTCCAAGGTCCGAGGTATCCGGAGGCCCACCCGTAACTGAAGTCCGAAGTCCGAAGTTCGTCGTCCGTCGTCCAGTCCAGTCCGAGGCCTTCCGTTCCGTGCTGCCCGGTGAGTACCATTGCTGGGGTAGTATCTAGACAGGACCAATCTAAATTGACTCCTGGTCCGTGGGTTGGTGGTGCCCAGACTCACAAACGAAGTGTTCACCTAGGTGGATACGGGTCTTGATGCGTCCCTTTATGGGACCGGTATGTTCCGTACTGTTACAGCAGTGCATCCAGTAACTCTAGTCTGTTCCGTTCTCGAGAAATTCTGTTCTGTTTCTGTTCTCAGTATTCCAGGTAATATTCTGTTCGAACTGTTATTTATAATGTTCTTTATGTATGTTACTGTTGTGGTATGAGTGCGACGTGATTTTGTGTTCTCATTGTGTATTGTATTGTGTCCAGATTACAGTTCAGTCATGCCGCTCTTTTCCAAGTTACGTCAGATAAAAACTAGAAAGGGTCTGTTAGAGGAAGCGGTTCCTGTCCCGCCCAGGGACAGTCCAGGTCATTTTATGTATCAGAAACATGGCATAAGCGCCATATTGTATCTAGATTTATGGGTAGAGTATACCAAACAGTTAGACGAAAAGTATAGATGGCCCGTATCGGGTACATGGGATGCCGAATGTATCATGCGAGTAGAAGAAGCATTATGGAAAAAGAAAGCCAGACAGTCACAGAAAGATGCCATCGAGTTATGGCGTAAGGAAGCTCATAGAAGAACCGAGAAAGAAGTCAGAAAGTCAGAGTTAAGTAGAGAATCCCAGGAACGAGCCCAAGAAAGAGAATTAATCGAGATAGGTGAACAAGTCAAAGCCGAACAGTCAGACAGACAGAGGCATGCCCTCATTAAGGGTATGTATCCTCTTCTTGCCGAAGGTGTGCCAAAAGCGACCCCAGAGGCATCTAGTAATTTCCCGCCGCCATTAGTTCCGACCAAGCTACGTCACAAACCGACCGCAGCTGATATTTTTATTTCGTCCTATCTGGACGACACAGTCCCCGAATATGCAAATCCTGTTCGCGCTCCGCCAGTCCCTGTAAACCAGGTAATTCATGCTCCTCCAGACACCGGGGTGCCCTTAACAGCCCCCCCGGGTCAGTCCGCCATACAAGTCCAGCCCACGTTACAATTACCGACCCTGCCAGGACGAAGAATGTCAGTCGACGATTCTAGTCTAGGGGCCGCAGGAGGAGGTCTTCCTCAAACCCCGCCGCCACACAAGCGTTCAACATTACTCGAATTACATGCTCAAGCGTTACAGCGTACGCCCAAACATCAGTCTGTTACAGAGATCAGGCAAACCCTTAACGAATGTGTCTACGATCCGGTTCCAGGCGAATATAATATGGTTTTATATTCCTTACGTGTAAGGAGAGTGACCGAGTATCTAGTCACCTTGCCGAATATGAAAGAAGATCTAGACAGAATATATCGTTTCATCCGTACAGGGGATGATCCAGAAAGTATTGGCGAGATTATGTCTCAAAGGAAAGCCGAGATTCAGCTCATGATATTAAAGTTCCTGATCAATTGTCTAATAAGAGAACAAGATTACCCGTCTAAAGACCCCGCCGAAATGAGAATCCTGACAAGGTGGAGTGATAATATAGCCGAGGGTAAGCACAAGACCATTAGTGCTATGGAGAGTATGTACAAGAAAATCCGTAAAGAGATAGTAAAGATACACGAACAGCGTAAAGCAGCACAAGTAAGCGAGAAAGAAAGTATCTCTGATCCTGAAGAGGAAGACGAGAATCCCGCCAGAATAGCGTATGTAGGAAAATCTAGATTTCCGGATCGCCATTTACGTCTAGAACACAAGTCTATTTTTCATCATCCGGCACCAGAACAAGGTTCTCTAGAACAAGTATTTCAAGCTACCGATCACATTCTGAAATCACGAATCGGTTACAGTGAATTAAGTACTATGCATGAACAAGAACTAGCCCGATCAGCAGTCCGATGGATTACTGATTCTACCACTTTTCCAGACGAAATAGTGGCACAAATGTTTCTGAAATTGCCCCCAGCCGAGCAACGACTGGTGGGTATGTATATGATTCAGCACCTCATTACTCTGTATGAGGGTCAACATTCTGATCCAGGTCCGTTGCATGATATCCTGAACGAGTTACTCCAGTATAGATGGAAAGGTCTAGGTACCGATTTAATTAGTGTCATTCTAGAACAGCGTCACAAGTATAGAACGTTCCTGAACCCGCATTTTGTTCATGTCTCACCCCCAGAAAGTAAATCATTTTACATAGACAGACAGAATCCGTTACGAGAAGTCCACCCAGTCCAAGGGGCGGGTGGCGTAATGCAACGAGTGTTTGTATACACTCCAATATCAAAGATGGAACTTCTTGAAATGAAAAAATTAATTCCCTGTCATGACAAAGATCCAGCAGGGTTCCATAGAGAATTAAAAGACATGCTCCGTATGGGAGAATACACTTACCCAGATATCATTAAAATGTTAAAGGTCCTGTTACCCGCAGGGGTGTATGAAAAGTTAAAGGAAAAGGAATGGGAGGTGGGAGAGAAAAAGATCGATTGGGCAGCTCTAGAAGCTGAAGACAAGGCACGAGTACCAGGTACCGGTCTTGGAGATAAATGTAAAGAATTACCAGAATTACTGATTCAAGTTTTACCCAGATTATTGACAACAAGGAAGGAAGACTGGGATGCAATCTCAGCCTGTAAACAGAAACAAGATGAAGATATTAGTGATTTTTATTCTAGATTTGAAAAATGTTTCAGTATCAATAGTGGTCTCAAGACAAGTAGTGAGTCATACCCTCATCTTTTCGTTCCTAAATTAGTCGAGAATTCAAGTCCACAAATTAAAAACCGAGTTCTGAAAGTCGAAAGCACCTGGCAAGCAAATACTCCGTCCCAGATGCTCCAGATGCTCCAGTATCACCAGAATAGAATCAGAGAAGAGCAAGAACACGAAAGAAAACGTATGAAAGACACGAAAATGAAAGTGCTAGTTGCACAAACTGTTCCTCAAGACAGTCAGAAGAGGGGTCCGAATCAAGCCAGTCATCCTGCAGCTCCCGTTAAAGGGAACTGCAATTATTGTAAACAGCCAGGTCATTTTATAAACGAGTGTGCAGTTCTGAAATATAATATAGCTACTGGTAAGACTAAAGAAAGACCACGTCCGCCTAGACAAGAACAAGTTTCACAGATTCCTCAGTCACAGAATGCACAACAGACAGTTACAGCACCGCAGCCTATTGCTGCAACACAGCACGTTACATCGCAGATGTACCAGTATGCTCAGACAGAGTATCCAGAGTACCAGCCATATTCATGAAACAGCCTAGAGAGGGAGGTAGGCTTGCCTCTCATCGAGATACCTGTAGATCAAGAAGGTCCCTATGTTCACAGTCAAGTATTAGGGAAAGACAGAAAGTTTTTGATCGATACAGGGGCAAGTAGGACCACAATTAGTCATGCCGAAGTTCCAGGGGCTCCGCTCTCAGGCTCAAGAAATGTTTCCCTTGGATTTTCAGGAAAGCCAATAGTTAATGAGATATCTAAGCCAGTTACTCTAGAAGTAGGTCCATTGTCCCGTACTACTGATCTGTTACTCACTAAGTCATGTCCAGAAAACCTATTAGGTATTAAGACACTGAAAGAATTAGGTGCAGTTATTTGCTGTTCCCCAGAGGGAATACGTCTGTTCCTACGTGACTTTAAGGGTCACTATGTATTACGAGATTTTGATTCAAGATTGTCTAATGTTCCACAGCATTTATGGGCGCAAGGTCCAACTGATGTAGGTTACATGCAAATCACACCCCATCGTGTGACTCTCAAGCCAGGTGTAGTGTTACCCCGAATCAGACAGTACAGATTGCCACCTGAGGCTGTAGCAGCCTTATCCAAAATTATTGACGAGCTCATGGCTCAAGGAGTAGTTGTAGAAACTGACTCCAATGTATGCAATTCTCCGATCATTCCAGTCATGAAACGTACTGATCCAAATGCACCCCCAGTATATCGATTAGTGATTGATTTACGAGAGCTTAATAAATGTATTATTCCGCAGTACCCAGTTGTCCCAGATATCTCTTCCCTGTTAACAGCCATTGATTCCGAAGCCATGTTCTTCACTGTCATTGACCTCAAGAATGCATTTTTCAGTGTTCCCATTCATCCAGACAGCCAGTTTCTTTTCGGATTTTGTTTAAATGGAAGGAGCTATATGTTCACACGCGCTCCTCAAGGTTTCACAGAAAGCCCTAGTATTTACAGTCAAGCACTCAAGAGACAACTAGACAACATTCACATGCCAACTGACACTGCCCTGCTCCAGTATGTCGATGATCTACTGATCACAGCCCGTTCTGAACGTGACTGCGAACGAGCATCACTTACAGTCCTGTATTTTCTAGCCGAGATGGGGCACAAGGTGTCACCTTCGAAGCTTCAATTCTGTGTCCAGCAAGTGGTATACTTAGGACACTTGCTGTCCAAGAGGGGTAGGCAGTTGACACCAGACCGTATCCAGTTAATAGCGAGTCTTCCCCAGCCCAGAACCCAGAAGGAGGTACGTGCCTTTATCGGCCTTACTTCTTATTGTAGACAATGGATTCCCCAGTATGCATTTCTAGCCAAGCCACTGATACAGTTAACGACACAGGAGGCAGCCGTATCGACTGTCCTCCCTTGGACATCTGACCACACACTTAGTTTCAACGAGTTAAAGAAAGCCCTATGTCAAGCTCCAGTTCTAGCTACACCGAACTACAGTAAGCCTTTTACACTTTTCGTTACTGAACGCGAAGGTACAGCATTATCTGTTCTCACACAAGATCAAGCAGGACAATACAAGCCCTGTGCTTATTTTTCGAGCACATTAGATCCAGTCGCCCAGGCGTTGCCTGCGTGCCTCAAGTCAGTTGCAGCCACAGCACTAGCTATCAGACAAAGTGATTCCATAGTTTTAGGACATTCCCTGACAGTACAAGTCCCACATTCAGTAGAAGTTCTTTTAAACCGAACACAAACACAGCACTTGACAATTGCACGTTTAACAGGTTATGAATTGACACTGTTCCAGCCACACATAGAAATTAGACGCTGCAACGTCCTGAATCCTGCTACACTGTTACCATCAGTTAATTCAAATCCAGACACACATGACTGTGTGGAAGTAGTTAACATTACGACTAAGCCAAGACAAGACCTGACAGATATTCCGTTACCAGATCCCGACCTGACACTTTATGTGGATGGTTCATGTATGAGAACTAGTACAGGAGAACTAGTCGCCGCGTATGCAGTGACTACTGACACCGAAGTTATTGAAACACACCGTATTGATACCCTGTCCGCTCAAGCAGCAGAGCTAGTCGCCCTGACACAAGCCTGTATACATGCCAAGAACCTGAAAGTTAATGTTTACACAGATTCACGTTACGCATTCGGAGTTGTACACGACTTCGGAGTGCTCTGGCAGGAGAGAGGTTTCATGACTTCTCATGGAACCAAGATTCAACATGGTCTCCTTATTCAAGCCCTGTTAGATGCCATACATTTACCGACATCCATTGCTATCATGAAATGCAAAGCACATACGAAAGTTACTGACATTATTTCCCAAGGTAACGACCTAGCAGACCGCACAGCCAAGCTTACAGCACAGACTCCAGACATTCCAGTTAATCAGACACATACTCCAGATCCGATTACATGCATGACAGTTAAGGACCCTACGCAAGACGTCATAGATATACAGTTACATGCTACTCCCGATGAAATCAAGAAATGGTATGAACAAGGAGGGGTCCAGACAGATCAAGGATGGTTAACGAAGGGTAGAGCCACATGGTTTCTCCCCGACTCTATGGTTCAAGTCATTATTAACACCGCACATAGTCCAGCACATTTAGGAGAAAAAGCTATGTTAGACAGTATCCAGAACATTTGGTTCAACAAGCATTTACGAGCTGCAGCCAAGCAGAAAGTCCGTACCTGTATGATATGTTGTCAGTTTAATCCAGGTAAAAGTGTCCCGGTGGAACAAGGTGGTTTCCAGCCCCCTGACCACCCTTTTGAGGTCCTCCAGATGGATTATATTCAAATGGAGCGATGTCGAGGTTTCAAGTATGTCCTTGTAGTTGTATGCGCTTTGTCCAGGTGGACAGAAGCATATCCAGTCCCAGATTACACAGCCGCGACCACTGCCAAGCAGTTGGTTCGTGAATTTTTCCCTAGATATGGACTCCCTAGAGTCGTATATTCTGATAACGGTCAGCCATTCTCATCTGAACTCATGAAGCACGTTTCCCTTTTGTTAGGGTACCAGTGGAAGTTCCATTGTGTACGCCATCCTGAAGCAGCCGGTCTCGTAGAGAGACATAATCAGACCCTGAAAATCCGTATTGCCAAAGTCTGTAAAGAAAAAGGTGTGGACTGGCTAGTAGCTCTGCCAGTCGCTTTGTTTTATATGCGCATGGTCGCACATTCCAGATCAGGTCTGTCCCCGTATGAGGTCGTATTCGGCCGCCCCCCTAACATGTGGGGTACTCCTAGACCCCGAAGTATTACTGATGTTTCATGTAATATGCTGACAGATTACCTAGCTTCCTTGATGTCTGCCCTCAACTCATGTCGTTCACAGGTTGCCGCCGCCTTTCCAGACAACACCGAGGTGGCACCGCACGAGATCGTTCCAGGCTCCTTGGTGATGATCAGAAATTTCGACAGATCAAGTCCGCTGGAACCACGTTGGAAGGAGCCACGCCAGGTCCTCTTGACCACCCGTACTGCCGTCAAGTTAGAAGGCAGAAAAGGATGGGTCCATCTTTCTCATGTAAAACTTTTCAATGGATTGAAACCCGTTTCTAAAAACATTTCCAAGGATTCCCAGGATTTTAAAAACTGTCAAGACATTGTTTTAAAGGACTGTCCCGCACAAGACATTATTACAACCCCTCCCTTGTTAGAGAAAACTCCGCAACAGGAGTATAAGTTAAAGCTCAGGTCTAGTAAAATAAGTCAGTCAGTTTGATTGTATAAGTCCTCCCCTAGGTGAAACGGTTAGACTGTTTCTGACATGTATAAAATAGACCCCCATAGTGAGAGAGTCAGTCAAAATTCAATCAGATGTATCGTTTTTCTGAGTTTCGTATTATTCATCAGCATTTTGATTTCCTGCACCAGCTATGCGTTCTATCTGTATTTTCCAGTTCCTCATGTAAATATGTCTGCTAATGCTACAGTAGAGCACACGTTTAGTGATCTGCCTCCTCACGAATATTCATACCGCCTCGCTATGCGCAACAACACATTTATCCGTATGTTACATTATTCACACCAGACCAGCAATGCCACTAATTGTTGGGTGTGTGGTCGACTCCCCCCTTTCCAGACACCGAAGGGAGTTCTGCCACTGTTTCCTTATCCATTCTCACATAATGGTTCGTGTGGAGCATGGTCCACGTTAACGTCATCCTCAACAGATATGTCTTTTCTTAACAGTACATGTTTTCCAGACAAGCAAGGTCTCCCCCACAGAACAGGTTTAGATCTAGAAAATGAAGTTTATAATTTAGGTAATTATTCGTCGAATTTCATGGTCCTGAATGTTCAGTCTGATACTACTCCAGACTTACCTGCTATTTCAGTACTACCAGTCAAAGGCGAATTATGTGTTCGTAGTTATGGTTCCATACATGTAGGTCATAGTGAATGTACTACTGTTATCCAGTATAGTGACAGTGGGAAATCTAATTTTAAAGCTTCACGTCATTCATATTTTGTTTGTGGTCAAACTGCATATGTCCGTCTGCCCCTCGATTGGGAGGGAACCTGTTACATTGCTTTCCTACTGCCACCTGTTTTCCTAGCCCCATCTGATTATCACAGAAACACACATCTAGTACACATTAGACATAGAAGGGAGTCCCCAATTGTCGATTATACTGAAACTACTCTAGAACAGTATACAGATTTCAATAAAGGTTTCTTCTTCTTTGTAGGACCTGTCCAGAATAGTAAACTGATCCGTAGGTTAACAAGAACCCTTGAAGCTGTAGTAAATGAGACTGCCTCTGCTCTAGGTAACCTAACCGAAGAACAATCTGCTATGAGATTTGTCGTTTTGCAAAATCGTCTCGTCCTTGACGTCATACTGGCCGATAGGGGCGGGGCCTGTAGAGTCATCGGATCTAGTTGCTGTATTTTTATTCCAAATAACGCGCCGTCTGTTTATTCAGCTATAACCAGACTCCATAAAATTGCCCATCTGTTACACCAAGATCCAGGCACCTGGACATGGTCAGGTTGGTTCTGGAATATAATTTCCGCATGGGGATGGAAAGTCCTGTCCTTTCTAGGTATTGCAGTAACGATCATATTTAGCTGCTGCCTCTGTATACAATGTGGCCCTGCGATTTGCAGCATGTGTGCTACCTCTTGTATTCCTAGTCCCAAGCCCCGTTCTAAATCCCGTTCCAGGATAATTCGAGACGAGCAAATGATACTGTATGAAATGATAGATGGTATCATGAAAATTGATGTTTCCTGATGGAAACGTAGTGACAAGGAGGGAATGTGGAAAAGTAAATTTTGCCATGTTCTGTGTCCCTACGCCTCATCCATCATATGTTATGTGTGCATGACCAATATGCATATGTTGTTCCCCATGTCCGATTAATGACGCAATTACAGTTGTGTCCACCTCTGGTATGTCATTTTCCAGTCCTCGTGAATACTACGAATATCAGGCCTATGTAAAGTAATGTTGCCACGTTTCTCAGTGTGCACGTTATTCCATTATAAAGTCCCCGTTTCCAGGCCTCAAAAGGGCCCGGACATCAGATTCAGCTCCTGTCTCCTGAAAGCCTCGCTGAGGAGCGATACAGCCCCCACCTGTATCCTCGACCCTTCACTTACTTCCTGCCTCGCAGTGCCCGGTGCAGCTTGGCTCTGCCTCTGAGTCTGCCAAGAGTATGTTATAGTTCCAGTTATCAGTTCAGTCCTCCTTCTGCATTCCTAAGCTACTGAACTGCATCAATAGTTTCCGTCATTGTCTAGCCTATTCGGCTCCACGTTAGAGAAATACTGTATTTAATGGTCATTTAATATTCTTCATCACGCATTTCATGTAGAATAATGCATGGTCCAGTCTTAGAATCAAGTTAGCTTTTCCCCTCATGACTCCTAGTTTATATCAACATGTTCCCTAAACATCAGATACCAGATAGGGTTTAGGTACATGTCGCTCCGACCCTCCAGACTCTAGTCTCTGCTCCTAGTACAGAGTTCGTAGCCCCCAGCTTCTCCTAGTGATACGTCATTGCCAGTTTTCGCGCACCATTAGGTTAGAGGTCCCGGCTCCTTAGGTAGCCCCCTCCATGGTTTCCGCCCCATTCATGACATATCCTGTTACGTTTGCATCACATGTCTAAGTATACTCCCAGTTACACCTCTTTTTACTGTTATCTCTCGCGACTGCTACGCGTCACGCCTTCTGCTCCACCCACTGTTACGCCTACTGCAATGTAATGCTATGTGTTTGCGCTATGTATATAAGTTGATGTATTGTTATTAAAAGTTAGCGCGCTCATCCCAGGTCAAGCCCCAGCAGCTGCTGGGTCATCCTATGCAGGTTGTCCTGATCCTGTCCTTATGCTGTAATAAACCTGCAGAAACTCCTACTACCTCGAATCTTGACTCTTATTTTATTGAGCTATCTGTTATTCATTCATACATTCAAAAATAGATCCGGTATTATTTATTTATATACCACACTAGAGACAATATTTTACCTCAGCCTCTAGCACATGTACGGCATTTGTATTAATATGTGATGAAGTGGTCTCGACCTTCTCTTCTGTATTCAGAGCCATTTCATGTGTAAATTTCGCAATTCATTCAGCTGATATGGATCACTGACATAATATAGAATGACAAAATATAGACTTACCAAAATATAGTCACCAAAATATAGAATGCCAAAATATCGAATTCCTATCTACAAACAGGTAAGTACAAAAATATTGAATCCAAAATATAGTCTGTAAAAAATATAGTCAGTCAAAATATCGAATTTTTTTAAATGTCTTAAAAGTAATTTCAAATTAATGAAATAATAAATATAATTAACTAAAACATACTTAAAAATACTCAAATAACCTTAAAATTAAGATATGATTAATTTAAGTTATTAATAAAAAATGTACAATATTTTACCGTAGGATAGCAGGAGGGTAACATTTAATATTACCACTCCAGTGAGTGCAACAGTAGGGAAAGCGTTGGATAGCGTAGAGGTATAAAATACTATTCCCACTCCAGTGAGTGCAACAGTAGGGAAAGCGTTGGATAGCGTAGGGGTAAAAAATACTATTCCCACTCCAGAGAGTGCAACAGTAGGGAAAGCGTTGGATAGTGTAGGGGTAAAAATTACTATTCCCACTCCAGAGAGTGCAACAGTAGGGAAAGCGTTGGATAGCGTAGAAGTACAAAATACTATTCCCACTCCAGTGAGTGCAACAGTAGGGAAAGCGTTGGATAGCGTAAGGGTAAAAATTACTATTCCCACTCCAGAGAGTGCAACAGTAGGGAAAGCGTTGGATAGCGGGAGGGTAAAAAATACTATTCCCTACTCCAGTGAGTGCAACAGTAGGGAAAGCATTGGATAGCGTAGGGGTAAAAAATACTATTCCCACTCCAGAGAGTGCAACAGTAGGGAAAGCGTTGGATAGCGTTGGGGTAAAAATTACTATTCCCACTCCAGAGAGTGCAACAGTAGGGAATGCGTTGGATAGCGTAGGGGTAAAAAATACTATTCCCACTCCAGAGAGTGCAACAGTAGGGAAAGCATTGGATAGAGGGAGTGTGAAAATTACTATTCCCACTCCAGATAGTGCAACAGTAGGAAAAGCTTTGGATAGCGTAGGGGTAAAAATTACTATTCCCACTCCAGAGAGTGCAACAGTAGGGAAAGCGTTGGATAGCGTAGGGGTAAAAAATACTATTCCCACTCCAGAGAGTGCAACAGTAGGGAAAGCGTTGGATAGCGTAGGGGTAAAAAATATTATTCCCACTCCAGAGAGTGCAACAGTAGGGAAAGCGTTGGATAGCGGGAGGGTGAAAATTACTATTCCCACTCCAGTGAGTTTAACAGTAGGGAAAGTAATGATTTAATATATTATTAAAAATAAATTAAATATCAATACCAATAAAACATTAATTAAAATTAATAACCAATTTAATATTATGTAATAATTAATTAGAAATACAACTACATATTAGTTATTAAAAATTAATAACCTATTCATAATTATTTAACAACTAATTAATTTTCAATAACAAAAACTAATTAATAATAAAAATGTATACCAATTAAAAATTAACAATAAATTAATTATCAATACACAAAAAGTATTTTTAATATGTAATTAATTACAATTACATTACTTCCCACCCAATTCCCCTATAAACCCACATCCCACTACAGAAAATACATTAATACAATTATCATAATGATCAAATATTTAATTAATACAAAAGAATTACCAATTAATAAAAATTAATTGCCAATTAATAGAAATTAATTACCAATTAAAAATTAATTAACAATAAATTTTAAATCAATACCAATAAATGAAAAAAATTATTTACTTAATTACAATTAAATTACTTCCCACCCTATTCCCCTATAAACCCACAACCCGCTACAGAAAATAAATTTAGAAAATTAACATAATTAACAATTAATCAATTAATACAAATTAATTGGTAAATAATAAAAATTAATTACCAATTAAAAAATAACAATAAATTCAAAATGAATACCAATAAATAAATACAAATATTTAATTAATTACAATTAAATTACTTCCCACCCTATTCCCCTATAAACCCACAACCCGCTACAGAACTAAAAAGCAAAATTTAATTAAAAATTAATAATAATTGCTAAAAATTAATATTTAAGTTAATACAATTAAATTACTTCCCACCCTATTCCCCTATAAACCCACAACCCGCTACAGAATTAAATTACGCAAAAATTAAATAACATAAAATTCATTACTTAAAATACATTAAACATACATTACAAAAATTAATATACACTATTCACACATATACTAACATACAAAACACTTTAAAAAAATTGATATTATTAAAAAATTAAATATATTTAATGCCTATATTGTATACTTCGATATTTTGACTTCTATATTTTGAAAATCGATATTACTTACCTTAAATTCGATATTTTTAACCACTATATTGTGTCCATTCGATATTTTGTCCATTCTATATTTTTACTTCGATATTATGTCCATTCTATATTTTGGAATCGATATTATGACTGTTTACCAGCTGGGATATATATATGCATTTAACTGAATGACACCACTGCTTGAAAAGCGTACAGTACCAATACCCATTTTCATGTATTTACCATATACCATTTCAAATGCGATTTATGTATTTTGGGGTGGGTTGGAAAACACATGCATTGTTATATGTTTAATATTGCTTAGTTTTAGTAATGATGGACATTAATTTGTGGAGTGGGTGTTGTGTTTCTATCTAGGACCCTAATTCGATATTCCCGATTTATGCCCTTATGTGGTTATAATAAATAATATCCTTATAAAGGCATAAGAACCATATCCATATTTAGTCATAGCCCATGCAGTCCAAATCAGGCAAAGCTACTTCCCTAGACTCCTAGAAAGTACAACGCGTTCTTTAAACAAACCAAACCTCCAGCAACCTGGGAATTCCCCATGCTCCTGTTTTGATTTGTCCAAGAACTCCTGCGAGCACTGAAAGAACGGCCAGTTCTTAGTGACATCTTTATTGACGTCTTATGTCCAACCTTACGTCAAACCCGGCACCTTTCAGGTATAAATATACCAAGGTTGCCTTAAGCAAAGACACGGTGGTTTGGAGCAGAGCGGCTATCTACTTGCCCTAGAGCCCAGCTGATGCGAGAGCCCACGGAAGCCGCCCCTCCCTTTTGACGCACTGAGAGAGACGCTGTCTTTTCTCCTGCCGAGAAATCCAGCTCCGGTGTTTCCAGATACCCTTGCGGGTTGCTGGTATATCGAGTCCTGAGAGAGAGATACCAGACCTCCTGCATTCTATTACCCAGGTACGGAGCTGACTAAACCCTTAAGAGAATTCTTGATTCAGATTCCTTGGCAAAACCAACTTAACTTAAACTGCTACTTACTTACTCCTTCCCACGTATTAGGCTTAGGTCAGGTACACCGGGGTAGGCGTATTTAGAAGCACCAGTTGAGTACGGTAGTCAATGTTTTAATGTATATATTTTATCTATTTTAAAGTATCATATGGCTAAGAAACCATATCAATGCTTTTACAGTATTATTTTATAATACTCCTTTTACTTTACGCACTTTACTTTACTATAAGTATTGCAATTGTGGCAATTCATTTCTCTTGCATGAGAAAGAAGACTGCTCAATAAATAACACCTTTTATTGAAAACGTCCGTCTCTCTATTCTCTGCACTCTGGTGAAACTAAGTATGCACGATTGACTGTGCGAAATACCTGTCTATTGTTTTCACACGACTCTAGAGATACACTCTTAGTCTGAGGGAGCAAAGTTGTCATGTTATATGGTTGTCAGAAGCTAATCCCTTCTATTCTATCCAGGGAAGTTAAGCTCCTCCTTGTTTACTCGAAAAAGTTTCTAGGGACCTCAGAGCTAGCTGGCGAAACTAATTAAGTCTAATATAGTCAGTAGAGACCTAAGTCGACCTCAGTCCTACGTCTACACTGCTGTTTATATTATTCCAATGCGCAGAGCCTATTGGGAATATAGGAACTACACTACAGGTACTCCCAGACCACTTCCTAATAGGTAGATAAACAGCCAGTATCAATACAACATTCAAACGGAAGGAAGGGTTTATAAAATCTAATCTCCTTACAGTTCTTGAAATGTTCGGGGGTGGCCCAGCCCAGCCTCTTCCGGGCGATGACGGGCGCAGGACGGGCCCGCCCTTGGCCCGGGCTTCGCCCGGGGGAGCCCGCCGAGATTTTTATGGGCCAGAACGTCCCCTCCTCCCCTCGCGAGACTGCGCTGCCTCCTGGGTAGTGTAGTCCAGTAGCAGCGGTCCGCGTAGGGAGCCGGTCACGAAGGCGGGAGTCTGGGGATGGCCAGGAAACTTCGCTCACAGAGAGCACAGGGCAACAAAGAACCAGCGTCTGAAAAGCACAAAATCCCACAGGTAAGGGCGTCCCGCGCCGCGGGAGCCCGCCGAGATTTTTATGGGCCGGAACGTCCCCTCCTCCTCCCCTCGCGAGACCGCACTGCCTCCTGGGTAGTGTAGTCCGGCAGCAGCGGTCCACGTAGGGAGCCGGTTACGAAGGCGGGAGTCTGGGGATGGCCAGGAAACCTCGCTCGCAGAGAGCACAGGGCAACAAAGAACCAGCGTCTGAAAAGCAACAAATCCCACAGGTACGGGCTAGTCCTTTTTGATCTCACATACCCTAAAGGTGTACCTGAAAAATGTACAATCACTGACCCAATGAGCGTGAAGTTGTCACCTCCTCGAGGGAAAGACTGAGAAAAATGCTACATTTTAGCATGGTCATCCATAGGAGAACTTTACCAGTGACCTACCCCTTCTCATGGGCCTCGGGAGTGTATCATCACCTTTGTTCTGCTCTATCCTTCCCACCCTCCCCTTATTTTTTTGTATCTCCTTTCCTTTGGATTTTTTTTGTTTATTGCTATATGACATATATGATACTATTGTCTGTTATATTTTCAATCTATGTTTTCTTTTTTATCTTGTTATAAAAGCCAATAAAGACAAAAAAAGAGAGACCATAAAGAAAAAAACAACACAACTATGCATGTTGGGGGATACCACATCAGATTAATACGCCTGTTCCTGGAATCTGTGTTTATCTACAGGTGACTGTTTAAAGTCGGTGTGGGATAGATCAGAGCATAATATACTGACCGCAGAATTATGTGTAGCCTTCAGGGCACAAGTTCTAATTTCAGTCACAAACCTTTGCATGCATGCACTTTGTGTGTATGCAGGCCACGCACTGTAATCCCAGGGAGAAGGGGTTACTGCATCTACTACAGAGATGTGTGCATAACACATAGCTCTCAAAGTCCAACCGGAGTGAGATAGATAATTCCTTTAATGTACTTCAGAGATCTGTGTGTAACTTCTAACTTGCATGTCACAGGTTCCAAAGCACTGATAAAGCTTGCTTGCAGAACTGCATTGGCAAGACGAGCTGCATCTCAATAACTCCTTCTTTTGAACAGAAGAAATTTACAACCAAAGGAATTGAGACATTCGCTTTGAAAATGTGCCACCATTACACCGAAAGCCCCTTCAAATTTGATCATCGTTAGCCTTGGCCCTTCTCTGCATCACCACCCACCAAATGCCCTTAGTTGACCCTGCCTGGCATTGGGCATGAAGACCTGTAAAATATGTCTGTTGCTTGGTAAGGGGTACATGTGCAAATATGCTCATACTACACATCAGTACAGGACAGGCTGCTCTTGACTGTGCTGCAGAAGAGGAGCCAGAGTAACCCCACAGTTGGCATGAATCACCACTCACTCATTAATAGTGGTGAAATCTCACCCAGAGCAATAACTTAGGTGGAGTTTCACCACCCACAGTTCTGAGTGTCTCTGGGCCTGGAATTATATTGTCTGCAAACTCGAGACTGGGAAATTCGAGGAGATACTAGACCAGTGGAACTGGAATTATGTTTAGTGTGGGGTGATGGCGGGTAAGATCACCTCACCAAGGGCCATATTATCAAGAACGGCGGTAACATTATCACCGCTTTAGCGGCAGGAAACTGCCGCTAAAGCGGCAATAAGGGGCTTGATAATATGCTCTTGTGAATTCCCATAGAAGCCCAGGTTCTGGTGTGCAGGACATCAAACCTGGGCTTCTATGGGAACTCACAGGGGCATATTATCAAGCCCCTTATCGCCGCTTTAGCCGAGGTTTCCTGCTGCTAAAGCGGCGATAATGTTATCGCCGTTCTTGATAATATGGCCCCACATGCCTATATGTAGCAGTCTGTCTCTGAAAACACAAAAAATGCTGCCATAATAAAATAATTTGAATTATCCCTTTACTGTTCATTATTCATCTAACCTCTTCCAAGATTTATGGGGGTGCTGCAGCACCACCCCTAGTTCTAGCACCGCTGCTGGGCCACCACATGCTGCTGGGATAGAGGCTGTGGGCAGGGGTGCCGTCCGGCCTCTGCCTGACCACTGCAGTAGGACTCTGTGAGCAAAGAGTGATCCCAATAGACAAGCTCAACCCTGACCCCCCACCCTAATCCCTAAACTCCTATCTTCCCTTCCGCATTAAACTCCCACCGGCCCTCCTGCCTTACATACTGGGGCACTGCGCATACTGGCCTAGGGAACAGCCAGCATTAGTAGTTCACACACTGAGTTAGAAGCATGTTTTGGTTTCCTGCTTGAGCTTTGGATGTGTGCTCCAGGAAACAACATCCATGAAGTAGAATCCGATTCAGAAGAGTGTAATTGATAACTCTGCAGATTGTGAATGCAAATCAATAGAACATGTGGCCCTAGCAATAGCAAGATTTTGTTTACTGTTATAAAGTCTCCATTAATGCTGATGATCCTTATACTCTTGATAGCTTGATAGCGTGATCCAGGGCATGTGTGGATAATGGCTCGGCTAAAGAGCTGTACAAGCTTGATCATTGCAGATACTGGCCTAAGGCAGTGCTTACATAACGTGGCTCTAAGGATATAGGGCCATGGAATGTGCCCACCTACAGTGGCGGCTGGTACTGTAGGTTGAGGGTGGGTGGGTGGGTGCAGGAATGGTGGGTGGGTGCAGGGAGGGGGATTTTAGAATTTAAAAAACCACTTACCTGCTCGCCCCTGCCTGGTCATCAGCCGCAAACTCTTCTCCGTCCTAGTGCTCACCTGGATCCCGGAAGCACTCAGGCACCCCATTGTCAATCATGACGCTGCTGTTACCATGACAGCTGCGCTGTGATTGGTCTGAGTGCAGTGGTTCGGTGCTCAGATGGGGACTGACAGACTGTGCATGTTCTTGACCCAGGCTGTGTAATATAACTGGTGGAGAACATGCAATGGGCGCATGACTGTTTGGCCGGCCAAAGTCGGCTGGCCAAACCGTTATGCGCACTTAAGGTGCAGCAGCAGCCACTCCTCCTCTCTGTGATGCGGGAGCACAGCCCCGCCCACCCTAACTTTACTCCAAGCACCACTAAAAATAAAATGATAACTTCTGTTATCATTTTATTTTTCCTTTTACACTGCTCCGAGAGCAGCGGGGGGAAGCTCCTCCGCCTTGGCAGAGGAGCCACCACTGCTTGCATACTAGGTCATTTTGAGCAGTGGTTAAGTGGGCACACTATTGATGGTGCTTTAAATGCAAAACAGCCCTGGCTGTGATGCTTCACGTAATGGGGCAATATGGATACTGAGTTGAGAATGGTGTCTTATGAACTGGTGATACTGGCCCAGCAATTGTGTTTTGCGTACAGATTAAATCCCCGGGACCCTTGAAATGCTCTAGCTGGAGCTGGCGCCTTGCATAAAAGGGCATAGAGCAAAAACCCTGGCTATAGTGCTTTCCATGTTTGAACAATGTAGCACTCGCCAGGCTACAGAGCCTTCCATGTTAGGACACTGGAGGACTGGTGCAGCTACAGTGATTTCCATGTTGGTGAATTGTGACATCGGCCTTGTGTATGGCACTATTTCTAAAATGACCCTTCACGATTGCCTTTAAATTATATTATATTCCTCCAGTAGCGTAGGGTACCCCCAGGGCAAGACTGGCTACGGGCAGTTTGGAATGCTGCTGAGCTGGGGGCTGATTTCGTTAATGGGGACCTGCGTGAGCTAAACGAGATTCGTTTTGCTTTCAGTATTTTGAAGCACACTCAGGTCTCCATGGACGAAATCAGCCCCCACTGCAGTAAAATCAGGCAGCAGCTCGGCAGCATTCCAAACTGCCCGGTAGCCAGTCCGGCCCTGGGTACCCCCCCCCCCCGCTTTATCAGCTTATGAGGGGGTAGCCACTGCACAGGATGGCACAGTAATCTGTCTCCCAGTCAACGTAGATTTGTATTCTATTTGGCCTATTCAGTCTGCAGGCCTGCAGACAAGTGCCATAAAACATACCATAGTAGGAGCAGATCAAGGCTAAAAGGTGTGTGTGGGGTGTGGGGGGGGGGGGTAAGTGGTGCAAAGTGAGCCTCGGGAAAGGAAACAGAAATGATTAAAGCATTTTAAAAGAAAAGATAGAGCAGCAAATAGAGTGAGTGAGTTGTGAAATATAATGTGAGAAAAAAAGAACAAAATTATGATAGACAGAACTGGGGAAAAAAGGAAAAGGAAGATTGCAAACAACTAAGGAAGGTTGCAAGGATGGAGGACTGGAAGGACAGACGGTTGCATGGAGAGGTGGAAGAATCAATGAGTGAAAGTTGGAAAGAAGGGTGAATGAAAGGTTAGACGAAAGCGCGTAAGGACAAATGGATAAAGTGTGAAAGATTGGATCGGTGTGTGAAGAAAATGGTCATTGGATGGATGGAATGATGAAAGGGTAGATGGATGGAATGATGAAAGGGTAGATGGATAGAAAGGTGAAAGGGTGGGTTTGAGTGAAAGGATAGATGAATGAATCGGTGAGATAGTGGATGGTTGGAATTACAATGGATTGCTGGAATAACAAAAGGATGGTGTGAAGGATCAAAGAATGGATGTATGGAAGTGTGGGAATATGTAAGGATAGATACAAAGGAGTACATGTGAAGAGAACAAATTTAAGAAGTGTCGGGTACTTGCTTGACGCAGTCAGTGCCATTAAAGATTTGTTTCAAATTGAGGGGGGTATAATACTTTTCTGCCCACTACCTTGTATTCCTCTGCAGTCAAAATACTTGGTAATTTCCGCTGTAAACTATTTTGTGGGCCTCGTGCTCAGCGACTTTCCTCAGCTAAGCACTGGAGAATCACAACCTCGACCCACCCGCTGAAAAGGCGGGAACTTCGTTTTCTGCAAATCTTCCGGTTGCACCACCCCCTGCTGCTTTGTGTCATATTACCAATGAAACATGTTTTGACGGCGAACGGATGAAATCCGATCTGGGTGCCGACAGGGAGGAAATAGAGATGTCCCGCCGAGATCTCACGTCCATAAAGTGGCGTTCTGACTGAACATGTCTCATAATCACTCTAACAGCTGTTGCCACCAGGCAGCCGGCGCAGCTCCGACCAGGCAAATCTATTCCTTATTGAGAACCGTCTACATCGCATGGCGGTGTCTAGAAATGGCAGCTCCGACTCAGCGAGAGAATTTCATTCATTAGGTCTCGGCAACGAGAACTATTGTCGCCTAGTAAGCTAGCAAGGGACTACAGAGAGGTGGACGAGCCGACCAGGGTCTGTGGACGCGCACACACAAAGGCAGGCAGGCACACACCAGACACACACAGACACAGACAGACACACGCACGCACACACACACACACACACACACACCCTCCCTCTCTGCCCACTCCCTCTCTGCCGCCCCCCCTCTACCCCCACTCACCGGGCTCTTTCCCTCCGCAGCGGGTCAGTCAGGGCAGCAGGCAGACTCGGAATCTTCTCCGGCGATCTTCAGCTGATGTGCACGCTCACGCTGCGTCTCCTGCGCGCCCACCACGCTGTTTCGCGCCCGTTGATGCTCAGCTTGTGATTACTACTCCTTCTAACCCGGATTCCAAATGACTATTTCTTGGTTCTCTAACTCCACTCTGTTGATTCATAACAAACTGATATTCAGCACATTTCACAGTCTCGCTTTTGCTTCTCATAAATACAAGAAGATTATTTTAAGCAATGTCTACCCTTCTTTTGGTTCTGTGCCTATTATGCTTCGGACTATAGAGTTTTAGAAAGTGTGGTGGAAGAGTCCATGATATCAGTGGTGTGCACAGTGCAGAGTGAGTGTGCAGAGTGCAGAGTAGTGAGTGCAGAGTGAGTGTGCAGAGTAGTGAGTGCAGAGTAGTGAGTGCAGAGTAGTGAGTGCAGAGTAGTGAGTGCAGAGTAGTGAGTGCAGAGTAGTGAGTACAGAGTGTGAGTGCAGAGTGTGAGTGCAGAGTAGTGAGTGCAGAGTAGTGAGTGCGCAGAGTAGTGAGTGCGCAGAGTAGTGAGTGCGCAGAGTAGTGAGTGCGCAGAGTAGTGAGTAGTGAGTGCAGAGTAGTGAGTAGTGAGTGCAGAGTAGTGAGTGCAGAGTAGTGAGTGCAGAGTAGTGAGTAGTGAGTGCAGAGTAGTGAGTAGTGAGTAGTGAGTGCAGAGTAGTGAGTAGTGAGTGCAGAGTAGTGAGTGCAGAGTAGTGAGTAGTGAGTGCAGAGTAGTGAGTGCAGAGTAGTGAGTGCAGAGTAGTGAGTGCAGAGTAGTGAGTGCAGAGTAGTGAGTAGTGAGTGCAGAGTAGTGAGTAGTGAGTGCAGAGTAGTGAGTAGTGAGTGCAGAGTAGTGAGTAGTGAGAGCAGAGTAGTGAGTGCAGAGTAGTGAGTAGTGAGTGCAGAGTAGTGAGTAGTAAGTGCAGAGTAGTGAGTAGTGAGTGCAGAGTAGTGAGTAGTGAGTGCAGAGTAGTGAGTGCAGAGTAGTGAGTGCAGAATGCAGAGTAGGGAGTGCAGAGTAGTGAGTGCAGAGTAGGGAGTGCAGAGTGCAGAGTAGTGAGTAGTGAGTGCAGAGTAGTGAGTAGTGAGTGCAGATTAGTGAGTAGTGAGTGCAGAGTAGTGAGTGCAGAGTGCAGAGTAGTGAGTAGTGAGTGCAGAGTAGTGAGTGCAGAGTAGTGAGTGCAGAGTAGTGAGTGCAGAGTAGTGAGTAGTGAGTGCAGAGTAGTGAGTAGTGAGTGCAGAGTAGTGAGTAGTGAGTGCAGAGTGCAGAGTAGTGAGTGCAGAGTAGTGAGTGCAGAGTGCAGAGTAGTGAGTGCAGAGTAGTGAGTGCAGAGTAGTGAGTGCAGAGTAGTGAGTGCAGAGTGCAGAGTAGTGAGTAGTGAGTGCAGAGTAGTGAGTAGTGAGTGCAGATTAGTGAGTAGTGAGTGCAGAGTAGTGAGTGCAGAGTAGTGAGTAGTGAGTGCAGAGTAGTGAGTAGTGAGTGCAGAGTAGTGAGTAGTGAGTGCAGAGTAGTGAGTGCAGAGTAGTGAGTGCAGAGTAGTGAGTAGTGAGTGCAGAGTAGTGAGTGCAGAGTAGTGAGTGCAGAGTAGTGAGTAGTGAGTGCAGAGTAGTGAGTAGTGAGTGCAGAGTAGTGAGTAGTGAGTGCAGAGTGCAGAGTAGTGAGTGCAGAGTAGTGAGTGCAGAGTAGTGAGTGCAGAGTGCAGAGTAGTGAGTGCAGAGTAGTGAGTGCAGAGTAGTGAGTGCAGAGTAGTGAGTGCAGAGTAGTGAGTGCAGAGTAGTGAGTGCAGAGTAGTGAGTGCAGAGTAGTGAGTGCAGAGTGCAGTGCAGTGCAGGTGAGTGCAGTGCAGTGCAGGTGAGTGCAGTGCAGTGCAGTGCAGTGCAGGTGAGTGCAGTGCAGTGCAGGTGAGTGCAGTGCAGTGCAGGTGAGTGCAGTGCAGGTGAGTGCAGTGCAGGTGAGTGCAGTGGAGTGCAGTGCAGTGCAGGTGAGTGCAGTGCAGTGCAGGTGAGTGCAGTGCAGTGCAGGTGAGTGCAGTGCAGTGCAGGTGAGTGCAGTGCAGTGCAGGTGAGTGCAGTGCAGTGCAGGTGAGTGCAGTGCAGTGGAGTGCAGGTGAGTGCAGTGCAGTGGAGTGCAGGTGAGTGCAGTGCAGTGCAGGTGAGTGCAGTGCAGTGCAGGTGAGTGCAGTGCAGGTGAGTGCAGTGCAGGTGAGTGCAGTGCAGGTGAGTGCAGTGCAGGTGAGTGCAGTGCAGGTGAGTGCAGTGCAGTGCAGGTGAGTGCAGTGCAGTGCAGGTGAGTGCAGTGCAGTGCAGGTGAGTGCAGTGCAGTGCAGGTGAGTGCAGTGCAGGTGAGTGCAGTGCAGGTGAGTGCAGTGCAGGTGTGTGCAGTGCAGGTGAGTGCAGTGCAATGCAGGTGAGTGCAGTGCAGGTGAGTGCAGTGCAGTGCAGGTGAGTGTAGTGCAGTGCAGGTGAGTGCAGTGCAGGTGAGTGCAGTGCAGTGCAGGTGAGTGCAGTGCAGTGCAGGTGAGTGCAGTGCAGTGCAGGTGAGTGCAGTGCAGGTGAGTGCAGTGCAGGTGAGTGCAGTGCAGGTGTGTGCAGTGCAGGTGAGTGCAGTGCAGGTGAGTGCAGTGCAGTGCAGGTGAGTGCAGTGCAGTGCAGGTGAGTGCAGTGCAGGTGAGTGCAGTGCAGGTGAGTGCAGTGCAGGTGTGTGCAGTGCAGGTGAGTGCAGTGCAGGTGAGTGCAGTGCAGTGCAGGTGAGTGCAGTGCAGGTGAGTGCAGTGCAGGTGTGTGCAGTGCAGGTGAGTGCAGTGCAATGCAGGTGAGTGCAGTGCAGGTGAGTGCAGTGCAGTGCAGGTGAGTGTAGTGCAGTGCAGGTGAGTGCAGTGCAGTGCAGGTGAGTGCAGGTGAGTGCAGTGCAGGTGTGTGCAGTGCAGGTGAGTGCAGTGCAATGCAGGTGAGTGCAGTGCAGTGCAGGTGAGTGCAGTGCAGTGCAGGTGAGTGCAGGTGAGTGCAGTGCAGGTGAGTGCAGTGCAGGTGAGTGCAGTGCGTGCAGTGCAGGTGAGTGCAGTGCAGGTGAGTGCAGTGCAGGTGAGTGCAGTGCAGTGCAGGTGAGTGCAGTGCAGGTGAGTGCAGTGCAGGTGAGTGCAGTGCAGGTGAGTGCAGTGCAGGTGAGTGCAGTGCAGGTGAGTGCATTGCAGGCGAGTGCAGTGCAGTGCAGGTAAGTGCAGTGCAGGCGAGTGCAGTGCAGTGCAGGTGAGTGCAGTGCAGTGCAGGCGAGTGCAGTGCAGGCGAGTGCAGTGCAGGCGAGTGCAGTGCGTGCAGTGCAGGTGAGTGCAGTGCAGTGCAGGTGAGTGCAGTGCAGGTGAGTGCAGTGCAGTGCAGGTGAGTGCAGTGCAGGTGAGTGCAGTACAGTGCAGGTGAGTGCAGTACAGTGCAGGTGAGTGGAGTGCAGGTGAGTGCAGTGCAGGTGAGTGCAGTGCAGTGCAGGTGAGTGCAGTGCAGGTGAGTGCAGTGCAGGTGAGTGCAGTGCAGGTGCAGTGCAGTGCAGGTGAGTGCAGTGCAGTGCAGGTGAGTGCAGTGCAGGTGAGTGCAGTGCAGGTGAGTGCAGTGCAGGTGAGTGCAGTGCAAGTGAGTGCAGTGCAGGTGAGTGCAGTGCAGGTGAGTGCAGTGCAGGTGAGTGCAGTGCAGGTGAGTGCAGTGCAGTGCAGGTGAGTGCAGTGCAGGTGAGTGCAGTGCAGGTGAGTGCAGTGCAGTGCAGGTGAGTGCAGTGCAGTGCAGGTGAGTGCAGTGCAGGTGAGTGCAGTGCAGGTGAGTGCAGTGCAGTGCAGGTGAGTGCAGTGCAGTGCAGGTGAGTGCAGTGCAGTGCAGGTGAGTGCAGTTGAGTGCAGTGCAGGTGAGTGCAGGTGAGTGCAGTGCAGTGCTGGTGAGTGCAGTTGAGTGCAGTGCAGGTGAGTGCAGTTGAGTGCAGAGTGGTGTGTATTGACAATGTAAATGACAATGCCATTTATTTATGATTTAAAGAAAAAAAAATTGTCATGAGCAATGCCAATAGCTCTACCTTTAATGATGCCGAGACCATTGCATTGTAAATGCTTGTTTTATATCAGGGCCAAAGGGAGGGGGCCCTGAGTTGACATTCGTAAGCAGTCATGTTTGAAAGCAGGGGTTGGCTGCCCTGTGACACGTTGGGTACTGGTCTACCCTACCAGGTCACCATCTGTGTGATGACAGAAAATCTGCCCCAGACCCCCGCTAATCTGTGGTGGTGACAAACAACACATTTTTTTAAATCAATTTTTTACGCAATAAAGACAATTCTAAAGAGAAAATATTTTCCTGAATTTTGTATTTTTTTTAAATTTGTTTGTGTGTTTTCTGTATTTTGGGGATTTAACCTAAAAAATAAGTGAAGATCTGTGTGTCTGAACTTGAAAAGATAAATAAAAAAAATCCCTTGTTGCAAGTGGTCCGAAGATCTACCACCTGCTTCTAATGAGATCAGTCCGTCAGATCTTACTTTGTGGCAGTCCAGACAAACGATCCAAGTTCTGGTGAAGCCCGGATGACAGGCCTGCTGTTGGGCTGCACCCTGCTGTTCCTGCCGTCTTCTTTTGCAGAGTTGAACGGCTGGGAACACCATCTATGAACATCCTGTAAGTATTTTTTTCCTGTTTCTCGGCTGAACTACTTGTCACATGTTTTGCATATGACTTTGTTTGTTTTTTGGTTTGTTTTTTTAAAAACAATTTTTATTGGCATTTTATTATTTTTCATTTAAGTAGGCATACAAGAATGGCAGTTAATTAAGACTTTACAATCATATGTTGGTGTTCGCTAGTTCAGGTGAGATCCCGAGAATACAAGTTAAAACAAGAGGAAAATGCAATTGAATCATACCTATCTTCCGGCATTGTATGGGTCTTGATAAGTTTCAATGTTTGCCTAACAGAATGGTGTGTCGTGGAATATGAAGCTGGTTTGTTAAACCTGTGCCTAACTGGGAATTAGAACTTTGGGGTATCGGCCATGCAAGCTAGATTGTCTGTTTTATCCTTAGGGACAAAGGAATATATTTCGTCATGTCTTTTCATAAGTGGGAGGTTTGGGGGGCAGTGGGTCAGAGGCTCTGTCAGGAGCGCGTAAGTCGTTGGGTATGCTGTTCAACCAGAGTGTTCTGCGTTGCCTTAGTATTCTGTTCTGTGGAGATCTCATCTCATCATGACTTTTGGAGCCTTTGGGGATCGCTGTCGCCTGCGTAAAGAGAGGGCCCGGGCTGTGTGGGATGGTTGGAGCCCTCAGATGCTGGTTGTTGTGTGCCAGCCCCATGCTGGCAGAACTGGTGGAGTAGTATGGTCCATTCCATAGAAATGTGTCTTTTACATATCCCCTGCACCTCCTCCCTCCTAAATGTGTCCTCCTCAACAGAGCCCCATTTCTTGATTGCTCCCACCCAGGCTGCTAAGGGGGGACCACTTGGGGTTCTCCTGTGCATAGCAATCCCCATTTTTGCCAATACAAGAGCTAGGGAGGTAAAGCGTGCTTGGACTTTGAAAGTTTTGCGCTCACGGAAGAGCCCCAACCCACTGGCTTCCAATGTGTTGATGTCTTTGAGTCCTGTTATTCCCTGCAATGTCTTGTGGGTAGTCTTCCAATGGGGCCGTAGTGTGGGGCATGACCAGCTCATGTGTGTGAATGTCGCTTCTGCGAATTGGCATCTTGGGCACACCAACTGCGTGTTAGGGTAGCAGCGCTGGAGCATTGCTGGGGTGAGGTAGTCGCAGTGAAGTATGGAAAATTTTATGTTTTTGAAGCGGGCATTTCTAGATACCTTCTTTGGGTATTCTAATACCTGCTCTCACTCCTTATCGTGGAATGGGCAACCTAGTTCCTCTTCCCACTGCAATCGCAACTCTGCTAATGTAGTGGCAGTGAGTTCCCAGATCGCTTTATAAAGCCATGTGATTCCCTAGCCCCATGTGGAGATTTGCGTGTAGTACTGGGTGCGAAACTGGTTCCCCTTCAGTGAGATCCCATATGCGGCGACTGCTGAGTATTGATTACCTTTGCAATAAAAATTGCCATGGGGGGAGGCCTGTCTTGTCTGAGAGGCGATTGAATGGCAGCAGTTGTCCCTCTTCGAACAGAGATCCAACTTCCAGAATGTTATGATCCATCCAGGTTTGCATTGTGCGGGCACTATAAAACCCTCCCTTTTTGGGCAGACCAGCCAGTGGGTACAAATGAGTATATAATGGGTTATTGCCGGAAATGCGATGTATTCGTAACATGCATGCCCGTGCCACCTTTACTTGGATCGAGTGCGACACTCTGGGTTGTGTGCCCGGGAGCAGCAGGCGACAAACGGCCTGTATTGACATGAGCCCATCATCTGTGGCAGTCTCTGCTAATTGACGCCCTGCCATCCATCTAGATATCCACTGCATTTCCTCTGCTTAAAGTAGGCCTCAAAGAACGGTGGCCCCAACCCTCCTTGTTTCAATGGGAGTTGCCGTTTTGAGAGTGTGACTCTACAACGTTTGTCGCTTAATATGAGGGAGCTCAGTAGAGGGTCTAACTCATGAAAAAAGGAGCGCAGGGGGACAACAGGAGTGTTGGCGAAACAGTAAAGAAATTGTGGTACCAGGATCATCTTGGCCAAGGCAATTCTGCCAATTGGTGCCAAGGGCGGAGCCTTCCAGAAATGTACCCCTTGTCCTGGCTCCCATCAGGGCTCGGTGGTGATTACCTTCAAAGATGTCAGCCAGTGAGTGATAAAGTCTAATACCACGGTAGCGTGGAGCACCAGTGCTCCATGTTATGTGAGAGGTCCCAAATCCTAACTCCTGTGGGGGAAGGTGATGGGTATATAACAGACTTCGCCCAGTTGACTTTAAGCCCCATTGCGACTGCAAAATCTGAGAGAATGTTTCCTATGGGGCTGACATTGGACTCTAGGTCCCTCACGTAAAGCAATAGGTCATCCACATACATTGATACCATATGGGTATTTTCTGTGAGTGGGATGCCCTAAGTGTTCCCCTCAAGCTGTAATCAAATCGCTAAGGGTTCAATAGCCATGGCAAATAGGATGGGGGAGAGGGGACACCACTGTCTGGTACCCCTCTCTACTGGGAAAAGCGAGGAGATGTATTTACCCATCCGTATTCTGGAGGTAAGTTTCGTATAAAAGAGTTTTATCTATGCATGAAAGTAGGGCCTTCTCCCATTCACCCCAGCATTTCAAATAGTTATGGCCATGCTAGGGTATCCAACGCCTTCTCAAGGTCCAGGATCAGGGAGGCCGCACTGGGGTAGCGTTTGCTGACGTGACCCTGAACCTGAAAGAGCCTAAGGCTATTCTGGGACGTATTTCTGCCCGGCATAAATTTATTCTGGTCTTGGTGTATGAGTGGCGGAAGCAGAGTGCACCGTACCCCTGCGATCATGGGGTGTACGAGCCGTACCCCATGTACGATGGGTGTACAAGCTGTACCCCATGCACGATGGGAGTACGAGCCGTACCCCATGTACGATGGGTGTACGAGCCGTACCCCAGGTACGATGGGTGTATGGCTCGTACACCCATCGTACATGGGGTACGGCTCGTACACCCCATGATCGCAGGGGTACGGTGCGTACCCCTGCGATCATGGGGTGTACGGACCGTACGGTGTGTATGTGTTTGTGTGCTTTTCCGTACAACTCGCCCTTACCTGACGTGGACCGGATGAATCGCGTCCTCATACCCCGGTCCGGATCGTACTCGTCGGGTCGTACGGCATGTGTACGAGTCGTACGGCATGTGTACGAGTCGTACGGTTCACGGTTTCAGCCTTGCAATACGTACGGATCACGACGATTCGGATGGATTCACGGAATACGGATCGTACTACGCGCCTCGGACGGTCGGGTACGATTCGTACGGAGGGGGCTCCGGATACAAATCGTACGGACGTTTTTTTTCCCGAATCGGAATCGACCCCCAGATAGGCAGACAGTTGGATAGCTTACCTCCGATAGCCCTTACTCAGTTGGGCTGTTGGAGAAAGTTTTACATCAGCATAGTAAATTGTTGTCTGTCAGCATAAAACTTGGAGTCTGCCTGACTCAAAATCAGGTGGGTAGACCCTGTGTTTGACATAAAGGGTTTTCTGTCACAACCACAATGGGGTACTGTCCTCTAAACTCTAAACCAGCCCCTAAGGACCCCTAAATACAATTCAGTTCTGACCCTGCTCCTCATGGGAACAGTCCATCCCAAATCTCAGTCATCTCACCCATTCACCCTACAGCCTCCTGCTTTTTTAGTTGGGACATTTGAGATTCATACCCCCCAAACCTCACTGATTAAGCTAAGCTCTTGTGTGGACCGCAGTAAAATTGTCAAAAATGGCAATGCATAGGGTGCAAATCAAGTCCCTATAATTTTTAAAGCAATTTCAAAATGTCGTTCTGCATAATGTGTGCTTACCTGCTAAATACAAGCTTCACATTTCAAATAGAAGAAGGTCTCTCACAAAATATGCTCTCGACTGGCAAGCAGAGGTGAATTTATTTTTTCAAAACTACAGGCCTTCTGGCATTGCACTATAGAGTCCCCTTACTCCACGTCATCACAAGCACTGTTTCCAGTCCTGGGCGTTAAACCTACTAATCACTGCCTTTTGTTGTGCTAAACTAATACATTCAACATAAACAAATCAAAACTTCAACTACCAAGATGCATTAGACTGTCACACGAAAACACAGGAGTGGAAATAGTGTTTCTTATGACACAGAGTAGGATGGTTATCTAACCTATAATGCACGCTGATGTACAGTGTGAGAAACCAGCACTGATATTTCCTGGCCCATGGCTCTTAATACAGTAGTTTTAACCGCATGCGTGCTGCGGCTATTTTTGCGCTACGCAGCTTTTTTCAAAAAGCCGCGTTACATGACGAGCTCAGCTTGTCATCAGCGTGCGAGCGGCGCAACTGATGACGAGCTGAGCTCGTCATCAACGCCGAAGGGGTTAATGAGCACCAGTTCCTCGATGCAAATTTTACAAGCACCTAGAGTTAACTCATTCCATAGTTGGGGCAGTATAAAGTCACGTGCTCACTTGAATGCTCTCGGTTTTTGCTTTGTTTTCCTTACTGGCAGATAGGCATTAGAGTGTATAGCTCTATTTCTCACAAATGTGTTCTTTTTCTTAAACACAAATCATATTTCCTCCCATTAGACTTCAGTTATATCTATTTATAGTTTTGAGAAACAAAAGTTCAAGAAAAATAACAAAACTTTCAACGAATTCATTTTTAAATATAAAAGGTTGACAATTAGAGATTCCATAACATTATCAAATTGAAAAATATTTGTAAAACGTACTTGGAAAGAACAAGCGAAAGAGGTTAAAGATCTAAAAAGGTAACACAAGTGTGACTGTTGGGAACGACGACAGAGAATTTCCACAAATTCTTCTTTAGTTCCATTTTTTAATGATAAAACCATACAGCGAAAATATCGGTGGCAGGAGATTTTCAGAGCAGGACATACGAAAACCATAAGTTGCATGCCTTGGACACCACATCTGCATAGATAACATATACCTTTATCTCTGGGACTTTTTTGAGTCAACCCTGATAAGTGTATCCAGGTTGGATTATCTGTAAAGGCAGACCTTCCCAGACTGCAAGTATGTAGAGCATGTTCTTAGGCAGAATAACATTTCCATGTACATTTAGCATATATACTCGGAAATTGACTCGTGTGAGGGAATTTAAATTTGAACTTTCTGACAATGATATATATCATTTCCTGATTTAAACAGGTTTTTGTCTCGTTGGTCAAGATCTGCTGGGATAGAACAAAATCCATCACTGCTTGCATAACATTTCCCATTTATTTCACACTGGAAAATGTGCTCGATGTTCACAACTTTAAAAGCAACCCATGCTAATACTCCCTCCATGACCTGTTTATATACAACCCATATTGGAATGAAACCTACCAGCACACTTAACTTTACTTCGCCAATGGCATAGATCTCGCTTTAAAACTCTGATACATATTCCTCATCAGACAGAAAGGAACATTTTCCAAGCCATACAATGAGGAAGGGACGTTGACCTCTTAGGCATGTTTTAATAGGGCAATTAGCCCATTACCTGTATACACAAAAAAACAATTAGTATAGATCCTCTTATTAGAAAGGTCTATCCACCTCTGCAACAGTATGTCACTGAAGATAGCCAATTGAAGACAGAGCTTGAATGTGCTTACTGCCTTAAGCCACCATATCGCTAGCTATACAGAAAGGGATGATTTTGAAGACACATAAAAGAGAGGAAATTGATTTTTTTAACAGTGTGTAGTATCCTTTCATAAAAAAATGACGGGAGATGACTAAGTATAGGTATAATTACTCCGCCAAAATACGCGGGAAAGACAATCTACAGTTAATAAAAGAAAGATAACATTCAGCAGAATAAAATTCAAATTAATCTGCCTGCTAAATGAACTCTTGAAAAAATATCAGGGTTTGTAAGAGATCTCACTTAAGGCGAACCCCTCCTTCCACTAACCTACCTTCACCGTTCTAAGGGGAGCTAATTTCTTTAAGCTGATTTAGGTACCCGACAAGATGGATCTGCAATAATCAATAGGGTAAAGGAGGTAAGATTGTGCTGTGTTCTTAAAGCAAGATCCTTGCGCTTAATGTTAGGCTAATTCTTTTAATATATAGGAGCCCACCATGGCCTTCAAGCACTCAGGCCTTGCCCTCAAGTTTATAACCTGGCCTGTTAACTATCCGTTCTACTGTGTACCCGCATACTTCTCATTATTTTATTAGTCAGTAGTCAGTAAGCTGGCTCACAGAGACACAGGCCACCAAACAATGACCTGCTGCTATAGCTGATCTGTAAAATTAACTGTCCTAGAGGACAGACCTGAGGTGAATAATTCTGATAGATTATTGACCACATGCACAAAATCAGCTGAAACAGGATCGTAATTCCATTGAAGATACCAACAAACCCATTTGTTCCAAGCCAATCAACATGCTTTCTTTGGTTCAGATGCCCATGACTCAGATATGAGTTGGAAAGTGTCTGATGAAAGGCCTGGGATCAGCCACTGTCACCTAAAATCTTCCAGGCCATCAGTACCAATAGCCCTTGCCCGATGAGAGGGTGCGATTCTCCTTCTGGGCCTAGGATTACTTCCTTGGATGTCGGTATGAAAATAGGGAATTCTATAGTAATTTCTAGCATGACTGAGAACCAGGCCTGCGGCCTCCAAATGGGTGTTATCACCACCGATGTCTCTCTGCACCGGCATACATGCAAGAGTAGTCTTGGCAAAGCATGGAAAATGGAGTGAAAGCATAAGATGCTAGACCCCTCCAATCCTGGGAGAAGACATCTGCCTCCCAAACCTGAGTATCCTGCTTCCAGCTCAAAAATCTCATCAACTGTGTTCAGTCTGTCTGCAAAGAGGTTTTCCTCTGAAGGGCCCCGATTTCATTTGAATAATCAGGAATATATCCCTGTCTAGCCTCTAATTGTTGGAATCTTTGAAATTCCTGCAAAATTAATATGCCACACCATTGCTTAATCCAGGAAAATGTTCTGCCACAACTGAAAGTCCTATGTGCAAGCAATACCCCCAAAGACCTTCCCTAAATCTGCAAGACATTTGTAGTGAGGGCCCCCCATCTTGTTGATTTAGCTCACTTCTGATGCTTTATCCATGTGCAGCATCACACAGCACATCATCAAATCCTGGGTAAAGTAGCACATTTCAAACGAACCTGACAGCGATTCTAAGCAGTTGATATGCAACCCCTTCTCTTGATCTGTTCAGCATCTCCCTGTTGATGAGTTGCCATATCTCACACCCCATCCTTCTAAACTCACATCCGATTCTATTATTGACTCCAGCTCCTCCCCAATTCTAGAGCCACCACAGTAGTTCTTCCCTTGACTCCTGGTCCAAAGGCAGCATTTGGGAATAAGACTGTGTTGCTCTCAACGTCCTTGCCTTGAGCCTTTGGAGGGCCTGGTAATACAAGGGACCCAGGAAAATTGCCTGGATCGCCCAGTACAAGAGACAAGGATCCTTGCTAAAAACCTTAAGGTGAACTCCTTTTTCCCTAATATTGTCCTCAACTGCTTGCAAAGTTTCTTACCTTCTCCCCTGGTAATTTTAATTCTGCCTACATTGTATCTACGACAAAGCCTAGAAAAAGTGGTTCATTTTTTTTACCTGTTGGTGAGGTCCGATTCATTCCTTCTCCGGCATTTATATCGAGAATCCGCTACGGATCTCAGAGGTATTGGCTACTCTGCTAAACCTTGACTGAGGTTAGCCGTTGGCTCTGCCGCTGTATTGGATGTAACAGCATACCTAATTTACAGAGTTGGACTCACAATTTTTACAAGGTTCCTCCACCAAACATAAGCACCACTTTAACCTCTGATTCGTCTGATCCACTACTACATTCACTGTTGGAACATAGCATCAAGTACTAGGCTGCTACACACCTTGACCAGGCTGCTTTTTCCTCAGACCTGATGAAGACTCATAGTGATGTTTTGTATAAGCATGGGCGGAAAATCCGTTACGCTCGCGGATTTTGCGAATTTTCGGTAAATTCGCAATCCGCGAACTCCCGCGAATTTACCGCGCATTCGCAAATCCGCGAGCGGCGGATTCTGGGGGCAAAAGTTCAAGCCTTGCAGGCCTGTTGTAACTATTTTACGATGGCGCCGGCAAGCTGCCAGCGCCATCCTAAAATAGTTACTAAATTAGCTTCAACAGGAAGCTCTAATAGATAAAATAAAGCAGGTGCTCGAGCGCCTGCTTTATTTTATCTATTAGAGCTTCCTGTTGAAGCTAATTTAGTAACTATTTTAGGATGGCGCTGGCAGCTTGCCGGCGCCATCGTAAAATAGTTACAACAGGCACAAAACGGTGGCGTCTTCTTGAATAAATATGAAGGGCAGGGTTCATTCTGGCACGACGGTCCTGGCACAAAAATTAAACCTCAACCGGCAGCACTTGCAGATATCAAGCAAGCATGTGCCCTAGTTGTAGCTTAAATTCAGTGACTCATTCATCGGCCCAAAAAACAATCATGAGTGTTGTCAAGGCTGGGCAGATGTGCCTTCTTCCCAAATATACCATTGAAAATCAGCTGTGATGCTGGACAGAGGCCTTTGCATCCTTGACTTTCACGAGCGCAATCCTCGTGCTGTTCCTGTGGCCAGGAGCTTCTGTATCTTCATCTGCTGCTTTGATCGGTCTCTGACCTTTTATACACACAAAAGGCATGTGCACTCGCATGGAAGCCCCGTCCGTTTGGCCCCGCCCACACACTCGTGGTGTGCACCGTCTTCCCGCCATTTACCCACTATGATATAGCTCACTCACGGGACCCCTGCGCCCTTCGGCGCGATTGCATAGTAACACACACCTGGTCGCTGTAGACAACTCTCTGGCACTTTAGTTAGCTGTAGTGTATTAAAAGCACTATACATTTACCCAACGAGGTAGCAGCACTGACTGATTATCCAGTAGAAAGTACTCCAGTTGAGTAGAGGTATGGCACAAAACGGTGGCGTCTTCTTGAATAAATATGAAGGGCAGGGTGCATTCTGGCACGATGGTCCTGGCATGGAAGCCCCGCCCCAAATCCGCCGATCCGCAAATCCGCCGATCCGCGGATTTTGCGGATCCACGATCCGTGAATACGCAAATCCGCGAATCGTGGATCCGCAAAATCCGCCCATGAACACACAACTTAAATGGGTCGAAACGTTGACGATACCAATAGGTGTTCCCTATCATTGTCTTGTATACTTCACATCCAAGAAATGAGGATAAATGCCTGAACATACATATGTGTTTCTAACAGACACCCAACTGAGTTATTTGTGTACTTTATGTTTAATTGTTAAACGTCTTGTGTATTTAATGTTTTTCATGTTTGGTGCACTTTGTAAAGTATTTGCTTTTGTTACTGTATATGTTACATGACAGTCCTGTGTGTATTTTTCTCTTGGTATGTAATTATCTGTGTTAATCCATGATATAATGATTGATAATATTTCGTGCTCAGTTTAATTTTTGTGTCAGTTACGTTTCTATTTAGTAATCAGATATGTTTGTACCATTTAATTGGTAATTCCTAGTGTATCAGGAAATAAACAAATCTCATTAGAAAGAAAAATTGCACTTCCCTGCAGAACCAATAGTTGTTGCATACTACTTGATTCCCTAGTTTCTGCGGGATACTGTGACACCCCATTAGTCTTAATGGTTCATTGTATCTAGGACAAAGCACAGAAACTGTGTTCCCTGGTTCGGCACTAAGCATGCTTTTTCCTGTTCATGACAAAACCCAGGTGTTCTAGTAAGCGAATGGTGAGATCTGTATGATAGGAGACCACCGTTTTGGTCTGAGCCAGTAACAGAATATTGTCCAGGTATATTATCATCCTCACTCCACTTGTCCAAAGCCAGGCCGATACCGGGCGAAGGGCCTTGGTGAAACACCAAGGAGCCTAAGAGAGGCCGAAAGTGAGACCACAAAACTGCCAAAGTTTGCCCTTGGAAATACATTGGAGAAGTTTTTGATGCAGGGGCCAAATTGGAACAGTCAAATGTGCATCTTTTAGATCCTGTCATTTCAACCAGTCCCCTTTCCTCAGCACACTCCTTAGAAGGTGAACCCCTCCCCTCTTGAAATGATGGTAGATCACCTACTCATTTAGATCATTCAAATGTATCACCGGCCTCAAACCTTTGTCTTTCTTCTCTACTAGAAAGGTATTGCTGACAAAACCTGACCCTGTTCCCTCTTGAATTGCTACTCTGGCCAGCAAATCTTCACCCTCCTGTGACACTAGTCTTATGTCCTCTTGTGAGAACACCATTTCCCGGGTTACCTTCACTAGAACCCAAGAGTCCTGAGTCACTAAATTCCAATTCCACAAAATTGGGCCAGCCTGCCTCCCACCTTTATAGGGTACCTGAAAGGTCTTTCAAAACCCTTACCTGTGGAGAATCCTCTCTGCTTCCAATCACCTTTGAAGAATCTCTTGCAGAATCTCTACTTTTAGGGGTACAAGTTTTGGTGGGTGCCGAAGCTTGACTGTGAGAACCTCGTGCCACAGCCCAAGAAGGGTCTTGCTGAAGCTTGACCATGGCAGAGGAACCAACCCCTCATTCTCCCCGCCCTGCCAAAACCTAATCCTGGAACACCCTCTTGATGTCATGTTGGGACTTCTGGATGGAGCTAAACATCCCTACATACTTGGCCAGGTCCGTTATGAAATCGTCACCGAAGAGGAGATGTTGAGAGACAAGGCCCCCTTCCTTGTTGTCCGAATCAAGTAGTTTAGGGTATATTTTCAGCAAAATGTCCTTCCTTCTCTCATTTGATATCACAGTATTCATGTTTTATAGAATATGGCGCAACTCTTTGGAGGTCAATAGGTGTGTCGCCGAGATAGGCTACCTGACGAAAGCTTTCACTGCTATTAACAGTGCAGTATTGTAGCTGTATGCTTGTTTGTGTGTTTGTGACGATTGAACAACCAACGCCTGTGCTGAACCTGTACTGTGTGTGAAGGAAGGATGTTCCACTGATCTCTATAATGTACCAGTCAAGTGTGTGTTTTGGGAAAAGTTGCACTGCTACTGCCTATGCCATACTTAACCTGCACTTATCGTAAAATCCTGCACTATTGCTGCCTTGGCTGTGTGCCTAACAAAATCTTCATGCCACTCATTTGCAATGAGTTAGTTTCCATGCTGTCATCCATGCTGTGCCCCTGTTGTATGTGAAACTTGGAATGCTCCTGTTCACAGTGTAAATGTTTTAGGTGTGAGGGAAGGTTGTACTCCTACGGCAGTACTCTACCTTTTCTGTCTGCATCTGTACCCATTTCTGGTGTGTAAAGAATCACAAAGTTTAACTTCACAAACAGCATTGTGTTTGAGTGTGAGAAAAGCTTGCACATAGGTTACACATGCTAGACCTATTTAATGTATGTGAAACATGCATTGCTGCTACCCACACTGTACCTGTTCTGTATGTGAAATAACCTTGCATTTAGCTTGCTGACCATTTTGTACTATTTTGTATGCAAGAAATGGCTGCACTGCTGCTGTCTATGTTGCACCTGTGCAGTGAGTGACGCAAGCATGCACTACTACTGGAAGGGATGCACCTTTTATGTGTAATAGTGAGGCTTAGGTAAAAATGTATTTCATAACACAAAATGTAGCTGTGAAATCCCAAATGTAGATGCATGTACAGAAAGCAGGTAAGGATTAATTGACTCCTTGGTTGTGCACCTCATCTACAGTCCTTATCATAATGATTTATATAACACACAGCTACCTTAAAGCTTTACAGTGCTGTATGAGTCAAAGCGTGCACCTTCAGGTCTGTAAATCCAGTTAGCCCAAAAAAATTAATTCTAGTATAGTCAAGTTTGAAGACGTTTTCTAAATTTGACTTTGTCAGGCTCTATTCTCAAACCTACTGGCATTGTATTCCAAAGTTTGGGGGACAGGTAAGATCTTCCACCCCGTCTGACCTTCTGAATACTAGGATCCTCTAGGAGACCAATATTAGAAGATCTTAAAGTCCTGCTCAGAATGTAGGAAGTCAATAGTGCTCTAATCATACAGGGTCCCTTATGATGTATTGCTCTGTAAGCCAGACAGTGCCTTGAATTTAATTTTCTTCACTGGGAGCCAGTGCAAAGAGGTCAAGGCTGTCTTGGATGAAGAGTATTTGGGTATCTTGAAGATGGTTCTGGCCATGGCAGTCTGCACCATTTGAAGTCTCTTTTGAAATAATTTGGGTGAGCCCAAATATAACGAGTTCCCGTAGTCCAGGCATGATAAATTAGTGCCTGGACCACCACTCTTCAACAAAGGATGGGTAAAAAGTCCAGGATTTTCAGCAGGAATCTCAGCAGAGCGAAGCAGGATCAAGTCAGTTTTTTTGGCTTCTACTTCCATTGAGACGGAACTGTCAAGCTATATTCCTATGCTTTCTATAGAAGACGGTGGAGAGGGTGGGGTACCCATACTTTCAGGCCAACCTAGCAGTGTCACTTGGGATAGGTTGTTCCCCAGCTCCATCAGTTCGGTTTTGTCTTCGATTAGTTTCAACGAGCAGCTTGCCATCCAGTTTGCAACTTTCTCGAGGCAAGGGCCTAGATGATGCTGAGAATCCTCATATGGGGTGAGAGAGATGACAAGCAGCTTATCGTCATCACAGAAGACAATAGACACTCCAAATTCTTTGAAAATGGAGGCCAGTGGTTGGACATACATATTAAAAAGAGTAGGGCTGAGTGCAGAACCATGAAGGACCCTGCACTTCGAGAGGACTACCTCTGAAAAACAAGGAGGTTCCCAGATCTGGAAGGACCTATCTTTTAAAAATGACGAGAGACATTTTAGAGCAGCACTCTTCACCCCAATTTCCCTTAGCCTGAGTACCAAGGTCTCGTGGAAGACCGTGTTGAATGCTGCACTCAGGTCGAGGAGTATAAGGGCTGAATCTCCTCCCTTATCCAAAATTTGTTTTACCTCCTCAGTTACCACCAATAGCACCGACTCCATACTGTGTTTCAGACGGAAGCCCATCTGAGTGTCATCAAGAAGGAGATTATCCTCTAGGTACCCAGAAAGATGCTTACTGATGTGCTTCCCTAAAACATTCCCTAGAACCGGGAGTAGAGATATAGGTCTATACTAGATACCTGGACTAGCTGGGTCATGATTCAGCTTTTTTAGCACAGGATTAACCACTGCATGTTAACACTCTCAGGGAACTAGACCTGGGGAAATTGAAAGATTTAGTAATTCCTGGATGATAGGAAAGAATTCTTGGCTTTTGTGTGAGAGAATGTGGGGCGGACCTTATCTAAGGGAGAGCCTGATTTCACTTTCCCAAAAATTGCTGGAAATGCTTCTTCAGTGATAAGAGGAAAGTTATGGAGACATTCTGTCTCTTCCACCAATGGCGGTATATCAGGGCCAGTGACAAAAACTACCTATTCTTTTGTAGTGCACCATTGATATTGGACACTTTACTTTGGAAGTAGGCTGTTAATTCATTGCAGCATCCTTTTGAAAAACTAGGCAGTGAGATTTTGATTTTAGGAATGGTAAGGGATTTTACAATGTGGAAAAGCTCCCTTTGGCTTCTTTGCCCAGTAGATCTTCATAAAACGCAGCTTGCACCCTTTTTTATCTCTTGATGATAATGCTGGGTGACTGCCTGATAGGCAAGCTTTGCGTTATGATCATATGTAAGTCTCCGCTTTCGAATTTTTTGCGCCCTTTTTTTAGAGAGACTTAAAGCTTGTTGAACCAAGGTATACATTTTCTTTGTTTCCCTTTTTTAAAATGGAAATGGGGGAGTTATTAGTCCACCTATTGACCGTGACATTAGCTACCCGAGGATCTTTCCCTAACATCAGTCTGGGGTAGATAGCTAGGTTTCTTTCTGGAGTTTTGACCATCTACGGGCTTGACTTATATGGTGTTTAACCCCTCCCACACTTATGACGAAACCGCTCCGTCACGCCCCTCGGGTGGGCTGTGCTGGTGATGGAGCAGTTCCGTCACGGCCCGCTCGCCGCGCCTGCGCGGTGCGTTCTATTGAGCGGGCGGGGCCATGACGGAACTGCTCCATCACAAGCACAGCCCTCCCGAGGTGTGTGACGGAGCGGTTCGGTCATAAGCGTGGCAGCCCTTGCTAGAAAAGCAGCACGGCTTGCCGCCAAAGAAAGGGAAAAGGCTAAGAAAGAGGAGGGAAGCTCCACCCCGCCCGTGGTGGGGAAGGACTCTGTGGCTAATAGCTCTGAGGACGAACTTCAGATTACTTTAGCCTTCCCTGATGCCCCGTTTTTTCTCACATTAATGACAATATATCCCTAAAAAAAAAGAAAATAAAGGGGAAACAGGTCTAACTTGAGGTAGGATTATTACAGACCTGAGAGATTTTTCTTGGGGCGCTTGTGCTTAACTTACCTTGTTAATAGGGTAAAAGACTGCTTGACACTACTACTTGAGACTACTGGGCATCTTGTCCTTTTACTTTTATATTTGACAATGTCTTCTAACCCTGATGCCTCAATAGATGCAAAGTTGGAAATGTTGGTTTCTAAAGCCATGGATAAAGCCATGAACTCCTTTAACGAAACCATTAATAAAAAGTTTTTGGACACCATAAATAAGAATTTTGAAATGTTTACGTGGGCATGGCCTTCTACTAGCGGCGCTCGCACTCGCACTTCAAGCACTAAAGAAGGGGCAGTCAAGGCCCCAAAGAAAAGAGCCGCGGGAGAACAACCTACCTTCTCCACAAAAAAACATAAGGTGTCATCAAAATCGTCTCAATCTCGCCACCAGGGCGGAGATCAGAACGGTGCCTCGGGCACCACAGAAGGACAAGAATCAGGTCCAGATTCACCTATACATATCGATAGCGACGATCACCATGATGCGGAGATAGACCTCTCCTGCTCATCTCCCTTTGATTCGGACGTTGAGGTGTGGGAGAATGACTCCGTGGAGAGCTCGGAGGTAACAAACAAGGCATCAGGATCGAAGATGGGCTTCACGGACCCCTTTGGGGATAAAATGTTTGACCCCTTACTAATAAGGCATCCCCTTTCTCCCGAATGGTTACCATCCCAGCATGTCGCAGACTATGTTAGCTTTTGGCTAAGGAGGGAAATTCCCAAGGAAGTGAGATCAAGATTGAGATCGGAATGTCCTTGCCCATTACTTCCAGATAAAATCGCCTTCACCCCCGAATTAGACCCTAAGGTTGTTGCATTTATAGCTAAAGGTGCAAAAGACCCGAGAAAGGGCATAGACAAAGGGCTCAGGTCATGTCAAGACCGCCTTCTTGATATTATTGGCCCACTATCTAAATTATTTGATTTGGTAGAGAATGCTTATGTCGGAGGCATTCCCGTTGACCCTAAAGAACTGCGCGAATGGGTTCAATGATCTATCTGCCTCCTTGGCAATGCCAATACTGCCCTGTCTAATGAACGTAGGAAGGGGATTCTACTTAAAATAGACCCTAAACTTATTGAATTAGCAAATAAGGAGACAGGTCCAAACTCCCAAGGACTCCTCTTTGGAGAGGAGTTCATAAGCGATATGGCAAAATAGGTTGGAGCTTTTAGTTCAATCCAGAAGTCCCAACGTGAAATTAAAAAAGTCTTCCAAGATAGAGTTTTTGGACAGGCCGGGAGAATGCGGGGTCGATTCCCCAGCCGAGGTCAATCCTCTTCCAGACCCTATTTTGGACGTGGTAACAGATATCAGCAATCATCATTCTACGGAAACCAGACCTTTTACCCTCAGAGACAACGCGGCAGAGGAAGATTCTCACGTGGAGATAGGAGAAACAGGACCCTTTCCACAGGTAAGTGCAGTGGGAGACCATTTAGATACCCCTATAAAGGTGGGTGGCAGACTAGCCCTTTTCTCTGGCAACTGGAATATGATCACACAGGATCCTTGGGTATTACAAACCGTAAGGGGTTACAAAATAGACTTCCTGGGCACTCCCTTTCAACTAAAACCTCCCCGAGAGATAATATTCCCTCAAGATCAAAGGAAACTCGTTTCTCAAGAGGTTCAGGATCTCCTCGCCAGATGGGCTATAATACAAGGCTCTCAGAGAGGGTTTATAAGCAATATTCTTTTAGTAGAAAAGAAAGACAAGACCCAAAGACCTGTGATAAACTTAAAAAGCTTAAATGGATGGGTGTCTTACCACCATTTCAAAATGGAGGGAATACACCTACTCAGAGACGTTCTAAGGAAAGGCGATTGGCTCACACGCCTGGATCTGAAGGACGTTTACCTGACCATCCCTATTTGGCCCCCTCACAGGAAGTTCCTACAATTCACTTGGAAGGGAAAACTTTGGGAGTTTTCCAGCCTCCCTTTCGGCCTGTCCTCAGCGCCTTGGTGTTTCACCAAAGTGCTGCTCCCAGTGGTGGCTTGGTTAAGGGAACGGGGTGTGAGGCTCATAATCTACCTGGACGACATCCTCATCATGGCTCAGACCAAGTCGACCATTTCTCGTCACACAGATCTTACCATCCAGCTCCTGGAATATCTGGGATTTGTCATAAATATAAAGAAGTCTTGCATTGTCCTTTCACAGGAGACCCAATTCCTGGGTTTCATGGTAAACACGCTATCAGGAGACTTGAAGTTACCAAAGGAAAAGATAAAGAAACTCAGGAAAGAGTTAAAAAAGATTCTCTCTCTAGATTCTTTTCCCTTGAGGCTTTTAGCGAGAATCCTGGGTCTCCTTTCTTCAACCATCCAAGCGATCTTCCCCGGCCCTCTTCATTACAGGGCTCTTCAGAGACTCAAACCGAAGGCTCTGAAGGCGTCACAATCCTACTCTCAAATGACCAACCTGGACGTAGAGTCGAGGTTGGTGGCTGAAGAATGCGGAAGCATGGAATGGCAGAGCGATCTTCGGCGAATCCCCAGACATGATAATAGAGTCGGATGCAGGTCTAGAAGGTTTGGGGGCAGCTTGCGCCAACCTGTTGACAGGGGGGCGGTGGACACACGAGGAGAAGAACATGCACATCAACTGTCTGGAACTTTTAGCTGGTTCCTTTGCAATTCGAAGCTTTACTCAAGAAACTATGAAATGTTCTATAATGCTTCGCATGGACAATGTCTCTGAGGTGAGATACGTGAACAAACTAGGAGGGCCACAATCGAAGGGCCTGAGAGAAAAAGCGAAGTTTTACTGGGACTATTGCCTGAACAAGGGACTGTCAGTCACGGCAGAACATATCCCTGGTTTGAACAGACTTTCCAATACTGATCCCGTCTTTCAACCGTCTTCTCCTGGGCCCTCAGGGCGAATCTCATCCCCTCCTAGAGCAAGGCATTTTAGTAATGACGGCCTGGAAGATTTCAGGCGACAATGGCAAATCCCTGGCCTTTCGCACAATGCTTTCCGACTCATATCTGAATCCTGGGCTCCTGGGACAAGGAAGGCATATCGATTGGCATGGAACAAATGGGTTCGCTGGTGTCTTCAACGACATCATGATCCCGTTTCAGTTGATTTAGTTCAAGTGGTTAATTTTCTTTCAGAGCTTTTCGCTTCTGGCCTCAGTTATAGAACTGTTAATGTTTATAGGTCGGCGATAGCTGCGGGTCACTCCTTAGTTGATGGTGTTTCAGTTGGTCAAAGTCTTTTGACCCAAAAAATTATGAGAAGCATGCGTGTTCTCAACCCTCCAACTCCTAAATACTCAGCCTTGTGGGACGTGAGAAACATTTTGTGTCTTATCTCTTCATTGGGAGAGAACGATGTCCTCTCCCTCAAACGTATTTCTTATAAAATTACTGTTTTACTTTGTTTAGTCTCCTTCAGGCAAACTTCAGATGTTAAGGCATTAGACGTTTCGAGCAGAGCCTTTCAACCTGAAGGGGTTTGCTTTTATCTTAAAAAAAGACTAAAACTATGTCTTCTTCTATCTTCTATCCTTTCTTTCCTGAGAATGAAAGATTGTATGTTGTTAAATGTATTAAAGAATATGAAAGAAGGACTGTCAATTTGAGAGGTTCTGAGACACAACTCCTGATCTCCCATAGATCTCCTTATAAACCAGTTTCCTCTCCTACTCTCGCAAGATGGGTGAAAGAAGTGATGAGTGAAATGGTGTTGACATTTCAATATTTGGTGGACACTCTCTTAGAGGTGCTTCAGCTTCTAAAGCTTTTATGCTTGGTGGAGGGCTCCAAGATATTTTAAGAGCCGCAGATTGGTCTAATGAAACTATGTTTAAATTATTTTATTTTAGACTTATTGATAATGTGATTGATAATGTTCTCAATTCACTTTGAACTTGCATAATGTTGGCCTCCGTGTCATGCCATAACATTTAGATTTTTCACAGCCTGCTGGGCAGAAAATCTGGATTTTTTTAAAGACACGGAGGCTAATATTATCCCTCCACTATTCACCCCTCCCATGGGGTTATATTTTTTAACATCTATATTATTTCTTCTTTCAGAATAAGGATCTTTCGTCTCCTGTTTTACGAAGATGAAGATGTTTCGTTTGGCGTCTCTCTTCAAGTTGGAATATTTTTTGACCTTATCCTTTTGTTTCGCAGCATTGGACAAAGAAGGAAGATGGCTGTGTGTCCATGAGCTATATACCTTTCTAGAATGTTCACAAGTTATATGTTCTCTTCATTGTTACTGCTGAGCTGTGGCAATTAAGGAGAATTTGCATAATATTAGCCTCCGTGTCTTTAATAAAATCCAGATTTTCTGCCCAAGCAGGCTGTGAAAAATCTAAATTACTTTAGCCTCCCCTCCCAATGAAAGGTCAGGGGAATCTGGAGAAGCAGGAGGGAAAGATGGAGGAGAAAGCGTCGCGGAGGAAGTGATGGAGAACACTCCAGTATCAAATAAAAATGGAGCATCAACAGAAAATGGAACAAGGGCTGAATCTCCTTCTGGTGAGAAAACTGTAAACCTAGTGAAGGAGAATAGAGACTTTCCCTTATTTGAAAAAAGAACTGGTCGTACTCCCCAAACTTCAGTCGTTCCGCTTGAGAAAAATCCAGAAACAAGAATTGAAATTCTAGCCTCAACTTCAGCAACAATGGCAGGGGATGTGTCTCCCCCACAACTGCCCGAGATCGTCCCACCAACAATATGTGTTGCTCCCTCCTCTCCAAAGTCAAGCGGCCCAATGATGGCAGAAAAACCTCAAACAAACAGTACGGCAAATGGAACGGAAGAAAGTCCGATTTTGATCAGCGAAGATCCAAATCTAGAAACTCCTTCTGAGCAGAATTCACCATCTGTTACAGCTCCTCAATCTCCCTCTTGCTGTTACGTCAGAGTACATCAAATAGAGAACCCAAAAGGTTTAACATCAGCAATCTTAACCACGGCACTCCAGCTATTTCAAAAGGGGGAAACAACAGCCCCGAGAAGGAAGTGAGCTATCAAATGGATATTCGGGAGATGTTAAACCTGATCACCAAGGGTGTAACAAGAATACACCCAGCTCATCTGAAGGGAGGGGGAATGTGGTCTGCGTGGGGGTACGAAAAGGGCCACTTCCCAGGGGAGGGAGGGAGTCCAGGTGGGGAGGGAGAGGGAGGGTAGGGTTGAAAGCAGTAAAAAAGAGCAGAAATTGTATGCAGGACGTATACCAAAATTTGAATGAGGGAATTACTGATGCGAAAACTCATCTATGGAAACGAACAAATGTAATATCCTATCAGTCAACGCCAATGGTGTTTTAAATAAACAAAAATACGGCGCTCTCATAAAATGGGCAGTCTCTCTAAGTCCCCATGTGATATTTCTTCAAGAAACCCATTTAAAAACCAACACCCCCAGTTTATTTATCCCGAAATATTTCTCCCATGTGTTTTTTGCTTCAGCAGGGGTGGCACAGAGAGGCGTCGCAATTTATTTTTCAAGGAAGTTATCCGGAGAAATTCTAAAAATAAGAAGGGATCCCAAAGGGAGATGGCTATGGGTAGCAATTAAAATCCAAGGGAAAATAATGAACTTTGTAAATTATTATGGGCAAATAGTCGATGAGGTGTCTAGTATTTTAGAAATCAACAACCTTCTTAGGGGAGTCCCTGGACAGATCATCATGGGAGGGGACTTCAACTACTTACAAAATTAAAAAAAGACACCTCTAATAAAAACAAGAAACAACTAAAACCTAACTCAAAAAAAGCTGTGGACACTCTTGTCTCAGAATACCAGCTTATAGATCCTTGGTGTACATTGAACCCAGAAGGGGCATCTTACACTTGCTTTTCACACCGTTTTCAGACGGCGTCAAGAATTGATTTCTTCTTGATATCTAGATCAATTCAGATTTTAACTTCAACCATCGGTTGCAATCCCTTTTCTGACCATGGGAAAATAGAATTGGAAGTCAATTTAGGTGGTGGGGGTAGGGAATAGTCCAGGTGGCAGCTGGACCGGACCCTGCTTCAGAACCCCGACTGGGTGGCTGGTTTCGGAGAATGGATCTCAGAATACTTTACTATTAATAATAATTCAGCAGAACCATTTTCGGTCTGGGAGGGATTTAAAGCGGCAGCACGTGGACAGATACTATCTTTTACTTCCGCCCAGGCCAGAGAGAGGAGAGAAAAGATAGTGATGCTCCAAAAAGCCGTAGATATAGAATATGCTCTACAGGTCATCCCTTGCCCGAACCACATGGAGAAAGCAAAGGCAGAATTAAGGGATTTCTTTGTTCTGGAAGAAATCAACAGTTCAAGAACCTTCCAACAAAGAATATACGAGGACAGCCAATTGGCTGGAAAGCTCCTAGCTAATTCTGTAAGGAAAAAACAAGAATCAGCTGCAATAGTTAAAATCAGAAATCCTTTAAACAATCAAGAGATAACGGACAATAGGTTGATTCAAAGGGCTTTTTTGGAGAATTTAATCGCATTTATTCTACTGAATACCAAGTAGAGGAGGGTCAGATTCAGATATCCCAAAGATCACCAACAATCGGGCTTTACAACTAGGGTTAGAAATCAATATAGGAGAAATAGGAGAAGCTATAAAGGCAACACCAGGGGCAAAAGCCTGTGGGCAAGACGGGTTTCCAATTGAATTTTATAAAACCTTCATAAAAGAACTAGTCAATCAACTCATGAACGTATTTAATTACATCAAGTCAGGAGGAATGGTACCCGCGTCTTTTAAAGAAGCAATAATAATATCTTTTGTAAAAAAAGATAAAAACCCAGAAGATATCAATTCTTAAAGACCAATAAGTCTTTTAAATTCTGACTATAAAATCCTTATGAAAATCTGGGCCCAGCGTTTTACGTATGCAGCACAAGAAGTCATACATAGTGATCAGTCAGGATTCATAGCAGGTCGTATTATGGCTTCTAACACTGAATTTTTAATACAGGCTTTAGACTATTTTAACATGAATTCAACCCCCGCCTGTATCCTCACGGTCGACGCTGAAAAAGCGTTCGACCTAGTTAATTGGGCAACCCTGTTTTACTCTCTTAATAAATTCGGGTTCCCCAAACAGGTGATTAAAATGCTCCAGAACATCTATCAAGGTGCCTCTGCACAGTTTATAATAAATGCAGAAAAAGCTGGCTCAATCCAAGTTAATCGTGGGACCAGCCAGGGCTGCCCTTTATCCCCCCTCCTTCTTACTTTTTTTATTGAACCCATGGCTATCAAAATTAGAAACAATCCCGATATCCTCCCCCCTATTACCGGGAATGGCGAAGCTTAAATTATTCGCCAATGATATTATCCTCTACGCAAAGCCAAGCAAGGAGAATATTGAAAGCATATTAAAAGAATTCAAAGCATATGAACAAATAGGAGGCTACAAAATCAATACAAAAAAACAGAGTTTCTCGCCCTAAACCCCAGTCTTAGCCATCTTCCATCTTGTTTGCATATCCAGGCCACAAGTCGAGACCCAATTAGATACTTAGGCATCTATGTGACCTGTGATTATCATCAGCTTTACCTCCTTAACTATGTGAGAATGAAGAATAAAATAAAGAATCTTCTCTCTCAATTCCTCTATCCTTGATTGGTAGGGTATCTCTGATCAAGATGTCGATTCTACCTTTATTAATATTTTTATTTAGTAAAATACCTATTAAGTTGAATTTTACTTTTTTTAAAGACATCGAATCTATGATCAGAGGCTTTGTTTGGGGGAGTAAAACCCCCAGAGTAAAGCTTTCTGTGATTTCACTCCCAGTTGATCAGGGGGGACTTGCTCTTCCACACATAAAAACATATTATGAGGCAGCCTTTCTGGATTCGGTGGCGGGTCTGATAGGATTAAAAAAAAAAACGAGATAGCTTCTTCTTAGTAAAAATGCTACAAGAATCTGATTCCCAAACTCAGATATTTTTAAAGACCCCAAAACTCCCTAAAAGGACAAGATATAAGACCATAAAAGAACATTTATCTAGACTACAGTCCTTTTTTAAGAAAAATCAGAGCTCTTCAGCTTCCCAGTTTTTAAGCCCATGTGAATGTTCGTGTTTGGGCCTCCAAATTAGTAGTAGCCGAATTTTAAATTGGGAGAAGTTAGGATTCCGGGAATTAAGACACTTCTTTGTCCAAAACAGATACATCTTTTGGCAAGAAGTCCAGGCTAGAACAACTACTCCCATGCAACCAACTTTTTTTGAATATCTACAAATTTCCCACTTTTTAAGAAAAACTATTGGTGGACATCTTCTCATAGTGGGTGAGCTGGTTACACTCCTTTATGAAGCCAAAATCATCGGCATCGGAAATTGGTACAAAAGGCTCCATTGTGGTGGTCATTTAAATACGATTTATAGCCATTTAGAGAAAATATTTAACCAAACCCAATGTAATATAACACACAAGGATTGGGAAACTATAAGCTTGCTGGCTACAAATCGTTACATGCCGCTAATTTTAATAGGATGGCCTTTTTGTCCCACTGGTTAGCGTACTGGACTCCGGAAGCACTTGAAAAAAGGTTCCCAGAGGCTGAGAATAAATGTTTTAGATGCCTAGCCGCCGGCTAGGGAGGTTGGCTCCATACCTTTTTCTCTTGTCCTCAATTGAAATCCTTTTGGGAGGCTATATTCATAGACATCAAGGAGGAGGAAATAGGGAAACACTAACACCTTCAGCTGAACTGACCCTTTTTGGTATATCCAAAGATAGAGGTTCCCTCAATGAGAATGAGGAAAACTTTTTGTCTATTTCATGTACAGTTGCTCGTTCCCTAATACTCCAAAATTGGAAATCAAAGGAACCCCCATCCCATGTAAAATGGTTTAACAAAATGAGGAGGTCCCGGAACTTTGAAAAAGCCTATGCCTGTAGAGTGGGAGCAATCAGAAGTTTTGAAAGAAAATGGAAATACTTTGAGAACTTGGAGACGATAAAAGGGGGGTTAAATTAAAAACTAGATCGAATGCTAAAACTAGACTAAAACGATTTCAAAAGCAGGCATGAAATGTTGTTAGATCGAATTAAATAAGCAAACTGTTATGTTCAAGCACTTTATTTCAGGTCGGATTGCACTATCTATGCATTTGCACTTTACGCTTAAATTTGCGGATTTTGCACATTGTTTCTATCATGCTGGACTGTACTGTATTGCACTTGCACTTTATGATCAAGTTTGCGATCGCTGCATACCGACTGTATTTGAAAATTAATCAATATGCTGTGAAATAATGAAATAATGAGTACATTAATGCCTGCTTTGGGGCTCTGCATATTCTAAATTTTTACCCCCTTTTTTAAATTCGCTCCTTAATCATGTTTCATCTTTATGTACTTCAATTTATAGAAGAAGCATCTTGTTTAAACCTGTTTTTAATTCCATTGCTTAAAATTCCTCATTCAAGAATTGTATTTTATCCTCTTTCTGCTCAATAAAAACTTTATAAAAAAAAAAAAGAAATAATATCCAGGGAGAAGCGCCTGCATAATGTCGGTGCAAAGCAAACATGGAGCCAGGTCTCTGTAAGAAACAATGCATCAAACTGTCCATCCTCTAATAAAGTACGAACCTCATATTTGTGCAGGGAAGGAACCTACAGTTTATGAGATCAATACCATCTTGAAACTTTTCAACTGATAGTCCTAACCTCCTCTGTGCTCTTCAAAGAAAAGTTACAGTGGGAGCATTGATGTTTCCCGTTTTTGAGACATAAAGAAGGACACCCTGGGGACAGAGACTGAGGCATAATGGAGTCTAAAATGTTGGTGGAATATCTCGCCTTATCTACGGCAGTTAGGCCAGAGGTCCTGGTCCTGTTCGGGCGCGGACGGGCACAGAGGGGCTTGCCTTCAGGGTGCACCTTGGCGCTCTGGTAGCTCATCCACTGCACGCATTCTTCCCAGCTGCCATTTATGGGTTCCAAAAATGACTAGAGTGCTACTCTTCTTAGCGTCTCTATGATCCTAGTGTCTTCTGACTCACTATGGTTTGTTCCCTGTTCCCTTAAAGCCCCCTACAACACACCATGTTTAACCCCTTTGCTGCGGCGGCAATTCTGCCGCGGCGCTAGGGGGGGGCCACGCGGCGCTCCTATTCTCATGACGGAACCGCTCCGTCACGAGCCTCGGGCACGCTGGGCTGATGACGGAGCAGTTCCATCACGGACCCACCCGCTCAATAGAACGTGCCACGCAGGCGCGAAATCAATGCAGCGCAGGCGCGCCGAGTGGGCCGTGATGGAACCGCTCCATCACCAGCACAGCGCAACCGAGGCTGGTGACGGAGCGGTTCTGTCACCAGCATGGAAGGGGTTAAAAGGGCCTTCCTCCAGAGTAAAAAGGGCATTATTTTAAAATTCTGGCAAAAACTGCGCTCGGAATGAAAAACTATTTGCTAACAACAGTTTAAAACATACAGGTAAAACATTTCAGAGCACAATGCAGCGCTATGCCTCACTCACACGCCTGCTTCCCATCTACCATTTAAAGGTTCCAACAACGACTAGAGTGCTACTCTCCTTGATCCTAGTGCATTCTGACTTTATTTATTTTCCCTTGAAAGACCACTACAACACACCATGTTTAAAGTTCCTTTCTCTGGAGTTAACTCACACGCCTGCTTCCCATCTACCATTTAAAGGTTCCAACAACGACTAGAGTGCTACTCTCCATGATCCTAGTGCATTCTGACTTTATTTATGTTCCCTTAAAAGACCACTACAGCACACCATGTTTAAAGTTCCTTTCTCTGGAGTTAAAGAGAACTCTTTTAAAATTCAGGCTAAACTATCACAATTTCTAAACCAGCAACTTCTTCAGAATAGTGGAAGTGCCAGCTGGAAGCCCTTGCAAGGTTCCACTGAAGCTGTCCAACAAGCTGGAAACCACACTAGTTTCCACCAATACATAAACACAACTGGGTTTATATTTGAGCCTTCCTCCCCCCAGAACGATGCAGCACCTTCTGGTTTACTTTGTTGATCATGTTTTAATGGTTCTCTTTAACTTCCCTGGTAAATGCTAAAGTCAAGTTCTTTTTTGAAGCTACAACACTGGTTGGACACTAAGTTAATTCTAAGGTACTAAGGGGCCGATTAGGATGGCGGTTTTTCCGCATCCTCCGGGCCGGCGGACACTTCCGCCGGCCCGGAGGATGCGGAAAAACCGCGGCGGAGACTCCAAAGACCCACCGCCAAATTAGGATGGCTGGTGGGTCTGGAATTCCGTCCGCCGCTTTTCCGCTGCGGTCGGCTTCCGACCGCGGCGGAAAAGCTATAACATGGCAGGCGGTGTCTATGAGACACCGTCCGCCATATTATGATGGTTGTGTAAAACTGCTTTTCCACGGCGGCTTTTCCGCCATGGAAAAGCATACGGACATTCACTTTGGGGGCCCGTTGCGGGCCCCCTGGGTGAATGGGGGTGGGGGGTGCACATGGGGGGTACCTATGGTACCCCCCTGCATTTGCGTGCACAAAGCAGCAGGCACCGTGCGGTGCCTGCCGCTTTGTGCATGTAAATGTAACACATGCTTTTTTAACATTGCGGCGGGTGCAGCTTGAAGCTGCACCCGCCACAATGTTAAATATAGAGGATGTGACCGCCACCCTGGCGGTCACATCCTAATCAGCACGGAGGGAACGCCGCAGCCCCTGCGGACGTTCCCTCCTCCTCAAGGGTGGCGGACGGACGCAAGTCCGTCCGCCATCCTAATCGGCCCCTTAGTATGTAAAGTGCTAACTACATTTCTATATCTTTTGATCTACTAGTGTACAAATGCTTTGCTACTCTACTTCATTACCTTTCGGAATTTGGGTGAGAAAAGGGAAGTAACTGTGCTATCCAATTGGATTCTCTAATTTTGGTCATTCCATTTTCAAAGAGTGGCAAAGTGCAAATTGAAACGCTTTTCAGTATGTTTGTATATAGCTCACAAAAGAAGGATTTATTGCTAATTTTTTTTAATCTAAACTCCATGGCCCATTTAATTGACTTAACAAAGATGAAGGACTGCATTGGTGCCTCTAGAGTTAGAGCCTGTGACGTGTAAGTTATAGTAAATGCCCCAAAATTAATTATGAATTAGTATTGAATCAGTAATCCATAACTACCAATGTAATGGATATTGGTATTTCTGGGCTGCGTAAATAATGGGAAATTAGAAAATGTCTCTTGAGAAATAAATAATACAATTCGGGCATTAGTGCTTCTGCACTGATTCCTTCATTTGTTATTCATAATGTACATCACCAGGAGATGCTGTCAGCCTTAGCAGGTGTAATGCTCAGGTGACAGGTTGGGCTCTGCGGTAGTCCCTGTTGCCAGCAGCATCGGGATTACTGGTATGGGTGTGTGAAATCGGTGTAATTTACTTTTATGTAAATACTTGACACTTCATGGAAATTACCTGCAATAGCACAGAATGCAAATCTATCATTAAGCGCTACATTCTAGTGTTTAATTTTTTTAAGGGAAGGATGCATTTTGCAGTAAAAAAATAGCACAAAATACACAAGTGGTACGAGCAATAACTGCTCCCGTTCTGGACGTTTGCGTTATTCCCATCCGTTCATGTTGGTCCACACGATGGGGCAGATTTACAAGCCCCGTGCGCCACTTTTGCGTCATATTTAACATGGGAAAAATGACGCAAAAGTGGCACCAGGGGCTTGTAAATTTCCCCGATATCTGTAAACTTTTACTGGGCATGGCCCATAATTATGTGATGTGGCATAATGGTGTAATTTCGGGAATTTCGTGTAACAAGCGTAAAGCAAAATACCCAAAACAATGCGAATTACATGTAATTTAAATTTTACCAGGGCCTAATTAATAGCCATCTCATAATCGGACTAGTTATTTAAGTAATCAAGGCTAGTTATTTAATTGTGGCCGTTTAAGATACCCAGTTCTGACAATTACATAAATCCATTGGAAAGTCACTGGGCAATAGGAAATCTTGAAAGCCAATTTAGTTTGCTGCATGGACAATAAAAATAGTAGATGTTATTAAATGTATCCATGTATGAAGCAATACATAAAGAGCCTGACAACACTTGCACACAGAGAGGATGTAAATCACATACAGCCTAAACACAGATATAGCACTTTTACAGCCCTGATAAGTCTGCGTCAGATTCAACCTTTACAGCTCTCATGTGTCTAATGTACACTAGACACAGCTGGCCCAGGAGGTAACCAATCACACAAATAGGGCTGATGTCAGATAAGCAATGCAGCCGGTTATACAATGCAGATGCAGATAGAAAGAGGCAATAAACCCAGCGAGAACTCAGATAGGCAAGATATTGCATCTCTCAGAAGGAGTAGTGAAGCATACACTCAAAGCCAGGGTCGTACTTATCAAAACAAGACTTATCAGTTTTATGTTGTTCAAATATTTACTTTGTAAACTACCATGCTGTTTTTACTGGCACGTGCAGTATTTTTAATTCTAATTATAAGTGAGGTGAAAAAATAGTTAATCCTTCACTAGTAGTCTTGCACAATTACTTCAGTGAAAGTTTAAGAAATTATGGCAAACACAATGAGCACTAACAATGACTTTCTTGTTGGCTTTTGTAAAATGAAAAGATTATTTGGTACTTACAGAATACACAGAGAAGAGGAATCAGGCTGGCATCTAGGAGGTTTGAGAAAATATTGTCCTCAAAAACATTGTGGTAGAAAAGTATTGTTGTCAAAATATTGATATCAAAATATCGACTTTACATATTTATATTCTAACTTACATAAATATCCACTACCAAATTATGATGGTTCAAACTATTGACATTACACTTGTAAGCATATGTATTTAATTTTAAAATAAATGATAATTTTGTTTAAAATCATTATATTTAATATATATATATATATATAAAACAAAAATAACATAAAGCATTAATTTATTAACTTTAAAGAAGAATTCTTATAAATTTATATAACTTTGAAATTACTTTATAAATATAAAAATGCAACATTACAACAAAAGAGAATATGAAAAAGTATAAGATATTATTTAAAAAATATAGAAAATACTTTAAATGCACCAAACATAAATAATCTTTAAAAAACCTTCTTTTAAACATATTTTAAAATGCTAAAATGCTTTACAACACATAACGAAAAACGGAAAATATTGTAAAATACATCATGGAAATATGATAGAAAAGTACTGAAACATAAAAAAAAGAGTTTAATATTATATATGCTTTAAATATCTGATCTAAATATCTTAAGGAACATGCAGCAACTTAACTTCAATCCAAATCCCCCCAAAATTGAATACACAATTCTACCCACAGTCCTACAAACATCAAGGAAAAGCAAGTTGTTGCTGAGGATGGGGCCTGATTTAGAAATCTAACTCCATTATAATAAACTGTCTGGAAAGTGCATACATGGCGGGCAGTTTTATTATTCAAAGACTACATTAACAAACACTGGGTTAAAAGTTTCCATATGTACATAAAGTGGGGATAGGGATTAAGATTGACTATTCTTCCTTCAAACAAACTTTAGGGAAAAACATACATGGGGGTACATATAATACCCCCAAATAATATGAATACACACACAATTTGTTTCAGAAATTTAATAAGAAACTTTAAAAAACCTAAATATATATATTTTTATAACAATTAAATTATTTTAACAATTAGAAATAAATATATCGTAATGGGAGAATTTGGTTGTATTATATCTTATGGCTGTGCAGCCTTAAAGTGGAATATACTTGCAAAAACAGACTTGGGTCCAGTCAGGCTTGTTTGCATTACCTTAAGCTCAAGCGAAGGTAGCTATGGTTTTGAGCTGCAAGGATGAAACAATGAAACTTCGTGTAAAGCATTTAACAGAACCAAACAGCAAAATAAGAAAGCCACGCAACATGAAAGAAACACAGCATCAATTTATAAAAATAGATTATATTCTTATGAATTTTTAGAATCCCTGATGACCAAAATCCACCAGAAGGATCCGGAGATACAGATTTTTAAAGGGGTTATTACTTTTTGATTCAACCACAAACAGGCAATGGTCAATCATAAGTTTGCAAATTTTGAAAAATTTGTAAATGTTAGTACCACTACTCCGGCCCAGCTTGGGTGACCAAATCTGTCAGGTAGAGAGTCTGAGTGGGGGGGGGATGTGGGGGGGGGTAAATGAAGTAGATGTTGACAGTTGACTGCAGTCCTTTCTCTCCGATAGATCACAGACCGTCGACTTGGACAATAACAAATCCCATTTGTTCTGCCTTTCTTGTGGGGTACATCAGGGGTCCTCACTGAGCCCCACGCTTTTCAATATTTATATGATATCGCTGGCGGGCCTAATAAAATCTTACGGTTTTCAGTTAACCTCGTAATCGGATGACACCCAAATAGTGTTATCATTTAATGACGGCAAGGAAAAAGAAACGGAAGTGCGTTTTCATGACTGTATGAAGGAGATAGCTGGATTGATGGCATCGAACTGTTTAAAATTAAGTTACACCAAAACTGAGATAAGGGTTTTGGGAAATAATCCCCATGTTTGGACACCTGACTGGTGGGCAGCTGATTTGGGCAACTGCCCCTCCCCGACGCTGAAAGCCAAGAATTTGGGGGTAACATTCTACAGTAGGTTCACATTTAATGATCATATAAGTGCCATGGTATCCGCTTGCTTCCTGATATTACGCATTTTAAAGAAAATTAAACCTTACCTTTCAGAGGCTAGCAACTTGCTGGTGGGGGTTCCAGGGTTCAGTACACAGTTCATTTGAGCCCCTCCTTTGGTCTGGGTCATGACCTTTCCCCGAGCCAAGAGACACAGGCACAGTCCTCTCTTCGCTGGCCCAAGGTGCAGCAGGTGCAGTCCAGCAGATGGAACAGCCTCTCTTTGTGCGGTGCAGTAGGTAGCAGGGCAGTCCCTTGGCCCTTGTTCCGATTCCAATGTGATCTGATGTTTAGGGTGCCAGGGAGCCGTATTTGACCTGTTAAAGTACCCTGAGGGGACAACGCAGTCACAAGCTAATGGGCTAGCAAGTCCCCTTTCTCTGGATGATGACTTTCTGGCAATGTGTGGCATCTAACAATCCCAGAGTGCACTATCTTGCCCACTCCCAAGATGTTTGCACCGTTCCTCTGCTTTTAGGAGCTTGGTATCTCACCCTAGAGATGTGGCTGCCTAGGGGCCAAATGCCCACAGAAAAACTGGTTGGGGCACTGGTCTACTTATCCACGTGAACAAAGGGCATCCCCCTCGAGAGCGCTATCGCCATTCGCCCACCAAGGGTTACTTAGCCTTTGAGGCTCGCCTTTTGGGCTAACACCCTCAGTAGCTTCCTGTAAGGGGGAGGTGACACCTCTCCCTACGTCAGACCTCGGTTGTTCCTAAGCCTTGGAGTTGTTCACACGACTCCCCAGGCAGGCTGAAAGCTGTGTGATGGCCAATGCCTGTGTGAGGCTACTGGACCTGCTGGGTCACAGAGTGACAACTTTCTAAAAGTTGCATTACTTCAATAGTGACATTAAATTTGACATAGGCATGAGATGGGTTTAATGCCACAATTAATTTGATACCTTACAGTACCCAGTTAGGTAGTCTAAATCAGAAGTTTGCCAGGCTGAAGTGCCAGCCGGTAACCCTGTATTAACCAATGGAGCCACAAACGTTTCCACAGCAAAACAACAACTTGAGGGGTTTTGCTGCTAGGACACATATAAACAAACATTTTCTAATTAACAATATCTGTATGTTGTTAATTAGAAAATGTATGCTCCCTGCCTTAGGGCTCTATATGCCTTCCTTAGGAGAGACTTACATATATTGTTAAAGGAAGTGGTGGCTTTGCCATAAGTGGCAATGGCAAAGTCGAACTGGCAGTGTGATATTTTATACTTTGTCATACACAGGGTGGCACAATCAGTGCTCCAACCCTGAGTGAGCACTCCTCTTTATATGCCCTTGGTACCCAACAACTCAAAGGAAATTATGCCTTCCTATAATATTATTCAACTATATTTCAAATGTTTTGTATAGCTCTCATATAGAGCCTCTATCGTTTAAATGAGCTGTACATCTGATGACTCATTGCTATGATGCAGCAACAGTTTATAACAAAACTCGTTACCCACTGTTGCTACATCAGAAAGGCCAGGCAGACAATGCTCTCTGAGAGCCTGTCAGTGCACCGCTGCTTGTCTGCTTTGACTGAAAGCAGACAGCCCACCTGCAGGAGAGGGAATTAAAGGAGAGAAGGTGGTGTGGCCGGATAAGGATGGCAGGTAAGGTATTACTTTTTTTACATTTGTATCAGGGTGGAGAGGCCATGTCATATATTGCTCCCTCATTACTCCTCTTCTACTGTGCAGCACTTGAAAGAAGGAGCACATAAATTTGGGACCATGCGTAGCAGAAAATTATAGATGGGTTAAATTGAATTACAGTTATGTTTTTCAGATGTGTTCTGAGTAACATCATAGACTGCTTAAGCTTTGAAATTCACAGTAGCATAAATAAGTACAGAAAAACATAATTCTAACAATAAAATAACATACAAAATAATATTGTCAAAAATGTTGTAAAATGTGATATTAATGTAAAAAGTTTTTTAAAAATGGTGTGCTTACTTTCAATGTTTTTGGGCACAATATTTGTGTAGTGACGATAGTGGGACCTTAATATTATGGTAAGATAATATTTTTGAGTTTGAGTCAATTTTTAGGTGAAGTGCAGTGTGGGCAACAGAAGTTCACACAGTGCAGGACCGAGTGGTGCAATGACAGATATATCCTACGGAGTAGTGGTACAAGGCTCTGTTTCCAGAGAAACAATTGGCACAATTTATGCAGGTTAGTATCTAAATGGAATAATAAGCTTGTGTATGAATACAACTCTGACTTTAAACACTATTCCAAATGGTTAATGTTCACAGAAATTACACGGGTAATATTCCATGGTGACATATGTTGATCCACCACCTTTGCACATGCTATTAAAAGCCTAAAGAACATACATCAGAATGTTTACTGCCTTGCCCCTTCCTTTTCTCTAGCATATCAAACTGGAGTATACTCTTGAAATAGAGCCAATACCACTGAAGAGGAAAAGGAACTTTAGGGTGGAGCAAACATATAATATGACCAACTTTGTGGTCACCCACTGTGGGGCATTCTACAGTCAGTTTCCATGAATGTTCATTGAGGCAAACAAAAGGGCAAATGGCAGGAAGCCACATGGCAGAGTCAACACTATGCAGGTGGACATACACTGTGTGGAGGAAATAAAAAAGCAAATGGTAAGAAGAAGTGTGTGAAGAGAAGGATTAGTTCACCTGGATACAGGCGGTAGCCGTACTCCATGGTGGAAGTCATAAAGCACATCTCTTACTTAGCCCCACAAAGGAGTGTACCCTCAACATCCTCTACCTCTACCCCTCTCTATGTCCTGTCTAATCTTGAGACAACTATCATCTGCCAGGAAAAGAAGAGTAATCAAACCGTGTATGAACAGATTTCAGTCCCTGCTTGTAAGACAATAGGTTATTAGTCGGGGAGGCTGTGAGTAATTTCCAAGGAATAAGTCCAACACCCTATCTGGTAGAACACACAGTTTCAGTAAATAAAGCTGGACCCAACACCTGGAAGACCTGGCACAGAGCAGAATGTGTTCCCTAAGGAAAATGGGTAAAGTATTTAGTTGTATAAAAACAATTAAAAAGTCAAATCACAACACAATAAAAATCTCACAATCAATTTCAAAATATCAAGAAAAAGGTCACATAACTGAACAAAATACAATACAGGAAATAGGAGATGTGAATTTTAAAGTTTTTACGTTAAAAAGCACCACAAAACAGCTTAGCGCATATGGGTGTGGTTAGGCTAGGCACAACTTGAGGCCAACCAATATGCCCTGGAGGCCAGCTAAGACTAGTGTATCAACTTGATAAAAGATTTTAGCTTCCGACATACAGCCCGAAATAGAGTATGGCAGTCTTTACTCTGCCCCTCTCTGCAGCAGAGGACTATGATGTACAGAATACCATCATGTTTAGAGATCACAGCAGCCCCAAGATGATCTATATGCCTTCAGAGGAACCGCCATCCCGGCAGTTCCTTTAAGGCACTGCAAGTTCGGTGCACCAATCCTATCCTTATAGTGGCTGTGAAGCAAACTTTTTTTTAAAAACAAGATCCCAAAGTGACAGTTTGTTATTGAAAAATATAAAACAAATTAATCCCAAACCATGGTAGCTTTCTCCCAGACAGTGAGGGTCGTTTTATTTTTTTTCTGTTTGAGACTGCCAAGAATTTCCTGGTGGTTACATAACAAAACAAAATACATCAGACCATCCGCTCTAAACCTCGCAGTAAAGTGACATGGGTGGGGGCGCTGAGCGTTGATAAGGAGTCGGGCAAAAAACAACCAACTTGGGCTGCTTTGCAGGAAACATGGTAAGGGGTAAAGAAAAACTGACCATTTAGAAGTGGTATAACCAAAAGGAAAGATGAAAGAAAGCCTGTGATCTGTTAACTAGAGCATTATAAGTAAGAGAACATGGTGAGGGGTAGCCATTGTACCTGCTTTTCTAATTAGAGAGGTGGTGGTTTGAAGGAGTTCTTACCGGAGATTTAGAATGAAAACAGATGTTACCAGATATAGAAATAAAGCTGGGAGAACAGCAAAGGGCTTTAACAGGTATTCTGCTCATGCACAGAACTATGCGCAGGAAACAGGACCTTGGTGTATTGTGGTGTACCAAAAAACCCACCTCAGTGCCTAGAACCCCAATCTGACTAGCATTAGTGTCTCATTCGTTCTCCGTACTACGGCAAAGCTACCAATGATTAGACAACCTAGAACATGCAACTTAGTAAACTCCCAGGAATAGTGGGAATTAAGAACACTCTTTTGCTATAACACTCATACTAGTCCCCAACGTGAGTAATCAAAAACACAATATAGTTTAAAATGTTTATTTTAACTAACGTGCTCTAAGATGCAGTACTCTCGCCAATACTAACAAAAAGATGCATAAGAAAAATAAAATCAGCATTGTTACAATTCCACAAAGCACACAAGGGGAAATCATATTAAAATGACAGTGAAACAGGACTACAGCGCCGTTACCACCCTCCCCATGATGGGGTTCTAGTTTTAAGTAGTAATAATAGAAGAAGACCTCTAGACTTTGACGGGGACCCCATATCTCCAAGATCAGATGAAGTGAATCACATCCCAGGACAAACACAGCTCTTCGTAGTTGGAAAGGTTTTCTCCAAGTGCTTCCTCATGCATGCAATGCCATATTAAAAGCACCCGAGTTCAGTTTAAGCAGCTGTGCCTTCTGTTATGTCTATGTGCGTGGGACTGATCAACGTGAATTAAAAGCATACATTGTTATTCAACCTTGAACACGCTGTGCAGACAGAGAGCACAGTGTACGCCTAGATATGTGAAAAACAGACAGTTCTCATGTGAAGAAGCGCAACAAGTTTATTCACGAGAACATAGCCATGTAGTGTTGTGTTCAAAAGTGGCAAAATGGTGTCTAAGCATATACTCCACTTGTGCTAACATAGCAATGTCTGCAGTTAACCCCTTATCCTCTCTACATGTTAATTAGGCTATGGTATATAACACTATATTTAGATAAAACAGTGTGAGTGTGAAAGCTGAAAGAAAATGTGTACCTTCTAGACCAGTGATACTCAGAGGGGCATATTCTCAATGAGCCATTGCAGAGTTAACAGCCCTTTATCGCAGCCAAAGTGGCGATAAAGTTATCACCCCATTCACAAGCTGATTTGAACAGCCCATAGCACCAGTTTACCTGCAATAGCAGCCGCAAAAAGCATCACCACAGACGACCCCAGCAACTATCACTTATGAGATGCAGAGTAGGCATTTCCGTGCCAAAAGCCACAATAACACCACTCCACAACATTCTCAATGACCAGCCAGACCGGCGAGAAGTACCCAAAACATATGATAAGGCATCTTAGCAGGAGGAAACTAAGACCTGCTCTGACCTGGTGCAAAGTCGAACCACAGCCTGCACCACAAACGGGAGCCAAGGCCAGAGCCACACCTGAGGAACAACAGATGCCATGGAGCCACCGAACATGCAGGCCGGACACCCAAGAGGGCCACAACACCCACCACCACCGCCACCCCAGGACCCCCCCTCCCCTCCCCGGACCCACCCCCAGACAAAAACATGCCACATCAACTACACGAAAACATGTACCAAATATTCCACCTGATGTTGCAGAATCACATCTGGTCACATGCATGTGTCAACACAAAAAGGAGCATCACACATACACCTTCGAAGCAACAAACGAAAATGTTTCAAAACAAACACAGAAGAGAAATGAAGACACATGGTGGCACCCCTCGGTACACTCCGTAGGTCACAGCCTGCAAGACAAATATCATGTAGAGAAGGTGTGTCCTGCACACATCAAGGGACAGAGAGAGAGAGCGAAGGAGAGAGAGAGAGAGAGGGAGAGAGAGATAGACGGACAGAGAGGGGGAGAGAGAGCTAGACAGACAGAGTGGGGGGAGAGAGAGATAGACGGATAGAGTGGGGGATAGAGAGATAGACGGACAAAGAGGGGGAGAGAGAGATAGAGAGACAGAGTGGGGGGAAGAGAGATAGATGGATGGAGAGAGGGAGACAGACACAGAATACAGAAGAGAGGGAGAAGGAGAGAGAGTGCGCACCCAGGCCACACTGCTCACCTGTTGTCTTCGGTGTGTCTCCCACCACTTGCCGGTACATAGTGCAGTTCACTAGATCCCACATCTGAAACAAATCCATCATCTGAAACAGAGTCCAGATACATGAATGGCACAGTACATACAATTGCACACGACATTGTTGGCTGTCCGCCCCTGCGCACGCAGGCAGCTTCCCCCCAGCCCCTCCCGCTGTCCAGCGGGGCATGCCTGCCCATGTGCACCCAGGCAGCTGCACCCCAGCCCCTCATGCTGCCCAGCGGGGCATGCCCGCACCTGCGCACCCAGGCAGCTGAACCCCAGCACCTCCTGCTACCCAGCGGTGCATGCCAGCCCCTGCGCACCCAGGCAGCTACACCCCAGCCACTCCCACCGCCCAGCGGGGCATGCCCGCCCCTGCACACCCAGGCAGCTGCACCCCAGCCCCTCCTGTCGCCCTCTGGTGCAAAAACGCCCCTGCGCACCCAGGCCTCACTGCTCACCTTCCGCCACCGGCATGTAGAAAAGAGGGCCGACCACGTGCCGCTGCAAGCCACTAGCCTGGGGCCCACTGACTTGGCACCCACAACATCATGCAGCCCCACTCTGCAGGCCACCAGGTCTCACATTTGGTGCTAGGTCTTGATTTCTCCATGGTAGAGGTCATACCAGCGCACCTGACATCGTCGCAGGCTGCACACCCGCTCAGCCTCATAGAGTGCTAACAACTCTGTGATCTTGGAGGCGACGCCATGTGGCGGTAGGACGGCCCTGCCGAACTGGCTCAGGCCTACACTGTGGTCCAGCAAGGCAAATAAAACCTGAGCCGTCCAGACCGCCGGGACAGGGCATCATCGCAGGCTGCACACCCGCTCAGCACTTAAGGTGCCCCTACCACAGTGCACCGAAAGTCACCGTCCCGTGGCGGTCTGCCTGTGCCAGCTGCAGTGCATCCAGTGCCACCAAGTCTGTGCCCCGCTAGTCATGGGCCCTCTATGAATGGTTATCGGGGTGTGGATGCCATCATGCCACCTATGGGCCTGTGGGATGCAATGTTGCAGGCCCCTGGTCCCCCATGCCTACAAGCACACCACACAGATACACCCTGAGAGAGGTTGGAAATGGCATCTAGCAAGTGCACCCGGCCCTTTTTATTGACAAGGAAGTAACTAATGCGTGTGTCGCTGCTGTTGCGTCGACGCCACCCGGTCAACATTTGGCAATGTGTCACTCTGTGACCCAAGTCCATGAGACACGTGGACGTAGGTGGAATTCACTGACCCTACATTCATCAATACTACAAAACATGAAAGACCATTGGCACAACACATCTATGTGATTCGGAATGTTTCATGCACATTCAGTGGAGTGTTGCATCTGGAGTAGTACAGGGCTATGCAAACCTCACTTTACATTGTTGGCCCGTGGAGGGCCAGCCAGAGTCCTTCAGGGAATGACAAGTTCAAAGGAAGAGGAAGTGTTCAGTCCGCAGTCTGAGTGCTGTGTCATTGGCGATCAAACAGATTATGGCAGTCCATGGCATAGTCCAAGGTGAGTATCGCAGGGTGCATTGGGGGACAGTGGAAGGTGATGATGCAGAGGGCTGAAACTGGCCATATTGCAGAGATGAATGCTACTTCGTCCTTCTGACCATGAAGAAGGTTTCATCCGCATCTTCGTCTTCTGCTGTTCCATGTGCCTCACGTGTGGGCAGTGTATCCAGCACTCTGTGGCATTGACACCTCAGGGGCTGGAGGGGGAATATCTGCCGCACTATGTGGCACTAACACTTCAGGGGCAGGAGATGTGGATGGTGTGGTAGCAGCTGCATGCATCAGCGCCAGGCCTTGTGGCAGCAATGCCATGAGGATGGTCTTGATGTCATTGTAGAACCCAGCTACCACTCGCGGGTGTGCAGCTGTGGCAGCCGCTCTTTCCGCATTGGCATGCTCCATTGTCTCCATTAACCTCCGCATGTGTCCCAACTCCCGGGTGACATCGCTGGAGCAACTCCAACTGGACAGTTATTCTAGTCTCTGAGTCAGGGCTCCAGCGATGTCAGCCATGGTCCGTTGAAGAGCATGGAGTGGACTGTGGGTGTCTGTTAGGGACTGTGAGTGGTCCCTGATGGGACTTATACACCCACATATGGCATCCAGTTTGTCTGCCATGCATTCAAAGCCCACCCTCACCTGTTCAGCAAGCTGCTCCTGGCACCCCAACACACGGCGTTGGAAGGCCATGTGTTCTTCATGGGGGTTCTGGGAGGCAGCCCTGGTGGTTGGTGCTGCATGCTGTGTGGTCTGTGCAGGGGGTGGGCTGTCCTCATCGCAGCTGGGCTGCCCTGCTCTTGGAGGTGTGTCACTGAGGCTGTCAATGAACTGCTGGAGGGCGTCGGGTCGAAGCTGTGGTGGTCCTCTTCGTCATCAGAGAAGAGAGGGTCGGGCTGCTCTGCAGGAGGTGTTGATTCTCCCTCTGCAATGTTAAGGAGAGATGCAGTTTAACATTGTATTCACATGTATGTTGTCGCATTGTCCATGTTTACATACAGACTGCATAACTGTGTACATCATGGCTGTTTAGGAGGAGCTGCCTATTTGTTGGGGGACAGTGGACAGACGTGTGTGTTTTTGTACTTGTACATTATCAACTCACATTTCCCTGTAATGCCACTTGTGATTGGCCAGTGTCGACACCCAGTTGGCACCAGTTGTGTCCTGTGTTCTGTTGTGGATGTGTTGTGGGTTGTGCCACATTTTTGGCAATGTTGATATGCTCTGCATGTTATGTGTGTGTGCTGCATTTTGGGAGAGTGACGCCTGAACCTCTGTTTGTGCTGCCCCTTCTCTATTTCATGCGATGTGCCTTTGACTTCGGTGCTTAGGCAGTGCTGTTATGTTGCATACTTGGGTACATTGGTCTCTTGGTGGGAGTTGGAGGTCTGGGGCATGGTTTGTCCACAGATGTGCTCTACTTGGTTGTGCATGTGTGGTATTGTGCCCATCTCCCCCATCCCCCCAGTCGCTGGTCATTACTCACCCTGGTGCTGTTGTGTTCGGTCACGTTGAGCAGTGTCCGGTCCCCTGACTCCTGCGACCGTCTACCCACTGTTGACTGTGGACACCATTTCCTCCATCCCGTCCAGCTCCTTCCGTGGCGCAGGACTGCCACCTCCAGTCTGCATTGCTGTCTTCCGGTTGTTGGAGAGTTTCAGCTTGGTTTTGTGTTTGACGTCATTCCAGCGCCTCTTGACCTCTTCCATTGTCCTCTTCAGCACCCCCACTGCATTCACCTTGTCCACAATGGACTGCCATAGTCCATTTTTTATTGCCAATGGCACAGTGGAGATGACGAACAGTTGTGGATGGTGTTCTGCCACCTCAGTTATCAGGATTCTGTTTTCCTGTGGTCTGAAGCGCTTCTTCCTACTCTTCTTTTCCTTGGCCCTCCCTGACCCCGAGTTCCCAGGCTGGTCCCCAGGGGGCTTGTGGGGTTCTGGATCTCCTCTGTACTTGCTCCAGCACCATCCGTTGTACTTCGCTGTTGTTTGGCATTTGTTTCTGGTTTTTTTCTCCTTTTATGGTGATTTTTCCCGCCTGACGCGAGTGACTTGCAGGCCTGTCGCTGGTTTTCGCTGATTTTAGTACCGCGATTGGCCTCATTGCAGGATTTTTTGCGTTCGCGTATCTAATTGTTGCGGCATGGCATTGGTTTGACCCTGGTCATTTGATGTGTTATCTGGTGACTATCGCATGGTACCGCCGCGTTGAGAATGCTTTGTTAATATGGCATAATTTTCCCGCGATAGACTGCGATGTTGGGAGTTGCGTTAAGTAACTTTTGTGATGGTTATTACACGTTATTGAGAATATGGCCCAAAGTATGGAATGGGGGCTGCTTGTGGCCCTCTTGACCTATATATGCGGCCCCTTGGTGATCAACAGCACTGGTATGCTGTTTACCCTGACTCAGCACTAACATTCAGAATGGCAGCCCAGCACCACTTAACTTCATTCTTTAAAGACATTTTACAACAAATGAGTAAAAATATGATAAAGTTTCTTCAAAATTGAAAAATGTGTATTTCGTTAACATGCAGAACCTTTTTACCTTAGTATATAAGATGATATCACTGCATTGCGAGGTTTTTTTAAGTGATATTTTTTAAACATGAATTTAGAAACATTCATGCTTCTACTCACCTTGACAACAGTGCCAATAGTGAACTAAGAGGCAAGTCAGTTGTCATGTTCACACTCTGGGTGGTCTGGGTTTCTATTATAAATGGACAACAGCATAGTTTATTAAATCAAACACAAAAGAAGGAAAAGGAGGCAAAGTGAAAAAAAGCAATTGCCTAGGGTCACACCATTTGTTAAAGTCGTGTAGCCGGGATTGAACCCAGGTTTTCTGGTTTTGCATTGTGCAATTCAGCCACTACATGTACATACATGCTTTGCTTCCCATACATCCACATTGCAAACCCCGGGGCAGATTTATAAGAAAGTGACGCATCTGTAGAGATGCATCACTTTCCCTGCGCCACCATGCAAAACCCTTGCCTCACCATGGATGCACTGTATTTACAGTACGACCCACCATGACGCAAGGATTGACAGATGTGTCAGAAATTCTGAAGCATCTGTTGATGGAAAAGTCACGCATTGCTGGAGTTGTGTTACAAGCACGACGCAACTCCAGCAATGCGTGTTACGGCCTATTCCTAATTCACTGTGTCACTCCTTACGCCTGCTTCAAGGAGGCATAACGTTTTGACACAGTGGCATCCTAAAAGTCATGCATTGAAATCTTGTAGATTTCACTGTGTCACTTTTACGAGGCCTTCCTGCGTGGGAATGCCTACCCTGCATACATTATACCTGATGCAGGTATAATGTCACGCAGGGCTTTACAATGTGACGCATCTCCCTAGATGTGTCACGTTGAAATGGGCCACAACTTTTACGACGCTGCTGCGTCACAAAAGTGACGCAACAATGGCGTGAAACTGATGCAAGGGGCTTGTAAATCTGCCCTCCCATATCTCCTGACCACCACCCTGCTGGTATCAGTGCGGTTCTAGGTCACACCACAGATTGTACATTGTTGCCCCAGGAAAATTGTTTGTGAGTACCCATGTTCTAGCCGCTTCGCCGCAGCGGACATTCCGCCGGGGTGCGGCCGAATCGGATGCGTGGGCAGATCGGACGCGCACGCTCACCGTGACGTCGGATGGCCCCCAGCGATCGAAAAGGTTAGACAGTATACTGGATTGAAAAATAGAAGGTAGCTTAGATAAGAACAATTACTTAAAATGAATTGAGCAGGAAAGGTGAAAGATAAAATGGTATACTACTAAGCCAGTATGCATGAATTTGTTTGAAATTAGATGTGGGTGTTTGCTGATAGCATGTATTTTAATAGTATATATTTTGCAGAAGCTCACACAGTCCACCACTCATATAGTCAGATAGTGACTACAACACTCAGTCACACGCCCATAAAACCATTCACACACCCATTTACTCACCTATACGTCCAAGTTTGAATACCAGTTCACTCTTAGATCCTGGGAGGACATGTACAGAACGTAATCTGCACCACAAGAAGAGTTTGAAGAGGACTACTGCAGCGCATTGATTTTAGTTGACCTCAGAATCAGGGCCCCATAGGGTAGTGGGTTTTAGAAGGAGGGAGAGGAGTAGAGAAATGTGTGAGCAAATTCTCCAGAGGGGAGAGGGGATCCCCCAGAGAGAGACTTCTCTGTTGGATACGGTGCAGGAAGTAAAGTTAAAGTTTGAGATAAAGTTTGTAGATTTATATAGCGTGGTTTATTACCTTTGAGGTATCCAGGCACTGTCCATGGGGAGATTATGTGATTTGCCCAGAATCACAGGATGTTGTGCTGAGTCAGTAGTTCTAGCTGCTAATCTGCATCCTCTCTGAAGTGCTGTCTCTACCCAAGCCCAGTCCCCTGAGAACCTCAAGGACAGACAGGCTGAGTGTGACCTGAGGCCACAGCAGACGCAGCTGGGTGCAGAGGACAGAAAAAGTAAGGCTAAGAGAACCTTACAGCAGAAAAGGGTCTTGCTGGCTGGAGTTTCAAGGAGTTGTACTTGAAGGCTAAATAGCTGTTAGAGTCTCACAAAAAGTTGTGAGCACCACTATTGTGTTCAGTGCAGAAGAAAGAGTTCATACAGTCAGAAGCTAGGTGCCTGGCTTTAAGGGGAAGTTTCATTTGGACATGTTATTTCTGGCATAAGAAGTAGCTGTAGAGGTACAGAGGATCTTCTCGTAGGCTTGTAGAAGTGCCTTTGGAGTCATATTTGTGGTGACTGGAGGGATAACATACTGATTCTAGAGACGGGGAAGAGGTTGTGGTACCCCACTATAAAGCAGGTCCTTGTCAGTAAGTATGAATTAACCCCAGAGGAGTGCAGGTTGAAATTCAGTCTTAGTCAGAAACTGTGTCACTACTGCTGGGGGGATTTTGTGAGGTAGTTTTGAAATATTTGTTTAAAGTACTGTTTTTTTTAAGAGGGTATTTCTAACAGTTTTAAACTTTTTCTTTTGTTTCATAGAGAATTGAGAATGAGCAAAGTGAGGAACCTTTTCTCCAGACACTCATAGAGTTCTTTCAGCTTTTTATCTTATGCAGTTCAATGACATCCTCCATAATCTCTTTTGAATGTAGTGGATGGATACTGTAATACATATATTTTTCTTCAGATCTGATTTGATTCGCGTTTTCAAACTGTCTATATGTAGGCAACATTTCTTCCTCCATGTAACTTCCAAATTGGAGAATATCCAAGTCGTTTTAGTACACATTATTGTGTTTAAGATATAATGTAGCTTTCTTCACCTTATTTACATCCACTAGTTCCTGATGGATTTCTTTTTTTTCTGGGACACCATTTACTAGAATAGCATTTGGTTCTTCCAAATCTGACTCTACACCCATAGTTTCAATATTGTGCTTCACATCTAAAGGAAAATATACAACTGTACCTTTAAGCCCTTTCTGAAGCTCAGTGGATGATACCTTTAATGTTAGAGTTTGCTTCTCTCAGAAAGTAATGTAAGTGATCCCATGGTTATTCTGCACAACTCAGAATCAGAAACCAAGCTAGTGTTCCTTAGGTCGTAATTACTTAAGCTCAACATGACAACAACACTAGAACTCATTTGACCCAATATTTGCAGAGGTAAGTAAAAAGACAGCTGCATTGCAAGCACATGGGGAAATGCTACTCAATTAATGTATTCCTGGCAAATAATACAAATACTACTGCACTCCCATTTATTCACGAGCATGTCTACCCCTCCCTTGTTCCACTTCACCTATTTCTTCCTCTACGTTTCTAGGATTCATCTCTTCTTTTCCAATGGTACTACTTTTTGTTGTAACATTTCTGTGTGTTTCTGTATTTGTAAGTAGTTAAATAAGTTATGTTATGTTTGTTTGTTAATTGCTTGGTTTAAATTAGATTCTAATATGTTAAAAAATATACTTGTAAATGTATACATATATATTTATTACCAAGTTAAGTAAAGGGTCACATACATACCCATACCGGTATTCATACATATATTCACACACCTATGCAGTCAATATAACAATAACACACCCAGTTACACACTTATGCAAACAGTGAGACACCCGGAGACTAACTAATGCAGACTCTGACACACCCAGGCGTACAGCAATGCAGACAACGAGACACCCAGACAAACACTAATGCATCCAATAACACACCCAGGCACACACTGATTGTTTATTGTTTATTGTTTATTGTGGCATACTTATATAGCGCATGATGTACACACTGACACACCCAGAAACTTACCGATGCAGACACAGACAACTGGGCAAATAGCAATGCAGACACTGACAAAGCCATCCAAAGACCAGTACATCTAATATGAAATCCATGGCAGGCACTGACACACACACTAAGATACCCAGAGACTTATTACTGCGGACACTGACACACACAGGCATAGAGCAATGCAGACAGTGACACACTCAGCCAAACACTAATGCACCCAAAACCACACCTAGACACACACTGACGCACCCAGGGACGTACATATGCAGACACTGACACATCCAGGCATACAACAATGCAGATACTGACATACCCAGTCAATTAGTAATGCATCCACCAACACACTCAGGTACACACTGACACACCCAGGTACCAACCAATGCAGACGCTCACACACCCAAGAATATAGTAATGCAGACACTGATCCAGCCATCCAAACACTAAGGCATTCAAAAACACATGCAGGCCAACACTGATGCACACACTGACATGTCCAGGCATAAAGCAATATTAACTAGTATGGGGCGACCCGGTTTCCCTCAGAACCTGGGTATTATTATCAGAAAAAACAAGTGGTTCTGTCAGGCTGTATGCAATTACTTAGAGTACTGTTGTAATACTAAAGAAAATGACTTTTTTTTAAAAAAGCACACATCAATTATTTCTAGGTATGGGCGAATTTTGCGAATTCGCGGTACACGAATTAGTGCGAAAGCGTACTCGTGGTCCGCAAAATCCGCAAACTTTTGCGAGAATGCGGATTTTTTTATTTTTGCGTATTCGCAGGATTTTTTTCAGCGCGGCTACCGCGAATTTACCCATGCGGTCGTACATGGGCGCGGAGATCTTGTTTTCAGTGTTAGCGTTGCGTATTTCCGTTTCCGGGCGCTATTTGCATGCTCGCGTTGTGCATTTCCTACTTGCGGGGCGCGATTGCGTGTTCGCGTCCGTTTTTGCGTGCTCGCGGGGGAAATATCGCGTAAACTTACCCACGTGGTTGCAATGGGCGCGGCCATCTTGTTTTTCATTCATTGCTACTGTTCTGGGCATGCTTTTTCTATCCAGCGTTAATCTTTGTAATCCTTTGTTTGTTTGAACTTTTTTTTAATCTTTTTTTACTAATTATCTATCTCTCTATTTTTCTACATCTATATTTTGTGTTTTTTTCAACTTTTTGTTACTTTAATGACTACTTTTTTTAGCTCTCTCTTTTCTTTTCTTTACTTTTTCCCCCCCTATTCTTTCCTATTTTTCCTTTCTTTGACCCAGGACCATGGCAAAGGGAGCCAGCAAGTCGAAGGGGAAGAGTCCCGCACCCCGTAGCCGGCTCCCTTGCGGGCGGTTAAGGGGGGAGTCAGTAAGTCCTTGGGAGATCTTTAGCGCGGTGGAGGTGGCTGCACTGGTCTTCTTTGTACAGCGCCACCTCCCCAAGACCGTCGCGGCAGGCGGCAGGCCCGGTACCGGGTATGGCCTACGGGAGCGTCGCCAGCTATGGGGTAAGGTGTGCCGGGCCATGTATCGGGAGTCTGGGGTCCGGCGCACCTACAACCAGGTGACGCCCCGGTGGTCCGACATCCTGGACAGGGAACAAGACCTGCTCGACCTGCTTGGCGCCGAGATCCCTGAGCTTTGTCAGTACTAGTAGCTAAATAACTACTTTGTTTTCTTCTGCTCTGTGTAATATTGCAAATATAAGTTTTTTCCGAAGAGCAAGAATGCTGCCAATTACATTGCAGGTAAATTATGTTCCAAAAGCTTCTGTGATTGCAGGTGCTCTCCTGTTCAGTCAGTGGCGGTGCTACAATACTTACTTGTTTTCAATTTTGTGCTCATTTGGCTTGAGTGATTATGTATGAGTGTACTTTACAGAACTGCATAATGCTAGAGAGACTAGAGACTCAAGTCCAGTCCTTCCTTTGTACTCCTGCCACTAAGAAGAGATAGTGGTGGTGGATTGATAGGTTGAGTATATTATGACTTGTTATTTAGTAGGAAGTTTTTAGTGGTCTGCAATCATGACGGACTGTGTCTGTCACTTCGCGTGCTGCTGAGTGCTGCCAGTCCTAGTAGAACCTTTTTGTAGTTGGTTTAGTGAGTTACATAACATTCCAAGTAGACGGTCCGCGAATCCAGCAATACTATTATCCTACTAGACCACATCAGATAGGTCAATAAATTGAGTGCAATTGCTTTATGCCCAGGCAACAATCCTCTAGTGTTTTTATCGAAATTACTCTAGTTCAAAAATTCAATGAGTTCATCACAATTTTATTCGAGAAAGTCATATGTTATCATCAAACTAATTCGAATAGAACATAATTGATTGTAAATCCATCACGAACGTTACAAAGTGCCAACATCCCAATGCATTTCGAGACGGAGTGTCTCTTCATCAGGGGAGTCAAATTTGTCTGTAAGGGAAACAAACACTGTTTCAGGAAGGGGACTTGCCCTCAAATTAAATAGAAAGAGACTAAAAAGTGCAAGCCTAGTGTGATGGTGTAACATAAACGCGGAAGAAGATAAAGTGCAGTGGGATAGTGAACGTCGGACCGTATGTCTAGGTGACGGCATAGGTCTAAACTGAAGGTGAAGTGTAGTGAATAACGACCATTTCAACATGCATTGTAGGAATTTACGGTGAGAAAATATATATGGGATGCACCACTATCTCGATGGTGAATGAAAGTCGCCGATAAAATTTCCCAGTTACAGTTCAGAATTCTCAATAAAACACCCGAATTGTGCTCATAGTCTGGGTGGCGAAAAATTATCCAAAACAAAGGTTCAAATGAGTGATTCTTACCCAAACGTTTGAGTAAACCGCACTCGTAGGTGAATGTCGGCATGAAGCGTAGTACGCGGAAAAGTGGGAGTGTTATAAACGCGGAGGGTGTGACATAGAAAGCGGACGATAGACGGGAAAGAAAACCAAATATTATCAGTGTAAAGTATGCAGGGGCTTCGAAGAGGGTAACAAATCCAAATAGCCAATATACAAAAAGTAATGTGAAAAAACAAAGTAAGACTCGGGATAGGAATCAGAATAGGAATAATAAAAAAATGGTGATAAATACAGTCTATGGTAACACGGCAGGTGTCAGCCATTTTGGATAGGTAGGAGATTCAGAATATACATTTAAAACAAGGATAGTGACACGAAATTCACAGAACAAAGACGATAAGCAAGTAGACCATATACTGAGAATTTTTTTTTTAAAGACAAAGTGGTCAAGAAAATTCAGGATGTAAAAAAACAAATGTGGAACAAATTAAATTATTATTATTATAAAGGAAGTGTGTCGCAAAAAACAAGCCTTGTAAGGAAAGTAGGAGATCTTTAAATAGACAGTAAAGAAAGTGTAGGAAAAAATCATCGTTATAGTAAGGGAAAATGTGAAAGAAACAAGAAGGTAGAGGACAGATGTGGCAAATAAAGGGGGAAAAACAAGGAGAATAGTAACCAGGTATGGCAAGACAGAAAGACAGCAAAACATGTTCAAAGGAAACAACCGTATTCAATCCGTTCATTGAGTCCTTTCGGTTGGCATGATTCCAACAATTTAATCCAAAAAAGTTCACGCTGCAGTAGTTTTTTTCGGTTATCAACGCCGGGTCTCTTCGGGACAACTTCCAGTACAAGGAACCTTAACTGGCTGATATTATGCTGAGATGAGATAAAATGAGCAGCTAAGGGACATTTCAGGTTCTTGTTCCGTATTGTGCTTTTATGCTCTGTTAGACGAACTTTGAGCTTTCTTTCCGTTTTCCCTACGTAGGGTAAACCACATGGGCACTTGAGTAGATACACCAAGTTCATGGAATTGCATGTGGCATTGGTTCTTAATTTGATTGGTTTGCCGGATAAAGGATGGTTTGTACAATTCCCTCTGATTATGTTGTTGCAGTGACTGCAATTGTGGCAAGGTGTAGTGCCGGAGAAAACAGAGTCTGGTGGTTTAGGTTTGAATTCCAACATGTTTTTCAAATTGTTTGCTCTTTGGTAAGCGAACAATGGAGTGCAGTTGAATATGCCTTGGAAATCTGGTTCAAGCTGTATCATCTGCCAGTTTCTCAGAATGATTTTCTTTATTTCTGGACTTTTTGAAGAGTATTTTGACACAAATACTGGTCTTTCTGTTTTGTCAGTGACAGTGCGGGGAATTAAAAGATCATCTCTGTTCTTTAGTGTAGTGCGGTCGCGAGCAGCCTGCAGGGTAGCTTCAGGGTATTTCCTCGCTCTGTATTTGTTCACTATATTTTTTTCAGTATGTAAGTATTCTGCCGGTTCAGAGCAAATCCTCTTGGCTCTCAACAGCTGAGAGAAAGGTAAGTGCTTTTTCAAAGAAGTTGGATGACAACTAGTGTACAAAAGGGCATTGTTACGATCAGTAGCTTTGGTGAACAGTGACGTTTTTAGACCTACATTATCCAGAGTGACTAGGATGTCCAGGAAAGGTAAACTCTTGGTGTCTGCATTGTAAGTGAATCGGATGTGGTCGTCAACTCCGTTGATGTGGGAGATAAATTCAGGTATGTCATTGGGTGTTCCTGACCAGATCAGAAATATGTTGTCGATGTATCTCCAGTATGTTATAATGTTTTTGGACCATTGGACGTTATTCAAAATGTGGTCTGTTTCAAACCGGTGCATAAACAAGTTCGCATAGCTGGAAGCTGCACAGTTGCCCATTGACGTGCCCACTAGTTGCATGTAAAACTTATTGTTCCAAGTAAAGTAACTGTGATATAACATGAAGTGCATAAGCTCCAGTAATAACACTTTGAGGTCGTCATTCATGGAATTCTGAAGTAAAAAGGATTCAAGCGCTTCAATGCCCCTGTTGTGGGGTATTGATGTGTATAAAGCGCACACGTCGATGGTGACCAAAGTATGTTGGATATTAGGATTTAAAGTCACTTTGTTCAGTTGGTTAAGGAAATCTGTGGAGTCACGTATGTATGTGGACATGCCCCTCACAATAGGCTGAAGATACATGTCAACAAACTTCCCAATGTGTTCATGGATAGAATTCCTCGTGGACACAATGGTCTGAATGGTGGTTGTTGTAGATTTTTATGAATTTTGGGCAGCATGTGAATGCTGGGACACTTAGGATAGGGATGGAACAAGTACTTCAAATCTTTTCCAGTGATGGTTCCCATTTCCATGGCTCTTTCTAGAATGGTTTTCATGATCTTAGAGAAAGTTTCAGTGGGGTCAGAATTCATTTTCATGTCAAGTTCCTTGTCATTCACGAGGGTGGTTACGTTAGTTTGGTAAAACTCATGGTCAAGAACGACGAAGGCTCCCCCTTTATCGGCCTTACAACAAGTAATTTGTTTGTTATTGGTGATTTCTATGAGGGCTCTGTAGTCTCTAGCATTGAAGTTGTTGCCCTTGGGAGGAGGTTTTTTAGAGTTTCTTTCAAAGCGTTGAGGGTTATGGTCTCATAAGAGTCAAAGATCTTGTGACTTACAGGGGCCATAAAAGAGCTCTTGCTTCTTAAATCTTTGCAAGTGTGTTGGATGGGAGGATCCGAAGGAGGGTTCACATTGGTGAAAAAATGGCGTAGTCTTAAGTTGCGCATAAATTTGAATAAACAAATTTCCATTTCGAGTTTATTGGTGTGGCAGGTGGGGACGAAAGATATCCCTTTTTGTAACACATTCATCTGGTTGGTAGACAAGGGTGTCTGCGAAATGTTGATAACTAGGTTCTTTTGCTCCTGGTTGCGTGAGCAATAGACGTTGTTGCTGCAGTGGCTGCGGCTTCTGCCCCTCCTGGTTCTACGGTGGCGGTTGGGCCTTTCTCTAAAAAAGGAACACCAGAAGTAGTGGGAATGTTTTGAATGCTGTTGTCACCCCCTTTGTCCTGGGGGGTCGGTCTTAGCGGTCTGCCCTGTGGTTGGCCACGCTTTTGGGTCATTGATCCATCTGAGGAACTGCCTTCATCGACGATGGGTTGGTGAAAGGTCTTTGTTGTCTCCGTTGGGCGTAGACCTGCGCCCAACTGTACACCTCCCCCAATTTGTAATCCATTGTGTCTCTTTTATATTTCCTTTTTTTACGGCCTTACTTTTTAGTCTCTTTCTATTTAATTTGAGGGCAAGTCCCCTTCCTGAAACAGTGTTTGTTTCCCTTACAGACAAATTTGACTCCCCTGATGAAGAGACACTCCGTCTCGAAATGCATTGGGATGTTGGCACTTTGTAACGTTCGTGATGGATTTACAATCAATTATGTTCTATTCAAATTAGTTTGATGATAACATATGACTTTCTCGAATAAAATTGTGATGAACTCATTGAATTTTTTAACTAGAGTAATTTCGATAAAAACACTAGAGGATTGTTTTGTCTCTCCAGGAGCACCTTCAGGATTCAGTGGGGAAACCTTCCACGCTAGCTAAGCTTGCACAGTTGGCAAAAGGTGTTAAACAAAACTCCTATTCAGCAATAGCTCTAGGCCCTGAGTGCAGTCCTCTGGGTTGTCCATAATGTCTATTGCAGTCTTCTTAATGCTTATGCTTTGACAATTTCCAACAATAAAATGTCAATGGCCACCAAGAATAAGATACTAGTTTACTTTTTGATTGGATAAGAGGACATACTACTACTGTTGAAGGGACTATTCTGCACATACAAAACTATGGACACGAAATAGGGCATTGGTGATAATAGGCGCAGTTAGACTTTCCACATACCTCAATCATAACAACCCCCAATCTCTTTACTGACTAGCTAGTGTGTCAGAGTCATTATTTAGCTCCCGAATGCAGTGATGATCCCAATGATTATACAACCCAGAACATAAGACTACTGAGTCAGAGTCCCGACCTCTCAGAATCACGGACTCATGCTTGCAAATTGCAAACCCTTTCGCTCACTCACTCATGACCAAAAACCACAGAGTCTATGTAAGTTTTAAAGCTTTATTAAAAGTAAAACAACTAGCTCTGTGTGTACTCTGAATATTAAATTCCAATTGTGCATTATATAAAAACATTTATTAAAATCAACAGTGGCTGATTTTACACATTAATTGTGGGAGAGCCCTCACCTGGTTGGAACTTAAAGTCTTGGTGGTGATGATGATGACTCCGAGTAACATATTGCTCTTGTTCGTAGAAGGGAAGCTTCTGTCTGTTATGAGAAAAATGGTGCGTGTTAAAAAGCAAGCATTCATCAGTTGTGCCAAAAAGTGTAGCATGTTATGGCTAAGCATAAATAAAAAACACCCTCCCCTTACGAAAGGGGAATTTTTAGTTTAGACTGGAGGGTCACAAATAATTAAATTTGTTTATGTAGTAACATATTTTTTCATTCCTAGGCAAAATAGGGAGTGGTGTATATGGCATCTAAAAATATTAAATGTATTTTCTAGGCGTAACACCATCGGCACAGCCCACCACCAGTGCCGGGGCCAGCGCGGAGGTGGTCACTCCAGGGGCGGATGCGGTGCCAGCAAGAATTGCTGTGGGGGATGCCACGGTAGTGGCGGACAGTGGTAAGCTATTATATTCCTTAATTATTGAGATTGCAGAGTAGGCTCGCTGCAGGGGTGTATATGTTGTACAGTACAAGTACACTTTACTGTTAAGAAGACTTACAAATTTAGAACTAAGTTTTTGTCAACCAGGTAGAAGACAGTCACCCTTGACTTCGCATTAGCAATAGCATTAGCGGCGGGAGTTGACGAGTAACCAATGGCCTCCTCTAAATTTGACTTCAACTCAGCTGTGAAAGTTTTATCGAGAAGCCAAGTCAGATCAGAGATGAACTTGATGGATGGGATGAACGAAAAGTGAAAGAAGGGTGTAAGGAAGGACGAGCGAGTTAAATTAATGACTGGCAAAGAATGACAAGTGTTTTTGAATGCAGGCACAGGTGGCTGGGAATCTGATGCATGGCCGGTTGAAGGCTGAAGCATGGATGGGTGGAAGGAGAAAGAAAAGAGGACTGCCTGGGTGGGTGAAACAGAAACTGTATGTGTGCGCAATATATCCTTTGGTTCAAATTCAAATGCAAGTCAAGCACGGATGCATGGCTGGCGGTTTACAAAATAAAATAAAAAGGGTGTTTTTCAGTGAGAAACAGTAAGGTTTGTCCAGTTGAGACATTAAGAAGAATGATTGACATTTACTTTTAATGGATGGATGCCTGGATGGTATCTTCCTCATAGATAGCATAGGTGTATGTAGACAGAGTAGACGGTCACTGGATGAAGAGTGTTACTTTGAAGAGCATGTAACACCGCACGTCCGTGCCAGAGTAGCAAAGCCGAGGAAAGTAGAAGTTGTATTTTTTCAGAATACTCCCTTGACTAACAGTAGTTTGCAAGCACAGCATATTTGTGTATCTATATTGTATAGATCACATTATCAAGTCAAGTCACAACTCACAAGTGCCTTCCTCCGGCGATTACGGGGACCACTCACTACCTCTGTTAATAATTTTTTTACAACTCTATCATTCATGTGTGGCCTATCGGTGTTCACTCAATCAATAAAAACAAAGCACCTAAAGTCATTCCTTATATAAGCAAATATCCTGTGAAGGGATAGATGATCATATTATTTATCTTCTTCATTTTCCTTTTGTAGTAGTCAGGGGCAGAGCAGGGTGAAAGTTAAATTAATTGAGCAGTAGCCCTTGTAACAGAGTATGGCCAGTGCCACCCATAATAGAAAAGTAGAAGTTGTATTTTTTCAGAATACTCCCTTGACTAACAGTAGTTTGCAAGCACAGCATATTTGTGTATCTATATTGTAGACAGAGTAGACGGTCACTGGATGAAGAGTGTTACTTTGAAGAGCATGTAACACCGCACGTCCGTGCCAGAGTAGCAAAGCCGAGGAAAGTAGAAGTTGTATTTTTTCAGAATACTCACTTGACTAACAGTAGTTTGCAAGCACAGCATATTTGTGTATCTATATTGTATAGTTCACATTATCAAGTCAAGTCACAACTCACAAGTGCCTTCCTCCGGCGATTACAGGGACCACTCACTACCTCTGTTAATAATTTTTTTACAACTCTATCATTCATGTGTGGCCTATCGGTGTTCACTCAATCAATAAAAACAAAGCACCTAAAGTCTTTCCTTATATAAGCAAATATCCTGTGAAGGGATAGATGATCATATTATTTATCTTCTTCATTTTCCTTTTGTAGTAGTCAGGGGCAGAGCAGGGTGAAAGTTAAATTAATTGAGCAGTAGCCCTTGTAACAGAGTATGGCCAGTGCCACCCATAATAGAAAAGTAGAAGTTGTATTTTTTCAGAATACTCCCTTGACTAACAGTAGTTTGCAAGCACAGCATATTTGTGTATCTATATTGTAGACAGAGTAGACGGTCACTGGATGAAGAGTGTTACTTTGAAGAGCATGTAACACCGCACGTCCGTGCCAGAGTAGCAAAGCCGAGGAAAGTAGAAGTTGTATTTTTTCTGCGTCATCATGGCTTGCGTCTGTTTTTCTTGGGTGCAAGCTGACTGCGCTGGCATTATGCCGGCTTCCACAAGTTTATGTACTAATTTCGCTAAACAAGAGAGAAGAAGAAGACTGGTGTACTGTCTGAGTCTAATGTAGTGAGTCCATATAGTGCTAGTAGAATTCCTGAAACTCCCACTAATGTTAGAGCAGAGGCCAACGAAGTGGGAGGTTAGATAGATACATGCCACAAACGTTATGTACTGTGCTTGCAAGTTGCTAGTGCTACTGTGACACAAATTTCTGTTGAAATATTATGTGTTAATCTTAAAGAGTATTGGTTACAGTATGTTTTTCTTTCTTCGTATAGATACTCCTTCTAAAGTAACAAGCAAGGAGTTGGCTATCCGGGCCCAGCAACGGAAGCTGGAGGCAATTGTCGCCGAATATCGGCGGCTGGTGGCTCAGGAGGAGGAGGATGACTCGCAGTCAACATCCACCACAGCTGCATCCTCCTCCACTGCCCCTGGGTCATACAGCCGGCGCAATACTCCAGCGGTATGGCGCCGTTGGCTGGCAGCCACCTGCCGCCGCCGAGCAGCGAAAACAACAGCTGCCCGCCACAGTACCTGCAAGGCTCGTATGCACCGATTGACCCTGCGAGTGGCCTACCTTGAGCAGGAGGTGGAGAGGCAGAAAGCCCTGCTCAAGGACCTCCGGCGAGAGCTGCATGACCACCTGGCCACAGGACACCGCAGGTGAAAGCAGAGAGAGACTGTCCCTTGCCCCTTTTTTAAAGACTTTTGGGGGGATGGGAATTGGGCGTTGGGGTTTTTGGACTTTTGGGGACATGATTTCATGGACATTGGTTGGGGTTAGGGAGGGGGTGGGTCAGGTCTTGTGGGATAGTTTATTTTTGTTAGGGTCAAAATAATTATTTATTTTCAACTTAAACATAGCATACGCGTTTTTACTGTATTGTGGGGGAGGCAGGGGGGGTTAACAATACGTTTGTTTTCCTGAAACTTAACTGGCTGGTTGATTCAAATTGTCTAATCGGCCAAATTTGTACAAAAGTGCCACTGACAGAGTTAGTGAATTCAATTGTCCTACTACTTTACTAGTACTACCGTCAGTCTCTCCTCTCCTCCTACTCCATTATTCTTTCTCCCCAAAATGCTTATCTTACCTGTGATTCGTGTTTGAGAATAGGGCTAGGCACAGGGCTGGCTGCATGGCAAATGGCGATTAAGGTTGGCTATGGAATCCTGGACGGATGAAATGCCATCGTTGTGGTGGTAGTAGTAGTGGTACACACTGGCAGTAGCAGCATATGAAAACAAAAGGAAATTAAACATTGAGTGGCCTGAGAGGAGCAGTAGAACAGTACTATAGATAGTACAGCACACAAGAACAGTGCCATAAATTGTAGCCTAAGCAATGCTAAAGTATTCCATCAAAAGTTAACTACTAGTTGCGTGGAGTATGGCTACCACAAGAAATAGTACTGAAGGACACAGCAGCGTAAGCATTCATCACGTGTAGGAGGAGGATGTTGTTGATGATGAATCCACTCGATGGCGCCCATGAAATTCCGAGAATATATCCTCGGATTCCTTGACCTGCCTTGAAATTGATTTTCTGTTGCTTTTGACCTTATCCTCCCCAGCAAGTGTGTGGAATTATTGTTGTCATTTAGTCACACCTCAATGAAAACCACACAGCCCGGGGGAAGAGGGTTAGGGTTTGAAAATTGGGAATGGGGGGTTATGGGAAAGTTTTGTGGAGAGAGAAAAAAAACAGCATAGACAAACAACAAATGAAGAAAAACAAATCTTTAGATACGAAGATATCCATAAATCTTTTAAGGGACATAAAGGAAGTGCATGCATGAAGTTGTTTGCTAAATGGATGGTTAGGTTACTGAAAAGTAGTACTTTCTATAACTTACTAACTATGAATAAACAATTTGACAGTACAGGGCTGCAGTAATTACGCAATTTCACTTGCCTATCTGCCCTCAGAGAGAATAAACACTTATTAGTACATTAAATTAGTTTTAAAAATAGCAAAGAAACTTATCAAATAGCTGTAGGGATGAATTTGAAGCAGAGAGCAAACGCACAGAGTCGCACTCATAGAAGTTCACAACAATGACATTATTTAAAAGATAACGAGAAGTGAAGAGGACACTGTAACTGTATGTTGTAGTTGTCCTGTTCAATTTGGGAAGTTGCATGCATCCAGCCATTCCTCCTATTCGCGGTACTAATCCATTCCATCTGACGCTCCGTTGATCAATCTTGGTGACCACACTGTCCACTGCCTGCCTGGCGGATGCGGAAGTGCGGATTGCTATGGTAAGCCTGAGTTCATGTTTTTCCCATCGCACAGGGTAAAAGCCGGCCTGTAATTTTCGATGGAAAAACAGGAAGGGATATTATAACACCCCAGAGGAAAAATATAAGGTATGGTGTGTAGTGCAAAAATAACACTTTCACTTTCAGAGGCGACAGTATTACATACAAGCATCATTTCTAAAGTGCGTACTCTGAGTCTCCTTTTCAAGCATAATAATTAGCACACAGCAGGCCAGGGCCATGCAGACGGTCAAGGCAGGCACCTCTGAGTGAACCAACCTCCATGTAGCTTACCTCTTTGACACAGACAGACAAAGCAGATCTAATTTTATACAGCAAGCCACATAGCCGCAATTTTACATGAACTGCTGTATGAACTCTGGCATAACAACACTACACTGGCTCGACCACTCCATACCACGACTAGACAGACATGTAGTTCTGCTGTGGTTGTTGTTGACTTGTTTACCTGTTTGCCACTCACGAAATGGCCATAGTTCTTCCGTAAACCGACGATGATGATCCATCCATCCCAGTGAGTGACTGTAAAGATATTATGTAACTTTGATCATCAAGACTCATCATCATCATCATGGTATTGTGGCAAACTCAAAGTTGTTCATGCAGTCAGAGTCTACACACAGTGAGTCCAAGGACATTTTCCATATTAAAAAATGCAACGTAGTGGCGCCTGTAGTGGAAGTACAATTTGCATTAAACAAGGTAAAAACAGAGTAGACTTGAGTTACATTTAGTGTGTAAAAGAATAAATAATAACAGAACACATAGGATTCATTTCGTGCACAACAAACAAACAGCAATTGCTTTCATCAGAGCCAGACAGCCAGTGTTGTCCACTGCATGCCATCTCATCATTCATTACCTGTTCCACTTTTTGTCAGCATCTTATTCTTAAGTGAAGGGCCACAGGGCAGCCTCTCGTGTCAATTTCAGAAGTAACAGTCAGCATAACGACAGTTTCTTGATTTTGCGTAATCCGGCCATCTGCCGTGAGGGAAACTAATGAATAGGGGGAGTCTGGAGGAGGAGGATAGAGGAGCATGACTGAGTTGTGAACTTGTGAACTTCAGGAATGCAGACAGCATCACCTTCAATATGGAAATAAGACAAAGAAGGCAGTGCTGCTGATGGATTTGTTGGGATTAGAGTTTTGTTGTGCTAAAAGTTGCAAAACAAAGAAAGGCACAGAAATAAAAGTGAATAAGGATGAAAAAAAAAGTAAGTATTTCAAGCCTAGGTGTTAGGTAAGTAAAGCTCGTCCTCAAACTCTGTGAATTGAACCTGGAGTAGGTCAGCTAACAGAGAAGAACTTCCGTCACCTAAGTTGGTGTCCTCTTCTTCCTGCGTGGATTCACATATTTTGTAATCTGGTGGTATGAAGTGCTGATTCATTTTGATCAGTATTAACCTCTCTACATTTTTGGGCGAGAGGCGGGTCCTTTTTGAAGTTACAATGGCACCAGCAGCACTGAAAACACGTTCAGAAGACACGCTTGCGAGTGGGCAAGCCAAATAATTTAAAGCCAGCTTGGTGATCAGTGGCCATTGAGGCCTTTTCCCATACCAATACACCAATGGGTTCTGATCAAAGAAGACCTCTGTTATGTCATCCAGATAGGACTGCACCATCCACTCAAGGTCCTCCATGGGTGCTCCACTTTGCGTACCATCTGTTGCCTTTGCATCAACACTGGAACTAGCAAACCCATGATGAGTTATCCAATCCTCTTCCGACAATATTATGGCTGGGCCTGGTGCAGGTGATGATGATGATACGGTTGCTGCTGTCGGGAACGGCTGTGAGGGAAAGTGACTGCCTTCGGCCACAGAAGTGGAACTTGACGCCGGATGGCCTGCTGCTTCAGTAGTACTTGTGGTGGTTCCTTCAATTTCCTGCCGCTCTTTTTCGAACCGAGTGGCTGACAGAGCTAGCCAATGCTTGTACTTGGAAACATCTGCTTCATAAAAGGGAATGAATGTATTGCTGGCCCATGCCTTTTTGTACCATGGATCCAGAATAGTGGCACAAATGTAATGTTGTTCTGAATGTATTGCTTTAAGCCTTTCATTGTCAACTAGGCGGCTTAATAAGCTTTCCGCCAACTGATATGCGTCTTGTTTTTCAGCATCAACTCAGAACGTTGAAGACACCGCCTTCAGTTGGTGCTCTAGCATGCGCAACAATGGGATAGCTTTGCCCAAAGTACAGTCCTCCCTGCTGACTTCAGCGGTGAACACCTCAAAAGGACGAAGCATGTCTGCCAGGCTTTTAACTAGGTACCATTCATCCACCTCTAGCCTCATGTCTTTCATAGAAGCACCCCGTGCGTTAAAGACATACTCATTGATTACCAAGTACTGCTCAAACAGACGCTCAAGCATGTAGAAGGTTGAGTTCCAACGTGTTTCCACCTCCTGGATGAGTCCTCTGACTGGCACTCTACAGTCACGTTGAATGATCCTCAGCTGCTTCCGGGCCTTAAAAGAATGTCTGAAATGTGTGCAGATTCTTTGGCAGGTGGTCAGTAACTTGCTGACTGTGTTTTCTTTTTTCAAGAAATCTTGAACAATAATGTTAATACTGTGCGCCAAACACGGCACTCTGAAATAGCCACCATCAGACATGGCCTTAACTATATTACTGCCATTATCCGTGGAAACATAACCAATCATGCGCTTTCTTGGATGCAGCCATTCAAAGACCTTACTGTTAAACTCCTCCAAAAGGTTTACTGCAGTATGAGATTTCTCCATGGCAAACATGGCTACTGTTGCATGTTTCAGAGTAGCTTGAAAAATTGTGACACTGTCAACACCTGCAGCTATCTTCTCTCTAACCCCCGTAAAAGAGACCCAGTGTGCAGTGATGCACATGTAAGCAACGGCTTGGCAACTGGTCCACATGTCTGTTGTCAGGTGGATAGTGTGAACAGCACTCTTCTGCAAAGCTGCCCCAATCACGTCCAGCACATCGTGATGTAGTGCTAGAACCGCTACTCTGGCAAAATAGGACCGGCTAGGAACCTTCCATTTAGGGCAGACTGTTGCCACAAATTCTAGAAAATCCACCCCTTCCACAAAAGAAAAAGGGAGAAGGTCCAGCGCTAACATTTTAGCCAGCATTGCATTATACAGACGTGCCGTTGAGTGGTTGGGTTCAAATGGCGCCTCGGACCAAAACATGCTTTTAATGGTGGTCTGGACCGTTTTTATATGTGATGAGGATCCAGACTTCTTCAACCCAGTTAGGCTCAATGATGTACTTTTTTACATTGGTGTCTCTACCAGACTACTGTGCCTCCTAGATGTTGCTGGGGTAGAGGAGGGTGTGGGCGCTACCACTGCAGTGCTGCTGCCAGGGGTACTGTGTGTACCAGAAAAAATGTCTCTTGGTTCTTCACCTCCCCCCTGCACGATCAGCTCCTCGTCATCAGATGAAATATCAATGGATACATTTGGATTTGTACTTTTTGGTTTTCCGGATGTTACTTAGGTGTGCCTCCCACTGGATAATGTGGTGTTTTTAGAGATGACCTCTCTGACCTCCGATACCATAGTTGGTACCAAGCTTACCCCGACTAACTACTTGTTTACAAATCGAACAAATGACTAGGTTTTCCGACTTTTTGCTAATACTAAAGAAGTTCCAAACTGGGGAGTTGAGATTTCTGGTGGTGGTGGAGGTGCTACTTTCAATGCCAGATAAAGTGGAGGATGGGCGTGGCGGAATCTGACTCTGTTGTGCACTTACAGCACCACTACTTGAGTTAATGGAGGTCGAGCTGGATGGAGGTCCCTGCCGGCCCTTCTGACAAGAAAATATGGAAGCTGTAGGTCGTGTTGGTGTAGTAGTTACCTGTGTTGGTGGTGGTACCAGTGGTGCCACGCCGCACACATCCTGCACAGCAGCATTTTTTGGATAGGGTAAAAATGTCTCTCTGCTGCATGCCCGCTGGGGCTGGAGTGACGACTGCGATGACTGGGTCGTCATCGTCAGACTGTTCATCAGCAGCAGAATACACCACTTCTAGTTCTTCTTCTTCATCACCCATAACTGAAAGCCTTGCGGGAACCTTCCTTTTACCTGGCTTGGTCGGATCATGGCGTGCCTCCCTCTCAGACTGCATTGGTGGGTGCCAATCAAGATCTAGATCATCAGAAGGAAGGGGGCTTGAAGAAGAACTTGTACTAGGCCTCCTTGACCTTTTCCTTACTGGGATCTGGAAGACAATGGATCATCAGGAGGAGTGGCTTGCTCGGCTGATACCTCCGCATGAATCTCGATTTCCTGATGTGCCCCTACTTCTGGAGGAACAAGCATTGTGGGCAGTTATGCCTCCCCATGCGCCTCTCCATGCTCCTCTCCATGCGCCTCTCCGTGCGCCTCTCCTTGCGCCTCTCCATGAACCTCTACATGCGCCTCTACTTGCGCCTCTCCATGCGCCTCTCCATACGCCTCTCCTTGCGCCTCTCCTTGCACCTCTCCTTGCGCCTCTCCTTGCGCCTCTCCTTGTTGCACCTGTGGTTGTCGTTGCGGCTGTGGTTGAACACTCGTCAGATGAGTTACACCCTGCATTGATTGGATGCTACTTTGCGATGAGTCAACACCAACATCACTGGTCGATGGTGAAAGAGCAATTAAAGTGGCTGCCTCTGCAGCACTCATGGGCTTGGACTTCTTCCTGGCACTACAACAAGTGATGATGAGGATGATTCCTGGTTCTCATTCTTTGTGCACCTAAAAGCAAAGGAAGCCAGAGGAACATCAGTTAAATAAATGTTGCATATGTCGTGCTTCAATTAATATTTGCAACTAGGCATTTATCGGAAAGACCCAAAATAAAAATTGCAATTCTAATCCAAAATGGATGATTAAATTAATAGAAGAAAGACTACACAGAGAGATTTGTTTCATACACCACTGAGTACCCCTGGGCATAATGGATGAAAGCAAGGCAGACTGGGTGCAGGCCTATGGCGCAAAGCACACTGCCTGGCTTTAAAATGGCCCCTAGACCCCCACCCACATGGCCAGGCCCTGGAACAGGCCTCAAAATGGCCCCCAAACACATGGCCATGCCCTGGACCAGGCCCCAACAACAACCAAAAAATCGAAATACACACAAAAATCACCCCAATCCAATGCCATCCATGCCCTAAATGATGTTTAAATTCAAGAGACCCCACAGAAAGACATGGCCCATGCACCACTGAGTACCCCTGGGCATGATGGATGAAAGCAAGGCAGACTGGGTGCAGGCCTATGACACAAAGCACACTGCCTGGTTTCAAAATGGCCCCTTGACCCCCACCACATGGCCAGGCCCTGGACCAGGCCTCAAAATGGCCCCCACCCACATGGCCAGGCCCTGGACTAGGCCCCAACAGCACCCAAAAAAACCAAATACACACAAAAATCACCCCAATCCAATGCCATCCATGCCCTAATTGATGTTTAAATACAAGATACCCCACAGAAAGACTTGGCTCATGCACCACTGACTACCCCTGGGCCTACTGGCTAGTGTGGCTTTAACACGCACCCCAAAATTACAAAAACTTCCACATAGATATAACAGTGAGCTATTCAATTCAATGCCATCCATGCCGTAAATGATATTTAAGTTCAACAAAACTCACAGAAACAGTTGTATCATGCACCCATGACTAACCCTGGGCCTACTGGATACTGTGGCTACCCACAATATATTTTTTTAAAGTTGTGAAAAAGTTTATAAATTGTAGTTGCAGCAACTGCAATGCCCCAAACAAACAACACCAACTTACTTGTAAAATCTCAACTCCAAAAGTGATCCAAACAAAAAGTCCTCAACTACAAATATCCAGCAGCAGCCACAAAGAGTAATCCTTCCAGCTCCAGATTCAAATGAAAAGTGACCAGGTCATGGACAAAGCACTGAGAGGAGTCTGCTGGACAGGAACAGGAAGTTGGAGACTTTGGGGCTCTTCTTTCCTCTCAACCCCCCAAAAATGCACTCCTTGCACAAAAAAGTGCAGCCAAATGTCAATCTGAGGAGTTATTCTGATCCAAATCATCAATTTCAGAAGGTTTATGCTGCCAGGGATAGATTTCTTGTGCAGAATTGCAATTTGTGCGATTTCAGGAAAGCGAGATGTTCAAATCTCCCGCTGGATGTCAGCTGCGCGGCGCATCTACGTATTCGCTATTGTTTACTCTTGCGATACGTGATCGCGGGCCCTTATGACGTATTCGCGTTCTGAAAGTCTCGCATTGCAAGATGGCGGGACTCCATGACGTATTCGCGGTCGAATAGTCTCGCGCTATCACGCCATGACGTACTCGTGGTCGAAAAGTCTCACGTGATCATGCAACAAGATCGAAAATGGCGCCGCACACGCAAACCGGGAGGAAAACAACTCGGCGAACTCAGAATCACGTTAAGTCAACGCCACGCGCGCGAGATTGTATTTTTGAAGCGCGACCAAGCAAAAGAAATACGCCAACACGCGAATTGCGAATTCTTTGACAATTTCACGCGATTCACAGACCGCAAAATTGCCAAAAATTCGCAAGTTCCGCGAGCGCGACTGATTTTCAGCCCATGCTTAATTATTTCTAAAAAGAAGTTAATTCATAGGCCGAAAAAGCAAACACACACACCACGATTTAATACTCAATATTATATTCTGACTGAGCATTCAATGCTAAAGGCTGTCACAAATACACACACAATTGTGTCAAGAAGCATTGAGTGACTGTGGTGAACAAGTGACATATAGTAATTGAGTGATATAAACAGTATACTATATACAAGACAAACACATGTGGAACAAATGGGTGGGAGGGAGGGGAAGTTTGACGAAGGTTTTTGTCCTGTCTCTTTTTGCACATGGGCCACTAGATCCAAAAATAAATTACAACTTAATCATGAGGGCTGTACGGACATATATGGCATGTTGTCGATGTTTCGACCATGAAACAGCGCAATTCTGGGGTGCGTCAGGGCTGGTCTTCCACAGGACAAGGGGATGGACAGCCTAAAATATTTAGAAGGGCTGTTTATAGGTGTGTGTTATAGAACATACGTTTGTAGTTGACTTATTTGAAAATGGTGGAAAGCTTACCAACAGGGCAGACACCTCAAGTAAAGGAAATCTGAAAATGACAAAGGCCTATATTAGGAACTGAGAAAAAGTGGTGGGAGTTGAATCATTGACCACCAGTGGTGAAAAATCTTACCAGAAAGTAGCATTTAGGTAACGATGTACGTTTTTTCAAAAGAAGTCTCCACCAGCCGTTTGGAGCCTAAGGAATATAATAAGTAGTGTTTCAGGCAGCTACATACTTAATAACAGAAATTAAGGAGATCAGGTCAAATGATTACAAACTACCTAACAGAAATTCAGGGAAGCAGGTCCTACCTTGATTCAATCTGAGACGGACCTCCACCAGCCGGTTGGAGTCTCGGGAGGGAGCCTTAACAAGTCAGGCTTGCTGCAATTGTAAAAAGAAAGACTGAATATCCAGTCACTTGGTGGTGCTATTTAATTAGAAAGGGGCCAGATCTAGTTCCTATATTGCTCACCTTAGCAAAATAAAGTCGCGTCCGTTCGGCGGTGGTTCCGATCAGCTCTGAAGTTGAACGGACACAGGCCGCCTATATACACGCATGCAGCGTGAGCGCGACGTGCACGCTGTGGTGCAGCAGCTCAGTTGAGCTGTCCAGGAATGACGCGTCACTATCTGAAGGAAGACATGACTCGGTCTTATGCATACACTGACACAATGTAAGTAATGGCAAGTTTTAATTTCCAATTCAGAACTACATAATACACTGTTGTGTAGTTTTTAAAATTCAGAAAAATGAAGCTTGATATAGGTTTGAACTCCCATTTTATTTGGCAATTTCTCTGCGATAATCGCGAAAACATCGTGGAAATGTGCCGACAGGAACCTCGTTTTGAACGAGGGGGAAAGGTTTAACAGATGCTAACAATTCACAAGTGGAGATGCAGTGGTCTAAAATGAAAGACAGGATTTCATTTGCTGCCTTTCTCATGATGATAGAGTGAAAAGTTGAAGAGGTTGCCATTTTAGAGTTGCTTTGTATGAGCATGGTGTACCATTCTTGTGCTTAATTGTTACAAATCTTAACAGTGTCAAAACTATCCAGAAAGAACTAAAACAACAACATAAACAATCTCAATTCACTGGTATGTATATAATGTCATTATTTTAAACATGTACATTAGAAATCAAAATGTATATGGGAGCTTAATTAAAAGGAGTATCACAGTGATCTGAAAAAATATATGAGATGACCTGTATCTATTAGAGGGTATTTGTTTAAGAGGTTTGTGGTGAATGTTTTGGGAAGTAACAGAAAAATAAATTAGTGCCTCTTTATTACATTGTGTATGTTATTGAAAAATAACAGTATAGTCTTGTGGAAAGTTGTAAATGAGGAACTAAGAACGTTTTAAATGTCTAAACATCATGTGCAGAACGGATACATCTGTTATTTGCATTCTAGTAGTTGTAGTACTGTTAGTAACAATATTAAACAGGAATAGTGCAGTGAGAAATAAAAGATGAAAACATGTTGTCCGCCTGTGCAGGAATTAGAAAGAAGTAATACTTGTTAGGTATGTATTGGGAAGTGTTTGTCAATGTGGTTTTCAACTTATATGACTAATTTTCATTTGCTTAGATGGTGATATATGTTTTTGTGCTTGCACATAGCTAGATATACAGTAGGACTTTTGAGTTTACTTAAAGATGCAGAGAGGTATATATGTTTTGGAAAGATGGCTTGAAGGTGTACATCTATTAAGAAATTGCATATATGGTGATCTATGTTCAGTAAGGCTGATGAAAATTTCATGTATATGGTGAGGGTAGTGTTTTTCTTTAAAGATGATTTGTTTAAAATTGAGAAGGGTTAATGGTGCAGAATGCCTCAAGAACTCTTGTGCTAGCTTCATTTTAAGTGCAACTTTTGTTTGAGATATGCTGAATATATGTTTTATAAGCAGAAGAAGTATTTGAGAAATTATGTAGGTATGCCATTCCCAAAAGGCATTGTGCTTTGAAAAATGTCAGAATTACTGATGCATGTGCACACTCAGTAACAAAGCAATGTATGTTTCCAGAGAGCCATGTATGCACTTATATCAAGTGTGATACCTAGATTTCACTCACACATAGCTCAGAAGAAAAGCATATATACAGTAAAGCAGGCAGTTTGATACTGACAGGAGATAACCAATGAGTCAGAGATATAGTAACAACAGTTATGTATCGAACAGCAATGAAATTACTTTCATAGTCAGTTATGCAGTATTCAGGCACTCATGCAATTACCCAGCCACTACTCAGGCATGTCATCAAATCAGTGATTCAGTTATTCAATTATTCAGACACTACACATGTACTCTTGCAATCAGGCAGGCAGAAATTATGTAGTCATTGAACTATGCAAGCACTACCCATACATTCATCTAATCACCTAGGTATTAACTATTGACTTATGCAATTACCAAGGCTGCAAATATTCAATCATTATAACATTTGCGCAGAACCTACGCAACCATATAAAAACCCACTTACAGCCCATGCAGCCATTGCAATACTGAAGCACATGCTTGCACGGATAAAACACGCAGGCTCTACTCATGCCCTCATTCAATTACGTAGAGAGTACCATTGCAGTAAACCTATCACCCATATTGTCTAAAGAAAAACTTGTAAATACATGGGTTTGTGGTTTAATACATTAATACTCCCTGGATCATTGAATGAGTGCATAGTAGGGCCTAGGTGATTCCCTGATGATACAAGTAGTGCTTAGATGATTCCCTGACTATGTCATAACTCCACGGGTCATTCCATATCTGCACACTGTTGCTGTAACTCACACCCACGCAATGCACTCCTTATGACCTCACATATTACATCAATCATGACATGGTCATCTCTCATTACATCTCAAATGACATCACTCATGACATCACTGATGACATAATCTGTGACTATTTCTAAAATGTTTATGGGTGTATATATATATATATATATATATATATATATATATATATATATATATATATATATATATATATATATATGTCTATATATATGGAAACATGAATTCTTGTAACCAAGGAATTGGTAGTTTGCTGGCCAACCTCAGGAGCACGTCGGACAACAGCTGCTGCTACTCGCAGTCCATGAAGTCACGGGGACGCTGGATCACTGTATCTCTTCGTCACGGCCCGGTCTGGAACTGCTCAGGGGGTTGAGGCGTAGGGGACCGGAGGTAACCCTTTGCATTTTAAACTTTGGGACTTTGGTGGCACAAACACAGCCTTCTCCCCCTCTCTGGCCTCACAGGGCGCACTGAAGCGCTACTCCGCTTTTTGGATTGCAGCTGCATTGCATGTTGGAAGATCGAGTTCATTCAACATTGAACAACAGCTGCAACTACTTAAGGCGGGGCCGGAAACACTCCAACTATTCTTGGAACTCCGTAATTTTGAGAGAGGGAGCTGAAGTAATCCCATGCAGCAATGGCATCTGAGGAAGGCAAGACGCCGAAATGCATTATGCCCTAACCTGCGCGAAAATAAAAGGTTACCTGGTACCCCCGCTGTGTCCTTCGGTCCTTTCATCTGGAAGGGCCTTTCTCTGCATATATATATATATATACACACCAAGGTGTATTGATGAATCAGTGGGTGTATTAGTACCTGTATGGATGATTTAGTGAGTGTGTGACTGACTGTATAAGTGAGTGATTATACATGTCTCAGTGAATGTATGGACGAGTGATTAATTTGTGTGAATGTCTGTATCAGTCTGTCAGTTGGTGTGTAAGTGGCTGCATGGGTTGGTGAGTAGGTGCATGAGTGGCTATATGGGTTATTGATTGGTTGTCTGAGTACCTATATGGGTGTATGAGTGTCTGTATGGGTGGGTGAGCTTGTGTCTTACTACCTGCATGGATGAGTGGATGGGTGAATCACTGGCTGTATGGGTTCATGAGTGCATCTGAGCAAGGATGTATGGGTGAGTAAGTGTGCGTATGGCTGTGTCGGTGAGTGAATGGATGTGTCAACAGTATATGGGCAAGTAACTGCATATATGACAGGCAGTATAGGCGAGTGTTAGTGTATGTCAGTGACTGTGTGTGTGACTGAGTGATTGCGACAATGGCCGTTTGGGTGAGTGTGTTCTTGTGTCACTGACTGTATAGGTGAGTGAGTATGTGTTAGTATCTGTATGAATAAATGAGTGGATTTGGGTATAACTGTGAAGGTGAGAAAATGGCTATGTGATTGACCCTTTAGGTGAATGAGTAGATGTGTGAGTAGATCTATGAGTGACTAACTGAGTGTGAGTGGCTGTATGGGTGTATGAGTGGATATATCAGTGGTTGCATTAGTGAGTGAGTTGGTGTATGTGCGGCTGTATGGGTGACTGAGTGGATGTGTGTGTAGACCTATGAATCAATGAGTGGGTGTGGAAGTATGGGTATGGATGTGTTGATGGTTTTGAGAATGCTAGTGTGGAAGTTGGAGTGGGTGTATGAAAGGTTATATTGGGGTGTGAGTGGGTACGTTAGAGATTCTGTGGATAATGTCATCAGTGATGTCTTGAGTGATGTAATATGTGAGGTCATTAGCATTGCATTGAAAAGGCACAAGTTATAATTAGCTCTACTAACTATAACTGCTGAATTTCTCTGGTTTTGTATCAGTGTAATATCAGTGTAACTATTACGTCCATATAACCTTTGGGTTTTTTCAGTGAGTATCTAAGTTTTTTTATTCCTATTTCCTAAGTATAACCTTTGTTTTTTTCAGTAAATATATACATATATATCTATCTATGAACCATCATGCTGGCGCATTGTTGCACAGTGTGTGCTACTGATCTGCTATATTGTGCCTTTGCTTTAAGGAAGTAGCATTATTGTGTAAGCGCCAGTAAGGCACAGCCACACCAGAAAACACAGGAAAGTCCATTTTGCAGTTATGTTATGTTATGTTATGTTATGTTATTATGGATTTCTTAAGCGCACTGTCACCGGAGGTTTCCTGGCGCTGATTGGATTGGAAAAGAAGGGAAGAAGGAGGGGAGCGGAGATTTTAATGAGGGAAGAGTATTGTTTTTAAGGATTTCCTGAAAGAAAGGAGGGAACAAGATGACTTGAGTGCAAGAGGGAGGGAGTTCCACAGCTTAGGGGCTAAGCAGGAAAAGCTGCGGCCACCAGATCTTGCGAGTTTGAAACGGGGAACAACAAGAAGCGAGAGATGGGCAGACCTCAGGGTGCGGGGAGGGCAATAGGGAGTGATAAGAGATTTAAGGAAAGCAGGGGCAGGGCCAGTGAGAGCTTTAAAGATCAGACAGTGAACCTTGAACGTAATTCTTTCGTTCACTGGTAACCAATGAAGATGGCGTAATAAAGGTTGGGCCGACTGCCATTTGGGGATTTTGAAGACCAACCGGGCGGCCTGGTTTTGGACGATCTGCAACCTCGATAGCAGAGATTGAGGGAGACCGTGGTAGATTGAGTTCGAAAAGTCCAGCCGGGACATCACCAGGGCTATTAGGACTTGCAGCAAGGCTTCAGGTGAAAGGAGGTGAGCGACTTTCCGGATCCTGTAAAGTTGAAACATACAGGAAGATGTTACTGCGCTCACCTGTGCCTTGAGGGTGAGTCCAGAGTCGATCAGAATTCCGAGACTCTTAACACATCCAGCAGGAGAAGGTGGTGTTCCAAGCTCAATCGGCCAGTACTGAGGGCCCCAAAACTGTGCACTTCTCCCCGGGAGGAGGAGCTCAGTCTTGCCTGGATTGAGCTTGAGCTGATTTTGGTTCATCCAAAGCTGGATGTGTGTCATGGCAGTCTGAAAATTGGTGACAGCGTCAGGGGAAGTGAGGGGAAAAATAAGTTGTAAATCATCCGCGTAATTAAACACGGTGATATCCCATTTACCCAGGGAGTGAAGGAGGGGTTGAAGGTACAAATTAAAAAGGAGGGGAGACAAAGATGATCCTTGAGGGACTCCGCAGGACGAGGGGACACTAGAGGCACAGAAGGGACCCATGCTTACTGCCTGGGACCTCTCCTCGAGGAAGGATTTGATCCAAGACAGAGCCGCCCCACAGATTCCGGCGGATTCGACACGGTGGATTAAGATGTTATGGTCCACCGTGTCGAAAGCCGCCGATAGATCGAGTAAGACCAGAGCCTGGGGATGTCCTTTGTCCTCGCTGCGCCTGAGATTATCCAGCACAGCGAGGATCACGGCCTCGGTGGAGTGGGCTGGTCTGAACCCGGCCTGGTTGGGTGCAAGGTAGTTGGATTCCTCGATAAAGTGTGAGAGGCAGGTCGTGACATGAGCCTCAAGGATTTTGGAAAAGAAAGGTAGGAGGGAGATGGGGCGATAATTGGCCAGGACTGCTGAATCGGCGCCAGGCTTTTTTAAGAGGGGCACCAGTGTAGCCTCTTTAAATGAGCTGGGGACTGAGCCTGAGATAAGAGAAGAGTTGAGCAAGGGAAGGATACAGTGTGGGAAGGCATGACAGATGTCGCGGAGCACGAAAGGGGGACAGCAGTCCTTGGGAGATCCAGATTTCACGCGGGTGGATAGTCTAGTGAGTGATTCCGGGTCGAGCGCAGGAAACTGAGAGAAGGTAGATGTATTAACAGGGAGAGGAACTGATGTGGCGGGCGGAAGTGAGTGGGGAATGGAATTCTTGATGGCAATGATTTTATCAGTAAAGAAGGAGTTTAAGGCAGTGCAAGATTCCAAGGAGGGAGGTGGGATCGAAAGTGTCCTGGCGTCCGATGTCAATTCGCCAAGGACTTTGAATATCTCCTTGGATCTGTTGGGAGCTGTTAAGATCCTATTGGAGATGAAAGAAGTTTTAGTGGTGATAATTGCAGCTTTGTAGGCTTTGCGCGCAGACACATAGGCTTCCCTGTCGGGGCCGAGGTAGTGGCGCCGCCATCTGCGCTCCAATTGGCGCAGCTCCAGATGTTGCTGCTTTAAGGTGGAATTGTACCATTTGTGGGATTTGTTAAGATGGGTGCGGGAGAAGCAGGTGAGGGGAGCAAAAGTGTCACTGGCCGTTGTTAACCAGTGTGAGATGTTAGCATCAATGGTGTTGATATCCAAGGACTCGGGGAATGGAGGCTGGGTCTTGGCAAGTAAGGAGAGAAAGGCGGGCGAGTCCAGAGTTTTCCAGTTCCGGGCGGACCCTCCAGGCCGGGAGGGGGGCCTGATCAGGCCCTTTATGAGGATGGATGACTCGATCAGAGAGTGGTCTGACCAGACACAGGGGGAGACAGTCGGACCGAGAAATGAGATACCTTGAGTCCATATGTGGTCCAGGATGTTGCCCCCGGTGTGGGTGGGGGAGGTAACATGCTGCGTCAGGTTGAGGCTAGAAAGTGCCTCAAACAATTCGGTAGCATGGGGACCGGCGGCAGCATGGTTGAACCAGTAGTTGAAGTCGCCGTATATGGCAACGCGGGCTGAGGAAGTCATGAGGGCAGCGAGCTGCTCGCAGAGAGTGACGGGGAATAATGGCATTGGGATAGGAGGGCAGTATAAGACAATAAGGGTCAAAGCCCCCGCTTCAGTTGGCAGGCTAATTACTAAATTTTCAACATCGGGGAGGCATAGAGATGAAGACGTAATGAGAGGAAGATCTTTGCGGATGATTGCTGCGACCCCTCCGCCCCGGCGGCCGTGAGGCCGGTTGGCGTTCAGCAGATAATAGTTAGGGGGTAGTGCAGCCAGGATATCAGGAAGGGATAGGTCGGATAGCCAGGTCTCAGTGAGCAGTAAGATGTCAGGGTTTTCCGCGGTCAGCAGAAGAAAAATATCAGCGTGATGTTGGGGGAGAGAGCGGGTGTTAAGATACAATATGCGGATGCAAGTTTCCGGCGGCACAGGGAGCAACTCAGGTGCACGGGTGAGTCTGGGGGAGACCAGGTCGGCCGCAATGCCAAGAGATGCCAAGCGGTCCCAGGTAGTGGATAGAAGAGCGCAGGGGGGCAGCTGGAGATTTCTGAGTGCAGCGGGGGAGTATGCCAAAGAATGGGTAGCGTTTCGGGGCCCTGGGCCCGTCTGGGCGCGGACGGGCGCAGACGGGCTTGCCTTAGGCGCGCCTTCGGCGCGCAAACGGCGCGCCCGCTGCGCCCGTCCGCTGCGCGTACGAAAGAAGCACATGCTTTATGGCGATGGTAGGAGGCGTGGCCAGTTGCAGTGGGCAGTTGATGCAGTGCAGAGGATGCAGTGCATCCTCAACTGTATTCTGCCATCCCCTGAAACGATAAACATCTGCATAATGTTCCATGTATTTTGTCATGGTTGTTAGGTTTGTTCAACTGGAAATATTCATTGTTAATTGAAAATGAAAGTGAAAATGTGTGGGATGAAATTTGAAGATGGGTTTTCTAAAGAATTTGATACTTGGAAGGATTGGTACATTATTGATACATCAGGTTTTGTATCAATCCAGCAACGCAGGGAGACCAATCATGGTGGGGCCAGTATAATTTTCCATTTGTTTATGACTTTAGCAGTGGTGAGTAATCTGTATCAGATTTCCAGAGGGTTGCATGGTATACCCTGTGCAGGTATTTCAGTTTTCAAGCAGATCCAGTGAGGAGGGAAATAAAAAAGAGACGGTAAAACAATTTTAATTACTAATACATTTAGCACAGTTTGATAGATTTGCGAGAAATATGGAAGAGTATTATCATATTTGGCATACTCTTGGTTTTCCCAGTTTGATGCAGGCCCATTGGGGGTGTTAGATTCCAAAGGGAGGTGAAAGACGTATTCATTTGCTAATATAATACATTTGGCAACATCTGATGAATCTGTCTTAAATTCAACAAAGATTTAGAAGATTTAGCTTTCTGTTGGTAATGTTAAGGTTTGGGCAGACCTGGCCAGAAGGATCAAACATAAATGGAGAGGGCAATAAAAGTTTCCCTCACTAATAACTTTGAACTGTTTTTAAGTTCAATAATTTTTATTAAGATTTTAAAAAGATAAAAACAGTTAGGTACAGTTCATAATGATACCAATATGAAAGATAAGGAAAGATCCACAAGTTCATCATAATATGTCATTAATAGCAAATAAATTGCCACAACTCATATCTCGTAAAACAAGAATAAAAATCAAGAAACAGAGTGGCATTAGTGAATCATAGGAACCCATGAGTGGCATCATTATTTAGAAAATAGAAAGATAAAGGAGAAAGAAAAAAGGAAAAAGGACAGAAGACAAGAAAGAAGGAACAAGAAAGAAGAAATAACTTTGAACTGTTTGATGAATCTGCATGGAATTTGTCAGCTAGCAAATGAAGCCCAGTGCAAGGCCAAGCAGTCTAGTACCCACCCCGCTGTGCACGGCCAAAGCAAGTTGGGGGCAGAGCTTGGCTGAAGGTTGTGCACAGTGCAGAATAGGTATGGCAGGTGAATGCAGTACCTCATTAAAACCCTTGAAATTCAATTAAAAAAAACACAGCTAAAGGTCAGTTATTGAGCAGCAAACACAAAAAAAGCCCAGAAGTTCGCCAATTATGGTGTGAGTTGCACAAGGGACACCAAAAAGCCTTGCCTCTGACCTCCTTAGTACACCCTGTAGCTCATGGAATGCAATAAAACACAAAAAGGCGTCCTACAAAGTGGAAACCATGGAACGGATTTATATGTGCGGTGTTTTTTTGCACATCATCAATTTCAAATTTCAGGGCTTTTTTGAATTTTTATTGGCTGAATCATAAAGGAGCTATAATTTTATGTTTCAGAGATATAGATAAATATGGATAATTCATTTGTTTAGGAACCACAAGTAAGATGACTGAAGTTGAAACCAGCTAAAGACTCATTATCTTGAGTTAGCTTAACAATTGTGATTATGTAAACAGATTCATGTGAGTGTCCATTCTTCTGATCATAATTTTGTACTTGTATCCTTCTGTGCAGCGGTTTAGACAAAATTGCTATAATAAATATGCTAACTAAATAAATATATAATGTGTACGTGTCTGCTGTAGCCTCCAACTGTGGTGTCTGGAGACAGAGTAAGATCACTTTGAGAACTGTCTGTGTCAGGCTTTAGGAGGAGTCATAACTCTTTTTAAGGAGGATTGTAAAACAGATATACAAATGGACCAATAATGAAATGTAGCAGTGAAACGCCATCCGCATGTAAATGTGTATTTTATACCATGAGGTATCTGTTTTACACTTCAGAATGTGGCTGTCTAGTTTTTGCAAAATGTAAGGACTTTAGTTTCGAAAACATGATGATGGTGATTCTGATGATGCTGACCAAAGCAAAGCTAACCAAAATATAGCTAACCAAAACAAAGCTCACCGTAAACAAAGCAAACTAACCATACCAAAGCCAATTTAAACAAACCAATTAGAACCATGCCAAATCAAACCAGAGCAAAGCTAACCGTCCAAAGCTAACCAAAGCATTGTTAACAACACCAAAGCCGAATTAAACAAACTTATGAGAACCATACCAAAGCAAATCAGAGCAAAACTAACCATACACATGTAACCAAATCAAATCTAATGAAAGCAATGCTCACCATACCAAAGTTACCCAAATCAAATCTAGTGAAAGCAATGCTCACCATACCAAAGTTACCCAAATCAAATCTAGTGAACGTAATGCTCACCATACCAAAGTTAACCTAAGCCAATCTAATTAAAGCAACTCATACCAAATCCAATCAGAGAAAATCTAACATAAACTAAACAAACTAAAGCTAACCAACGGAAACATAAACAAAGGAAAAAAGGGAAAGCAGTGCACCTAAAATAGCTTGGTTTTAGAAGTGAGCCTTTGGTCTGGAAATCGGGTTCACCTGCTCAAAGAGACGAAAAAGGATTTGAGGAGCAGTGATAATAACAATAAAAATAATAACTCAAGCAAAAAAACACTAATCCAGTGAACTTGATAACGTGTTGTTTTTAGTGAGTACAGTTACTATTTTTGTCATTCTTGAAAGCATGAAAGCCTTGAAGATACAAAAATTCTCTCTCTGTCGCTCATCCTCTCTGTCGCTCAACCTCTCTCTCTCTCTGTCGCTCACCCTCTCTCTCTCTCTCTCACTCTCTCTCTCTCACACTCTCTGTCGCTCATCCTCTCTCTCTCTCGCTCATCTTCTCTCTCTGTCGCTCATCTTCTCTCTCTCTCTCTCTCTGTCGCTCATCCTCTCTTTCTTTCTCTGTCGCTCATCCTCTCCCTCGCTCTCTGTCACTCTCTGTCTCTCTGTTGCTCATCCTCTCTCTCTCTCTGTCACTCATCCTTTCTCTCTCTCTCTGTCCCTCATCCTCTTTCTCTCTGTCGCTCTCTCTCCCTCTATCTCTATCACGCATCCTCTCCCTCTCTGTCGTTCATCCTCTCTCTCTCTGTCGCTTATACTCTCTCTCTTTTTCTCTCTCTGTCGCTCATCCTGTCTCTCTCTCTCTATCTCTCTGTTGGTCATTCTCTCTCTCTCTCTCTCTCTGTCGGTCATCCTCTCTCTCTCTGTAGCTCATCCTCTCTCTCTCTGTCACTCATCCTCTCTCTCTCTCTGTCTGTCGCTCATCCTCTCTCTCTCTCTCTCTCCCTCTGTCACTCATCCTCTCTCTCTCTGTCGCTCATCCTCTCTCTCTCTCTCTTTCTCTGTCGCTCATCCTCTCTCTCTCTCCATCGCTCATCCTCTCGCTCTCTTTCTGTTGCTCATCCTCTCTCTCTCTGTCTCTCATCCTCTCTCTCTCTGTCGCTCATCCTCTCTCTTTTTTCTCTCTGTGGCTCATCCTCTCTCTCTGTCTCTCTGTCGCTCATCCTCTCTCTCTCTGTTGCTCATCCTATCTCTCACTGTCTGTCGCTCATCCTCTCTCTCTATCTCTCTCTCTCTGTCGCTCATCCTCTCTCTCGTTCATCCTCTCTCACTGTCGCTCATCCTCTCTCTCTCTCTGTCGCTCATCCTCGCTCTCTCTGTCGCTCATCCTTTCTCTCTCTCTATCTCTCTCTCTGTCGCTCATCCTCTCTCTCTCTCACTCTCTCTGTCTCTCTGTCGCTCATCCTATCTCTCTCTCTGTTGCTCTCTCTCTGTCGCTCATCGTCTCTCTCTCTCCCTGTCTGTCGCTCAACGTCTCTCTCTCTCTCTCTCTCTCTCTCTCTCTCTCTCCCTCTCTCTCTGTGGCTCATCCTCTCTCTCTCTCTCTCTCTCTCTCTCTCTGTCACTCATCCTCTTTCACACTTTCTGCTTGATTGCCTAGTCTTCAAAATCTTGACAGTTTCACATGTGGAAAGTAGTTCCCTGTAATCCTGTAACATTTTTTCACTTTGGATACTGGAACGAAGTTGTTGTTGGGAAATTGACACACCAGATCCTATCGAGCGCACACAAAAATATAACATACTCAAAGATCAAATCGATGGATGCTAAAACACCAGACTCAGTGAGTTCATGCTCCCTCTGGTGATGATGAACTAAAACACAATGAAGGATCATTCCATACAGAGGAAAATCAGGTCAAGTCCATATGTACCATTTGTCACACACTCAGTGCATACCTGCGTGTCCCAATACACTAGGGTCTTCTTATGAAATCACCTGAATTTCTGTCAAGGCAAGAATTATGGAGCTCCTCAGGAGTAGAAGGTCCAGGGTAACTCCACTGTCACATTATTTTTCCCCTGGGAGCAGTGGCTGCTGAAAGCAACCACAGGACCAGGCTGAAACTATGGCGGAGAAATAAGAAATTGGAGAGTTTTGCGTTGAGAGTTCCAGATTCACTCTAATTGCTTATTTCTTAGGGACCCTCGGGATCCCACTTTTAATCCCCATTAACGCACTACCTCCAGTACCGTCAATTTCAGGGCGGCAGAGTTACCAGGACTCACAAGGAGGACCTTGTAATGAGGCACTAAAATGGAACATTGTACGGGGACTGCTAAGTAGCCGAAAAAACATGAGTAGACCATCTGATGCTAAGAAATGTGTGCTGCTGTTCGTTGTACGATAATATAAGGAGAAGTGTGGCTCAAATGGTTAGAGCGGCAGACCCTGATGCAGAGATCTGGTCCGGGACCTGGGCTCAATACCCGCCTCGGCGGGTCTTGGGCTCAATTTCCTCGGACCTGATAATTCTCGCCTCTGTGCCTAGTCTAATCATGGGTCCCACTCTGCAACTCTGGGCAATAGCTTGCTTAATCTCCACAACGGCCCCAACAGCGCTGGGATGCCTGGCTTCACCTTGGGGGTGCCCAGGAGTGGACATTTCACAGGGTAAAGCCAGGAAGGGTTCCTAATCGGTATACGGATAGCGCCGGGACACTTCCGTTGGAGGTAGCTGTGCGCACTACAAATGCCGGCATTTACATTTATAAGTATTCCTGTCCATACAGAAAAGGATGCCAAAGTGCCGCTACGGGACATGGTGCATTAAAGAGATTGTAGATGTCAACAAGGGGTTAAATCAAAGAACATGGCACTCCTACAAGATTTGAGTCCACGCGTTTTCTTCTAAAGATCCGATAAAAATACAATAATCTAGCATGAAAAATCCACAATGCTTTTAGCCAACAAAATACATCAAACTGGTGGAGGGTGAGAGGTGTACATTCACCAGGTACAATAAAGCCACAGACAGCTATGTCTGGGATGCCACCCTGTTTCAAGAAGTAGCAACATTTATTTCATATTTTGAAACAAACAGATCTCCTGCCAATCCTGCATATTGAACCTCGGGCAAATAAACGGTGCATAATCAATTTTAAAGTGAATTTAATGCATGTTTCAATTTATAGTGATGAAACCTGATTGGTGCAAAATGGAGAATAACAGACAAGTCTTTCTTGAGAACATTGGATGCCTCATCTTTGATCATCCGGCTCCTGATGTCTGGCATCCAAGCGGTGCTGAAACAAATGAACTTTCCTTCAGATTTTTAAGAAGAACTTCTTCCTGTAAAGGAGGTAAGCCACTAACACCCAGATGGACGTGCCCAGCAAATCCTGGGCAAGTGGCTCCGCGTGGCTGGTCCAGGACTTCATTTCCCAGTTGAAGGGGAAGTAGCTGCCCAACAGCGAGTGTCCCACATACACAAAGATTGAGTTCATCCCTAAATAAAATAAACATATAATACCATTGTTAGATATTATACTCCATTGATTCGCGTACAATGATGATACCAGTGAAAATTTAAAAGCAGTATAGTACTGGTAAATATGTAATTCAGTCGCTGTGGCACCACGGTTTGTGTCACCCGGAAGTAAGGCCCATCTCTCCCACTAGCTCCTTTCTTAGTGGCCTCACTGTTACTTACTTGTAAAATTGCTCCTACAGCAAATATATCTTATGCAGGGTCATGTCACTGCTTGGTTCTCTCTTAACCCTCGAATTCCTGACTAGGGGCGGGGGATTGGTATTAATGGCAAGCTGAGCTCAAGGTCTACTACACCAAATTGGGGCATATTTACAAGGCGTGAACGCCACCAGACATCACTTTTTCCAGCGTTCTGGTTGATTTATGTCATTCACCTTATTTACAAGACGACGTTAAGCCACTAAATGAGGCTTAATGCCGCCTTGTAAATAATGCCCCTATTCAGGCAGCACTTAGCGTGAAAGGAGTGAGCAATGGGTGTTGGAGTGGGAGTTCTGCAGCAACACCTATTGCTTTTTGGGGCTGCTCTATATTTACAAGGTAGGGGACAGCTCCTAAAATATTGCCAAGGAATACCTGGGGGCAGATTTATGAAGGTCTTGCGCCGCCGGTGCGTCATTTTTAACATGGGAAAAAGTGACGCACCGGCGGCGCAAGGCCTTCATAAATCTGCCCCCTGGTTTTAAGTAGGTGATACGAGGAGAAATGTTTCATTTCTCCTTGTATTTGCTCTTTCCATATGTGCTGCATTCTGCAGCACACATAGAAACAGCACATCACCTGTAGAGATTGTTTATGTGCAGGAAGCACATAAACAATCCAGCTGCAGGGCAGGCACCTTTGGAAAATGGCGCAAAGGTGCCTGCGCTGGCGCTAGGCATCTTTTCTAACGCCAGTGATAGGGGAAATTCAGGAGTGCGCTGTATTTTTGTAAATGTGGCACAACCCTGCATTTAGAAACTGGCGAGCACGACGTTACCAATTTTGACGTAACACAGTGCTCTGCCAGTTTCTAGTAAATATGCCCCATCTTTTTTCAAACCCAAAACCACCTAAGTTGTTTTAGTTTTCATTGCACATCAAGTAAAGAATGGCAGACTTCACATTTTGGAGACAAAGATTGGTAAATTGTATTCACCTCTACAGATACCAATCCTGGAATATCAGTGCTGTAAGTAACTTTTTCATTTCCATGATTGAGCGTCTAGAGTTTAATGGGTGGTTTAATGTAATGTCAAGCAGCCAACTTGGGAAAGTTAGTGATGGTAATTTGATCGCACTTTTTTGTCATGTGCCGCCACTGTGTTTGTAACTAGAACCGCAAGGAATATTTTTTATGTGGTGCTTTATGGTAAGAATGCATCATACTACCCTAAATGCTTAATACACTTTGGCCTAAAGCCTCTGTGTTAATATGAGAAAACAAGTACCAAAGCACTCCCTAAAACAATCAACATAGAGTGTTTCCACTTTTCATAACAATCCCGGCATCTTGAGACTCAGGGCAGTAGCGAGATACAGGACACAGGGGGCTTATCATGGCTCTTTCTACTCCCCTAATATGTTAAAGATCTAGAACAGTGGGACGAAATCGGATTCCCAAATAAGGACAACCTTCTCATTTGACTACAACACACTATTGGATCCATTACCCCATACTTAGGAGGTATATTCTGACCAGTGGGACATAAATCCACACAGAAGAGGTCACATCAAAATATACAACTTAATACTACGACATATCGTGGCTTATTACCTGCCATCTTAAAGTACCATTACTGCTGGACCTCCCTTTTAGCCTTGAAATAGTCGCCTGTGTGACGAAACACGTGTCGGCTGTTTTCCTGACTGAAATGCAAGCTTCAATGAACAAATAGTTGACTTTTGTTGTCTAACTGTTGGATCTGTGAATTTTTATGAAAAGTTGAAACACTCTATGTTGATTGTTTTAGGGAGTGCTTTAGTACTTGTTTTCTCAACACGGGAAGGTTGCTAAGAAATAAAAATCCACCTGCACTGGTTTCTTAGGATGAAATGGCCAACCTGGACAAAGGCCTTGCCATCTCATGTGACTGGAAACCATATATTTTAGAATGTTTGATGTGATATCTATATGGCTGTTTGGCAGATCTCAGACATGGAGCTTCAGCTCCTGAGTGTGGCAGTCTAAGCCTTCAATTTAAAGAAAACTCCTAGGATTTGCAAGAAGAATGAGTGTAAAGAGTGAATGTGCTATGTCAAAACATACAATGATACAATACATTGCTTTTCTGGAAGTACTTGCTTTGACACAACCTTTTCTACACTTTTTGTGATGTAAATCCTAAAGTCCCCTTGTCTGTCTAGGCAGTTATGCATGTGTCCTTCAATCATAAGACCATGATATAATTTCTCTCTAAGAACAGAAGTGTTAGAAATAACACAGGCTTAAAATAATATTTCTGATATTAAAGGCCAGATGAGTTAAACATGCCATTTTATTGGTATACAATTAGGTAAGGGAGTCTCAAAAGACAGCTTGAAATTAACCATATAGTATGTGCAGATTGTAGGCAGGTATAGATTCTAGCTATTTCCTGATTGTGTATAGATTGGAAATGAGGGTCTAAAAGTCCACAAGGACAACATGGGTTGTGTGAGCAGGTTGTCAAATGTGATTAGAAATTGCCCTGCATGATTCTGGAAAGCTCTGCTACCCTGCTGTGTGTCAGTTTTTCCACCAAGTCTTTGTGAGCACGTTGTTGATATGTGAGGGGATCCACGCTGTGTCTTTTTTTGGGGGGCATGTGCAATGATAGGCCTAGGAGAAACTCGAATTACGCTGAGGAAATTTGCATGATTCCTGAATTTCATGTTACACGGAATTTACGAAATTAATAAAAAATTCACATTTTGAATGTTTGAGTAATTTTTGAGTGGATGATACTTGTTCACACAGAAAATATCTCGCTAAGAGATACTTTCTGCTTCTGTCAGTCTCTTTATCGAATCATGTGAGACTTTTGTTTTACCTAAAGTGTGTGTTCACATGAAAAAAGTCACCTGCAAACCCCATTTTGATCTAAAAGTTCAGTTTGGTACCATTTTTATGGATTATCATGAAATTTCACGAGTAAAAATGACAAGACTTCGCCGCCTTTGAAACCTATTAACTTTTCAATGCTTGAATCCAAAATCAAAATCACAGCAAACTGAGACCCATGTTGCCTTTGACATATGGCCATGTCTGAACTGGGGTGGCGGAGTGAGTTAATGAATGATGATGGTTTAAACCCAGATCAGTTGACTAGGGGTGAGTGCTTACAATGTTCAACACTGTCCATCATCCCCTTTGGTTTCGCCTTTGACGACCAGCAAGAGAGACTATGCCGATTTGAAATGTATGCTTTACATGACCCTGATTTGAGATCCTGTTTGTTCTTCCAACAGTGCTAACACTAAAGTTCTGAAGTTGTGAGTGTACTTTAAAATTCATCCCCTTGGAGAAAAAAAGGGCCATGTTAAACAGTAATAATAGTGCTTTGCTCCTGACGACAGTAATAGTGTTTGGGGTCATCTCTTGGGCTATGAAGCCGCTAGAAAGTTCTTATTTTCTTAGTTGATCACTATTTCAATTACTATCTTTTCTATAGGAAAGCACTGACTGGACAATCTGCTATTAAGAAATATTAAAATGTTATAGGGAATTCTGAGTGTCTGAACCCCCGTTACCTTTTTGAGTAAGCCTTGATGTACCCTGCCATGTTGGCATTAACAGTAAAGTGATAAAGAGAGGGGATATCGGTTTGGGAGATGCCTGGGCGAGTCAGAACCCGCCGCCCAAAATAGTTGTAAAAAAGGCATATTGGGACTGGGTGGCCGTAGTCGCATCAAGAAGCGAGAATTGTGGCCCCCTGACAGAATCTTTCTTGAACATTAAATCAGTGCCCAAACTAGAATCCTTCTTGGACCTTATTGAGTCCTCGAAAGATAGGGCCCTGTATCTGAAGTTTCGGTTTGGCACCCTTCCAGTGAACGATTTTAAAGCAGGCTGGAAGCATCTGAGGGGGGAGTGATTTGGGGTGTCCGGGCTGCGCTTCCCCTATGGAATCGGTTGCCCATTTCCTCTTCGCCTGCCCAGCGTATGGCCAGGCGAGGAGGAAATGGTTGAAACCCGTTTGTTCTAATATGGGTTGCAGAGATTATGGGGCAGCACAGCGCATTTTAGCATCGGAGACTTCGATCCCCAGTTTAATATGTGGGTTGGCCAAATACCTGGGTTGTGCTTGGCAGTGGAGGATGAAACTTACTGGCATAACCCAAGCACAGGCTCTGGAATTGTAGATCGTTATTTTTTTTTATGGTGTACATTTTTCCTACGATAAATTGTTTTACACCTGCTTAACCGATATATTATAAATACATATTCCACATACCATGGATGGATTATGATACATATTATAACTTTGCATATATTCTGAAATGCTTTTTAATGGGTGGTGCTATGCCCTTTTAAAATGTTTTATAATGTTTTTATACTTTTATGATATTGTATATCGAATAAAGTTATACATACATACGATAAAGAGATGTACTTGGGATTTTCAAAGTAGGGCCCAATACTACTGTGGTCCCAGAATCGCAGTGGTAAACTACTCCAATTTTACATCTGCAGCTCATTAACCTCTTCCTGATCTAGCAACTCAGGAACCAAGGTCTCACAATCGGATTTTATTGACAAGTCTGTTTTAATTTCAATTTTCCCTTCAAGAATTCCCGCCAGATTACCCTCTGTTCTCTACCTCTACCTGTTCCCAGCCATGCTGTATTTTCCCTGTAAACTAACTTTCTTTTATCCATAGAACAACAGAGTAAACCCTACATACAATAAGATCAATTTCTGTGGGCTCACTTCCAACTCTCCTGGTTGAGTCTCATGGACACACTCCTGTGGCATCTGTGGTATTCCTCATGTACATCCACAGCTGATCCTGGGTGGACTCCCAAGATCCACTGCTTTGGTGTCTGTGGTGTTCCTCAAGTTCCTTCTACGTTTCTCCTGGATGAACTCCCTAGACACATTACCACTCCTGTTATATCTGTGGGATTTCTTAGGTTCTACCTCCTAAGCCTGACAATGGTCCCATAGACCCGATGCATGTGGTGACTTGATCTCCCATGTCCCACCCAGCCCTCCTCTCATGTAAGATAATTCAGTTCCTAAGAGGATAAACTTGGAAAGGTAACTAGCAGTGAATATGTTTAATGGCAACTCTATTTCTCCAACGTATCTTCACTGCACTCCATGCATAAGGACAGCAACATGTTCACCATACATGACTGAAACACACCTCCAAACCTCATGCATTGCACCAAAATTATTTCCATACATACCACATTAGAAACACACACTCTACTAACCATCCAGTACACATGGAGTACCTTTTCAAGCAGCTACTTGGAATCGCTATCATCTTAGCAGCACTTTCAAAACTGAACTGTTCTTTAGACGGTCTAAATTTGTAGCCGGAGATTTTAATATTACATACAAGGCTGTGGCTTTTGTCCAGGACCTCATGCAAAAGGAATAAGGGGCATTAAAAACTACAGGCCCCACTCTAAAGAGATAGACAAAGGTTGGACAGCAAGATTTAGATTTTACCCTAAACCAGGGAGTTTGCACCTGCAACTGACAGATGCCATCAGATCCAGAAGCATCATTCACATTTAAGAGGGAAAACACCCGTAGCAGGATTGATTACATAATGGTCGACCTAGAGCTTTGGCATCAAATTGATGACATGGCCAGTATACCAAGATACGACAGTGATCATAATGCATTGGTCCTGGCTTTAACAGATATTCAGTTTTTGCCCACGACCACTCCCAGGTTGGTTACTCCTATAGGGATATATGACGGTACAACGCGTACCGTCACAACGCATACCTTTACAACGCGGCCGTGACAACGCAAGTCGTTACCACGACTTGCGTTGGGGGGGGCGCGGATTTCGAATAGTTTAATTTACTATTCTAACACCAGTCCCCGTGGACCCTAGGGAAGGTGTTAGGATAGTAAATGAACTATTTTTAGACCTTGAGCGCCCTCCAGCGCAAGTCGTGGTAACGACTTGCGTTGTCACAGCCGCGGTGTAAAGGTACCGCGTTGTGAAAACATCGTTGTAAACGATGTTTACCCTCCTATAGTCACCTCAAATGATGAGAGAAGGATTAAATGGAGCCATATAGTCTCAAACGAGAATTATCTAGCTAACATATATGCCAAGGTTTCGTCTGCCCTTTTGAATGTAAGTAACCAGGGCAGTGACGATCGAACTATTATGTCTACTTTCTCTCACCTTATTACAGCAATTAAGAGCCATTTCACTATACAAACAGCAAGAATGACCCCTAGAAGTAGTGTTTAGCCCTGGTTCAACAAATATTGCATACAGGCTAAGACTGCCTTAATTGTAGCAGTTAAGGGTGAGAGTAGTACTCTTACAGCGGGAAGAAGAAGAATTTATAACAAGGCCCAGATAGTGGCAAAGAAAGGCTGGAAGAAAGAGAATTGGCGTATCTTGATTGATGCATCTAGAATGAAGATGGTAAATCATTGTAGTAACTATTCGTCAAAGATTCAGTGTACACGGTAGAACAAGAGGATTTTTTCATCCAACTACATGCTTGGGAGGAACATTTTACACAGTTGTACGCAGTGGAGGGTAGTCCCAGGGATTCTGAGGCCATTTAGGTTTATTCAAACCAGGTAGCAGAGGGAAGGGCAGAAAAAGAAGTCTCTTTTTCCTTAGAAGACACTGTGACAGCAATCAGCAGCCTGGGAAAGGGCAGAGCCCCGGGATGTTAGATAAGATACAGAGGGATCTTTATAAATCAGAACCCATTATATGGGGTCCCATACTAAATTTAGTATTAACACAATAGCGCAAGGAGGGGCTATTCCAAGCACTTGGAAGGGCGCTGAAATTATTCAGATTTTTTAAAAAGGGGATAGAGGGGATCCCTCAAACAACAGACCAATCAGCCTTATAGATACGTGCCAGAACATTTTTTAGTAAATTGATTTTGATGCATCTAAACACATGGGTTGAGGAAAATCATGTATTATCTCATCTACAAGCTGGCTTTAGGGTATCCACTAGAACATTAGACCGGGTACTCCGGTTTTTATTAATTATATGGAAGGAAGTTATCATCAGGAAGGGTCATTTCTATGTCGTGTTTGTGGATCTCAAGCAAGCCTTTGACTCCATAAATCACACTAAACCGTGGGCTGCCCTGAGGGCAGGGGCGGTGGGTGAGATTTTAAAGTGGTGGGGCGCAAAGTGATTTGCATACAGCACCGTAGCGAGCGAGCGCAGCGAGCGAGCCCGAACCCCAAAAGGGGGGTTTGGGGGGATTACCCCCCCCCCAGAAAATTTTGAAAAAGAAGAAGAAAAATCGTGCATTTTCAAGCAAATTTGAGAAAGCAGGAAGGTTAATAAAGCAATTGTGAAAGTGCAGTTATTACATTAATAGATGGCATAACATAGGTAGCTGCTTATTCAGTATAACCTCAGAGCTTCATACATTCTGTCCTATTATGCTCACGTGCTGAATTCAGTTTGCATCCAGCTCTTAGATGACAGTTAATAGCTCGCTGTTGTATGTTAGGATTTTAACTTAGAAACTGCAAGTAACAAAAGGTAAGGTGCACATGTTACCATGCAGTAGCCATTGCTCTTAAATTATTTATTCAAATATTAGAACCCTCTCCTCCCCTATACATGCCTCGTGCATATAGAGTACTCTGTTGCATGCCTGTCTGCCTTAATCTTGCTTTCTTTGAAACCATATCCCTGAAACCCAATAATATCAATTCATTTCATCAACCATTTGCTTCTCACATCAAACACTGAAGACAGATGGGAATGAACTTCGTCAAAATAAATTACAAGGCGGCCATCTTAAAATTAATTGAAAAAGTTAAATACTATAATTCATGCATGTTCGACCCAGAGCATTTATATTGCACCTTTCATTTTAATAGTTTCCAAATCAATGTAATTAACTCCAGGGTCGTAATAATGTACTGACCCAATAATGAACACATGAATGGGCATATGCCACTCACCCTTCATGGGGTGATTCAGACTCATTTTCCCTCCTCCTTCAATGCTGTAATGTGCAGCCACATGTATTCCCAATCCCCATGCTTGGGCCTATCAGTCTCTGAGTGCCACCCACGAAATAATCATATTTGCAGAGCAAGTCAAACAGGACTCTCAAAAAAACCCTCGTGGGTAGAGACAGGTAGGCCAGGCAGCTTCCTCAAGTGATGCCTCACCCATTAATTGGCCAGCTATATTGCCCTGCATAGGCAGAGCCTGTATCTGTACCTATCCCAAAACCCAAGTTGCACAATACTATAGAAACAGGAAGGGGGAGATAGGGAGTGGCAGATTTCTCAAACCAACAATTGACGAGGAGCCAGCGAGGGGGCGCCCATTTTTGTCTGCCGAAATGTAAGCCCCTTTAATACAGAATAAGCCATTTAATAAACACCTCTCCTGGTACTTTAGAGCAGCCAATTTTCCCCTCTGCTTGTAGGTGGGAGTGGTACATTTAAATTGCAGATACCTATATGGAGAGCTTGTGGCTTGAGAATCAAATAAAGAGACCAATAAAACTTGACTGTTGCATTGTCCTCTCTATAATTATTGAAAGACTAAATTCATACAGTACATACCTTCGTCAAACGGAAGTTGTAAAGCATTTTTAACATCCAGCTGAAAAAACGAGAGATGCTCAGCAAAAAATTTGTACATCTTAATATAGTCTTAATTTTATTGTTGCCTCCTATTTGCACGCCACACCCATTGCACACCCCTTTCAAAGTGTAGCGTGAAAGGGGGCCTTATTAACAATGCAGCGTTAAGTCATGTTAAATGGCTTAACTCTGCCTTGTAAATGAGGGGAAGGGTTTATCGCCACAGGAACGCCATAAAAAGTGACGTTCATGTGGTGATAGGGGCTTGAAAATATGCCACCAAGAGCGCCTGAGCAGGGGCAACTAACAGAGACAGGGGCCTTGCAAATATCAATATCTTCTCTCAAAATATTCCGAAATGCTGAAAATAAATACCTAAATGCCATCTAATTTATTTATTTTAATTTTTAATATTTTTGCATTCGGTGTGAAACATTATTTCATATTGTCACAGTTGTTCAAATATGTTATATTTTATTTTATTTTATTTTGTGTTATTGGTGTGAAGCAGGGCCAGACTGGCCAATAGAGCAATCAGGCAATGTCCGACCGGGTGTTCTGACAGGTCAGTGTGTGGGCCATTTTATTGGCTGTCTATGGGCCTATTTTAGGGTCTACTGGCCCAGCTGTACTATTGATTTCCCTAATATTAAAACAAATTGTGCCTGCAGTAAGCCCAAATCCATGCAATTTTCCATACCTTGAAGAAAACACTTATACGTATTCAAACATGCCCACATTTGCAAACACGGGCCATTTTTTTTAGTTTCAATAATTCTATAATGGAGGCCACTTCTATTTTTGTGTCCAGGCCTGTTTTTTATCGAAGTCCGGTTTACAACTAAAACTTTTAGCAGGTGTGTATAGGTATATATCAGAATTAATATAAGTAGGTGCTGCACCACACATGACTAGTGAACTGGCATACTAGTATGAATTGCGAGCACCCTCAGATTAGAAAGCAATATTCTTCTTGGATGGGTGTTTACATACCTCACTGGATGCAATGATACCAACTGCAGCGTTATTTCATAGGACTTGCGTTTTTACTAGCTGCTCAGCAGGCCCACATTAATTGCCTTACTGTATACAGCTTCCCTGAGATAAACCTTGGATTACCATCGAAATATCTAATTTGGTGAAGGTAGTGCTCATCATAGTTTCGTGACATTTGAGAATGAAGGTGCCTATGTAGAGAACTGAATCAATCTATTATCTGCACTGTCATTGTAGACACAGCCCTGCTTGTGAACTACAGCGTCACTTCCTGTCTAAACATGACAACGGATTAGCCGGGTCTGGTGGCTGGCTAGTAAGGTCTGGTGGCTCAGTGAACTAATGTGTCCATTGCATGGGCCTGTGTGCAACCGCATGGGCACAGGTTTGAATCCCCATCGGTCCACGCAGCCTTTCATCCATCTGAGGTCGATAAAATGAGTACCATCGGATAACAAAAAGCATCTGTTATTCAGCGCCAAGATACCTACGGGTGAACAGAACATGCGCTTTACAAATACTTACGATATTAAAAAAAAGGCCGACCTCTAGTAGAATCCCTTCAAACACATGAAGTGAGAGATGACTCCATCCATCTGATGTACTCTGTTTCATGAGTCAGGCATCTTCTGCATTACTGCAAAAGCCAAGCCCGAGGGCATGAACATATATAACCAAGTGGGGAACTGTATAGATGCTAATAGTGGGGACAACGCCATCGCCGGCAATGCTCTATACAACAGTACGCTTGGTGGTAAGGACGCCAGCCCAAATATTTTTTGGTCCTAGCATGGTTTTAACCAGCCCCGTTTTTTATACGTCTGATTCAACGCTCACTATAATTTCTATTAGCTGATGGTATAGATAGTGCAGGCTCCAAAGTAGTCTAACTTTATCAGTAGAGCACATCGCGTCATCTTACGAATTATGAATGCAAACAGTCCAAAAGTCTCAACAGCATCGACATCGAGTAACAGGTGCAACAGAAAGAAAACGATCACTCCTCACATTCCAAGGCAATGCCCTCCCACCCCCCACATACAACGCAGTTCTATTCCGCATACCCCATCCCAGGACTGGATTAACCATTAAGCAAAATAAGCATGTGCTTAGGGCATCAAGGGAAGGGGAGGGCACCACAGACATTTTTCATTGCCGGATTTACCAAGCACCATATGGTGCAATACTGCAAACGAAGCAGCTGAGCCTATAAAGTGAAAGTATACAAAAATTAACATTACTTTCAATCTTACTGTAAGTATTGCTTCATTTCGAAAAAAATAACATTTCATTTTAAGGTTTATTATTGTTTATATTTTGAATTAGATATATATGGGGCACCAAAATCTTTTAAGTGCATAAGGCCTCTAAAAGTCTAAATCAGGCCCTGCTTCCTCCCACTACTGATGAGCCCAATACCTATTCACCCTGCACCAAAAATCCCCACACTGCCTGCCCTCTGTATCTCACACCCGTGTACCCCTTCTGCACTACGGACCTGTATCCTACAAACTCTTTCTTCTAACCAAAATGTTATAAACCCAACACCCTAAACACTTGCATCCTGTAATCTATCACCATAACCCCTGCACCATACAGTCATGATGGCTACGCCTCTCCTGCATAGATATAAACCAGCCACGTAGTTCCCCCCCAACACATTCCTACTTCACCCTGTAGCTCTACATAATAAACTCTCACCCCCTGTAGCCCCCACCCCCATAACAAGAAAAAACCTGAGCAGACAAAGGACATAGAGCTGACTGCTCGTGGCACGCTCCAGTTTCAAAATAGTTTTGCCCCTCACCTGCCTTGTTGCTCGCCTGATGTTTGGACCAACCCACATTTCAGAAAATACATGCAGGCAGGGGCTGCATTGTTAAAGTAGTGTACCTCCGTTCTCCACCGTGATAACATGCGAGGCAGTAGCAGTAGCGCTGCCTTTCACTCCAAGGATACAGCGTACCTACTACCTGGAGGGAAGGCTGCATCGGAACTAAATAAGTATTTTCCTTTGTTAGGCATGCACAGATTATTCTGCCGAATGAGTGACTAGCTCTCCCCGACCCCACCGACCTTCAGTTTCATTTTTTCTCTAACCAGTGACTAGTCTCTCTGCCCCAGCCCCGCAGGCGCTCCACGCTCGTATGCTAAGTCACTGCTTTTGCATTGACATATTGTTTGTAGGCAGGGTTATTGATAATTTACTGCCCCCCCAGCACAGATTGCACGACAACTCTCCAAACAGTTGGACAGGCCTTCGCCTGCAGTGCCAGTGATTTGCTTACTGTACAATACATTTTATATTAAGTTGGCTTGACTTCACAACCCTAATGACGGTTGGCCTCCGAAAGCAGTTGCTCAATTCATTTTTACTGATGTACAGTACACATTAAAACACGCGATGGAGAGTTTTTAAGCCCCTTCACAGAGAGGACAGACGTTTTGCCTCGCTGTGGGATTTTTATTTTGCTTTGTGTCGCACTCGCATTTAGTCGACAGCCCACAGCAAGGTTTCCCGCGCTGACATTACTGGCTGGCTGGAAGGTTGATCAGGTAGGATTTGATGCTCTAAAAGTTTAATATGCCCGGTAAAAGCCTGCAGTCCCGCGTTAATATTCAGGTGATTACAACACGTAAAATCTAAAAGCAACATGCACGCACCGCAAAATTCAATTATTTAATATAGCGAAATGTGATTGTTTTTGCCTTTGACAGTGCCTGCAGCCTGCCTACTTCTGCCTCTGCCTCATCTGATCTCTAGCCACAGTCCAAGCAGCCCCCCCCCAGCCTATCGGAAAGAAGAAGTCTCCCTCTGCCCCTGCCTGTGAAATGAGGCTCAGGCTAGTAGTACCGGCCAGGACTATCGAAGTGTACCGGCCACGACGGCGGCCAGGACAATCGGAAGTTCCTACCCACCCGGCCACCCCCCTCTGTGCCATGTGACTCTGCCCCACTGTGTAGTGTGTGGTATAACTTTACTTAAGACTCGCTCCCTCTCCCCTTCTTCGACGGTCAGGGGTCAGACATAATGAAAGAAAGATTAAGGCAGGGCCCATCCGCCGCTCCGCGGCCTCCCCCCTCATGTCATATCACATCAAATGATTTCCTCGAGCCTCTGTCTCTCTACTCACATTCGAGTCAATGAAGTGCAGGTAGTGTCGGACTCGGACTGTGGACCGGACGGACGGACGTCTGCTGCTGCTGCCGCCTGCTACCTGTGTGTGTGTGCACATGGCGACTGCGAGTGGCAACGACTCCAAGTACAGCAGGCAGCAAGCAAGTGCAACTCCAGCCCAGGACAACGTCACGGCGTGCACGTCCAGAATTACAGAATGGCCAATCACTGCATGGCTTCACATGCTGAAGTCACACAGTGATTGGCCATGCAGTGCTGAGTCTGAGCCAGTGTGCCACCTACGCGCGGCGCGGCATCCAATTATGGATTGCCAGGCCTTCGGCGCGATTGACCAACCAATCCTGGCGGTTAGGGGGGCACACTGACTCCTCGCCCTGGCGCCTTTCCTACCACGGGGCCGGCTAGAGCACCACCCCTCCTCCCCTGGCCCCCTATTCCGTATGAGCATCTGGGGACTTCCTGCCAGCGCGCATGCTCGGGCTAGTTGCAGCCCTACATTCCTCATGCGCAAGTACTGCTGCTGGCCTGCTGACGGCTGCTCTGCAGACTGTCACTCAGCAGACCAGCCAGCCCCACCCCCTGCGCACTCCCTATTCAATCGGGTGTGTCCCGCAACCCGGATTGAAGGAGCGCTGCGCTAATAAAATTCAATGATTCAATTTGTGTATGCTGCTCGTCAGGTGCGTCCAGGCTTAGTGGGGCTACGCCCCTACGCCCCTATGGACGCACCGCTGCTGCCTGAGGGATCTTGGTGCACCGAATGCGCTACTGCAACTTATAGTGTGTATGCATCAGGATAACTACGCCCAGGTTCGAAAAAACATGGGGGATGAACTCACCGGGAAGATAGGAGTGTATAAAGGAGTACGACAAGGATGTGTCCTTGCCCCATTCTTGTTTGCCCTTTATATGAATGGGGTAATTCAAGCATTGTACGATTGTGGGGGTGATCCCCCTAAGCTTGCGGGCAGGCAAATTCCTACACTATTGTTTGCAGATGACACGCTATTAATTGCAAAAACCCCTATGGGTATGCAAAATATATTGAATAGGTTTGCAACAGTATGCGCTGACTTTGGCCTAGAGATAAATTGCTCTAAAACCAAATGTATAGCTTTTAACCCCCATCGTTGTTTATAAAGGAAAATTAAGGCTGGGTGCAGGTATGCTAGAACAAGTCAAGTAAAAAAAAAAAAGGTGCTTGACTATTTAGGTATCAAACTGAATAGTAATTTGACTTGGGCAGACCAATTTCAAAAGAGCACCCTAACATTACAGCATGTTGATTCAGCAGTGGTTAGGAAACTTAATCAATCTGCTTATCATCCTACCTCTCCAGTTTTAGAAATTCATCACTGTGCAAGAGGTCAGGGTGCGGCTCTCTATGGAGCAGAATTATGTGGCCTAGACCAGACTATGAGCCTGGAACTGGCAGAAAATAAATTCATACGGTCATTATTGAAACTGCCAAACTGCAGACCACTTCTTCCGGCCTGGTTAGACCTTGGTCTAAGATGCATTAAACTATAGCAGAGCTGAAATCCCTAATGTTTTGGGTTAGAATATGTACCAGTCATCCCAAATTCTAGTGAAAGAAGTCATAGAGGAAGTTCTGAACTATGTACCGGTCAATCCCAAATTCTAGTGAAAGAAGCCGTAGAGGAAATTCTGAACCTGACTAGAGTAGCAGGTTGGTGAAGTGGTTTAGAGAGGTGAGGCACTGGCTAACGAAAGAAATTAGGTTTGAAGGTGATGTGAGGTGACCCTAAATCGCTGACGAAAGACGTACTACCCCTTTTAAAAGCGAAATGTTGGGCCTATATCCAGGACTCACTTATGCTATTGCAGCCCAGGGCACTTTAACAGGAAGATTTTTAGATTTCAAATGTACTTTTTTATTTTAGGATATTATGGATGAAATTGAACCACCATATGCATGTACACTTTACTTACAATTTAGGTGTGGTGCTTTAGGCTAAGCTACTTTAGAAGTAGGTGGACTCAGGCTACTGTATCCTCGATGTGCCCAGCATGTTTCCTTAGTTCGGAAACATTAGATCACTTCATGTTTTATGTCCCTGTTATGTGCAGACCAAGTAAAAAGTGGCTAATACATGCTTGTCGGCTTTTAGCGATTAAACAACCAGTAGAGGCGCTGCAAATAGTTAGATCAGACCCCACAAAGTGGTTAGTATTCGCAATATCACGCTACCTGTTATACACCTGGCGTACTAGGTCCAAGTTGCTATCCGTAAGGTAAAGACTGCAAAATGCAAGTACTATATGAGGCTGATGATAACGCTTGTCTTTAAAGCTTATGGCCATATGTTTTTAACTTGTCTTTTTTATCTATTCTCAAAAGGTAAATCTTTTTATACTAAGCTGTCTATTTTGATATTGTGTAACATAATTTACTAGGAAGATTGTTGTTTACAATGTTGTGGCTGATCTCTTTTTTGATCGAATAAAGAACTACTACAGAGTCCTATCATCGACATAGGTAAAACAGAATATTTTATATCGTAAGTTTCAAACAAAGCTGCATATGTTCCATATAGATTGGGTGATATATGTCACAGTATGTTATACAGGAATATTAGCTATTGTTCTCTTCTCTTCCCCCTCTCTCTCTCTCTCTCTCTCTCTCTCTCTCTCTCTCTCTCTCTCTCTCTTGCACCCAGTACAACCCAATGCTATTTCACTCACGTTTTCCTTCAGCTCAAAGTGGAAGATTCAAACCTTTTTAGTTGTGTGTGAGTTGTACATTTTAATGTTGTTTGAAAACAGAGAAGTCTCGGCCTCAGCAACAGTAAGAAATAACTTTATTGATGAATGTAAAAACCTAGCCCATGAAGGAGATGAAGGGGCAGAAGTGTCGCTTGCCACTCTAGCTCACTTACAGAGGCCATCAGAGAAGCCATTCACGGATTATTGTGAAGTCCTTCCTTGGTCTACATATCTCATGGTACCCTGAGTCTGAAAGAAAGAGCGATGAACTGGTGGCACTCATGTGATGTTGTGAATTTCCCTAGCCAAGTAAATTGGCATAAACCATGTTGAATTAATGAGGTCTGGATTATTAGTTGACTAATCTGAGAAGTAGAGGTAAGGATCTTTCGCAAGAGGTCAGTCCTTCCCTGAAGTAGACTAGACCCGTCAACAAGGACTCAGGCCAGACACACATTAACGGAGGATACCTGAGCAGCACAGACGTCAGTCAATATTTGGGAAGCCTGAATATCCCCTCTGAACTGGCCTACTTTGCTTAGCCTCCTACCTCCTTCCTTCACCCAGGGCTAAGAGAATGCAATTGTTAAGGCTCTTAACATTAGAATATTGGTGCATTGGTATCCTCTACAGCCTGTACTCCTAAACCGGTCTCCGGCAAAGTTAAATGATGGCTTAAGGACTAGAGTGGCCGACTTTGAAGCTGGGGAACCGGTTGAAGTCTGGCGGGAGGCTCAGACATCCGGTGATTCTGGGCAAATCTCTTAATCTCCCTATGCCTAAAAAAAAAAAAATGAATGGGTCCTTCTGTAATGCAATTGGTGCTCATCTAAAGCACTCTGAATACCTTCGGGTCGAGTTCACGCTATATAAAAATTGCAACAAAAAAAGGGCAGCACTGCAAATAATGTACTATAATATATTGTGTTGTATTGTAATTTATATAGCACATAGTTCCGCTCAAGAGGTGCTGTGCTTTGCATGTGCAATTTGTGGTAAACTGGGACTATCGGTGACACGTTGGGAGAGGAAGCAACAGTAGCAGCTGCATGTGACTAGGGAAGAGATACACCATTCTCTTCTCTGCTCTTAGAATCCTGAGTCTGAACAAATGGCATCTCTGCGTGGAGTCCATGGCTGTCCACCCCTCTGTTAAGGTCACAGACATGCTGTGATGGCTGGTGATGACCACCACTAATGCGGCTTTCCCTAAAGTATGAGGGTCACAGAGAAATGAGGCTTACAGATGCATGGGTCTAAAAAACGACTACATTTTGAGAGGGGGCTCAAGTGCTCTTAGAAAGTGATGGACATACATTTGTGGTGAATATTGCCATGTTTATTTGGCTAAGTTAGGGCCAGTATTATCTGGTATAGAATATTAGGGCTAAATTCTCTCACAAAAGGATGGCCATTCTTTTTCTGACAAAAACAAATTCGCTTGCAATTAAGTCTATAGAAGAAAATGCTGGAATGCATTCTGTGAAAAAACAAGATGCGTCATAATTTTTTCCCCACAATGCCCTATAAATTCGTATAATGATGCATTCCTTGGAACAACATTATGTTCATGCTACCTCTGTCAGATCATGAAAGCCATACTTTCTAAGACACAATACACATGAATTTGATGGTATATGCATATCTTCTGCCATAGTCCTATAGGCCTGTAATCTCCTAAAAAAGTATTCACACATATCGAATCACAAATTATGATGACATATGTAATGGCAAAAGTATGCACTTATGTTGTGTAGCAAAATTGAGCAAATTTATGTGGAGAAATAGCACTTACTTTGTTGATTAGTGATGGAAAACTGTCTGTCCTCTCCCAAACAGGGATCACTTTGAGATTTCTCAAACAAAATATAAGCTACCATTCTCCCCTAACTCCTCCTTTCTCACTAGGACACATAAACAAACCAAGCCTCAAAATCTAGGTTTTTACTCTTAACTCAGCATGAAAATTGAAGCTGAGATTCACTGAGAACATTTCACTACTTCTATGATCTTCTCTGATATCTGATCACCCTTCAACCTATCGTTTTAGTGGCAACTAATACAGCCTTCTGCCAATCTATATCAGACATATTAATTATACCACATGCTACTTATCCAAAATATTGTGTCATCTCTTAGGATATTTCACTGAATGCATGCTTGATTCACCAGTAGGACCCTCTATCTCATCCAGAATTAATAGTCCAAGGATTCTTCCCCTTATGATAAAACAATGTCTATACCATCTCCTTTTTAAGCACCAGTGAATTTGTTTACATGGCTACAAAATTATCAACATCCCAATTATCGAGTTATGCAAATGTAATGTAATTTCTGTTTCTCTGAAGTGTAATCAGTTGCATAATTGTTGTTCGTGGAAGACTTGGTTTTAGCACAAGGTCCATATTTGTCATGGTGTGCATAGTCCTTACGCCACGCAAGGAGACACAATCGTGGTGCAAAGCCTAAATGACATCTACCAAGCCATGCAAGGCCACCTTGAATGACCCTGCGAGGTTTACTAAATGCAGAGTAATGCAAGGCTGTGCAAATCATTACCTTGTGCTACTCTGTGGCAGAGAGGAGTGCCATGGGTGGAGCATGGGTGTTCCCACACATCCACCCATGCATTCTGACAACTTCTCAGATTTACCAACACTGGTAGACGTGGGAATGCATCAGAATTGTTCGCCTCTCCACCAGTGTCGCAACAAGGGGAAATATCTTTGTTTAGCCTCATTCTTTGCTCTATCTAAGAAAGTGCATTGTGCAGGGAAAGTAGAAAATTCCTCTCTGGATTGTTTTTGTGCAGGAAGGTATCCCTTTCTGCACAAAACCAATCCTGTCGACAACGCAGACACCCTTGGATCATGGTGCAAGTATGCCTGCTTTTGTGCTAGGCAACAGTTTGTACGCCAGTGCAGGCAGGGATCAGAATGCACTGTATTATGTTAAATACGGTTGATTCCTGCCCTTCCCTTTCAAGAAGCACAGCAAGGTAGCTTGCTGCGATGAGTGACATATTGATAAAATATTGGCCTAAATGTCTCAAATGAACTGTGAAATTGGAAGAATGTTGTGCATGTGCCTCAAAGCAGCTGTCTCTGCATGAATTTAGAAATTGCTTGGGCAATACATTGCGCTGGTAGCATGTCTGACTTTTAATACAAAGGCATGCCTTATATGCAATTTTAACACAATAGAGCACTGAATTCTAAATCAAAGATTAATGTGACACTTCAAATGTTGGTAACAGTCTTTTAATATACGTTTAGCACCTCTGAATTTAAGTTGAGATGCTCAATGAATTTCGACCCTTGCATAAACGCATATTGACACAGAGATTGAAATTACAAATTGTGTTGAGTTTCCATTTCCTTATAAAGATCACTTGTTTCCCATAGTACCCATCAGCATATCAAACAAGCTGAAGTATAGAAGGGGAATTTGCCTGGTAAAGACCAGGGCATGCAGATTTTAATATGGAAAGCACCTAAATCTGCATGTTATGCCCCATTCTTAGGGGCTAACCTCATAATAGAGAATAACTAAAACACCTGGTAAATACCAAACGAACAAGTTACTTACCTTCGGTAACACTTTTTCTGGTAGATACAATATCTGCCTGTGGACTCCTCATTTTGTGAATATTCCCTGCGTCAGCAACATTCGGAAATTCTTTCCGTAGCTTCGCGCCGACGTGGACTCGGACGTCATAGAGGCACGGCATCGCGCGTCACTCCGCTGACGTCACCGACGCCTATATTAGGCCCACGCCGGCGTGATGACATCAGTTCTGCCCTTTTTTCCGTGCCTTCGAGGCACACGGACGGACCAATGACAGTAGACATATACACAGTATACGCAGTACAAATATAAAGGTAACACAAACAGTGTGAAGCAAATGCAATAAAACATTTGAAATAAACAACCCCTTGACAATAAAATAAATACATAATTGAAACACTGGCATAGAAGAGTGGACAATGGGGAGGCGGGTGGGTCAGTGAGGAATCCACAGGCAGATATTGTATCTACCAGAAAAAGCGTTACCGAAGGTAAGTAACTTGTTCATCTGCCGTGTGGATTCCTCACCTTGTGAATAGAGTCCCACAGCAGTCCCCACTCCCGGAGGAGGGTGTCCACTCTTCTAGACCAAGAAATCCTGGAGAACCGAGCGTGCAAAGTGACCGTCCCTCCTCACCTTGGAATCCAAGCAGTAATGCTTTGCGAAAGTGTGGAGGGAAGACCAAGTTGCCGCCCTACAAATATCCTCTACAGGAACACCTCTAGCCAATGCAGAGGTTGACGACTTAGCTCTAGTACAATGAGCCCATATACCCTCTGGAGGTTCCTTACCGGCCAAAGAGTAGCAGATCTTTATACAGAGGACGATCCATCTTGATAAAGTTCTTTTATGGACCGCTCTTCCTCTCTTGCAGCCAGCAAAGCCAATGAAGAGCTGGTCATCCAACCGACAGTCTTTAGTTCTGTCCAAGTAAAAAGACACCGCCCTCTTGGGGTCCAGACGGTGTAATCTCTCCTCCTCCTTGGAAGGGTGTGAGGGAGGATAAAAGGTAGGAAGGGTAACAGATTGACCAAGGTGGAAAGGAGTTACCACCTTAGGCAGAAAAGCAGCCCTGGTCCTAAGAACCATTTGATCAGCATGAATGGACAAGAAAGGGGGCTTGGAACTAAGAGCTTGAAGCTCACTAACCCTCCTTGCCGAGGTTATCGCAACGAGGAAAACTGTCTTAAGAGTCAAAAGCCTCATAGGACATTTGTGAAGAGGCTCAAAGGGAGCACCCATCAGAAAGGTCAAAACAAGATTTAAGTCCCACTGAGGCACAACAAAAGGAGTAGGAGAGAACTTATTTGTGAGTCCCTTCAAAAACATTAAAACCACAGGAGATTTAAAAAGAGATGGCTGGTCAGGCAAGCAGAGAAATGCCGATAGCGCTGAAAAATAGCCCTTCACTGTAGCAACAGCAAGCCCCTGTTGCGCCAGAGAAAGGGCAAACTGGAGAACATCAGACAAATGGGCTCTCAAAGGGTCTATAGATTTCTCCCCGCACCCAGCAACAAATTTTGACCACCTATAAGAATAGATGGACTTAGTGGAGTCACGCCTGGCTGACAAAATGACATCCACCACGTCAGGCGGGAGAGAAAAAGAACTCAGGTTGCCCCGTTCAATCTCCAGGCATGAAGGTGTAAGGTCTGGAGGTGGGGTTGTAGAACCTGCCCCTCCATCTGGGAGAGGAGATCTGCCCTGTGAGGGAGACGGAGTGGCAGGTGAGAGGAGAGGTGCAGAAGGTCTGAGTACCACACCCTTCTTGGCCAATCCGGGGCGACCAATATGACTTGGGCCCGGTCCTGGCAAATTTTCCTCAGAACCCGAGGAATCAAAGGTATGGGAGGAAACGCGTAAAGGAGTTGCGAGCTCCAACTCAACTGAAACGCGTCCCCCAAGGCTCCTTGCATCGGATACTGGAGACTGCAGAATAATGGGGAGTGAGCATTCTCTTGAGTGGCAAAAAGGTCCACCTGAGGAGTCCCCCACGTCCGAAAGACGTCATGTACTACCTCCGGATGAAGCCTCCACTCGTGGTCGGCAGAGAACTGCCGACTGAGACTGTCTGCACGAACGTTCTGAACTCCGGCCAGATGATTTGCCATCAGACAAATCTGATGGTCCTGAACCCAGGACCAGAGACGCAGAGCCTCTCTGCAGAGACACTGTGACCCCACTCCTCCCTGCTTGTTGATGTACCACATCGCGGTCGTGTTGTCCGTCAGGACTTGCACTGATACACCGCGAAGGGAAGGGAGGAAGGCCTTGAGTGCCAAATGTATCGCCCGCAATTCCAGAAGGTTGATGTGAAGCAACCTTTTCTCTGGAGACCAAAGACCCTTGACCTCCAGGTCCCCCAGACGAGCACCCCACCCGAGAGTGGATGCATCCGTTATAACCGTGGCCACCGATGGAGGAAGTTGAAAAGGCTTTCCTTGCGACAGATTGCCTTCCACGCTCCACCAAAACAGTTCCGCTGCAGTCTCTCTGGAGATCCTCACTGACTCCCTGAGATCTCCGTTGTGCTAATACCACTGCCTGCGGAGGCACCACTGGAGTGCCCTTATATGCCAGCATGCATGGTTGACCAACAGAATGCAAGAAGCCATCAGACCGAGCAGGCGAAGAACCTTCAGGACTGGAACGACCACTCCATTGTAGAACAAAGGAATCATTTCCTGAATGTCGTGAATCCTTTGAGGTGGAGGGAATGCACGACAAACAGTAGTGTCCAGTACCGCACCTATGAACAGGTTGCGCTGGGAGGGCACCAGGTGAGACTTGGGTACATTTATCGAAAAACCCAACTTGTGCAACAACTGAGTTGTCTCTTGCAGATGATGGAGCACCTTCTCTGTCGACTCCGCTTTAATCAGCCAGTCGTCCAGATACGGGAATACAGGAATCCCCGACCTCCTGAGATGTGCAGCCACCACTGCCATCACCTTGGTGAAGACTCGAGGCGCAGTAGTAAGACCAAACGGAAGGACCGCAAACTGGTAGTGTTGCGACCCAACCGTAAAACGGAGATACTTTCTGTGCGACTTCAAGATGGGAATATGAAAATACGCATCCTGCAAGTCGATCGACACCATCCAGTCCTCTTCTAGCAGCGCTTGAAGAACCTGTGCAGGAGTGAGCATCTTGAACTTTTCCTGTTTCAGGTAAAGGTTCAAGATCCTGAGATCCAGAATTGGCCGAAGCCTGCCATCCTTTTTGGGGATCAGGAAATACCGGGAGTAGCACCCCTGACCCCTTTCCTGCTCTGGAACCACCTCTATCGCACCTTTTCAAAACAGTGCCAGGACTTCTTCCTGCAGGAGAAGCAGGTGGTCCTCCCAACAATAACCCTGGCAAGGAGGGTAATTTGGGGGAAACTCCCGAAAGGGAAGAGCATACCCATTCCCTACAAGATTGAGAACCCAAAGATCCGATGTTATCAATTCCCAATCTTGTAGGAAATGGGTAAGCCGGCCCCCCACTGGGCCCACATGATCTGGAATGGCGGATCTAGGGCTGCTTTGCTGCGTTGGCAGGGGGCTGGGGCGGGGAAGAGGAGGAAGAGGGGAGATTTGACGGACTCGAGAACGGCCTCTCTGCTTGCCCCTATAAGATCTGCGGGTAGCTGTGCGCTATATAAGCTCAACTACATTTACATTTACATTTACAGCGTGTTCTGCTGCTGCTGTGGGTGTTGTTGCGTAGATTTGTAGGATCGAAATGAAGATCTACTAAATCCTCTAGTACGCCTTCCAAAAGTACCCCTGGTCTGAAGGCCCAACGACTTAGCAGTCGCCCTGCTGTCTTTAAAACGTTCTAAAGCAGCATCTGCCTTCTTCCCAAACAAACCAGATCCGTTGAATGGTAGATCCATCAATGCAGACTGGACATCAGTTGAAAATTCAGACGATTTTAGCCATGCAGCTCTCCTCGTAACAACCGAAGAGACCATGATCCTCGCCACAGAATCTGCAGTGTCTAAACCACTCTGTATCCCCTGCCTTGCTGTAGCCTGAGTGTCCGAGATAACCTCCTGAAAGTCCTTTCTATCATCTTCCGGTATCTTTGGCACTAACTGCTTTACAGTGTCCATTAGTGCGTGAATGTAACGACCCATCAGACAGGTCGCGTTTGTGGACTTTAATGCCATGCTGGCAGAAGAGAAAACCTTTTTAGCAGCCTGATCCTGCTTTCTCGACTCCTTTTCAGCTGGAACTTGAGGAAAAGCTCCAGTTGATCGTTTGGAACAGGCAGCTTGTACCACCAAACTCTCAGGTAGAGGGTGATTGGATAAAAATTCAGGATCATCTGGAGCAGTCCTGTACCTTCTGGCAACAGCTCTAGACACAGCTGGCGTTGACAATGGTTTCTTCCAAACCTCTAAAATAGGATCTCTAGGGGCATCATTAAAGGGCAGCAATGGTTCAGTCACCGATGTTCAACAAATTTGCTGCTTTTTTAATTACAACGTGGTAAGGAGCCACATCTTTTGAGGGTTCGTCTGTCACTGAAACCAAATCCCACTCAGGGGACAGTTCAAGACCACTGGCCACCGAAAGATCCTCATAAGGGTCCTCAGGATCCTGTAGCTCACCCTCCTCCAAATACTCCTCACGATAGCTCTCTTCTTCCATCAGCCTCTGAGCTTCACGTCTCGACCTATGCTTCACTTTCGAAGCCGTCGGATCCACTGTTGAATCCGTCGAAGCCGGAGCCGGCGCCGAGCCCGACGCCGGTCGAGGAAGACTTCCACGACGTAGTTCGGGATTCGGCATCAGAGATGATGGCACCGGCGTCGAAGGATTCGGTGTCGTCGACTTCGGCGTCGATGGCTTCGGAGTCGAAGGCCTCGCCGGTGTCGGAAGATGCCAATGCGACGCCGGAGCCGGCATAAAGGGCATAAAGGGCGCAGGGGCATAGGTTTGGAGGACACCCAGACCACATGCCATCGGACCCGTGGGACCAACAGGAATCCCAGAGGGGTACATAGCCCTGGAGTAGATGCCATACATTGCATTCAGAAAATGCGTTGGATCCTGACCTGGAGCCGGGAAGGCTGGGTACGAACCCCCAGGCGTCTCTTGAGGGCGTGGAGTCGATACAACGTCGACCTCCTCTTCAGGCTGGTGCACCGGAGTCGATAGACCTTCGGGCAACGGAGCTTCTCCTTCTCCAACCATCCCCTCCTCACCTTCATCCTCCCAATCCGGAGAATGAGATGGAACCGGAGACGGATTCGCTGTCTGCTTCGGTGAACTAGGCGAATTCGCATGCGACGCCTCACCTCCGGCGTCATGTTCTTCTGAAGCTGAAGACATCACTTCTTTTTCTACCAGCTTCACCTGCGACTTCGGTTTAGAACCTGAGTCCTTCTTTGAACGATGTCGGGATTCATGAGATCTTTTCCTATGCTTCTTTTTTGACTATCTCGAAGCATGGGCCGAGGATGAATCCGAACGCGACCTCGAGTGAGAACTTGGCCTCGAGCGTCGAGTCCGCGATTTTGATTTCTTCTTTTCTTTACTTCCTTTAAGCTTAGCAACAATAAGCTAGCTTCTCTCTCACGGAGGGCCTTAGGAGTCATCTTTTTACAGGATCGGCAGTCTTCGACATTGTGGTCGGAGCTAAGACACCATAAACAGCATTCATGCGGATCCGTAATGGACATGGTTTTGCCGCATTCTCCACAGGCTTTAAAACCTGTCTTCTTCGAAGACATGATGAAAGAAGAGATAAAGGAATACTAACAATACAGAGTAACAAAGTTATAGTAAAAGCTACGGACGATCCCTAGAAAAACGTTAGCGTCGACGACGCGGAAAAAAGGGAACTGATGTCATCACGCCGGCGTGGGCCTAATATAGGCGTCGGTGACGTCAGCGGAGTCGCGAACGATGCCGTGCCTCTATGACGTCTGAGTCCACGTCGGCGCGAAGCAACGAAAAGAATTTCCGAATGTTGCTGACGCAGGGGATATTCACAAGGTGAGGAATCCACACGGCAGATGTATCTATCAGAATCCAGGATATGGGAATTTTCCGGGGGCAAAAATATTTTCTCCAACTCCTCTGGCGCACTCATGATAAGAGCCTTGGTGCTGTTTGGGTCAAGTCCCATCCCTCACTAATTTTAGCAGTGGTCATTTTATCAATACATCAGCTAAGCAGTACTCTAACTTGTTAACCTAGAACAGTGATGTCACTAATCATTTAATTGACTCATAGTTATATCAATGACACTGCTCATGCAATTCAGCTAATGGTGCACTGGCAATTACATGAGTCCTATTACAGTACAACAGAGATATCTTGCTGGGTGGTAGTGATAAGAAATGTTCTGAAATTGTGCAGCAGTGATGTCACACGCTCTATAAGTCACACATCATGTCCTATAATTATACAGTATTGAAGCTAAAGTTCATTCATCGCTCACTATGAATCGCCAGATCAATGCAATCTCCTCCGAATGCTTCAACACCCTCCGCATACTGCGTAAAACATTCAAATGGATACCCTCCGACTCCCGGAAAACGGTCACTCACAGACTGGACTACGGCAGCGCCCTCAACGCCAGAATCAAAAAAATATTCCTCCATAAACTCTAGACCATCTGGAGCACCGCAACCAGACTAATCCTTGATATCCCAAGGCACAACCACATCACCTACAACCTCCGCAACCTCCACTGGCTCCCCGTCAAAAGAAGAATAACTTTCAAGCTGCTCACACACACCTACAAGACCCTCCACAACATCGACTACAATACCTCAACAACCCCCTCTCCTTCCATGCCCTGAAGAGAAACCTCCGCTCAGCTAACCTCTCACTAGCCACCGTCCAACGTCTCTATAGGAACAGAGCGGGTGGAAGGTCCTTCTCCTACCTTGCAGCCAAGAAATGGAACAGGCCCCCCCTTCACCTCTGGCGAAGCCTGACAGTGCACCAATTCAGGAAATACCTCAAGACCTGGCACCTTAAATGATTCCAACGGACCTGCACACACCCTCCCTTGCCCCCCCATGCCTTGAGACCCTAACGGGTCAGTAGCGTGCTTTACAAACCCCTGATTGATTGATTGATTTGCAGTTGCGATGTCCTAATTACTGAAAATGTATGTAATAATATCACAACCCGCACTTGTGCATTTGATCTGATTTTAGGCTTACCTATACACTATTGTGCCACGACTCCTGCGTTTGTGCAGATGTCATTTCATAAATTTTCTTAATGTCTAATAGTGACCTCACAGATCATTACTTATGTCACTAGACCTGCAATTATGCTGTAGCGATACCACGCATCTCTTAATTGTGCAGTAGTGATATCAAGCCTTCGGAAATCATGTAGAGGCAATTTCACTTATCCTGATACGGTGCACTACTGCTGCCCAAGTTTTTTAAGTGTGCAGGAGTGATTTCACAAATTCCTTCACCGGGTGAGATTGATGTCACAGATCATGTCATTGTAAAGTAATCCTCTCACAAGTTCTACGGTTAGACAGTAATAATTTCATACATTTTGCAGAAGTGATGTCATACCTGGAAAAAGAAATGGCTGACCGCCCCACCAGTGCTTTACGTCAATCACGTAGAACATCACCCCCAGCACGAGGAAGGAAAAGCAACTCATGGTAGTGACGAAAGAGAGAGACCTGCAGAAGTAAAGAGAGGTGAGGCATTAGGATCAGCTGATGCCTCGGATGCCAGAACTTGCTAGTGTTTTAGGAACATCCTAACTGAGCCCTGCTTACAGGCTGGGTCATAGTGATGTGCACTACATTCCGCGGCACACCCAAGTTCCATAATCCCATACCAATGAGAACCCTGAAAAGTCACCAGAAAAACCTTCCAATACCATTTAGGATGCCGAGCTCCCACACGCGCTGAAGACACAGGGTGCTCCCTACAGTGTGTTATATAGTTAGTTATATTACAACCGTTTGCGTAATTTGCATCATTTCATGGGACTCAAATTATGTAAAACGTCAAAAGTACAACAGCATAAAATCGCACACAATTATTTGGAGGACTGTTCTAACAGAAAATGTTCCCTGGTAGGCAGGTTCAAGTAGAATTTCTTCACCAATCTTGAGTTTTTTTGAGTGACTTTTGAACCTGAGGTATATCCTTGCATTCAATTTACATTCAAGATACCATTACATGAATTTCATGAAATTTACATGTTATTCTGCTAACTTTTCCTAACATAATTTTGAAGCAAAATACACAATTTCGCACATCCTTACACTAAGGTTTCCTCAGGAAGCAGCAACTTGGTGACCATATTGGACCCAGGTCAAAAAATATAAAAGTGGCAGTCAATTTACATTGGCGAAGAACGCTTTCGTACTGACATTTTCACCAGCTGGTCATTGAATATGATGGGGAATGATTGCAGTAAAATTGGCCAAACTTGTCCAGCACTGGTATAAATTACATATTCTGGTATCTCGCTGACCAGTTGTCGTGGGTCAACAGAATCCCCACACGGGGCTCGATTGACTAAACTTTTTTCTTGTAGGTGTGCCTTGCTCCCGACATGAGTATGATTTACTCCTGAATTTCTTTGAGCAGTCACATTCACTTATGGACAAGAGCTTTGTGACTCAAGGCCAAGCTCACCATAAAAAGACAAAATGATAACAGCAGAATAGGGTAGATTACTGGGCATCACCAAAAGTATCATGGTTGCAGTTGTTCCCAGCAAGTTTTAGGTGGTGCTGCCACTTTTCAAGTGTTCCTGGAAGTGTGCCTCCAGCAGGGAAATGGACAGGGAATATCTAATCACAAAAGGCTTACATAACAATTTCTTGTGAGATCCTTTCAGAATGTCAACTGGTACCTTTCTGCTTATAGGAGGTAGTGCACAATGTACTAAGTTACAATGACCGTCTACTGTAGGGGACTATATTTATATTTACAGATTCGGGTTGTCCTTGTAATTTAGGATTTTCCTGCACCTTTTGGGCTATAGGGGGTGTACTGTTGCAAAGGACATTATGGCTCACATTCCCAGGAGCTTTAAATATCGAAGAGATATTTATGGAAAAATCTGTATTTAGAGATTTGCCGCAGTATCACATTGGGTATCACCATGGGAGACTTCGGGTACAAATTCACCAAGTCAAATTTAGGGAAATTTGCTCCAGCAAAATAGCCTAACATGTGGAATTATGTAGAAATACGTGCAGTAGCACCCGTTTCGGCATGTTCTTTTCTATTCTGCAGGGGTCTTTAGGAGATTTCTTAGAATTCATCTGTAATTCCGCACTTTGAATAGCAAATACCCTCATTGTTGGTCATACAGTTCCATGCCAGCAGACTTTATGTGGTTTTAGTTTTAGAGCGTATTGTTCTGTCCTGCGTTGTCTGCCTGTGTTGCGATATCATTGGGTTGCCTTGTGGAGTGTGTGATGTTGGCGAGTGTTGCTTGTGTGAGAGGTCTGTGGGGCATCAGCTACTGTGGTCCCGATAGAGGTAGGCTACACAAAGGCGTAAACTCCTCTTGCCCAGAATGCCCTGAAGATGTCATTCACCTCAGATCTTATTCAATCAACTTAATTGATCTAACTAGAAAGCTTTGGACAATTCACATATTAGTTTTTCTTTGCTCCATGGTAGTCCAAGGTGAGGCTGTAGATGCAGTCTAGCGTGGCCACACTTCTTTAGACCCATGAACAATTGGGCAGGTGTATTTTGAACAGTTTGCACCTCATTTCAAGTGTAGGACTAAATTCAAATCCCTGTGTAAACGCTTATTTGCACTGGGATGGGAATTACAAGTCGTGTGATCATTTCCGCGCCTTTGCAGTTGTCCTCTGATAGATTCTGACAAGTTAAACCTGCCAAAGTTTATCTGGGTAAAAGGTACATAAAAAGGCAAAACATGTGGAACCTGTTTTGTAAATTGCCATTCCGGATCTTATGCCTCAATTGTAAGCTAAAAACGTAGGAACATAAATTAATTACCACATGCTGTAGATACCTCAAGGGTGAGGAAGGGATACAGATATTTAGCATTAAAAACCTCACCTTATTCCGCCTAACTTGTAGTGTGGGCCTAGCCACATTTTTTTATTAAATTCCTTTTGTGACAATTATGTGTTGATGGTGTTACAATAGTCGAATTTCTTTGGGGGTAGGATTTTCATTTAGTAAAATGTGCATGGCCTAAGTAAGGGTTGTTTTTGTCACACAGAGGAGCTAGAAATCAGCGCTCTTGTGTCATCAAGGATTGGGCCCAAATGTAGGTGCAAAGTCAAACACTACTCTGAGGACCCGAACCAGACTCTAGTAATAGAACATATACAGTAATATAAAATGACATAAGATAATAAAGCTTAAAGTGAAATAATACACCATTACATAATATAAACAACATAACAAGACAAAGAAATTTATAACTCACATTAATATCTCAAAGGAGCACAAAACAAGAGAAAATATTTACGATAAGATAGCATAAAATAGGTTAATGCAACATCAGATAAGGACGTGCTATAACAAAACATACCAGATAATAAAGTCGCATAATTGTTCTTTATTCCGTATTTCATTTTTATGCAATCAACCATGTGCCACTTGTGTTAGTCCATTACCTACCAATGTTCTAAACTTGCTGTAGGTATGATAACCCCAAATAATCAGCTTGCCACAACTCCTTGCATGGAATCTGTAAAAGGCCCTCGCTGGACTACCATTTCAAACTCGCGCTTTTTTTTTGGTCAGCGCGCGCTCTAGCCTGGAGTCAGAAAAGCACTTACCAGAGGTTTTTATTGACGGGAATAAATCCTTCGTCTCTGGAACACTTGGTTAGGATGGCCGAGAGAATCCCCTGAGGGAATAAAATCAAAGCGTGGGTCAATATGAGGCAATAAGTAAGGCAATGTCTCGCTTAGGGATCGGAGAGAAGGGGGTGGGGGACAGACGGCCATGCCAAGCTCTAAGTGTTTGCATTGATTAGATAATCAAAAGATATATCGCGGGCCTGGAAAGGTGCACTCGTGCAGGAGGAACAGGAGCTCTCCCGGACATACCAAACTTAAGATGGCTGCCATACATCAGGAAAGTGCAGCACTGCCTGGTGTAATTACAGAGGTGTGGGGCTATGGAGTGCTAAGAGGTCCTCGTTACCTCAAACTACACTGACCAGATCTTGAGAACCAAATATCAGGACATTTTGGACAAAATAGAAGAAGGACTACAGTTTTTCATCCACGGAATGGCGCAGAATGACAGCTCTCATCAACATAGGATCACAGAAGGTGCAAGAAGAAAAAAAAAGTAATTCCTGCAACCAGTATCATACCTCTTAACTCCTTCCCTGCGCCGCGAATTCCGCCGCAGAGCAGGGGGCTAGGGGGTGAGCGCGGAACTTCGGTGCTCATGACGGCTCCACATCGTCATGAGTCACGGGTGGTTTGTGCTCATGATGGCGTGGTTCCGTCATGACCCCGCCCGCTCATTAATTCACCTGCACAGGTGGGAAATTAGTGCCGCGTGGGCGGAGCGGCAGGGGCGGAACCACGCCGTCATGAGCACACGCCGCCCATGACTCATGATGCGTGGTTCCGTCATAAGCACCCAAGGGGGTAATTAAATTGCTTACTATAACAGGTGGTAACTATCCCACTTTAGCACAACTAAAAAAGTGTCTCTCACTGTTTTCAGTTGACCCCCTCTAAAAACTAGGACAGGAGCCAAAATTGATTAAATCTGCCGGGACAGCTGGTGAAAAACCGGGAGTGTCTGGACAAATCAAGGACGTCTGGTCACCCTACCTCAAACTCCATTTGCTCTTGTGTAAGGTGTGAGCCTGAGCCATGGTTTCGGGGTATAAGTGTCAAATCATCTTGTCTTCAGCCTGAATGAACTAAAGACCCTTCTCTTGAAGCATCATGTCACCCACATGTAATCCTCTGAATGATGCGCCCCCTAGTGCTTACTCCGTGTCCTGCCTCTGTTCCACCCCCCCCCCTACGCCTCCTGTCAACACACATCTTTGTAAAGTTATTTGGTGCTAAATTTGTGATTTGTAAATGCACATGCAAAAATAAGTATATATTACATATCGCTGAAAGATGCACAGTTAAAAAGTGAGTCTTGGCTCTGACCAAAACTTATTGAACCACTACAATCTCACCAGTTATGGTTAGCAATGCACACAGCACGTTATAACTTGCTTCACCCATTATGGTCTTTTGTTTGATTTTGTGCATTTGCCAAATTGGCGTTCTGAGCATGGTGGACGGCACGAGTATGTGCCTTCCTACCCATAATTGGCAAAAACACCTTGGTTAGACGAGTTTGAGTGAGAACCATAAGCCACTTTTAACTGTGCTTTTTTAATGAATTTGATTTTTTACGATTTACTTAATTTTCATCCCGGAAGCCAGGCTGTGCTCACAACCTGCTGTAGCTGCACATCTCATCGTCGCACGGCCTTCGGCTGTGATCAGTGGGCATTTCAGACAGCTCCAGGCTCTGTGCCCAAGACCCCTTTCATCATTTAACCCACACTGTGCACTGCATGCCATGTACCCATTCAGTGCTGTGCACAGCTTTTGGCCAGGCCTTGCACCCAACCACCATTCACTATGTGCAGTTGGGACTAGTTGCAGGGCTTGCCTGTCCTTGCAGTGGGCTTAATTTGATAGCTGCCAAATTTCATGCATCATAATTGAGCGGTGTCAAAGTTATTAGTGAATAAACTCTAATTGCCATCCCATTTATCTCTGCACCGCACCTCCAACGATCCACTCAAAACTTTGACATAAGCTAAACCTGATAAACATCTGCCAAGTTCTGTGTGGATACCTCAAACAGTTTCAAATACAACAAGGAGGCCCCTGAGGACAGATGGAGGTGGAGACGCAGGGGAATGAGGCAAAAAATAAACACAGAGATGTCTCCACCCAGAATAAATCAAAAACGGTGCTAATGAGGTCACCAAAAGTACAACCTCCCGCCCTAAGGACAAACGATCAAAAAGCAATATTTGTAAGGAATAAATCCATAAATAGATTCTTTAATCAATTTTCATATGTACAATACAGTTAACACCAAATAAAACATAGAAGCAACAATACATTTCCCCACAAAGTTCATTCAGTTTCACACTCAAACATACAGCATATATTCCACATTCACACAGTACCATTTGTCCTGATCCTAATGGATCCAGTCAATCAAACAAAAAATAAACAGATAAGTAGAGGCAGCAAACCACATGATACATGGACAATCAAGAAATATCCTTATTAGGCAGAAATCAATGGTTTCCAAAATTCGTATCAAATTGAAGAAATGATTAAATGAAGTCCAAGTTGTCAATCAATGTCCAAAAAATGGCAGAATAGAAATATAACTATATACAAACTAAATAAGTAATGAAGAACATAAATGTGTGGTAAACTCTGCCGAGTTCTTTCGATTGTAGAGTCAGTGCCCAATACAGTACATCAAACAGTGCCAAATTAAATTTCAGATGGGCCTGAATGAAATTGAGACAACAGTCAAGGGTAGATTAAAGAAGATAAGCCTCTGCCAAATTTAATGCAGCTACTTCAGACAATGCCAACGTTACTAGTAAATCAAAAACATTTTGACTTCCTTTTTAACTTCTTATTCCCATTGAACTTGCAAAAAACTGAAAAATCTGCACTACGTGTTACTTTCTAATTGGCTCCTAGATTTGATGCAAATTTGTCAAACTGTGCTAAAGTTATATGCGAATGAAAATTTTATTGCCCTACCACTTTAACTTCATTCAGTTGATGGATTGCCACAAAACATTACAATTCAATTTAAAAAAAATCTAATTTTCTGCCAATTTTTGTGCAGGCTCATCACACAATGCCACTGGTATTAGCAAATGAACGGTTTTTGCTTCTCTTCCCTTTTTAGGTCTCGCTGAGCCAGCGCGTGCGCTGCCCTGCGAGAAATTTAGTGAGTGGCTTTTGAAAGTGCTACCAGAGGTTTTTGCTGGCCTCAATCTTGCGGTCAAATGCACGTGCACGCACGCAGCTGCCATGTGGGTTTCTGTCAAGGTTCATTAAGCCTTGCGTATCTTGCACTCCCTCCTTCTTCCTCTTTTCTTAAGGCTGTAACGCAATGAGGCTCGAGAATACTTCTGAGGGGGGCCGGGGGCAACATGTGTGAGCGTGGTAGCTTTTGTGGATCACCGGGGATGGCAGAGAAGGAAAAGAACTGTGTCTCTTCCTTACTGCCCAGAGAAGATATGGACAATGTCCTCTTCTTCTCTGTGCTGGCAGCTGACCCCTCCTCTTCCTATTATTCCCTCTCTTTCTGTCTTGCACCTCTCTTACTGAAAACCGTGACTTGAAGAAACGGTTCTTAACCTCTCTTTCCGTCTTTTACTTAGTTGCTTCCCTGTGAAATGGACCCAAAAAAGAAAAACACTCTTGCCGGAAATGCCCTTTCTCTGACATTTTTCTATTCCAAAGTGCAGCCTCAGGATGGAGAGAAATAAAAGGTTTTAAATATGAAAAATAAATACATAAATAAATAAAGCAAGACAGAGTGGTTGCAAAGTGGCCAGAATGGTTTTATTCACATCCAAACACATCAGCCTCACTTTACAGGCTTTGCAGTGAAGCGCTACTTTTCTTTTTCTCGTCTTTCTTTGACAGCATTGTTGTCCCCAGGTGGGGAAGTGCACAATTCCTGTACGTATTGCAATACCTGGTTGATGGGTGGATTGGAAAACAAAATGTGTACCTCTGTTTTTATGGATGTGGTCTTTTTTAACCATACTGTTTAGGTTTATTTAAGGATATAAGCAATGGACATTGGAACGGTTCCCTTCAGGGCCCTGTAGTCATGTCTTTAAATTTTCAGGTAAAACCACTCGCTGATTTCTGAATAGTGAGTGAGAGATCGTTAAGGTAACCATGTTGTTTCTGCTTACATTTCACATGCTTTACTTAATCTTGCACTCCCTCATCCTTCCTCTTTTCTTAAGGCTATAATGCAATGAGGCTCGAGAATACTTCTGAGGGGGGCAGGGGGCAACATGTGTGAGCGTGGTTGCTTTTGTGGATGATCGGGGATGGGCAGAGAAGGAAAAGAACTTTATCTCTTCCTTACTGCCCAGAGAAGACACGGACAATGTCCTCTTCTTTTCTGTGCTGACAGCTGACCCCCCCTTCCTATTATTTTCTCTCTTTCTGTCTTGCTCCTCACTTACTGAAAACCGTGACTTGAAGAACCGGTTCACAACCTCTCTTTCCTTCTTCAATTTAGTTGCTTCCCTGTGAAATGGATCCAAAAAAGAAAAACACTCTTGCGGGAAATGCCCTTTTTCTAACATTTTTCTATTCCAAAGTGCAGCCTCGGTAAGGAGAGAAATAAAAGGTTTTAAATATGAAAAATAAATAAATAAAGCAAGACAGAGTGGTTGCAAAGTGGCCAGATTGTTTTTATTCACATCCAAACACATCAGCCTCACTTTACAGAATTTGCAGTGAAGTGCTACTTTTCTATTCTCGTCTTTCTTTGAACAGCATTGTTGTCCCCAGGTGGGGGAGTGCACCATTCCTGGATGTATTGCAATACCTGGTTGATGGGTGGATTGGAAAACAAAATGTGTACCTCTGTGTTTATGGATGTGGTCTTTTTGAACCATACTGTTTACGTTTATTTAAGGATATAAGCAATGGACATTGAAACAGTTCCCTTCAGGGCCCTGTAGTCATGTCCTTAACTTTTCAAGTAAAACCACTCGCTGATTTCTGAATAGTGAGTAAGAGATCGTTAAGGTAACCATGTTGTTTCTGCTTACATTTCACATGCTTTACTTAATCTTGCACTCCCTATGAATGTTTGCTTTCACTTTTTTTTTCAGGCAGCATATTACTCTTATCAAATGCAAAATTTGAATTAAGTCACATCCTGGTGTTTATAGCGGGGCACAATTGGGTTGTAGCTGAAGTCAGTGTGAGTTTTTCTCAGTGGGGCAGTATGGTGTTCACTGGGGGAGAGGATGTGGCACTATGGCCAGAGCTGTCGAATTTGGAACCGTGGAGCCGGGTTCAGCCTTCATGACCAGTCGCCAAGACCACTCTCCTGAGGGAGCACATTCCCATTGTGGTAAATTAATTCAATATTACCTCATTTCAGAATTTCTATACTTAATAATCATAATTTCAGTCAAAGCAAAGGGAGGAGTCCGTGGTGCTGAAGTATAACAAAAGGGTCCAGTAACTCGAGTTAAGGGGAGAGCTCCAGCACCAAGCGGGTACAGGAGTGGTCTGCAGCTTTATTCACACATCAGAATATTTATACCGTTTTCAGTCAATAGGCAAAAGAAGAAAAGAGAAGTGACAAGAAAAAGGGAAGTGACAAGCAGTAATTTCCAACAGATGTGTCAAGGTAGGGGCGTGTCTTTTGTCTCGTGAGAGGGCATGCAATGTGTGGAAATGTGTTCTCTTTCAGCTGAAGGCCCTTCCTCATTCGGGGGTTTATCTCTGGCTTAGAGTCAAGAACAGGAACCATCTTGTGTAAAACAGGAACTATCTTGCTGGTTCTGGGAATTGGCTGAACCACAAGAGTCAAAAAGAGGAACTATCTTGCTGGTTCTGGGAATTGGCTGAACCACAGAGTCAAAAAGAGGAACTATCTTGTGTAAAACAGAGACCATTGCTCTCTGGCTTGCAGTCAAACCAGGAACTATGTCTTAAAACAGGAACTATCTGCTGGTTCTGGGAATTGGCTGAAGCACAGGAAGGGGTGATCAATGAACTAAGATGCCAGGTGCAGGGTGTCTTACAGTTAAGAACAGGAACTACTTCTTAAAACAGGAACTATCTGCTGCTGGTTCCCAGAATTGGCAGAACCGCAGAAATGTGTGGTCAATGAACGGGGGTGCCAGAGGCAGGGTGTCTTGCTTGGGGGTCTGAAGACAAAATGGATGTCACACACAAAATGGGTGCTTGTCTGAATGAAAAAAAAATTGCTGTCAGGCAGAAACAGGGAAATGATGGGGCACAATTGTCAATTTTATTTCCACACCATGCTAGACCTTAGAAAGCCCCACTAGACCTTTGAAGCCCAGGTGTCTTAGCACCAGCAGGTGGACCTTTGCAGTGGCAAGTGTGGGTTAACCTTGAAGGACTGTCCACCACAATCCATACTAAAGGTCACCTCCAGCCTTGCGGGCAGGCCTACGATGCAGCACACCATAGAGCAACAATGATCCAGTCACTGTGACTCTGTCACTGAGGTCACATGAACCTTGAGCAGATTATGGCGGTGCGAACTGTGTGACCGCACTGGGTACCTATTTCGGGTGGGTGCGCAGTGTTTGCAAGTATATTATGGTTTTTAAAAAACTTGCTGCCTCCTTCCTGGCCTCTAGCAACTTTCAGCAACAATAAAAATGTCATAATACCTTCGGTGATTAATGTTCTTCCTAGAAAGAGATCAGAGTTTTGTCTAGTGGAAGGGTTGACTCTTGGAATGGTGGCACAGAGGGTTAATGTGCCTGCTGCAAAGAACATGTACCATGCAGATCACAAAGTACACATAATGTTAACTAGGTTAGTAGGTTACTGCTTGTGTCAGAGAGATCCTTTTGTTACTTGCAGTTTATAAGTTAAAAGCGTATTTGGGACATTGTGTGATTGGAAATATATTTCCCTTTATGAATGTATTTAAATACCTCTAACTCCTATTAAACCTTAAATAATCAAGTGTATCCATTGGTTGAATTAAATAACACAATAAGCTGTAACTGGTCGATGAAATGCCAAACAAATACAAAAAATTGGGATGTTTGGCACATTCTGGCCACACCTCTGACTCCGCCCACTGATCCAATCCTTGGGTTATCCCCACCCTCGGAGTCTCCGCCCACAGTTCTCCTACTTTTTTTCCCCCACTTAGACCACTGTGTAAAATTATGGACTTGAAACAGTGCAGCAAGGAGATGTATATCTACTCTGTGTGGTGAGGAATTGTAAACTCCGGAAGTTTAACTCTTCATCACCCTGGGATTACGCTCTCTTGCACGCCTTCCGTCACTCTCGTTTTCCTCTCTCTCTCTCTCGCCTTCCTTTACTGCCTCTCTCCCTCACTCTAGTCCTCTCCTCTATCTCATGTTCTCATCCTTTCTTTATCTCGCACTTTCTCTCTCCATCTCTGTATCCTCTCCCTGTGTCTCTTTTTTGCTCTCTGTGGCATTGTCTGTCTAAAGCACACACACTCGTCTTTCTCTGTTTATCTGTTTCCTCCGCCCACCCCAAAACTCTTGTCTTTTCTTCCCTATCAAGTACTGTTTGAACGAAGCAAGAAAAATATGATATCTTTATTTAAGGTGTTAAGAATATCGTAACATTTACATATAGAAAGTCAGATTAGAAATATTTTTTCCTTTAAGGACAATAAAAAGTTTTATTTAAATCTATATCCCTGGAAAACATTATAATTTCTAATATTGAAAAGTCTTTTATCCTAATGGAAATTAAATCTTAATGTTTCTGATTAAAGCATGTATTTTCAACACGCTCTTTTTAATCGATGCGTGTAATTTTTAGCTCCATTTAGCTTCAGAGCTGTGTGGGTGCAATACAGATTCCATATACTTTTCTCATCCGTTTCTGGCCGCCTGCTGTAAATCGTGTAGACAACTTGTCCCCAAATGAAGCTAATCACCCGGGACACCGACTCTTATCCCTTACAAACTTGCCACAGACAGTCTCAAAGCTCTCCCTACAATGCCCCTTGACCATTCTTGTTGTTCTGCTTGCTCGGTAAACAGACAACGATTCAAACAGCTAAACATGTCAAGGCTGCCTCGGGAACTACGGGACATGTATTTACCAAAGACAACTGTCTGGCTTCTCAGGAGAGGAGTGTAGTAATGAAGGATACACCAGTAACTTCTTGAAATTAGGTTCTTTATTTAAGCCCCCAGCACAGGATAAACAACTGTACAGCTGGCAGGAAAAAGAGCTTCTCCAATAACAGCTTCTAGAGAATCTTCCCCAATACACATATAAACAATTCTAGATCTACTCAAGATTCTACACAATACTTCACTCTTAAAGTGATATACTACACAATCCCCCTTCTTAAAGAAAAACAAAAAATAAAAAAATAAAAAATAAATACAAAAATAACTAATTGCAAACATACATTTCTAAACTCTTAGGTTTTTTAACAATTCTACCACTTGAAGTTTTAACAATAGATTCCTCAGGAATGATGTTGGAAGCATTTTCTGTGATTTGTGAACTATTTCCAGATACAGAATTACTATCATGAACTATAGGATTATCAACCTCACAATTAATTCCAGATGGTGAATCATTTTCAAATGGTGAATCATTACTAGAAATAACACAATATGTATCCCACCACCATGATACAGAATCTCTACACACTTTCTTATTTTCATTCACATCACCATGAGACACAGGTGCAAGACGGCTAAAATGCCATACCTCACCATTTTGTAACAAAGCTGTGTTGTTCATAACTTTGATAACCATTTTGGGTTCACTGTATTTACTCTCGCCTTTTGTGATCTTCCTGGCACTCTTTACTCGAACCCATTGACCTTTACACAGATTGACCTCTTTAGCTCCATGTTTAGAGTCATAATAAATTTTGTTCTTTGTTTGTGAATTCTTAATGCTCTCTCTAACTTTAGATAAGTTACAATTACTCATACCACATTTGTCCATCCAACCTGGGTTGATCTTTGAATGTGGAATTCTGCCTCTCATTAATGAAAAGGGACTTTGACTTGTTGAACCATGAATAGTACTTCTATAAGCCCAAAGTGTTTTTTTTTATTCAACATCCCATGATAAATTACCTTTATTTGCCAACTGCAACTCACCCTTAATACTACGGTTGGCCCTTTCCACAATACCATTTCCACTTGGATGATAAAGAGCAGTAAATCTTTGTTGTATCCCAGATGCTGTCAAATAATTTTTCATCTCTTGGGATTTGAACTGCACTCCATTATCCGATAAAATGTATTTGGGAAAGCCTTCTCTCAAGAAAATTTCATCCAGGAAATCAATAACAGTCTTGGTATTGATAACATTCACCACACTGATTTCCAACCATCTAGAAAATGTATCAATCAAAACTAAAATGTATTTCTGTACATTGTCTTTCCAAGTGTCTGGGCCCATGAAATCAATAGCTACAACCTCCCAAGGAAATTTTGGACACTCAGGTGATGCCAATGGTGGATTAAAGGTTTTAAAGGTTTTATCAGAAACCTCACACTTCACACAAGACCTCACACACCTTTCAATTTCTATATCCATTTTTGGCCACCAATACAGCTCTTTTATCCGAAGTTTAGTGCAAGTAAACCCTGAATGTCCTTCATGACATAGATCAATAATTCTTCTCCTCAAGTCTTTAGGTGGGACAATCCTATTACCACGTGTTACAAATGTATCTGAGATACTAAGTTCATCACGAACTTCCCAGAATCCTCTTAAGTCGTTGTTGACAATCTTTTGGTCCATTCAACCCCAACCTTTAAGTATCAACTGTTTTACAACAAGCAAGATTTGATCAGAGTTTTCTGCCTCAAACCACTCTTCTTTGTTAAAAAATGTCTGAGCTCCATCAAAAGAGATGTGTGCCACAGAAAATAAGCAGTAAAACTCCTTGTGCCAGGAACATAACGAATGTCATAAATGAAATCTTGAAGTCTCATGGATAATCTGGCTATTCTAGCTGTAGCATTGGTGAGACCATCAGTTGTTAGTAATTTGGTGAAAGGTTTGTGGTCACACCGAACAGTAAATTTCCTTCCCCACAAAAATGTCCTAAAGTGTTCTAAGGCCCATACTACAGCAAGTGTTTCCCTTTCAACAACTGAATAACGTTCTCCTGTAGGAGTAAGGGAACATGAAGCAAATGCAATAATAACTTCTTCGTTGTTATCATTGTTATCATTACATTGGGTAAGACCACTGCCTAAACCTTTGCTGCTTGCATCAGTTGTGACAATGGTATTGGCACCAGGATCAAAACCCTGTAAACTAGGTGCTTGAGCAATGGCTTTTTTTATTTCCTCAAAGGATTTTTGACAAAGATTACACCAATTAAAGTGTGTTTTGTTTTTTAAAAGAGATCTCATGACATGGGTCTTTTTCGAAAATTTGTCCACAAATTTCGCATAGAATTCTGCAAGACCTAAGAATGATCTCAGATCTTCTTTGGATTTTGGTGCAGGAGCATCTCGGATGGCACCAAACTAGACATTGGTCTTATTCCAGATGAGCTAACCTCATGCCCAAGGTAGGTAACACTTCTTTCTGCAAATTTACATTTTGATGGTTCTGCAGTCACACCTTTACTCTGTAGAATACACATTACCTTTCGTAAGCGCTCATCATGTATGTTCTTGTTTGATCCTATAATAAGGATGTCATCCTGAAAGAATATAACACCTTGCATATCACCAAATAACTCATGCATGAGCCTCTGAAAAACAGCTGCCGCGGATGCAAGTCCAAAAGGCATGCGACAAAATTGGAAACACCCAAAAGGGGTACAAAATGCAGTTAGATGTTTACTCATGGGGTGCAAGGAAATTTGATGATATGCACAAGATAAATCAATGGTTGAGAACCATTTCTCACCTCTAGTCAAAGTAAGCATTTCATCAATCCTGGGAAGAGGAAATTGATCAATTATAATATTATCATTCAAATACCTTAAATCTATGCACATGCGGATCTTACCATTGGAGCGTCTGGCGATCACGATCGGAGAAATCCAATCGGACGCTTCAACAGGCTCTATTATTCCAGCATCTAACAATTTAGTAATTTCCATTTTTACTTCATCACGTGCAATCAGTGGTATGTGACACACTTTATGAATTTTGGAAATAGCATTTGGTTTATCTCTGATTTTGTGTGAAAAACCTTGGAGATTCCCAATACCTCCATTAAAAACTTCAGGGAATTCTTTCAGAACCCAATTCTTTGTGTTTTCTAATTCACACATAATTAACACTTGTTCCGGACTGTTAGGATTAAGAATTATATCAAGCGAACGCTGATCCTTCCAGCCCAAAACAGGTGGCCCATCTTTAGCTACATAAAGCTTACACACAGACCTTCTACCTTTAAACTCAAACATTAAAGATCTGAATCCTAACATGTCAATCTTTTGTCCAGTAAAACTTTCAGGAAATACATCAGTATGTTGTAATTGTGGACCAATTTAATTTGCAAATTTCTTATCCCAAATGGATTTGGGTATAATAGTAAATGGAGATCCTGAATCCGCTGCCACTTGTAGATCAATACCACCAAAAGATACTGTGCACAATGGTTTGTTACTATCTTCACAGGTAATGTTTACCACTACATGTCTAGTAATATTTGGAGTATCTCCAATCTCATCACGATAGTCATCCTCCTCATTGTCTGATAAGTCAGATTCATTGTTAGTTACACATGTAACTCGTGTTTTCTTTTGATGTTTCCTTCTACAATGTTTGGTAAAATGGCCAATCAAACCACAGGTTGCACATTTTGAAGACTTGGCAGGACACTTATCAAACCTAGCTGTATGTGATGTACTGCCGCATCTATAAAAAGCAAAAAATTGACGAGAAACTATCTTCTCTTCTGAAATTGGAGTTTTGATGTGGTTTCCAATTTTGATATTGCTTGCTTTGTCTAAAATTGGAATTCTTGTCTTTCCTTGTGTCATTGATCAGTCACTGGATCATTAGAAGTAGAAACAGCTTTAGCGCATCTATCTGATAGTTCTGCTTTTTTAACCAATGTAATTATGTCTCTGAGGCATGCATCACCTTCAATCCATAATTTGTCTTGGACACTTTTATTTTTGTTGCACATAACAACTTGGTCTCTAATCATATCATCATGCAAAGACCTGAACTTGCATTTGATGGCCACATTTTTTAAAGCAGAGACATAATCTTCAATCAACTCATTTGTGTTTTGTTTACGCTTGTAGAAAGTACGTCTAGAGACTGCAACACATACAATAGGAGAATAATGGTCATCAAGATCTGCTATGGCACATTTAAATACGTCTAAATCTCCACTCCTTTCTGTTTTTTGCATTTGTAGATAAACTCTAAGACCTTCTGGTCGTAGACAATGCATCAAAATTCTCTTTTTTCTTTCTGGAGACATGATACTGCCATTATCTTCTAGAGTGGCAATATAATTTAAAAAATATTCCTTCCAGTCTAGCCATTTAATATTTGGTTCACCTGGATTAACTAGGAATTCTTTAGGATCACTTAAAGTAATGCTCGTGTTACCTTGTGAAACAGAAGCTGTACTAGATTCAGGATTCATTTTCTTTTAAATACGTATCAAAACACTTTTATCAAGAAACAAATAGTAATGTATAAAGTCTTACTGTATAAAAATGATGGAAGACTGAAACAGGAATTGTTAAATTCACAGATTAGTGCTCGCCCTTAATAAAGAGTGAAAGATAAAAAAAAATGAACTTGGTTGAAAATATCATGCTGCGTGACCTTTGCATGACATCAGCGTGTTGAATTTCCGGTAAAATTGCTATGCGTAGAGACGTTCACACGTGCGCTGGTTTTCTAAAAGTAAACATCCAAAGACAGTGATAACCGTCTCGTGACAGCGTTCGTAGTTCTGCAGAAATCAAGTTTCAAAGGTAAATAATGCTGTCTACGCACTCGCTGGCTCGCAAAAGTTACTGCTTCGAAGATTCCGAAAGTAAACACAGCTGTTCGCTCCCAATTACAGTTTATGAAGGCTTCGCGCTTGAAGCTTAAAAGTAAACACAATCGCTTGCACATCAACTGGTTCCGACTTAAAGTTCACGAAGTAAAGCTTGCATTAAGAGCGTTGCAGCTAAACACAGCTGCTAGTAATTAAATCTCCAAACACGCATTGTTGAGTTGTAGAGAAACGAAGCAATCTCGCTATTAACCAAACTCACCGAATGCCAAATGTCAGAATTGAGCATCCTCGTCGCCAAATCGGTGTAGTAATGAAGGATACACCAGTAACTTCTTGAAATTAGGTTCTTTATTTAAGCCCCCAGCACAGGATAAATAACTCTACAGCTGGCAGGAAACAGAGCTTCTCTAATAACAGCTTCTAGAGAATCTTCCCCAATACACATATAAACAATTCTAGATCTACTCAAGATTCTACACAATACATCACTCTTAAAGTGATATACTACAAGGAGCAGTAACTGATTTGTCTGGCCAGTTTTGCATGATTTTCTTGTCTGATTGGCACCTTCTTAATGCCGCCTGTTGGGTACTGCTTTGAGACAATTTCTTAAGATTAGGTGTCTGGGGAAGAAGTATCCCCTGTGTCGGATAACTCTTTTTATGGTGTATAATGTATCTTCTGCAGATTCTTCACCCCTCCCCCTTCTCTTCTTTTACGGTTGGGCCAGTACTAGCAAGGTTCCATTGTAGGTTCGGGTTGATACTTACATCTGTCTAGTTTCCCCCTCCTTAGGAAAAACAAGCATTGGCATAGCCAAGAGGTCTCGCCTTTGGGAAGTGTTTAGCCATGCAACAGTTGATGTTGATGCACCAGGATATTGTGCCGCATAACTAAATACTTATAAGGTCCCAAATGCGAGACCTATTGGCTATGCCAATGCTTGTTACCTCAACCACCCTTATTGATCTACACAAATTTAAAATACTAAAAAAAGAAGGTCAATGTGCCAAGTTGCAACCAAATTTCATGCAGATCTATCAAAGGGTGCCAAAGTTATCAGTAAACAAAAATAGTTTTGACCAACCTTTTAACTTTGCTTCACAATTGTGTCTTGATGTAACCTAACATACCAGTACTGGGTATCACTTGCTAACTACTTGCCACACTTGACACAGATTGATTAAACAGTGGCAGAGTTATCGAATTAACATTTTATTGTATTGGCACGAAACTTGACATATTCATAGAAAATGAATTCTTCCTAGCTTCTGCCGAAAGTGTGCAGACTGATCACAGCATTTCAAAGTGATTAACAAATCAACACTTTTATGCCACCCCCTCTTTTAAACAGTGACGCTCCTTTATGGATATGTACAAATTCAAATATACTAATATGCCATGACACATGTATGCAGATGTTCAGAGTATATTATGTTTAATATAGTATAATTACCATTATTGAGGGAGAAGTGCATTTCCACTCCCTCTCGGCTTTGCCATCTCATCAGTCATGACCCATCCCCATATTCAACAATAATAATAATACATGGCATATAACACTTCGCTTTATTTCAGGCCAGACTGCCGCAGCTCTGAAAGCCTTTCAGAGGCACCAGAATGTTGGGAAATATCTAGATCTGGTGCTGTAAATTACAGACATTAATGTGCAATTATGCCATTTTGCATTGTGTAAATGGAGTATATTGAGACAGTTGTAGGTAGGAATATTTTTGTCAGAAATATGGTGTAATATAAATATTGTGTCCTACAGATCGTTTGCATACATATTGTCTGTTAGGGTACAGATTTTCTATTTTCAACTGCAAAGGGACAATATTATTTAAAGATATTTAAGAAATAATGTTTATGTCAGGCGATATTCTGATGACGATGTTCTGATATAAAACCATTGTCAGTGGCGTAGCAAGGGTGGGTGAGGCGGTCCGCCCCGGGCCGCACGAGTTTTTGAGACAGCAGGTTTTCCCCATCTTACCTGCAACCGTGTGGGGGGTCCTGTTAGCTAGCAACAGCTGGACAACTGGAGGGAAGATTAATTCCGGTCTCCATGGACAAACAAAGCTATAGCTGAGGATGTAATATCCTGGCCGATGAGGGCTGAAAGCCCGAAACTGGTCCTAGGATGCTTATTTCCAGTCCAGAGAGGACCTGGCTTGGCAGTTCGGGCTGGACTGTTCCCATGGGGCACAGGGTCAAGACTGATTTGCATATGGCTGGGTTCAAACTGGAATGGCATGGTGAGCAAAAAAACGATGGATTTAGGCCCAGATCTCTGTACTGGGGTGAATGTATGACATTGTTCTGCATTCTGTCCATTAACTGTTGGTTTTGCATTTGTCACCCAGAGTGGGACGGGTATGCTCAGACATGAGTCCTGTGCTCTCCATGCCACTGGAATCAAGCTTTCCTGGGTGATGAGGGCTGAAAGCCTGAAACCGGTCCTAGGATGCTTGTTTCCAGTCCAGGGAAGACCTGGTTTGGCAGTTCGGGCTGGACTGTTCCCATGGGGCACAAGGTCAAGACTGATTTGTATATGGCTGGGTTCAAACTGGAATGGCATTGGTGAGCAAAGAAACGATGAATTTAGGCCCAGATCACTGGGGTGAATGTATGACATTGTTCTGCACTCTGTCCATCAACTGTTGTTTTTGCATTTGTCACCCCGAGTAGGACGGGTATGCTCAGAAGTGAGTCCCGTGCTCTCCATGCCACTGGAATCAAGTTATCCTGGCCGATGAGGGTTGAAAGCCTGAAACCGGTCCTAGGATGCCTGTTTCCAGTCCAGGGAGGACCTGGCTTGGCAGATCGAGCTGGACTGTTCCCATGGGGCACAGGGTCAAGACTGATTTGCATATGGCAGGGATCAAACTGGAATGGCATGGTGAGCAATAAAACTATGGATTTAGGCCCAAATCTCTCTACTGGGGTGAATGTATGACATTGTTCTGCATTCTGTCCATCAACTGTTGTTTTTGCATTGGTCCACCCCGGGCGGCACGAGTTTTCGGGGCAGCAGGTTCCCCCCATCTTACCTGAGGCCAAGTGGGGGATCTTGGTAGCTAGTTGCAGCTGGACAACTGGAGGGAAGATTAATTCCGGTCTCCATGAGCAAACAAAGTTATAGCTGAGGATGTAATATTAAATATCGAATAGATATTCTTTTTATAATTGGGTCGTCTATATACCGAATTAAAATTGCATATTTTAATCTGAGTGAGTGCATATGTCAAAGCTGATTGCTAAATATGATTGGGTCATTGGGCACTGAATTCCAAATAGGCCTTTGATTGGTGGTATAGACAGAGTTTCTCAATGCAGCTTCACATGGATTACATCTGTCTGGTGGCATTTAGTAACAGTAATGCAGCTGCCATGCAGTAGCAGCTGCTACCTGGCAGTAGTGGTGGGCAGAAAGGAAGGGGGTGTTAAAAAAGAAGAAAAGGAGCAAAAAAACTAAAACGCACTTACCTTCCCGGTGGCCGCTTCCCATCGTCCTCGTCCTTTTCAGGTCGACAGACCAGGAAGCATCCAGGCTCCAGTCTCCCCTGACTAATCACAATGCTGCAGTGCAGCGTTATGATTAGTCTGAGTACCGCGGTTCGGCTCTCAGCCTGGGAATGAGAGGCTGGGAATGTTCTCCATTGGGCTGTACAACACAGCCCGATGGAGAACATGCCAAGTGCGCATGACAGTATGGCCGCCCGAGCCGGCCAGCCAAACCCTCATGCGCACTTAGGAGAGTGACACAGCTCCTTCCCCTGCTCTGTGGGAAGCGCAGCCCGGCCCGGCCCGCACCTGCTTTTCATAGCCAATAATGAAAAATATAATGATAATAACATTGTTATTATCATTTTTGTGTTCTTGTGGGGCAACGCTCCTCTGCGTTAGCGGAGGATGCGCCACAGCTGCCATGGCAGTTCCTCAAGTTTGCTCAGCCCAGCAATCTAAGAAGCAGTTCAGGTACTACAGGCCAAACAAAGGCTTATGGGCCCCAGTTATACCGTAGAATCCCCAACACACACGGTTCAGGAGTGATGGTAGCGTGGGCTCTATCTACTATTCCAGCCTTTATCTCAATTGCTTCCCCCCAAGCGCATTGGAGCACTGCACATTCCCAAGCCTTATTATTAAAGCCAGCATCTGGAATACTTCATCTGGGATATCCAGAGGAAGACCCTGGGTAAGTGAGTTGTGTGTGGTGAGGAGTGAAGTAGGTTTGGTAGATGTAATTGAATTGAGTGGACCGGAAGCGTGGGTTGCAGGACACTTCCTTTAAATGTCACAGAGCCTGGTCCCATTCTTTGTCTGTCAGTGGCATGGGTAGAGCCAAGTCGTACAGTCCTTCTAACGACCATAACCCTCCAGGGGCTGTTGATTGCAGGGCAGCATATACATTTGTGATGGCATGCATGTGTCCCCATAGGATAACAGAACATGTAAAAGCTAGAATTGTAGTGGTTCCCTACCCCCCACTCCCCAGATATTGTGTAGTGTCTGTTGAATCGCAAGATATGCCAGGAAATGTCCTGCTGTTATCCCACATGTTACCATAACATCCTGGAAGTGCATAAGACTCTCCTCCTGGTAAAGTTCTCCTAGAACTAACATATCAGCTACCATCCATGGTGCCAGGTCTAAATTAAATGTCTTCCTATGGAGGGCTGTGCCAAATTGGGATGAGGGTTGAATAAGGTAAGTGATAACCCTGGTCCATCACGCAGTGACACCAACACATAAGGGCCACTTTCATCTGCTGAGACTCTTCTAACCAACACGTTCCCAGAGATGACTACCATGTATATATCGGAACTCCTCCCAGGGTCCCCACATCTGCCAACCTCTCTGAACAGGTCCCTGTGGCCAGCCAATGCATTGGCCACTGCAGTGTGTCACTGCATAGTACCTCATAGTTGGTTGCACCCATTCCACTCTAAAATAATAATCTCTGTAGCACCGATAAGGAAACCCTATGTCTCTCCACCCCCATATGAACCCAGACAATATTAAATATAATTCCTTGAAAAATGTTCTTGGAAGACGTACGGGGAGAGCAGTGAAAAAAAACAAAACCAGAGGCAATATTAGCATCTTTGCTATCGCCACCCTCCTGCTGGGGACAACAGCGGTGATGTCCAGACTGAGAGGGACCTGTGGATTCCGGCCAGTGCTTAATTGATGTTTCCGTCTCTAAGGTCATCATGGTCATGATAAATCTGTACACCCAAATATTTAAACATGGTGTTACACCAAGGTAGTCGGCCATCGCCATTGCTCCATTGCTCCGGATTCAGGACTGGTGCCAGTGAATAAATGCATGATTTGGTCCACATACATTGTTAATTCTTCTAGAGGCATCATTAGGACCAGAAGCATAGTGGAATTATCACGCAAGTATGGTAATGCATCGCTGGCGTACAAAGAGATAACAGGATGTTTGCCCTAGGCTGGTATCCCCCATTGTTGTGCCCGCAGTGATGGACTGAATACCAAAGGATCCAGGGCCAAGGTGAATATTAAAATCAATCAATCAATCAATCAATCAATCAATCAGAATTCTTATAAAGCACGACTATTCAGTCGAGGAGCCAGGTCTTGAGGTCCTTCCTGAATTGAGACAATGATTGCCTGAGAAGTAGAGGCAGGGAGTTCCAGGTCTTCACAGCAAGGTAGTAGAAAGATCGGCCTCCAGCTGTGGTCTTGTGGATCTGTGGGATGGTGGTCAGACCCAGTTAGGTGACGCCGAGATATCGGGTGGAAGTGTGGAAGGCGTGTTGGTGCCTGAGGTAAGCAGGTCTGGCATGCTGGAGGGATCTGTAGGTGTATGTGAGGAGCTTTAAGGTAATTCTTTTGTTGATCAGGAGCCAGTGGAGGACTCTCAGATGACAGGTGATGTGGCTGTGACAGGGGAGGTTCAGGATGAGTCTGGTGGAGGCATTCTGGATGCTCTGCAGTTTCTTTAGGAGTTTTTGGGTAGTGCTGACATAGAGTGCGTTGCCTTAGTCGAGCCTGTTGCTGATGAGCACATGGGTGACCGTTTTCCTGGAATTGGTGTGAATCCATTTGAAGATCTTATGAAGTAGGCAGTGCGTGTGGAAGCAGGAGGACAAGACGTTGTTGATTTGGTGGTTCATAGAAAGCAAGGAGTCTAGGATGATGCTGAGGTTACATGCGTGGTTTGTGGTTGTGGGGGGGATCTGAGCGCTGTGGGCTACCAGGAGTCATTCCATGTGAAGGGGTGGAGCCCAGGACGAGGACTTCAAGCTTGTCTGAGTTGAGCTTGAGGCAGCTGTCCTTTAAACGGGTGGCGACTGCTTTCAGCCCATTGTGGAAGTTGCTCTTAACAGCTGTGGGTTCGTCTGTGAGGGAGAGATTCAGCTGGGTGTTGTTGGCGTAGGAGACAATGTTGAAACTGTGGCTTCTGACGATGTTGAAGAGAGTGGGGCTCAGGAAGGATCCCTGGGGCACTCCGCAGCTGGTCTCTGTGGGTTCTGAGTGGAACGGTGGAAGTCTGACTCTCTGTGTTCAGCTGGTGAAGAAGGAGCAGATCCATTCCAGGGCTTAACCGCAGATGCCGGTGTTTTGGAGTCTTGTGCACAGGGTTTTATGTGAGACAGTGTTGAAGGCAGCCAAGAGGTCCAGGAGGATGAGGAATGCAGTTTTGCCTCGGTCGAGGAAAGGGTGGGTGCTGTTTGCGGTGGCAAGGAGCATGGTTTTGGTGATGTGGTTACTTCTGAAGCCCGACTTGGATAAGTCCAGGATGCGGTTCATTCGATGAACTAAGGGTTGGGCGTTGATGACCTTCTCAATGACTTTGGCTGGGAAGGGGAACGGAGAGATGGGTCTGTAGTTCTTGAGGTCCGTCAGGTCGGCAGAGGGTTTCTTCAGCAAGGGGTTGATCTCTGTGTTTTTCCAGTCTTCAGGGAAGGTGGTGGTCTTGATGGAGCAGTTGATGGTGTGGTAGAAGAAGGTGGTGAGGCTGTCGCAGAAGTCTTGAGAGGGGAGAATGTCTGCTGTTTCCATGCTGGGTTTGGTGAATTCTTTGACCACAGTGAAGAGCTCTTTGCTGTTGTTTGCATTGGCATTGATGCATGCCTGTATGACTGTTCCCTTTGTCGGTCTGATGAGGTGGTGTGCGGTGCTTTTATAATCAAAGAGATTCTATCAAAAAAGTGAAAAAGTGATAATATTTATATTAGTTTTGATTTTTCTAACGAACGTGCTAGGCTCTCTCTTAAGGATGGAAAGACCAGAGCGCAATGTGCTTTTTAAAATACCCCTCACACACTAAAAAAATCCAATAGTGTCATGCTTCATCATAGGGGTCTTCCCGCCCCTATAACGGGACGGGGCGTGCTACGACCAAACGAATACGCGGGAGCACTTATATTGTGACAGTGGCTATGTGTGAGTGCACAGGTGTCAGTGAAAGTGTAGGGACCTCAAAAGAGTGGTTTATAAAAAATTTAAAAATTCCCTGGCATAGTAGAAAAAAATGTTTTATTCACTTCTCTAGCTGGGAACATTAAGAAGGGGTTGTGAGGTAGAGCATTAGCTAACTACCTAGTCGACATGTTTCGTAAGCAGTCCCCTACTGCTTACTCATCAGGACCAAAAAACGATCCCTACTGGAATATACTCAGTTCTACAGAGATATGCCTGCTGTCCTACAAACAGCACAGCAAAAATAAGCTGACTGTTTGTGCTTCGGGGCATGAGTTGGCCCAGTGAAGCAAAAATGATACAAATAGTGCCAAAAAAGGACCTATTATGGTCTCTGTGGAGAAAGAGAAAAAAGAGAGAAAAGCAACATATATGCGTAAGTTAACATCGCAATCCAAATGGTAAGTACAAACAATTAGTTGTGTACCAGCATGCCTTGTATATCAAAGGCAATAGTACCCCTAAATACATTGAAAATGGGGAAGGATATTGCATTAGTTGGAACCAGCTTTCTGTTGCTGGTTATGAACAGGGACCTCAAACTGCTCGGTTCCACTGTCATCTCATCATACACACACACAATCACGACTCAATGCATTACCAGTAAACAAGCAATTTGAAGGTAGGAGGGGACCTCCTTCACCTTAGGTTTCTTTGAGACCGAATGAAAGAAAACGCTAGCCGTTTTGTAAGACTTTGATAATACTACCATACGTACACTTTTCAGTTAATTTCAATGCCCCATGAGCTTGCAGGCGAGGGGTGTTCTCCGCGGTTGCTGTAAAAACAAAACCGCACCTTGGTTTACCAACGGAGCAAAATCCAAAGTTGTTCTTTGCCCCCGTGACCCGTTTATTAAAGACTCGAGGTCAGAGTCTATTACTCACATGTCCGACGAGGAAAAGAAACATTATTCCCACCCCCGTGCTGCTCCGGGGAATGCCGGGCTTGTGTGTCTCGTGTTGCTTAAGACGCATTCGTTTCCTCATTGTCACCGGGCAATCTTGTGTGAACTAGAGCGCAAACCTCCCAAGATGGCCGCTACCTAATGGCACGATGTGAGGAAAAGGACGGAAGTCTTTCTACCCTTTCCTTTTTCTTGATCGGGGGGCGCAGTAATTTAGATTTAACTTGCACACAATGTGTAATAGCCTATTGGATGCCTGGCAAATTCCTAATTAATATGTATAGTCATGATAAGACATTTATTTTGTTTGTACAGAGACTATGGTCATTCCATGTCTCATTACATTCGTTATGTCTATACCTGAGGATCAGAAATAAAACCAAGGATTCATGGGGCTTATATTTTGGTCCATGCTTTGTGTAGTAGCTGTAGTGGCACAGTCAGAGAAGGTGCACATCCTTAATCACCACTTTTGGTGTGAAACATAGCATTTCTTTAGATGAAGTAGAGAAAGTTATCTTGGATAGTGAGTAGATCCGCTCCCGAGAGGGTACATTATAGTTGAGCCCAAGGGATATCATCGTTCAGCCCAATCTTATGTGACTGAATACGAAATACCCATCTTTGTTCCTTCTCTAAGAGGGTTCTTTCGTTGCTGACTGTTTCAATCACTGTCCATTGAATTTCTTCTGGTTTGTGGCTCATTTCAAGGAAATGGTTGGTGAGTTTTGTACTAGATTTTTTGCATTTTATGGTACTTTTGTGTTTGCCTATCCTGATCTTTACTGCCCTGCTCGTCATCCCCACATATTCAAGTTTGCATGGACAGGTGATCATGTATACGACGTTCACACTGTTGCAGTTACTGAAACTCCTTTGTTCCCAGCTGGTTCCATTATTGAATGTTATCTTTTTGCTCTTCTTGGTAAGGCCACAAACCTTGCACCCACCACATGGATAGTGGCCTTGGACAAAGTTCGGGTTTCTTTGTGCGTTGTTATTGTTCGATTTCGGTCTGGTGTGGACCAAGACGTCTCTTAGACTCTGAGCTTTTTTGTGGGCAAACATAGGTTTGGGTATCTGCAGACCTCCACTGTTCAGGATCTTCCAATTTTTATTAATGATTTTAGTCACCAAATTGGAGCTGGTGTTGTATGTGGTTACACAAATAGGTCGTTTCTCTTCAACCTTTGGTATCTTTGGCTCCAGTAGGCTTTCACGGCAATTGTTCTTTGCTCTTGTGTATGCCTGGTTGATGATGCGATCTGGGTACATCCGTGCTTTTAATTTCTTTTTCAGGTCCTCCGATTGTTTCTTGAAATTGTCAATCTCTGTGCAGTTCCTGCGTAAACGCAGGAACTGACCGTACGGGAGGTTGTCCCGCAGGTGTCTGGGATGAAAGCTATTGTACATGAGAAGACAATTCTTTGAGGTGCCTTTAAAGTGGGTTGTGGTCATCAATCTCCCATTCTTCGGAAAGATGTTTAGGTCAAGGAAAACTAAGTTGCTCCTGGAGGTTGTACTGGTGAATCTCAGGAAGTCGTCCTGTAGGTTCAACCATGTCAGAAACTGTTCAGAGGTCTTTTCATCTCCATCCCAGATGATAAGGATATCATCGATGTATCGTTTCCACAATTTGATGTTGGATTTGAAGGGGTTATTTGAGTTCAGTATTTTAGTCATCTCCAGGTGGTGCACATATAGTCCAGCTATGCTAGGAGCAAATGTGCTTCCCATGCTGGTCCCGTGTTTTTGTAGGTATATGGTGCCATTGTACTCAAAGAAATTGTCTTTCAGTGCCAGAGATACACAGTCCATCACCACATTGCGCGGTGTCTGATACTCCCAGAAGTCTTCAAAGAGCACATCCTCGATAATCTCCTAAGTTGCTTGATGTGGCAGGCTGGTGTACAGACTCTCCACATCACAGCTAATCAATAGCTGGGTGTTAGGATCGAAGGCCACTTCTTCTATCAGATTCAGAACGTCCTTGGTGTCTCTCAAGTAGGTGGAGGTCTTTTGAACCATCGGTCTGAGAAAAGCGTCCGCAAATTTCGAGACAGGCTCTAAAATGGACCCAATCCCAGAGACAATTGGTCGTCCCGGGGGGTTGTCCATACCTTTGTGGATCTTGGGTAAAGTATATAGATAAGGGATTCTCGGATCTTTTTGGCAGAGGAAGTCCCCTTCTTTTTTCGAGATCCAATCATGTGCCAATGCCTCCTCTACCAGAGTACCGATCTTTGTTTTTATTCTTTCAGTAGGGTCTGTGTGAAGAACCTCATAGTTTCTTGTGTCCTGTAATAGCCTCCTACATTCGTTGTCCTACTGTTCTGTGTTCTGTATGACAGTTGCACCGCCCTTGTCGGCCGGCTTGATTATGATCCTTTTGTCATTACTCAGATCTCGTAACGCTTTCCGTTCTTCATTCGTGGTGTTGTGGAAAATACGCTTCTCTAACGGGTTGATGTTTTCTAACTCCATCATTACTGCCTTCTCGAATGTCAACAATTCAACTGGAAGAAGATGGTCCATGGGGGTAAACCTAGATTTGGGTCTCAAATCGGTATCTCCACGCTCTGTCTCGTCCTCCTTATCCTTGAAGAAGACCTGTAATTTCAGACGTCGCATACATTCCTGTACCTCTTTGCAGAGATGGAATTTGTCCATACTTGCTGTGGGTACATATCCCAAGCCCTTTTCCAAGACTCCTTTTTGTTGTTCTGTTAATTCGATGTTGGAAAGGTTTACCACCAGACTTATTTCTGGTTCTTTGTTGCACCTGTCATGCTCCTTGTTGCTACTCGGGGTGTTTGTTCTTCTTCTGTATTCCAATGTACCGTGGTCCCTCTCCGGTTCCTCCCCTTCGTCCGTCCCTGGCGTGCCCCTAAAAAAGAAGCCGAAGGGTCATAGTAGCTATATTTTTGTGGTTGATATCCCCAAGTAGGAAAAGGTCCCTGTGGATGTTGAAAGGGGGGTGGTGGTCCATATTGTTGTTGAGGGGGGTACATCATGGGAGGGTTGAAATTGTGCCATCCTCTCGTGCCACGAAAGTTGGCCCTCCGAAAATTTCTCCTGTTCCCTCGATATCCAGGACTCTTGTTTCGACTGGAATTTGAGCTGTTGGATCCTGAGTCAGATGTCTCGTCATCTGTGGTGTTACCATTCGTTGATTTGTAATCGTCCTTTATATAGGGATAGACTCTTTCTTTAGTCCAACAACTGTTATCTTTATTTAGTTTCTCATATTTACTGTTCTTGAGAGTGGTTTCGAACTCATTCAATGATTTGTTCATTGCATCAAGATATTTCTTGATGTCTGCTGGTGATTCGTAGCTTTTTATACGTATCTCTATAGTTTGTATTTCTATCTTTAGTTTGTTTGCCAGCCTACTTGCAGTCTTTATTATGAGGACAATCCAATCCCTGGTACATCGCCAAGAAATTTTGGACCAGTCGATTTTGAAAGTTTTATCCTGTAAGAAAATAAAGGGTTCATTGCGAACTACGAGCCCTGATGGTGCAGTGTTTACTTTGAGGTATTCTGACATCAGTAGGCCATGAAGTGCTGTTTTTATCTGGGTTCTTCTTAGTTCCTCAAGTTCATCCCAGTCATTGTTCTTAGTAGGAGGGCCTGCTGTGTTCAGTCCCTCAAAGCTTCCCAGAGAAGACATTAGGTTGGAGATCTCTTCTTCGGTGAAAGTTAGGCCCAGGTCTGCCATTTGTTGGCAGCAAAGGGAGTTGTATTGGTAGAAGTAGGGGGTCCCTTGATCGATCAAGAGCTTGTCGTGGAATGCAGAATCCCTTTTGTAGTGGTAGAGAGGATAGTACTGGTATTGAATCAAGCATCCGCAGCTGTACGCTGCCAGTAATTCCAAAACAAAAGAGGAGCGTAGAGGTACTGATAGAGTCACCCTCCTGGCGGAACTTTTATAATCAAAGACATTCTATCAAAAAAGTGAAAAAGTGATAATATTTATATTAGTTTTGATTTTTCTAACGAACGTGCTAGGCTCTCTCTTAAGGATGGAAAGACCAGAGCGCAATGTGCTTTTTAAAATACCCCTCACACACTAAAAAAATCCAATAGTGTCATGCTTCATCATAGGGGTCTTCCCGCCCCTATAACGGGACGGGGCGTGCTACGACCAAACGAATACGCGGGAGCACTTATATTGTGACAGTGGCTATGTGTGAGTGCACAGGTGTCAGTGAAAGTGTAGGGACCTCAAAAGAGTGGTTTATAAAAAATTTGAAAATTCCCTGGCATAGTAGAAAAAAATGTTTTATTCACTTCTCTAGCTGGGAACATTAAGAAGGGGTTGTGAGGTACAGCATTAGCTAACTACCTAGTCGACATGTTTCGTAAGCAGTCCCCTACTGCTTACTCATCAGGACCAAAAAACGATCCCTACTGGAATATACTCAGTTCTACAGAGATATGCCTGCTGTCCTACAAACAGCACAGCAAAAATAAGCTGACTGTTTGTGCTTCGGGGCATGAGTTGGCCCAGTGAAGCAAAAATGATACAAATAGTGCCAAAAAAGGACCTATTATGGTCTCTGTGGAGAAAGAGAAAAAAGAGAGAAAAGCAACATATATGCGTAAGTTAACATCGCAATCCAAATGGTAAGTACAAACAATTAGTTGTGTACCAGCATGCCTTGTATATCAAAGGCAATAGTACCCCTAAATACATTGAAAATGGGGAAGGATATTGCATTAGTTGGAACCAGCTTTCTGTCGCTGGTTATGAACAGGGACCTCAAACTGCTCGGTTCCACTGTCATCTCATCATACACACACACAATCACGACTCAATGCATTACCAGTGAACAAGCAATTTGAAGGTAGGAGGGGACCTCCTTCACCTTAGGTTTCTTTGAGACCGAATGAAAGAAAACGCTAGCCGTTTTGTAAGACTTTGATAATACTACCATACGTACACTTTTCAGTTAATTTCAATGCCCCATGAGCTTGCAGGCGAGGGGTGTTGTTTTTACAGCAACCGCGGAGAACACCCCTCGCCTGCAAGCTCATGGGGCATTGAAATTAACTGAAAAGTGTACGTATGGTAGTATTATCAAAGTCTTACAAAACGGCTAGCGTTTTCTTTCATTCGGTCTCAAAGAAACCTAAGGTGAAGGAGGTCCCCTCCTACCTTCAAATTGCTTGTTCACTGGTAATGCATTGAGTCGTGATTGTGTGTGTGTATGATGAGATGACAGTGGAACCGAGCAGTTTGAGGTCCCTGTTCATAACCAGCGACAGAAAGCTGGTTCCAACTAATGCAATATCCTTCCCCATTTTCAATGTATTTAGGGGTACTATTGCCTTTGATATACAAGGCATGCTGGTACACAACTAATTGTTTGTACTTACCATTTGGATTGCGATGTTAACTTACGCATATATGTTGCTTTTCTCTCTTTTTTCTCTTTCTCCACAGAGACCATAATAGGTCCTTTTTTGGCACTATTTGTATCATTTTTGCTTCACTGGGCCAACTCATGCCCCGAAGCACAAACAGTCAGCTTATTTTTGCTGTGCTGTTTGTAGGACAGCAGGCATATCTCTGTAGAACTGAGTATATTCCAGTAGGGATCGTTTTTTGGTCCTGATGAGTAAGCAGTAGGGGACTGCTTACGAAACATGTCGACTAGGTAGTTAGCTAATGCTCTACCTCACAACCCCTTCTTAATGTTCCCAGCTAGAGAAGTGAATAAAACATTTTTTTCTACTATGCCAGGGAATTTTTAAATTTTTTATAAACCACTCTTTTGAGGTCCCTACACTTTCACTGACACCTGTGCACTCACACATAGCCACTGTCACAATATAAGTGCTCCCGCGTATTCGTTTGGTCGTAGCACGCCCCGTCCCGTTATAGGGGCGGGAAGACCCCTATGATGAAGCATGACACTATTGGATTTTTTTAGTGTGTGAGGGGTATTTTTTAAAAAGCACATTGCGCTCTGGTCTTTCCATCCTTAAGAGAGAGCCTAGCACGTTCGTTAGAAAAATCAAAACTAATATAAATATTATCACTTTTTCACTTTTTTGATAGAATCTCTTTGATTATAAAAGTTCCGCCAGGAGGGTGACTCTATCAGTACCTCTACGCTCCTCTTTTGTTTTGGAATTACTGGCAGCGTACAGCTGCGGATGCTTGATTCAATACCAGTACTATCCTCTCTACCACTACAAAAGGGATTCTGTATTCCACGACAAGCTCTTGATCGATCAAGGGACCCCCTACTTCTACCAATACAACTCCCTTTGCTGCCAACAAATGGCAGACCTGGGCCTAACTTTCACCGAAGAAGAGATCTCCAACCTAATGTCTTCTCTGGGAAGCTTTGAGGGACTGAACACAGCAGGCCCTCCTACTAAGAACAATGACTGGGATGAACTTGAGGAACTAAGAAGAACCCAGATAAAAACAGCACTTCATGGCCTACTGATGTCAGAATACCTCAAAGTAAACACTGCACCATCAGGGCTCGTAGTTCGCAATGAACCCTTTATTTTCTTACAGGATAAAACTTTCAAAATCGACTGGTCCAAAATTTCTTGGCGATGTACCAGGGATTGGATTGTCCTCATAATAAAGACTGCAAGTAGGCTGGCAAACGAACTAAAGATAGAAATACAAACTATAGAGATACGTATAAAAAGCTACGAATCACCAGCAGACATCAAGAAATATCTTGATGCAATGAACAAATCATTGAATGAGTTCGAAACCACTCTCAAGAACAGTAAATATGAGAAACTAAATAAAGATAACAGTCGTTGGACTAAAGAAAGAGTCTATCCCTATATAAAGGACGATTACAAATCAACGAATGGTAACACCACAGATGACGAGACATCTAACTCAGGATCCAACAGCTCAAATTCCAGTCGAAACAAGAGTCCTGGATATCGAGGGAACAGGAGAAATTTTCGGAGGGCCAACTTTCGTGGCACGAGAGGATGGCACAATTTCAACCCTCCCATGATGTACCCCCCTCAACAACAATATGGACCACCACCCCCCTTTCAACATCCACAGGGACCTTTTCCTACTTGGGGATATCAACCACAAGAATATAGCTACTATGACCCTTCGGCTTCTTTTTTAGGGGCACGCCAGGGACGGACGAAGGGGAGGAACCGGAGAGGGACCACGGTACATTGGAATACAGAAGAAGAACAAACACCCCGAGTAGCAACAAGGAGCATGACAGGTGCAACAAAGAACCAGAAATAAGTCTGGTGGTAAACCTTTCCAACATCGAATTAACAGAACAACAAAAAGGAGTCTTGGAAAAGGGCTTGGGATATGTACCCACAGCAAGTATGGACAAATTCCATCTCTGCAAAGAGGTACAGGAATTTATGCGACGTCTGAAATTACAGGTCTTCTTCAAGGATAAGGAGGACGAGACAGAGCGTGGAGATACCGATTTGAGACCCAAATCTAGGTTTACCCCCATGGACCATCTTCTTCCAGTTGAATTGTTGACATTCGAGAAGGCAGTAATGATGGAGTTAGAAAACATCAACCCGTTAGAGAAGCGTATTTTCCACAACACCACGAATGAAGAACGGAAAGCGTTACGAGATCTGAGTAATGACAAAAGGATCATAATCAAGCCGGCCGACAAGGGCGGTGCAACTGTCATACAGAACACAGAACAGTATGACAACGAATGTAGGAGGCTGTTACAGGACACAAGAAACTATGAGGTTCTTCACACAGACCCTACTGAAAGAATAAAAACAAAGATCGGTACTCTGGTAGAGGAGGCATTGGCACATGATTGGAACTCGAAAAAAGAAGGGGACTTCCTCTGCCAAAAAGATCCGAGAATCCCTTATCTATATACTTTACCCAAGATCCACAAAGGTATGGACAACCCCCCGGGACGACCAATTGTCTCTGGGAATGGGTCCATTTGCGGACGCTTTTCTCAGACCGATGGTTCAAAAGACCTCCACCTACTTGAGAGACACCAAGGACGTTCTGAATCTGATAGAAGAAGTGGCCTTCGATCCTAACACCCAGCTATTGATTAGCTGTGATGTGGAGAGTCTGTACACCAGCCTGCCACATCAAGCAACTTTGGAGATTATCGAGGATGTGCTCTTTGAAGACTTCTGGGAGTATCAGACACCGCGCAATGTGGTGATGGACTGTGTATCTCTGGCACTGAAAGAGAATTTCTTTGAGTACAATGGCACCATATACCTACAAAAACACGGGACCAGCATGGGAAGCACATTTGCTCCTAGCATAGCTGGACTATATGTGCACCACCTGGAGATGACTAAAATACTGAACTCAAATAACCCCTTCAAATCCAACATCAAATTGTGGAAACGATACATCGATGATATCCTTATCATCTGGGATGGAGATGAAAAGACCTCTGAACAGTTTCTGACATGGTTGAACCTACAGGACGACTTCCTGAGATTCACCAGTACAACCTCCAGGAGCAACTTAGTTTTCCTTGACCTAAACATCTTTCCGAAGAATGGGAGATTGATGACCACAACCCACTTTAAAGGCACCTCAAAGAATTGTCTTCTCATGTACAATAGCTTTCATCCCAGACACCTGCGGGACAACCTCCCGTACGGTCAGTTCCTGCGTTTACGCAGGAACTGCACAGAGATTGACAATTTCAAGAAACAATCGGAGGACCTGAAAAAGAAATTAAAAGCACAGATGTACCCAGATCGCATCATCAACCAGGCATACACAAGAGCAAAGAACAATTGCCGTGAAAGCCTACTGGAGCCAAAGATACCAAAGGTTGAAGAGAAACGACCTATTTGTGTAACCACATACAACACCAGCTCCAATTTGGTGACTAAAATCATTAATAAAAATTGGAAGATCCTGAACAGTGGAGGTCTGCAGATACCCAAACCTATGTTTGCCCACAAAAAAGCTCAGAGTCTAAGAGACGTCTTGGTCCACACCAGACCGAAATCGAACAATAACAACGCACAAAGAAACCCGAACTTTGTCCAAGGCCACTATCCATGTGGTGGGTGCAAGGTTTGTGGCCTTACCAAGAAGAGCAAAAAGATAACATTCAATAATGGAACCAGCTGGGAACAAAGGAGTTTCAGTAACTGCAACAGTGTGAACGTCGTATACATGATCACCTGTCCATGCAAACTTGAATATGTGGGGATGACGAGCAGGGCAGTAAAGATCAGGATAGGCAAACACAAAAGTACCATAAAATGCAAAAAATCTAGTACAAAACTCACCAACCATTTCCTTGAAATGAGCCACAAACCAGAAGAAATTCAATGGACAGTGATTGAAACAGTCAGCAACGAAAGAACCCTCTTAGAGAAGGAACAAAGATGGGTATTTCGTATTCAGTCACATAAGATTGGGCTGAACGATGATATCCCTTGGGCTCAACTATAATTTACCCTCTCGGGAGCGGATCTACTCACTATCCAAGATAACTTTCTCTACTTCATCTAAAGAAATGCTATGTTTCACACCAAAAGTGGTGATTAAGGATGTGCACCTTCTCTGACTGTGCCACTACAGCTACTACACAAAGCATGGACCAAAATATAAGCCCCATGAATCCTTGGTTTTATTTCTGATCCTCAGGTATAGACATAACGAATGTAATGAGACATGGAATGACCATAGTCTCTGTACAAACAAAATAAATGTCATATCATGACTATACATATTAATTAGGAATTTGCCAGGCATCCAATAGGCTATTACACATTGTGTGCAAGTTAAATCTAAATTACTGCGCCCCCCGATCAAGAAAAAGGAAAGGGTAGAAAGACTTCCGTCCTTTTCCTCACATCGTGCCATTAGGTAGCGGCCATCTTGGGAGGTTTGCGCTCTAGTTCACACAAGATTGCCCGGTGACAATGCGGAAACGAATGCGTCTTAAGCAACACGAGACACACAAGCCCGGCATTCCCCGGAGCAGCACGGGGGTGGGAATAATGTTTCTTTTCCTCGTCGGACATGTGAGTAATAGACTCTGACCTCGAGTCTTTAATAAACGGGTCACGGGGGCAAAGAACAACTTTGGATTTTGCTCCGTTGGTAAACCAAGGTGCGGTTTTGTTTTTACAGCAACCGCGGAGAACACCCCTCGCCTGCAAGCTCATGGGGCATTGAAATTAACTGAAAAGTGTACGTATGGTAGTATTATCAAAGTCTTACAAAACGGCTAGCGTTTTCTTTCATTCGGTCTCAAAGAAACCTAAGGTGAAGGAGGTTTCCTCCTACCTTCAAATTGCTTGTTCACTGGTAATGCATTGAGTCGTGATTGTGTGTGTGTATGATGAGATGACAGTGGAACCGAGCAGTTTGAGGTCCCTGTTCATAACCAGCGACAGAAAGCTGGTTCCAACTAATGCAATATCCTTCCCCATTTTCAATGTATTTAGGGGTACTATTGCCTTTGATATACAAGGCATGCTGGTACACAACTAATTGTTTGTACTTACCATTTGGATTGCGATGTTAACTTACGCATATATGTTGCTTTTGTCTCTTTTTTCTCTTTCTCCACAGAGACCATAATAGGTCCTTTTTTGGCACTATTTGTATCATTTTTGCTTCACTGGGCCAACTCATGCCCCGAAGCACAAACAGTCAGCTTATTTTTGCTGTGCTGTTTGTAGGACAGCAGGCATATCTCTGTAGAACTGAGTATATTCCAGTAGGGATCGTTTTTTGGTCATGATGAGTAAGCAGTAGGGGACTGCTTACGAAACATGTCGACTAGGTAGTTAGCTAATGCTCTACCTCACAACCCCTTCTTAATGTTCCCAGCTAGAGAAGTGAATAAAACATTTTTTTCTACTATGCCAGGGATTTTTTTTTTTTTATAAACCACTCTTTTGAGGTCCCTACACTTTCACTGACACCTGTGCACTCACACATAGCCACTGTCACAATATAAGTGCTCCCGCGTATTCGTTTGGTCGTAGCACGCCCCGTCCCGTTATAGGGGCGGGAAGACCCCTATGATGAAGCATGACACTATTGGATTTTTTTAGTGTGTGAGGGGTATTTTTTAAAAAGCACATTGCGCTCTGGTCTTTCCATCCTTAAGAGAGAGCCTAGCACGTTCGTTAGAAAAATCAAAACTAATATAAATATTATCACTTTTTCACTTTTTTGATAGAATCTCTTTGATTATAAAAGTTCCGCCAGGAGGGTGACTCTATCAGTACCTCTACGCTCCCCTTTTGTTTTGGTGTGTGGTGCTTGCCTGAGGTTTTCCTGCACAGGGCCAGTGTGTCAACGCAATTGGAGATCCAACGGTGAAGGTTGCGTGCTGAGGCGTTGATGTCCATGGATGGCGGTGGCGGGGTTTTGCAGAGGGAGGTGGTGAGTTGGTCTTCGATGACTTTGTTACAGGTTCTGCGAGGATGTCAGTGGGTGTTGTGGTGTACGGTGGGTTTGGTGAAGGAGAAGTGGACGCAGTAGTGGTTCGTCCAATGTAGCTCAGAGGTTTGGCTGGCAAAGATGTTGTTGCTTGCGGAGAAGATCGGGTCAAGCGTGTGTTTTGCTGAGTGGGTTGGCGAGGTGAAAACTTGGTTGAGACCAATGGTGGCAAGCTTCTTCAGTAGGGATGAGGTGTTGTGGTTGAGGAAACAATGGGCAACCTTGCCTAGTGCTCCTTTGGATATCAAAGCAAAGAATTTGTAACACCTGTGTGCACCCTAGCAGTCGGATTCCCATATAAGGTATGGATCCAGCACATATATATATATATATATATAGGAACAAAGCCCATTTGCCAGAGGGAGGCCATCAAGTAGCCCCAACCCAGGGTGTTAGAGGCTTTCTCTCTATTTAATGACACAGCGCTCCGTCCCCTATCCCCAACTGGGGTGAGATCCATCAACTGGAGAAGCCTACATATATTTAGAAAGGGCTTGCAGACCTGTATAAACCTGGAATGTTCTGCATGCACCAAACCATCAAAACAGGGAGCAACCTATTGGCCAACACCTTCCCCATCATCTTACAATCAAGGTTCAAGAGGGACAGTGGCCAGTAGGACTGGACATCCAAGGGGCCATGCCATGGCTTAAGGAGGACTGCCTCCCTGAGAGATAGTGGCAACTGCCCCAGCTGTCTGGCCTTGTGTAGACTTAAAGAAAATATGGCACCAAGATCGATGCATGCACTGCATAAAACTCTATTGGGAGCATGCCCAAGGCTTTGTTACAAGCACTCTGCTTGATAATAGCCAGCTGGATCTTCTCCAGCTGTGGGGGGCCTTCAGCTCCCCCCTGTGTATCAACGATAACCGAGGTAACGGCTGGCTGCGCAGGTAGTTCCATAAATGTTCGGGTGAAGAGGCGTTCTCCACTGAATGAAATGAGCAACAGTGTTGATGGCTGCCTGTGTATTACCCACTGCGCCCTCAGGTAAGTGAATGGTGCCAATCGAAGGTCCCTGCAGACCCCCTCCATGTGCAAGGTGGCCAGGCATCTCCTATACTCATGTTTCTCTAGTCTCATTTCCGAATCTCATTGTTCCTTACAAAGGGAGCGCAGCCTATCCAGTTTGCCAGGTCAGCGAACCATCTCATTCTCCAATTCCCTCATCTTTCGTTCCATGGTGATGAGCTCCGCAGTTAAGACATCCACGCCTCTCACATGCAATGCCACCTCACAACTACTTTGTGAGAATCCCCTTTGACTGCCCTGGATGTTGCTGTATCATTTTTTTCAGCTCAAACTAGGTGAAAACCTGAGTAGATAGGGCCTCTTTAATGGGTGGGTCCAGCAGGGCCTCAGCCTGGATCTTACTGGTTGAAATCTGGAGTTCCGGCGTCCCCCAGTTGACCACAATCAATAGTGGACCATGGTCAGACAGCGTATACTCCAAATATTTTGCTCCCATAATGTGCCCTCCCAGAGATTCACCACAAAGAAAAAGATGCAGACTCACTTAAATGTCATGGGCCGGAGAATGGAAGGAGTATTCATCAACTGTGGAATTAAGCAAGCATAATGAGTCATGCAGACAGTTGCGGGCTATCCACTCCCTGAAATGCTGTGCCATCCGTACACTTGCATCCCCCAGTAGGGAAGGAACAGAGCAGTCCCGGTCTACATCGGGTACACAATTATAATTTCCACCCCACATCCCAGGTTTCTGAGGGTCTTGCAGTAAAAACTCGATAACTAAATAAATAAATAAATAATGCTAGGGTTAGAGCATCAAAGATGTTCGATTTACCAATGTTTTGGGCGCATATACCTATCACCATGAACGGTGACCCAACCAGATGACCTCCCATGATCACAAACTGACCCCCTCATCAATCCTTTGGGAATCCATTGCATAGGGGACATCTGGAAATATCCACACCATTACTCCACTTGCAAAGGTCGATGATGCATCCATAGAATTGTCTCCTCCATTTTGCCCCACCTTACTTTATTCGCCAAGTGTGAGGTGTGGTTCCAGTAAAATTGCATCATGTATGTGGTGCCACTTAATGTAATCATGCATTTTACAACGCTTGAACGGAGTGGCCATGCAGCACACGTTTCATGTTAGCAATTTATAAGGGGGGCAGCGTCATGCATGGGATCACCCATCTATAATTGGATATAAATACAGCATCCTTCTGATCTGCACACCTGTTCAGCCAAAGGCCTATTTGCACATCAGTCCACATTAAGCCAAGGGTCAATGGTTGTCTGTCAAGGGCTGTATCCACACCAATAGAGTTGCAAATCAGATTCCATTTATCATAAACATCATAATCCAATGAGAAATATAAAAAAAATAAAAGATTATAAAAACATAACAGTCTCAACCCCACTCTTGCCAGTAGGACTACATGTCCCTGGCCCATAACAACCACACATATAACAATATAAAGAAGGAAAAAAAATCAAAAACCCTGTCCATATCGGAAGCCTTAGCACAGTTATGAGAGCATAGTTCTGTCTGTGGTGCCGGTATTAGGCTCATGGTAGCTGGGCTGGATCCGATCAATGGGGCCCCCTCTTCTGGGCAGCTGAGGAGACAGGCGATAAATGCAAAGCTAAATATGGAAACAAAAGGACAATGGGAGCATCAAATCAAGTCATCTGCCATTCTGGGTGTCACGACAGGTCCCTGAGTTGTTGTCTCAAATGAGGCCCCGAATTACTCGCCAGTGAGCTGGCATCCAAGGGGTGCTGTTGATGTAACACCGCAAATGGATTTTCCCAACGTGCAAAGCCTCCTCCACTACTTGTTCCCTAGCCACCTGCTCCAGGGTGAGGCGATGAACTGTTTTCTTACGTCGTCTGTGGCATGGCTTATGTGTCAACCACTCCCCGATAGTTGTTCAGTGCAGCATCCTTTGAAAAGCCTATAGCATGTAACCAGGTCCATACAGCTGCAGGGGAAAAAAGACTGAGTAGAGTCACCATCTACAACTTTGAGCTTGGCCGAGTACAGCAGTGCATACTTCAAGGACAGATCACACAGCCTATGTTTAGCTGCAGTATAGGATCTGAGTTTCCATTGCACTTCTGCTGTGAAGTCCTGGTATGTCGTGACAGTGCCATTTTCATAGCACCAGGGTCCTTTGGAGTGGAACAACTGCAAAATTAATTCTTGGTCCCTATAATTTTGGGACCCGGACGGTCCCCATGAGGTAGCAGCATGCCCGGTATGCGGTGTGCCCGCTCCACAGAAAGTAATTTTGGTACCTTTCCCTGCAGGCCCATTGTCATGAGCCAGTCCTCTAGAAACAGTTCCACATTAGGACCCTCAAAGCATTCAGGGAAGCCAAGAAAACAAACATTTTCTGGTGTGAGAGGTCCTACGCATCTTCTGCCCGACGATGATGATAAGTGACTTCCGTCTGCAGTTCCTATATTTGGGACTGGAAGGTCTGATGGGTAGGCCACATGGAGGTCAAAGCTGATTCGTTATCTTCTACACTCTCTGCCAGCTTACGGTCTTCCACCCAGAGCAGATTAACATCTAGCGAGACAGTGTCAATCTTAGCCTCCAAAGAGGTTTTCGAGTCCAAAATAGACTGAAGGACTTTGTCGTACTGAGCAGAGTGACTGTGGAAAGTGGCATTGAGGCAGGCCATTGCCTCCTTGTACTAACCCGGGAATGCCACTGGTGGCACGGCATCTGGAAGCTCATAGCTCTGATGCTTGGCAACCATGGGCCTTACCATCATTGCACCTGGGTTGTGTATCAAACTAAAGGGGCATGAGAGAGCCAAGCCAGTGGGCGCCACAGGACCGTGGAAGACTCAACCCCCCCCCCCCCCCCACCCAGCTGCTGCGGCCGAGCGCCAGGGTGGCGAATGGCTCCCCTCATTTCGCCAGGTCAGTTGAGAAATGCCCCCACAGCACCCTCACTCACCACAAGGTGCAAAGTAGGCATGCCGCAACCGGAGAAGGACCAGACACATCATATAGGGGATCTGGCAAAGCAAATATGCCATTATGGTGCCCGCCAGCTTGTCACCAGCCAGTGCCTCAATTTTCAGTGGCTAGGCAGAGCGGGTATAGGCAGTCAATTCAATTCGATTCAATAATCTTTTATTGTCGTAGGTTAATAAAAGCCATCACAATAGTGTTAATTGCAATCCTTTCATAAAACGTATAAGGCCTCAAAGATCACACTATATTTACTGTTAAAAATTGTTAGTAAAATACTTTGGAATCCATTAAAAACTGCTGCAATAGTGTTACATGTATTCATTTCATAAAACATATAAGACCTCAACGTTTGCACTGTATTTACTGCTAAAAGTTCTTTGAAAAATTCTTTAACGCTGCTAGGTCCCGAGTCGAGTGGGGTAAAGTGCCATTGCGCATACTGTAAATGTCTCAAATGATGAATTGTTTGGAGCTTATTACTAGGCATTGGATGGCATCGGATGGTGTTCTTTCAGCCTAAAACCTCGCCTAGGAAGTCAAACGCAGTTGATTTCTTTCTTGTGCAGTGACAAATATTTTGGCACTTGATAATTGCCATCCAGCATGTATGAATCCCCCGTTCATTGAGTGCAGATTTTAGCAGTAGAACTCGATGTTGACTTAAGGCCGGGCAGAAACAGACTAGATGGATTATGTCTTCCTTCAGAGCCCTACAAAGTCTGAAGGAGGTTAGACCTTGGTTTCTCCAAATAGGCTGATCGACCAAGGATGGGAGAATTCTAAATAGAAGTATCATCAGCTTTCTTTTTAGACAAGCTGGATATGTTGTGCCCAGGTATTCAGCTGGTTTTAAGCGGTTATGCTGTTGGACTATCATCCAGGCATGCGACTGAGAGGTTTTACTTTGTTATTATCCTCTATAAGGGAGTGCATTTTAGCTCCTTTGTTGATGGCTCGGCAGAATGTAGGGTTTGGCATTCACAGATCCCATTGGATATTGGTGTTAGGTTCAAGTAATGAGGATTGCAGATATTTACTGTATAATGAGTCGTTGTCATCTTCCAGTGACTGCCATAACGCACTATTCAGTGGGTTGGTCCAGTTAAACCGTATTTTATGCAGTGTTGTGCATCTTCTTGCAATGCTCTGGTTCGTTAAGCCGAATTCCAGACAGGCTTGCGCTGGAGAGGTACTCTGAGGGAGGCCAAAGTCTTGCTTATAGGTGTTTGTTTGAATTTTCTCCAAGTTGGGGAGTCTTTGCCCCCTGTTATAGCATTGACCCCTGTAGCAGCCTGTTATTGACCTGTTAATCACATTACTCGCTGTTTTTCATGTGTTGGTGATTATTGTGACTATAACTGTTTGGTATTCTTATCCGATATCGTACTGGAGTTATTCTCCCTCTCTTCTTGCTGTGTATCATTTGTCTATGATTGTTATGACTACAACCGTTCTTCTGTAAAGCACTCTGATATCCCTCCGGATCTGGTTCGTGCTATATAAAACTTTATAAAATAAATAAAAATAAAATAAATGACTGCACTAGTGAAAGACACCGATGAACGTAGTTTTGCAGTGATGACCGCTAGTAATGGTTTAAAAAGTGGCCGGCCAGTAGTTTTGGGACGCACAAAAGGAATATTTTAGCGCCTTGCTTTTTTTCGCCAAGTATTGATTGTGCATCATAAAATGTAGCTTTGTATCTATGGTAAAATCCAAATATTTATAGCTGCTGACTTCCTCTAGTGTTACATTGTTTGATTTGATCCGTAGTGGATTCCAATGCCATTCCCCATAGTCATTGTTTTTGTTTTATTGGTGTTGCTTTCTAGTTTGTTTATCACAGCGAATGCCAAGAGTTCCTCCATCAATATTTGTAGTCTAGTGTGACTAAGCAGCACAATGTCATTGGCATATGTCAAGTGCGACAGGGGCTGTGGTCCTAAACTGGGAGGACGCAAATTTACTTGATCAAGTCCCGGGGATAGGTCGGATTTAAATAGATTGAAGAGGTGGGCTGTAAGGGCACTTCCTTGTTTGAGGCTAGTAGTTGTATGTATATGCCTGGACAGTCCGACCCGTTCGCCAACCTAATTTGATTCCATGTGTCTGTGTACAGTTGTTCTACTGCTCGGAGGGTACTCTCTTGAAGTCCCCACCACCTTAGTTTGCCCCACAGAACAGCCCTATCAAGTTGATCAAAGGTGGCTTTCAGGTCTATAAAGCATAGATGCAGGGTTTTCTTTAGTCGTTTGCCTTTGTCAGCAAAAGCTATTACTGCTAGGGAGTTTAAGGGGGTACCGTAGCCTTTCCGAAACCCAGTCTGGTTAATCAGAATCTTGTTGTTGGAATCGGACCACTCCACCAGATCTTCCATGATTAATGAGGTGTAATATTTAGCCTCGGAGTCAATTAGGGCGATTAATCTGTAATTGGATGGGTCAGATCGATTCCCCCCCTTGAAGATTGGATTTATTATCGAACCTCTCCAGCTGCCAGGGATTAGACCTGGTACTCTGACCTCATTGTACAAAGCCAACAGTATGTTGGCCCAATATCTTGGGTCAAGCTTGAAAATTGCCTGTGGGATGCCATTTGGACCTGGGCCCCTATCACGTCGGCCTGCTGTGATTAACATTGCCACATTTTCAGGGGTGCAGTACCATTCAACAGGTTGAGGTGTGATTTCTTGAGTCCGCGTTGTATATGACTTGCTTGCATTTATAGTGATGTTTTTGTATTGGACAGACAAGCCTTTTTTGTTGTTAAAGATTTCAGTTAGGTGAGCTACCCATCGCTTTTTGTGAATGCTTGGGCTGTTTGTAATTTTTACATCTCTACCGATGCCATTGATAGTTCCTCAAAAAGCTCTAGAATTGTTTGTTTAGAATTAAATAGAAGCCCTGCCCAGAAATCCTCTGATTTGGTTTTCCGTTCTTCCCAGAGATGCTTTTTGTATCGCTTTTTCAGGATTTGTATTTTCCCCCATGTTTGTGCTGATCCGCTATGTTTACCTCCTTTCTTAATTTCATGCCTGACTTCTTTCCTTTGGCTTAATGTTTTTGGCAGTAGACCTACTGAAGTTTGTGTGTTTTTCCTTCTTTTGAATTCTGCTGGGCCTTATTTTAGCAGTGCTGTTGCAAACATGGGCCACTCTTTGATTGGGTTGGCGTATGATTTCACGGTAGCTTCAGGTATTGCTTTCGCCTTTGTGGCCAGCTTCAGGAGGGAATTATGGGTCCAGATTAGACGCTTCAGACTGACTGATTGTGTGTCCAATTTAAAGCCCCAGTTGGTGTTTTGGTGGATTGAGCGTTAGCTCCAGATATTGGTAAGAGTAGTCACTTTCCGTAGAGGTTTTAATTTTGAACTTTATTAACAGTTTCAGCAGTGGCAAGGAAAGGAATGTGTAATCAACTATTGAAGCAGAGGTGATCCCATAGTGTGTGAATTGTGGAGGGTTATCATCTTCAGACCTGCTGTTGATTACTCTTAGGCTCAGGTTTTTCGAGTGTGGTGACCAAGTCTTCTGAGGTGATCCGATCTTTTTGAGGGATGAGCGGCTTGAGAGAGAACTGCCCAGCCCTTTGGGGACTGTAGTCTAACCACCTGTAGGATAGATCTGAATTGAGAATTTGCCCTTCCGTACTGATAGTTGCATTCCCTGTCAATTGGGAGTTGGTTTTGGGGCACTCTTTTCATCTGTGTGCCACTGTTTTAATTGTTGTTCATACTGTGGCAGTTTCAAGGCGCCACCTGCCACTGCGGTTCAGGGCGGGGGGTGGCTTTGTACAGTGGGGCCATTGTGATGCTTAGAGGCGGGCCAAAAAGTTTTCTCACAGGTTTGACCCATTCCGGACTATTTATGGTGCCACCGGTTTTATTTTTTGCTAAGTATAATTGTAGGCAGTCAACATCCAGGGCATAGGTCACTAGGGCAGTCTCCCAGCACTGAGTGCACATCCAAGGAAGACTTTAAGGATTAAATGGAGCCTTGGCCTTGGCACAGCCACCCATAGCACTCTGCACAGCCCCCAGGAGACCATCATCGTGTAGGATCCCAGAATCCTCACTGGGATCCAATGTACAGCCCCAGTAGTGATCAGAGGACCAGAAATCTACTCTGGGGCAGCTCCCACCATGCAGCTGGCCTACATACAAGGCCCCAGGCTGGTCTCCAAGTTCATGGCAGCAGCAAAAATCCACAGCGACCACATGCGAGCAAAAGGCAGATGGACGGTGCGAGGAAAATTATTCAACCTCTAATGCGCCCTTGCCAAGTAGGGTGCGGCTCAGGTGCCTACAGTCCCAGCCAGAATCCTAGTCAATGAGGCCATTCTTTTTATGGTTGTTTTTCCCCCCATTTTTTGTTATTGTATTTTTTTTTTCCGTGGTCACTGTAGCCTCCTGACTGCTGCCAGGCATTGCACCCACACTTACTGCTGTCCCATCCGTACATGGAGCTGGATACAAGCATAGGCATCAACCTCCTATAAGGTCTAAAAGAGTGCGGCTGCTCAGAGGCCCCAACCGCCTCCGTCTCTGCTCCCACAGGCACAGGATCCCATGAGGGCCGCCCAGAGACGAGCTCTGTGTCATGACTCAGTGCTGCCGGGAATATGGACGGGCTCAAGACATCTTCCACAGCCATTGTGCAGATTCCGGTGCCCCCAGGCGTCCAAATGCTCCACACATCTCCATCGGTGAGGTCATGTCCCCTCTGCTTCGGTCGCGACCAGGGCCCATGCCCAGGTAAAATCCGGTGGCGCGGCGCCGCCAAGCGGAAACAAGTAATGGGGACCCAGCTAATCAGGCCACATTCCTGTGTCCCCCCCATACCAGAATGCAGCGGGGTAGAAACAGCTCAGATCCGGCTGATAGTTTCAGGTTTAATGGCGTGGCCGGAAAGGAGTTCTGCAAAGCGTATCGGTCACAGTCGCCATCTTGCTCATGCCCTCCAAAACATACACTCTTATGGAGTGCATCAAAGAAAATAAAAAAGTACCTCCAGAAGAACACTGGCCACGGACAGGAGGCTGTATGTGGTCCATGCTCTATAAAACATAGAAAAACAAGAAGAGAAAGTAAAAGCAGGATGCACTGACCAATGAGAAGCAAGGACATGAGAGTGATTTTGAAGCCAACCAATAGGAAATTAAGTCTAAGACCTATTTAGGTATTTTTTTTTTATTTACAAGAGCTCTTGCGTGCAACAGCACATGTGCCGACTCAGGCAAGACATAAAAATGAAGCAGGATAAGGTGCATTACACAAATTACAAGTCTTGGTCGGCAGGCTACATTCCTCTCATGTAGTAGAAAAAAATGTAACTTTAAATTGTCTGCAGAGGAAAGAGGGTTTGGCTGATCCATTTGTCTGCATTCATTGCTTTACTAGCTAGAGAAGAAAAGAGACTTCAGGAGTGGGAATAGCAGAGGGAATGGAGCAGAAATCTTTGGAGGGATCAAAATGTGTTTGGAATGAGGGCTTGAAGGAGAGTTAAGACCCCAGTAGACTGGTAGAGAGAGGCAAGTGCAAGACCCGACACACAGAGGTTGATATACACAAGACAATAAACATGCAAACAAACATACAGACTTAAACAATACAGAGAGAGACAGCAGATAAACCAGCAAACAGATGGGAAGGGGCAAGAAAAAAGAGGGATTTATGGATCGATGCTAGGCAAATTGATGCTGTCTTCACTTCCAATTCACCATTAGACCTTCTGCTGGCAAAATCACATTTGAGTTAGAGAAACAAGTGGTGTCACTTCTTATTCAGTCAATGACCACTCGTTGGAGAAATTACTACTACTGGACGACAGAATAAGTCAGCCTCCATGCCATTCAATGCTTGCCCTCTTTGGGATCTTCAGCTGTTGGTAATAATGCAGTCTTTGCTCCATCCTTTGCATGTTTGTTATAATCACACATGTGCAGCAGTGGATTTCAGTTTGCTCATTCATTTTATATAAACAAATAACACATTAGTTTTGCCAGATCACGTCTTGTATGTCAAACATTTTTATGCCTTGGCAGGGTCTTCTCTTTACAAATGTTTACTGTAACATGTGTTTGTTCAATTGATGCAAAGACTACAAGTCCCAGAATACAATAATTTGTACACTAAAATCTGGATGCCAGAAAATTATGCCCGCCATGAAGGGAAGAAGCTATTTACATAATCGAGCTTTCAAACAACTTAAATATCTATTGCCATTTGACTACAACACAGAAAAAACCCCAACTCCATACACCTTCTTTTCTGTTATTTTATGGCACTAACAATATTGGTGCCTTTTACTTCTTGCTTTTGTGTTACCTTGCTTTTGTGTCCCCATTCTAAAATGAGTTAAAGGTATTTATTTTACTATGTTTGGTTATTTTGTAGAAAGTGGAATGTTATGTGGTATGGCTGGGTAGCCTTACCATGTAATATTATCATAAAACCCCAAAGATGGTCCATGGATTTCCACTAATAAATCCTTAGCTCAGTCCTGGTAGTCTGTCAAAGAGCAGTCAGGCTTTACTAGAGGAACATGTGTTAAGCATTTCATAGTACCAACACGGATGGGAAGTAATTGACTCGACTCAAGAGAAATCCGATACCAATTTATAAAAATAGAGTGTATTTTTATCTTAATTTAGACACCTAAGCGAATGTTATTGCATACATATAACCGTAGTTATAGATTTTTTAACCAATATTAAATCAGTGCAGTAAAAAGCATGGAAAAGATAACATTGGGGTCAATGACAAAAACCACTAGTGACAATCGGTCACTTGCAGGTGGAGTTACACAGAACCCTTCCTGGATTAAGGTCATGAGGGCCCCCGGACAAGGCCACAGCAGCCGGATCGATTTTACCAAGCCGGTAAAGTCTAGATGCAGAGTTGTCCTGGCTGTCCTTGGTGCTGAACAGGATCTGCGCTGGTGCTGCAAGAAACCAAATGCAAAAACAGGACAGATACACAGCTGCTGATGCTGGATGATGGTTGCATGGTGTTCAGTGCAGATGCAGCGTCGAGTGTTGGGGTCAGTTACTGGATTGGTCACCAACAAGCCTTGGCAGCAGTAAGCACAGCGAAAAAGTACTGGAACTTCAGTGGGTTGAAATTTCAGGACAGGCAGAACTACAATTCCCACAATTCACTGAACCACTTGGATTTGGGCAATTCCACGAAGGGCCCGATGGCCAGTGATTCATTGGGTCCCGTGAGTGTTTTTAACTACAGTTTGCAGGGGGGACTAGTGCCACTAGTCCAGCGGAGTCTTAGGGTGCTTCTGGCTTCCACAGGGGTCCCTCTCTTCTGAAGTGCCAAGTTTTAGCCAAGCACAAGGGTTGTTCACTCCATTCCAAGTCTGTTGCCACAGAGACAGAGTATCCCTCTTTTACTTTGGTGCTGTCGGCAAAGTCCTGTTGTCGGCGACATGGGTATCCTCTTTGTCCCTCTTTGATGCAAGTTGTCCAGATCTGAGGTTCTGGTGTCAGGAGGGTCTCTTAAATCTTAGATCTAGGGGAGTTAGGGGTGTGGGAGCTATTAGCCAATGAGCAGCTAGTCTCTGCTGCTAGTCCACCCCTGAGGTGACCACATCAGGGGGTGTAGTTCACCTTTTCTATCCAGACCCACTATTCTGTCATTCCTAAAGATGGCCAAAATCAAATTATGGTGTACAGACCAGACTGCTCACCCTGGAGGTGTGGCCACCCTTCGGGGGGTGTACACCTCCCTGCATAGCTATTTCCTGCCTGCCAGAGTGCAATTGTGCCTGCAGCAAGATGAGGGCTATTTCCTTCACTGGGAGTCAGCCCTTATGAATATGAGAGGCGGTGCAGCCTTTGAAGCTCACCGCCTTGAAGTGCTACTTTACTAGCTTGCTTGGGAGGAGGGAGGTCTGAGCTCCCTCTTGCCCAAGCCTCTGTTCCTTACTCCTGGGAGTGATTACACTGCCTGGCAGGAGGTCAGAATCCTGTCTTCGTTGCAGCAGGCGTGGGCTGGTCAGCCAGAACACAGTGAAGCTGGGGCAACCAGGTGGACAATCTCTAAGGTCACCACCTGGCTGCATACTACGTCACCCAAGGCACAAGATTCATGTCAGGGGTAAGAAGGCATGTTGTTTGCTACCAAGCATGACAAATTTTCGTGGTACCATAATGAAGCAACCAACCTCGAGAGTGCCCTCTTGACAGCCCATGTTATCCTATGGTTTGCGCAAACTTGTAGTAGTTTCCAATTTGGATACCACTATACGGATATATCGGCATGCATTTATTTGTCCCCACCTTTAATATACTTCCCCTACCTCCAGGGCTGAGGAGACCTACCTTAGGGGTGGCTGACATATAGTAAAGGTAGAGCATTTGGCTGTGCGACATATGGTGAGGGCACAGTTGAATTTGAACAGTTTGCACTGCTCCTGAAGTCTGCAATGGCTGGTCTGCTGTCAGTAGTATGCTTTTGTCACCCAGGGTGGCGCAAACCGGTGTTGCAGCCCTGGGGACCCTTTACCACCTATGTCCTGGGTACCACTGGTACCATGTAATAAGGACTTATAAGGGGGTAATGTCTTGCCAATTGTAGTTACCAATTCACACATAACAGTTTGGGGAAAAGTGCACTGGCACTGGACCTGGTTTTTAGGCTGAAGAGTACAGTCAGATTCGAAAAACAGCATCTAGTAATCCAAATGGGGGCAAAAAGTGGGGGCATCTGCAAAGAGTCCTGTTTTCTTACAATTGTCATGTGTATTCCTGTTCTAAAATGAATTTAATGTATATATATTGTACTGTGCTTGCTTTTAGGAGTTCTTTTTTTTTCTTGCTGATAATTGCCTCCATACAATAAATCATTATAAAGGAGTGAGTGATGCAATGCACAGAACCATGCTTAGAAAATAAGGGCATTGTACCATCAGTCAGCCACAAACTTATTTGGACCACAGAGCTATCACAACTAAAAGCTACCTCTGAGTGCTCACTGAACAAAGAGCACTTTGTTTCCACCAGCACTAGTGGTTCACCAATAAAACCACAGATAATGTAGGAGAATGTGAGAAAGCTAAACTCCATCCCTGAAGCATAATGTTGGCCTACCACTCAACCAATTAGAAAACCTGACAGTCAAAGTCCATTCTTGAAATCTATGTGCAGCGCTTTGCAATGAGTTGTGCGAGACCTGTCAAACCTAAAAGTTATTATTATGGTTAGTGAAGAACCAAATGTAATGTTATGTTATCTGCATGCTAACTGAAAATATTACAACTGAGCATACAAAGTGATTACTTTATGTTAATCATTATGAACCGTTTGAGGCTAGATTGTCATCTGATATCTGCCACTGTCACTCGTTTGCATACGAAAGTGATGTATCTTTTAATGCCTCTATTTTCATTTCGTGAAAAAGAATGGGCCAACATTTTTGTAATGTTGCTGCCCTCAAGGAAAGTCTTAAATGAAGGGTGAGGGTCTGGCCTTCTAGGAGGTAAATGCAAATCTGGAGAGAGACCTTATACTTAAACACCTGGGGGCTTATTTACAAGCCCCTAGCGCCACCCGTACATCACTTTTCCCATGTTAAAAATGATGCAAAAGTGGCACCAGTGGCTTGTAAATAAGCCCCCTGGGGCCGTATTACAGATAGCTGCGCCAGCGCTAATTGTCTCTGTGCGCTCGAGTATGCGCCTGACGGCATTACAGAGGATCGGTCTGTAATGCCGTGATGTTGGAGCAAACTTTGAACTCTGGGGCAGATCTACAAGAAACTAAGGCAGCGCGGTGCTGCAAGTCATTTTGCTGCGATGCGCTGCGCTAGTTTAGAAGCACAGGGATGCAACATATTTACAACAATATGTCACATCTCTCTACTTCCCCCTGCGCCAGTGCACTAACTGCTGCCATGTGCCGGTGCAGGCACCTTTGCACCATGATGCAAGGATGCCTGCGTCGTAGGGAGATTGTTTTTGTGCAGGAAGGGGAACCTTCCGGCACAAAAACAATCAATTGAGGTGAATTCCTCTTCCAATGTGTGCTGTAGAATGCAGCACGCATTGAAAGAGGAAGAAAACGAGGAGAAATGAAAACATTTCTCCTCATTGCACCTCGCTACGCCAGCCCTAGGGAGGCGTAGCATTCTGACGCATTTCCAGATTTACGATTTCTCGTAAATCTGGAAATGCATCAATGGACAAGGGTGTTGCGTGGGAACACCCACAGCAACACCCATGTCACGCCCCTAACATGCAAAGTGTTGCGTGAAAAGGGGCGATATTTATAAGCACAGGTTTAGACCCGCAGTGTGACTTTACGTATGCTTGTAAATATCACTCAGCAGGCTGCACCACCGGTGGGTCACGCAACGTGATGCACCGGCGGCGCAAGGGGCTTGTACATCTGCCCCATTGTATTAGCGCACAGACGCAAACGCACGTAAACACAGACATACTCGGGCGCCCAGCGACAATTAGCGCTGGCGCAGTCATCTGTAATACGCCCCAGGTTGGAGGTGGGTGTGAGTGGGCCCAGCCTGCTGCACTCAGAGCGTTGTCCTAAGAGGTGCTATATAAATAATGTATCCACGTTATGACGACGCCGGGACCCTGGGACCCAATACCTCCCTATACAGATCAATAAACACCGAACGACATCACAAAGGAGATCTCTGAATATCCCTGGAACTACAGTGACGCCCCAGTGGAAAAGCGCAGAAACATGCAAATCGCAATAGGTGATTGGAAATTCTGTGAGATCACAATAGAAATCTGTAGGAACACAGCTGCATTACAAAAGTGATCATCGGAGTTCTGATAACATAATGATTCAAATCTCTGGGAGGCTACCTCTGTGACATCACAATGACGGTCACCAAAAATACACTGCTGTTCACTTTAGAAGCCAGTGGAAATGTAACAGCGATCGATGAAAACTCGGTATAGTCTGTGGGGATAGATGCAGGGATATCTTCACAGATCTGAAAGCATCTCCAGTGATTTCACAGTTTAGATCACCGGAAGCACAATGACACCACTGCTGATACAGTGTAGTGACACTAGATCCAAGTTTGGCTGCATTACAAACATCACAGTGGCCCTTGGTGGAAAAAACGTCACAGTGGCGCTCAACAAATCATCTTTCTTATTTGCTTTTAACATTTTCTTCGAGCAATGACTAAATAAACGATGACAGCCAACCAGTGTCTTAAAGCTAGCGTACACTCTCTTTGTACGTAGGGGCACCAGACACTGTTTCTGGCCTCCTAACAGGCTGACGTGTCCCTATAAGGGGGTCAGTAGGTGACCCCTGGCAGCTGCTAATGTACACATAATGTGATTACCAAAAGACTGGTTGAAGTTCACCAGCTCTTACTATTAAATGTATAGTAATTTACAGTAAGTAGTAAAATGCATCGGCTCTGTCCGTGCCAACAGAGTGATTCAGCAAAAATCCGCGGAAGAGGCCAAAACATTTCGTTCTCGAGAGCGCTGGATGAACTTGGCAAAGGAGGCCATTTCATGAGCCAAAATGGAAAGAGAGAAAGGACATCCGTCGATCGGAATGTGACCGGGGACAAGTGTCTTTGCTTCGCAGCCAAGAAAATGTGCAGTGCGGCTTCAACAACGCAGCCCAGTTTTCGGAATATTTACCATTTGAAGGAAATGAGTGTTTCTCGCCATGGTACAATGGTAGGAATAAGCCCTTTTTCGGAGAAAGAACACATATGTGAAAAGCGGCACTAACACCAGTTATCTACCGTGGGCCAGCCATCCTTAGCTTTGTTGACGTCAAGATGTGTAAGTGAAAGCCTTTTTACCGCTGTGGGGCCAGGTGTACTCCCTGTACGAAGCAAGGTGACCTTAGACACATCCTTTCTGCAGGACATGGTGTCTGTTCAGTGGTGCCTGGAGCTCTGTAGGAGGGTGCAGAGGACAGGACCTTCGGAACCAGGACATGAATGGGTCACATAAACCTGCACAGCATTTATATTAACTGCCTTCTTATATTTTAAGTTGGTGGGTGCATATGTTTTCAAAGCGTTTCAACACCTCATCAGGGTTACAAGCGTTATATAAATGCAAACCTTTTTTCCTTTTTTACCCTTCCCCAACCCTTCTCAATCCAAATAACTGACTAACATATCCACCACTCAAATTACTTCATATTTCACTATACTAATTTTCAACATTAATCCTTTATGGGTTCCGGAGTAGCCTGCTACTCGCCAGAAAAGTGCTTCAACACCCCATCAGGGGTAACAGGCGCTATATGGGTGCAAACCTTTCTATCCCTTCTATCCCTCCGCTATCCTTCTCACTCCAAAAGTGCTTCAACACCCCATCAGGGCTTAGAAGCACTATATTAAGTACAAACCGTTCCTCTTCCATCCGTCTGCTATCCTTCCGAATCCAAATAAGTGACTAACATATTCACCACTTAAAATGTACTTTCATGTTTCACTATACTAATTCAACACTAATCCTCTATGGGTCCCGGAGTTGTGTGCTACTCGCCAAAAAAGCGATGAGATGCCTTGTCAGGGGTAGTAAGCGCTATGCAAATGCAATTACAATACAATACCATTACAATATATCTAAATTATATTTTTATGATATCTGAGGTTTATGTATGGTGTAAATTATTTGCATAAACTGTGGCAATAGTTATAGTACTGAATATTATATGTGGTACATAGTAGGTATGCAACAGGAGGACTTTCATTGGTTTGAAAGTATTGCTTGTGTTGCATACAGTGGGGCAATGGTGGTGTTCCAAAATTGTAACTATGGGTACTGAGATGTGCTTAAATGTGTTACTGCTTGACGGTCACTCGTAAATGGATCTTAACAAGAATTGGGCTTGCTTTTTGCTGTGAGGCAAGGATCTGCCTTATCTTTAAGTGACATTTTTAAAATTAAATTAGTAGATTTGTATAGGGCGGCTCATCACCGGTGATAGTATCCAGGCGCTGTCCATGGGGACGGGGAGATTAAGTGATTTGCGCATAATCACAGGATGTTGAGCCAACACCGAGACTCAAACCTGGATCTCCAGCTCCGAAGTCAGCAGCCCTGGCCAATGAGCCACATCCTCTTTAGAAGTGTCTCTTGAAAAAGTGTTATAAGCCACATTCCTGTAGGGCAGAAGTTAATCTGTTCCTTTCTTCAGGTTTACATTCACATATTTTATGCTGTCACCAAAAGTCTCCATCTGCCATACTCCTTAACATCCTGCCTGAAAAATTGACCTGATGATTTTCATCATTATGCTTAATGACTTTTGCCAACAGTAGCCGGATTCTTATAGAAACTTCAAACTTCAGATTCCTCATCTTAGAATACTTCTCCAGGCATTAGACTGGATCAGAGAACTTTGAAACAATACCCCCGCATGCCAGGAGGTGGCACCTGCAACTCTATGTTGATGCCGTCAACACCAAATGTGACATGTGTGGACATATATGGCTGCCGGACCGGTGAGCTGACACCAATTCCTTTTCTTTCTGTGCCTACAGTCGAGGATCCGGAGCTATCTCTGGTCTCTTGAGACCCTTTTATCAACATGTTTCCCAGTGCGCACGGGATATGTCTTCCAAAAGATCAACAGAGTTTAAGCTTTGTTGGGAATATCCCCACTTGGTCTGCCTGTGGTGCCTGGGGTCGTCACATGAATCCACGGCCTGAAGCACCTGCACTTCAATGTACCTGAAAGTCATCGAGGAGCACAAAGTGAAGTTATTCGTTGCCAGACACCAGAAGACTGTGCGTCGGTCGCAGTTACGAGGTGATGTCCGATTAAGCCTCATGCATATGCCTTTCGATGGTTCCCGACTTTTTAGGGACAAGGCACATTTTGCTCTGGAGTGCTTCAAGAGTAGCAGGGCCACAACTAACTCCCTTGGATTGTCGGCCATTCTACATCATCCGCGTTCCTACCAGGGCTGGACTGGCCATAGCAGGCACCAATCATTTTCTGTTGGGCCGGAAGGGTGGGGGCTGGTTTTCGAGCAGTAGGGGCCAGTTTTGCAGCAGTGCTGCAATATCGGCCATCAGTAACAAAAGCAGTAGCAGTGGTGCTAAATAAAGTGGCCGGCAACAGCAGCAGCACTTCTTCTCACTAGTACCATCCCCCCAGGGCCAGTCCAGCTGAATTGGGCTGATTTGTGTTCCCAGTCAGACCTGATTCCTACCTTTGCCCTCTCTGTGATACTGGGTTCAGATTTCAGCATTGCCAGCCTTTTGTGGCCACTGGTCAGGAGGATCCATAGACCATGTGGACAACAGAGCTACCATAAAGTTCAGTCTTAAACTCCTACATCTCTCGCAGCCCCCAAATCTCTTTGATCTTACTGACACACAGCCACCCTGTTTTGGACGTGATGAACGTTTATTTCCACGTTCTCATCCTTCAGGCTCACATATGCTATCTATGGTTCATGGTGGGCCAGAAGCATTTCAACTTCACTCTGAACTCTTTTGGCCTCACCAGTGCCCTTCAGGTGTACACAAAAATGATGGTGATGATCGCAGCGCATCTTCAGAGGTCAGTATTTCCAGTCTTACCCCCCCTCAAAGACTGGATGCTGGGACATTCGGGCTATGACACTGATATGTCAGCCTCTGTCTAGGATTACAGTGAGAATACGAGGAATCTGAGGTTAGAAAGAGTCTTAACCAGAAAAGATTTTACTGAAAGTAAGTAACTTGTTCTACGAGTGCTAACGTTTTGCCCAGAGACTTTTTCTTCTTCTTGAAAATTTCCCATTTAACCATTCTCCTGCTGGTACCACTTCTACCTCTTTGGTGCGAGATATTTCCTCAGGTGAAAGGAACTTGTGACACTGGCTCAGTGGGTTGACTTCTACATATTGGAATGTTATAACATCATCATGGTCATCAGGACCATTGGAATTATAAGTTGCATAAAATCAAAGTGAATCCAGTGGAGGAGGGAATTCATCTTCGAGATTGAAAGAAGATGAGCTCTATTGACAAAGATTTTGTAGTGATTTACTCTAGTACCCTTGGCTTCTAGATTCCCAGAGTACGTCGGGACTAATACAAGAGTAAGCCACACTTACTCACAAAATTAGTTGCCTGATGTGTTTATGGACATTTTGGAAGTGGAGTGGGCTGCTTGTTTGTAATGTCAGCACCGTCTGCCACTGGATTTAATTTGCAATGCAGTCACATGGAAATCATCACATGACTTTTGTAATCAATATGCCATGGATGTTTTTTTTTAGATCTGGTGCCCAGTTTGTTGAGTCCCTGCTGAAGAATATTTTGGTTAGCCCTCTCAGCTCTTGGCAAGCTATCTAGCTACCTATCTCAAACTTAGGTATGAGTAAATCCAGACCTTAGTACCTCTACCTCCTGATGACTCACCGACCACCCCAGCACTCTATTTTGATTAAGACTTAAACAGAACGCAATGGGATCAAGGAAGGAGGCTGTTGGCAGGAACGGCCGGCACGGCTCGTGGTGGGGGGGCTGATGCAGGGGGGCTGGAGGGGGGGCTTGCTGGCTTCTTTTAAAATAATAATAAAAAAATAAAACTTACCATGCCACCAGCACGGGTCCTGCGTCTTCTCTCCTGCTCCCCTGTGTCCGACTCCAGGTCGGAACAGGAAGCAGGCAGCAGGCAGTAGGGTCGCCACCCCTAAGCCAATCACAATGCTCCAATGGAGCACCATGACACAGCACTAAGACAGGGGCTGTAGGGATGGGCATGTTCTCCATGCAGGCTGTAGTACAGCCTGCATGGAGAACAGGTGACTGTCACCGAGAGGGCCAACCAAACAGTCATTGTGCACAGAGTGTCTACCACCTCCTCCTCTGCTCCCCTGCAGCTCTTCCCCGCCACCTCACACACTGCCGCAGCAGGAGGAAATAAAAAAATGATAATAACATTCCATTATTATCATTTTATTTTTTCCTTTCTTTGCTGCTCCTGGCAGTGAGGCGGCGCTCCTCCGCCTTACCGAAGGAGCCGTCACTGGCTGTTGGGAGAATGAGCCAAAGGACTCTAGTTACTAATGCGATCAATTTATCTGTGCAGAAAAAGGGGTCCCGATTATTCCTTTGTGCTTATTAAATCGGTGTAAACAAAATCCCACATGATTTGTGATTGTTGGATTTTATCCAATTTTAGCTTTCTACCCGGTTTAGCTTTCTGTGTGTATTTTTTGCCTGCTGAAGACTGGTTCCCTCAGGTAATGTTTTGCGGGAAGTCTGAAACAGATGTGGGAGGATGTCACCAGACATTTTCTACTTGACCCTGTCTCCCGCTGGACACTCACCTGATCCTTCTATGTGCTGTGGTTAATTTGTGCCCGTGCTTGCCAGTGGGCACCACCCACATTCTGTAGTATTCTCAATAGGCTCTGCGCATTGGAATAATATATCCTATAGATATGACATAGGACTTATGTCAGTAGGTCTCTATCGAATATACTAAACTGAATTGTGAGTGCCAGCTACCTCAGAGGTCACTAGAAACTTTCTCAAATTCACAAGAAGGGATTAGGTTCTGAAAACCGCATAAACATGACAACTTTGTTTCCCTAGGACTGGAATTACTATCTTCAGAGTCGTGGAAACAATAGATAAGTATTTCACTCAGTCAATCGTGCATGCTTCGTTTCTACAGAGTTTGCAGAGAAATAGTGAGATGGACGTTTTCAATAAAAGGTTTATTGAACAGTCTTCTTTCTCATGCAAGAGAGGGGAACTGCTACAATCATTAGGCAGAATGCAAAGTATAATGCGTACAGCGAGAATAGTATTATAAAATAATACTGTAATAGCATTGTATGGTTTCTAAGCCATATAAAAATACATACATAAATAACACAGGCTAAAATACTCAACTGGTGCTTCGAAAATACGCCTACCCCAATGTACCTAACCTAGGTCTAGTACGTGGGAAGAAGTAAGTATGGTCTTTAGCATAGGTTTAGTTTTTGCCAAGAATCTACCAAAGGGTTCTCTAGGTTCTAATCAGCTCCATACCTTAGAATGAAGGAGGTCTGGTATCTCTGTCTCAGGACTCGATTTCCCAACACCCTGCAAGGGGAGTCGGAAACACTGGAGCTGGATTTCTCAGCAGAGAAGGGCAGCTTCCTGATCAGTGCGTCAGCTGGAGAGTCGGCTTCCTTCGGCACTTGCTGTAGCGAGCTGTGTCGGGCAAGTAGGTCGTCAAACTGCTCTGAACCATCGTGCTTTGCCATAGCAAGTGAAGATATATTTATACCATGAAGGTGTTTAGGAATGCCATGTTTGACGTAGAGTCGGGCATATGAACGTCATGAATGAAACCCTAGGGAATAGTTGTTCATTGTAAAGTAACTGAGTTTCTTGGAGAAATCAGTATTCAAGCAAGGGGAAGTCCCTAACGGCTTAAGCTGGTTTTCCAAGAAATCGTTGTGACGTTTGATGAACGGATGGAAGTAGCCATGCCTGTATTTGGGTAGCATGGGCTATGCCTAAATAAGGGCTTGATTTCTATACCTCTATAAGGGCAACGTGAATTGTACCTATATAAGGGCATGAATCGGGAAAATCCATTCAGAATCTAAAACACCATACAACACCCACTCCACTTTTTTATGTAAATCTTCTACTAAATACTAAGTTCTAAACATGTATAAATGAATAAAAACTATTTATACAACAAGTGTTTAAATCCCACCCAAAATACATAAAAATGCATTGGTACTGGTTGTACACGAAAAAGCATTCGTGCTGTACGCATTTAAAGTAATGTTTCATTCTAAGCATATAGTTGACATTTTCGAAAAATGCTATCTGAATGAATCAAGAAAATACATTTATGAAATGGCTCGTAAATACAGAAAAGAAAAAGGTGCCGAAACCATTTAATGTCAGAATCACTGTTCCCAACAAGCTGCGCGGGTGAGCGCGCACGCAGAGAAGTCACCCTAAGCGCGCAGGTTGCTGAATTTAGCGCGCACTCCAGCAACACCGTTCGCGCCGCCGCTTTTAAAATGCGAGCGGCGTGAAAAAGTGCCATTTCCTCGTTGCGGGCGATTGAGAAAAAAAGCAGTCTCAAACACAGCGTGTGCTTGTGTTTGACACTCTGCATTCCTTTTCTTACACCGCACAGCTGCGGGGCTGATTGTGAACCTTTAGTATTCATGTTAACTGTAGCGCCCAGGTGCGCTGCAATTAACACGAACACTAATTCAAAGGACCTACAATCAGCACCCAGCTGTGCCCTGTAAGAATCGTCATTGTGCACTAAGGAGGGGCTGTTTGTGGTCCTTTGTGTTGCGTTGCCTTCCTCCAGCTCTCCTGTCCTGTAAGGGAGAGACGAACGATCAAGACCATTAGTTTAGACATTTCACAGACAACTGAATGTAGCTCACACGGAGAGAAATATTTTAACAAGATTTTTCAAAAAGTTATTGCTAAAGAAGCACCTGGGCCTTCAAAAATATTTTTGAAATGGTAAAACGGGCTGACCCACATTGATCCATGTTTTATACTATAGTGTGCATAATAAAATGCGAATGACAAACATATCAGGCCATTTTGAAGAAATCAGGTTGAAAGTCCTTATGAAAATAGTATATATATATATATAATTTTAGTAAAAAAAGGAAAGGCCTCGGTTACCAACCAAACTAAAACCAGGGAGAGACACCATGGAGCAGGGTCAGACACCGTGGAGCAGGGACAGACACCGTGGAGCAGGGACAGACACCGTGGAGCAGGGACAGACACCGTGGAGCAGGGTCAGACACCGTGGAGCAGGGACAGACACCGTGGAGCAGGGACAGACACCGTGGAGCAGGGACAGACACCATGGAGCAGGGACAGACACCGTGGAGCAGGGACAGACACCGTGGAGCAGGGACAGACACCATGGAGCAGGGACAGACATCGGGGAGCAGGGACAGACACCAGGAAGCAGGGACAGACACCGTGGAGCAGGGACAGACACCAGGGAGCAGGGACAGACACCAGGAAGCAGGGACAGACACCGTGGAGCAGGGACAGACACCGTGGAGCAGGGACAGACACCGTGGAGCAGGGACAGACACCGTGGAGCAGGGTCAGACATCGGGGAGCAGGGACAGACACCGGGGAGCAGGGACAGACACCGTGGTGCAGGGACAGACACCGTGGAGCAGGGACAGACACCAGGGAGCAGGGACAGACACCAGGGAGCAGGGACGGACACCGGGGAGCAGGGACAGACACCGTAGAGCAGGGACAGAAATCAGGGAGCAGGGACAGACACCATGGAGCAGGGACAGACACCGGGGAGCAGGGACAGACACCGGGGAGCAGGGACAGACACCATGGAGCAGGGACAGACACCAGGGAGCAGGGACAGACACCATGGAGCAGGGACAGACACCAGGGAGCAGGGACAGACACCAGGGAGCAGGGACAGACACCGTGGAGCAGGGACAGACACCGGGGAGCAGGGACAGACACCGGGGAGCAGGGACAGACACCATGGAGCAGGGACAGACACCAGGGAGCAGGGACAGACACCAGGGAGCAGGGACAGACACTGTGGTGCAGGGACAGACACCGTGGAGCAGGGACAGACACCGTGGTGCAGGGACAGACACCGGGGAGCAGGGACAGACACCGTGGTGCAGGGACAGACACCGTGAAGCAGGGACAGACACCGTGGAGCAGGGACAGACACCAGGGAGCAGTGACAGACACCATGGAGCAGGGACGGACACCGGGGAGCAGGGACAGACACCGTGGAGCAGGGACAGACACCGTGGTGCAGGGACAGACACCGGGGAGCAGGGACAGACACCGTGGTGCAGGGACAGACACCGTGAAGCAGGGACAGACACCGTGGAGCAGGGACAGACACCATGGAGCAGGGACGGACACCGGGGAGCAGGGACAGACACCGTGGAGCAGGGACAGACACCATGGAGCAGTGACAGACACCATGGAGCAGGGACAGACACCATGGAGCAGGGACGGACACCAGGGAGCAGGGACAGACACCGTGGAGCAGGGACGGACACCGGGGAGCAGGGACAGACACCGTGGAGCAGGGACAGACACCAGGGAGCAGGGACAGACACCAGGGAGCAGGGACAGAAATCAGGGAGCAGGGACAGACACCATGGAGCAGGGACAGGCACCAGGGAGCAGGGACAGACACCGTGGAGCAGGGACAGACACCGTGGAGCAGGGACAGACACCATGGAGCAGGGACAGACACCGTGGAGCAGGGACAGACACCAGGGAGCAGGGACAGACACCAGGGAGCAGGGACAGACACCGTGGTGCAGGGACAGACACCGTGGAGCAGGGACAGACACCAGGGAGCAGGGACAGACACCATGGAGCAGTGACAGACACCATGGAGCAGGGACGGACACCGGGGAGCAGGGAGCAGACACCGTGGAGCAGGGACAGACACCAGGGAGCAGGGACAGACACCATGGAGCAGTGACAGACACCATGGAGCAGGGACAGACACCGTGGAGCAGGGACAGACACCGTGGTGCAGGGACAGACACCGGGGAGCAGGGACAGACACCAGGGAGCAGGGACAGACACCGGGGAGCAGGGAGCAGACACCGTGGAGCAGGGACAGACACCAGGGAGCAGGGACAGACACCAGGAAGCAGGGACAGACACCGTGGAGCAGGGACAGACACCGGGGAGCAGGGACAGACACCGTGGAGCAGGGACAGAAATCAGGGAGCAGGGACAGACACCATGGAGCAGGGACAGACACCTGGGAGCAGGGACAGACACCGTGGAGCAGGGACAGACACCGTGGAGCAGGGACAGACACCAGGGAGCAGGGACAGACACCAGGGAGCAGGGACAGACACCGTGGTGCAGGGACAGACACCGTGAAGCAGGGACAGACACCAGGGAGCAGGGACAGACACCATGGAGCAGTGACAGACACCATGGAGCAGGGACGGACACCGGGGAGCAGGGAGCAGACACCGTGGAGCAGGGACAGACACCAGGGAGCAGGGACAGACACCATGGAGCAGTGACAGACACCATGGAGCAGGGACGGACACCGGGGAGCAGGGACAGACACCATGGAGCAGGGACGGACACCGGGGAGCAGGGACAGACACCATGGAGCAGGGACGGACACCATGGAGCAGGGACGGACACCATGGAGCAGGGACGGACACCGGGGAGCAGGGAGCAGACACCGTGGAGCAGGGACAGACACCAGGGAGCAGGGACAGACACCATGGAGCAGGGACGGACACCGGGGAGCAGGGACAGACACCATGGAGCAGTGACAGACACCATGGAGCAGGGTCAGACATCGGGGAGCAGGGATAGACACCGGGGAGCAGGGACAGACACCGTGGTGCAGGGACAGACACCGTGGAGCAGGGACAGACACCAGGGAGCAGGGACAGACACCAGGGAGCAGTGACAGACACCATGGAGCAGGGACGGACACCGGGGAGCAGGGACAGACACCGTGGAGCAGGGACAGAAATCAGGGAGCAGGGACAGACACCATGGAGCAGGGACAGACACCGGGGAGCAGGGACAGACACCATGGAGCAGGGACAGACACCAGGGAGCAGGGACAGACACCATGGAGCAGGGACAGACACCAGGGAGCAGGGACAGACACCAGGGAGCAGGGACAGACACCGTGGAGCAGGGACAGACACCGGGGAGCAGGGACAGACACCGGGGAGCAGGGACAGACACCATGGAGCAGGGACAGACACCAGGGAGCAGGGACAGACACCAGGGAGCAGGGACAGACACCGTGGTGCAGGGACAGACACCGTGGAGCAGGGACAGACACCGTGGTGCAGGGACAGACACCGGGGAGCAGGGACAGACACCGTGGTGCAGGGACAGACACCGTGAAGCAGGGACAGACACCGTGGAGCAGGGACAGACACCAGGGAGCAGTGACAGACACCATGGAGCAGGGACGGACACCGGGGAGCAGGGACAGACACCGTGGAGCAGGGACAGACACCGGGGAGCAGGGACAGACACCGTGGTGCAGGGACAGACACCGGGGAGCAGGGACAGACACCGGGGAGCAGGGACAGACACCGTGGTGCAGGGACAGACACCGTGAAGCAGGGACAGACACCGTGGAGCAGGGACAGACACCATGGAGCAGGGACGGACACCGGGGAGCAGGGACAGACACCCTGGAGCAGGGACAGACACCATGGAGCAGTGACAGACACCATGGAGCAGGGACGGACACCGGGGAGCAGGGACAGACACCATGGAGCAGGGACGGACACCGGGGAGCAGGGACAGACACCGTGGAGCAGGGACGGACACCGGGGAGCAGGGACAGACACCGTGGAGCAGGGACAGACACCAGGGAGCAGGGACAGACACCAGGGAGCAGGGACAGTAATCAGGGAGCAGGGACAGACACCATGGAGCAGGGACAGACACCAGGGAGCAGGGACAGACACCGTGGAGCAGGGACAGACACCGTGGAGCAGGGACAGACACCATGGAGCAGGGACAGACACCGTGGAGCAGGGACAGACACCAGGGAGCAGGGACAGACACCAGGGAGCAGAGACAGACACCGTGGTGCAGGGACAGACACCGTGGAGCAGGGACAGAAACCAGGGAGCAGGGACAGACACCATGGAGCAGTGACAGACACCATGGAGCAGGGACGGACACCGGGGAGCAGGGAGCAGACACCGTGGAGCAGGGACAGACACCAGGGAGCAGGGACAGACACCATGGAGCAGTGACAGACACCATGGAGCAGGGACAGACACCGTGGAGCAGGGACAGACACCGTGGTGCAGGGACAGACACCGGGGAGCAGGGACAGACACCAGGGAGCAGGGACAGACACCGGGGAGCAGGGAGCAGACACCGGGGAGCAGGGACAGACACCAGGGAGCAGGGACAGACACCAGGAAGAGGGACAGACACCGTGGAGCAGGGACAGACACCGGGGAGCAGGGACAGACACCGTGGAGCAGGGACAGAAATCAGGGAGCAGGGACAGACACCATGGAGCAGGGACAGACACCAGGGAGCAGGGACAGACACCGTGGAGCAGGGACAGACACCGTGGAGCAGGGACAGACACCATGGAGCAGGGACAGACACCGTGGAGCAGGGACAGACACCAGGGAGCAGGGACAGACACCAGGGAGCAGGGACAGACACCGTGGTGCAGGGACAGACACCGTGGAGCAGGGACAGACACCAGGGAGCAAGGACAGACACCATGGAGCAGTGACAGACACCATGGAGCAGGGACGGACACCGGGGAACAGGGAGCAGACACCGTGGAGCAGGGACAGACACCAGGGAGCAGGGACAGACACCATGGAGCAGTGACAGACACCATGGAGCAGGGACGGACACCGGGGAGCAGGGACAGACACCATGGAGCAGGGACGGACACCGGGGAGCAGGGACAGACACCATGGAGCAGGGACGGACACCATGGAGCAGGGACGGACACCATGGAGCAGGGACGGACACCGGGGAGCAGGGAGCAGACACCGTGGAGCAGGGACAGACACCAGGGAGCAGGGACAGACACCATGGAGCAGGGACGGACACCGGGGAGCAGGGACAGACACCATGGAGCAGTGACAGACACCATGGAGCAGGGACGGACACCGGGGAGCAGGGACAGACACCATGGAGCAGGGACGGACACCGGGGAGCAGGGACAGACACCATGGAGCAGTGACAGACACCATGGAGCAGGGACGGACACCGGGGAGCAGGGACAGACACCATGGAGCAGGGACGGACACCGGGGAGCAGGGAGCAGACACCGTGGAGCAGGGACAGACACCAGGGAGCAGGAACAGACACCATGGAGCAGGGACGGACACCGGGGAGCAGGGACAGACACCATGGAGCAGTGACAGACACCATGGAGCAGGGACGGACACCGGGGAGCAGGGACAGACACCATGGAGCAGGGACGGACACCGGGGAGCAGGGACAGACAACATGGAGCAGTGACAGACACCATGGAGCAGGGACGGACACCGGGGAGCAGGGACAGACACCATGGAGCAGTGACAGACACCATGGAGCAGGGACGGACACCGGGGAGCAGGGACAGACACCAGGGAGCAGGGACAGACACCGGGGAGCAGGGAGCAGACACCGTGGAGCAGGGACAGACACCAGGGAGCAGGGACAGACACCAGGAAGCAGGGACAGACACCGTGGAGCAGGGACAGACACCGGGGAGCAGGGACAGACACCGTGGAGCAGGGACAGAAATCAGGGAGCAGGGACAGACACCATGGAGCAGGGACAGACACCAGGGAGCAGGGACAGACACCGTGGAGCAGGGACAGACACCGTGGAGCAGGGACAGACACCATGGAGCAGGGACAGACACCGTGGAGCAGGGACAGACACCAGGGAGCAGGGACAGACACCAGGGAGCAGGGACAGACACCGTGGTGCAGGGACAGACACCATGGAGCAGGGACGGACACCGGGGAGCAGGGAGCAGACACCGTGGAGCAGGGACAGACACCAGGGAGCAGGGACGGACACCGGGGAGCAGGGACAGACACCATGGAGCAGGGACGGACACCGGGGAGCAGGGACAGACACCAGGGAGCAGTGACAGACACCGGGGAGCAGGGAGCAGACACCGTGGAGCAGGGACAGACACCAGGGAGCAGGGACAGACACCATGGAGCAGGGACGGACACCATGGAGCAGGGACGGACACCGGGGAGCAGGGACAGACACCATGGAGCAGGGACGGACACCGGGGAGCAGGGACAGACACCATGGAGCAGGGACAGACACCGTGGTGCAGGGACAGACACCAGGGAGCAGGGACGGACACCGGGGAGCAGGGACAGACACCATGGAGCAGGGACGGACACCGGGGAGCAGGGACAGACACCAGGGAGCAGTGACAGACACCGGGGAGCAGGGACAGACACCATGGAGCAGGGACGGACACCGGGGAGCAGGGACAGACACCATGGAGCAGTGACAGACACCATGGAGCAGGGACGGACACCGGGGAGCAGGGAGCAGACACCGTGGAGCAGGGACAGACACCAGGGAGCAGGGACAGACACCATGGAGCAGTGACAGACACCATGGAGCAGGGACGGACACCGGGGAGCAGGGACAGACACCATGGAGCAGTGACAGACACCGGGGAGCAGGGACAGACACCATGGAGCAGGGACGGACACCGGGGAGCAGGGACAGACACCGTGGAGCAGGGACAGACACCGGGGAGCAGGGACAGACACCAGGGAGCAGTGACAGACACCGGGGAGCAGGGACAGACACCGGGGAGCAGGGACAGACACCATGGAGCAGTGACAGACACCGGGGAGCAGGGACAGACACCATGGAGCAGGGACGGACACCGGGGAGCAGGGACAGACACCGTGGAGCAGGGACAGACACCGGGGAGCAGGGACAGACACCAGGGAGCAGTGACAGACACCGGGGAGCAGGGAGCAGAAAGGCACCAAAAACGAGTGGCATTTGGCGCCTCAGACACGCGAGGTTCGATTCCAGGCGCACATAGCCATGGTTGCAGCGCACAGAGACCCTCCACTGCCGCACACAGAGAAAAAAAATTAGAGGGACATTGGTCAGAATACATATAACTGTTGGTATGAGGACAAGGTCAAATATTGTCTCTGGAGTTTTTCAAAGAATTCTAGTTCTCAATGAATAGTTCTACTTTAAGCTGATTACTTTGTGCCAAAAACGAAAAATACAAATTTGGAGAAGTAATAATCATAGAAAAAAGAGTTCCAATGTTAAAACTTTGTTTTGAAAAAATGAAGGTCGAATTCAGAGTCTCTCAGAACACTGTGTGCCAAATCAAAAGTCAGTATTATTGTTTGGAGAAAACATCAAATGTTCTAAGTCTGTAAAAAAATCGTCTACCATTGTAGATGAAAGTTGGATTACTTTGTTAAGAAGATCAACCGCACATAAATGTGAAGCATCGCCATCAGCATTGGTCGCATTAGCAACGTTCGAATTGGAAGGTACCTGTGTGCCTGTCGTTTCTCGTACCTCAGCAGTAGCATTTTGCATCTGTGAGATCTCAATGAATGCCGTCATCAGAATTGGTAGCGGCTGGGGACAACACAGTGCATGGGTCGTTACTGGTTCAAGCAAAGTATCAACATCCGTTGGCATGACTGATTGGAGTGTCAGACAGGTGTCTAGCACGCATTCTTCTCCGCATAGCAGGCATCGTAGAACAGGGAAGATTCAATCTTGCAAAATTGGTCTGAATGATAGAAACCATGTGGTATTCAATTCTCTTAGACGAGGTAGTCCCATTTGGATGATGCGCTCATGACACTTCATTGACAGTAGAGTGGTCTCCACGGTGAACTGGGTGTCGCTTGAGGATTGACTTGCCATATCGCAGCAGTAGGAGCAAAAATAGTATCCCTGTAGTGAGTCCTAGAAGGAGAGGCAATCCGCCAAACAGAGTGCACGAAGTTTGGAAATATTCTTAGGACTGCTTCAAAAGGTGCTAACAGTCCAGGATATACTGTCTTAAATACATATACAATACCACTCGTATCAGACATGTTTAAGATACGACCTAACATTTCAGAGAAATGTATATGGCAATTTGTAGTTAAGAGGGCATGTATCTCTTCAGAAGTCCTTGCGACTTCAGGATCATACGTTTCTTTGGCCAAGGTCAGTGGCACGTTTTTTTGCAAAAGAATGGCTTTCATTCTGCTTAAAGTATCAATTCGTATACAAAAGATGTTCAGTGAAGGCCATAACAGCGACTCCCGGTCTGTTTTAGTTTTTGGAAACAATACTTGCATATAGCAAGTGACACTGGCTGACACAGTTACTAGATATGGTAAACCTGGCAACATGCCACAGCATCTGGTGAACCTCGCAGGTGGCAGGATAAGCTGGTAGAGGAACCATCGCAGGCCCCGTGTAAATTAATACCCTGACAAAGGAGGGAACCACTTAGTGCGTTTTCACAGATTTTCCCGCTAATAAACACTTCACGGCCCCCACTCCAACATCAGTGTGTGTATGGTAATTCCCAGGATGTCTTTATGTATTCTTTACCCAACCTTTCATTTGTGCTTGCTGGTATGTGATTTAGGCAATACTGAAAATGGAAAATTGTAACAGGCAGTGTGATTGTTCCATGTTTAATTCATTCAGTGGCTGGCTTTTCAGCGACAGTAAATGACAATCTTTCCAGTTTTTCAATGCTCAGCACCGTATAGTCTGCTCCCCTCTGTGCCAGTTTGATCTGTTTATCAGTGAGATTAAATTCTAAAAACAGCAACGTAGTATTGATTAAACGCCAAGGCACATAGCCTGAACGTAGGTTTTGTAACGTCCAGCCTAATAGCGTGATAGAACGTAATTGCGACGGACCATGTTGCAACATGACCAAGTTCTGTTCCATGATGTATATGGCAGAGGATACTATGCTGTCCAAAGAATATATCGTGGACGATAGAGTCGTTAACCTATTGTCAACTACAGAGAGAGTTTTCCCTAAATTAATACGATCAATTTCTTGTATTCTTTCTGCAGTCTCCGCTTGCCTAATCTTCCATGCTTCATTATAAGCAGCATAGATACAGGCATATATAAAACGTTTATGTTGCGTTTTTCCTTGTCCTAGCAAGATTTCCGTAAGATCAACGCCATCTTTAAGTAAAGATAAGTGTTGTTTTACATCTTTTAGTGTAGATCCATGTAGCCATTCAAGGCACAGCTTCTCTACACTGTAGGTTGTTACTATTCCTGGATGCTGTCTCTGAACATAGCTTGGATCTGGCCTAGTGAATGTGAACCCCTGTGTTTTATTCAGGAATCTTTCTTGACAGTTGTTTGTGTCTGTGGGCCAGATTAACCATGTTTTCCAATCTGGATCTGCTCTGTTGTGAAGCAAAATAGTATGTACGTTGACCTCCCCTCTGAAGTATTATCACTAACTTGTGTAGGTGCAGGTATGAACGGGTTGTTTAGGTCTTTTATCTTGACTAACCCAAGACAAGACGTCTTTTGGACAGTGTCATTCAAAAACATAATTTGCTCTGGGACGATGCAGGCTCTAAATAAAGCTTCTATCCCCTGCACTTGCCAATCTTTTGTGCCCCAGACAGTTTTTGTCTCAATGTTGTCTTTCCAAAAGTCGAACCCTAGTGTAGACAGCTGAGCATAAAAGGCTGCAGAATAAATTTGTTTGGAATTTGTCAACATAATTTTCAATCCTGTCTTGTTAACATTTTTAAAGTAAAATGATTCCGGATTGGATACATTAAAAACTGAAAAGTATGGACATTTTCCCAAAAATGTTTTTGAGCTAACCTTTGGTGGTGTAGGACAATGTTCCCATTGGTTATACATAAATACATTTCTAAGGTTTGCAGATTTGTGCAGGAAATGGTGACCATAGTGATTATAACAATACATTTGTTCATAATCTGATGAACCTCCTAAGTATTCATGATTTGTAAATACTGCAGACATTTCTAAATCTGACATCATATTATTAACAGTGTCGAAGTCTTCATCATCAGAAAAGGCACTAGATGAAACAAAGTAATTCAATGAAATCTTGAACTGGTGTAGAATCTTCAACAGCTCCGTAGGGCCAAAATGTCATAATCAGTTCTGTCGCAAGCTATACCCCCTGGTATAGGAACGGCTGTAATGTTCACTGATGACAAGTCTCTTTGTTCACGATGAGAGGATTTGTGTGGCTTGAGCAGTAAGTTGATGTTCTTACTTGCTGTGTCCTTTTTAACATATCTTCCATTTATCAGCATTCCCAAAGTTATTACCAGGGTCAACCAAAGTAGAAGAAAAAACACACCCAACACAATCCAAAGTTCAATCCATGGTGAAACCAGATAAGTCTTTTCCAGGTGATGAAAAAGGTCTGTTGCTTGTTCTTTCAAAGCACTTTTTACTGGCGTCGTTTAGGTTTGTTGGGATCCTCGGAAAACGTATCAAAGTTAATGAAATAGCCAGAAGCAGTTCTGTCAATTGTTGGGATTGCATCAGGATTCGTTGAAATCGCTGGAACCACTTGATCATGTGTTACATTTGTGTAGTCTGATGCTACTTCATTGTAGACAGGTGTCTCTTGACAAACTGTTATTTGGGTTTCAAGCGGTACAAGTTCCATAGCTTTGTTGCTTAGTCTTTCATTTTGCACAGCAGATTCTTCAAAGGTGATGAGTCTCTCCGTCTGAACCTCTTGGATAGTAGCCAGATTAGGGCGTCTGCTACATTGGCGGAGTCACTTGGCCTTTTGTTTATGATCGGCCACATGATGTGGTTTGACCAGGTCGATTGACACGAACCTGTTCTCCTTTTTACCAGCAAGGGGTAGCAGTAATACTGTATTTGATCCGTGGATTGCTAGGACAGGTACTGGTTGTCTGTAAGAAGGCCTAAATTCCTTCTTATCCGCGATCTTCTCTCTGACTAGATCACCAAGCTTCGGGATCCAGACAGGCTTTGCTGGGACTGTTGGTTTTTCTTCAGTGGTGGTTGGCTTCAGGAACACGTCACTTTGTTTTGTTCTTATTTCATTAAAGTCCTGTGAAACAGACAAACGGTCTTTGATATCAAAGGGTTTTTGGTCTATCACTGAAGTCTGACAATCGAGGCCCGACACTAACATTCTGGTCCCAAAAAGGACTTCATATGGAGTGATTCCCCCTAGAAAACTTCTTGGCAGATTGTTAAGACTACGTTGGACACTTATTAGATGTTTGACCCACCCGTCACCCAAGCCTAATACCCTGGCTGTTATAGATTGCTTTATGTCCCAGTTTTTTCTCTCCATAATCTAATTTCCCTCAGGATGGAATGGAATGGACTAGAGTATCGCAATGCAACGCCCAATTTGGCCATGGCCCCCTTGGAAGCTCGAGAGCTAAACGCAGGACCCTGGTCAGAATGTAGTGCCGACTGCATATGTGCTGATAAAGACTCGCAAATCTTTTATAACAGTTCGAGCATCAGCCGAGCGCTGAGGCCACTTCCAAATGATTCTTGTCTTCATAGTTGTGGGACCGCATTCATCCACAGGGACGTCTGCGTGTAGAAAGTCTAATGCTGTCTATAAATGGTGTCTGTACTGGGCTGGCTATGCTATAGTCAGGTATCTGGCGGTGTTCTGTGCTGCGATCTCTATTGCAGGCTATGCAGTCAATGACAAAAATGTGAATGTGAGCATTCATTCCTGGCCACCAGTACGTCTCCTTAACAGTTAATATTGTTTTAGAGATCCCTTGATGTATCAGACCCTCTCCCAAATGTGCTTTGTATATCAAACCTACTCTACGTTTCCTGTTTGGAATCACTCTCCCCAACCCCAGGGATTCGAGCAAAAGGAACGGAGTTTGTAGCAATTATATATGAGTATTAGAGTGGAAATTATTAGGTAATGCCGCACCGCTGCCTTTGCTTGTGGCATTGACAGCTAGCGTTATTTTGCCGTCTATTTTCGTTTTTGAACAATGTGATTGCAGCTATGGAAACAGTTTACACAGCTGCCTTCGCGGCTTCATCAGCCAATGAATGCCCTGCAACGTGAATGCCATCACGTTGATGACTCAGTGTATGTATCAAGTGATTGTTTTGTAGTCCTTGTCGTAACTGAACTACTTGTTCCCAAAGCATTTTATGCTTGATTGTGACACCTTTTGCATTTTTGTAACCTTTTTGAATCCAGTTTTGCAAGTATTCATTGTAAGATTGAACACAATAATACGAATCGCACACTATGAGTGTGGGGAATTCGCAATCTGTATTTTCAAGTTCCATCTTGAATGCTTGTAGTTCAGCTCGCTGAGCTGTACAACCTCCTAGAGATTGTGTTTTAGTGACCATTGGTCGGAATTTGCCATTGTGCCAATGACCTTTAACGATCGCGCACACCGCACTATAGGCTTGTTTACCCTCCGTAGCAGGTTTAGCTGATCCGTCAATATAAATTATACATTCATACTGCTCTAGAGGCAGAATTTCAGTTGGCAGAGGTCAATCTTGTTCGTATTGTAGAAATGCTTGTGTTTTCAAATAAGGATCAAAAAAGTATTCAACGTCTGTTGCAGCAAGAGAATTAACCCATTGTATCCATCTTGGATGTAAAGCTTTAGCATTTGGAATGCTCGCTTTTGTCACTGCCTCTAAGGCAGGTACAGGTGTAACGACCATAATGCGCTTACCCTGTGCGAGGGCTCTCTCTTTTGCTACTGCAGTTTGAACCGCTGTCAGAATGTTTTCTGTTGAAACTTCATTTCTGCTTGTGTGTACAAGTGTAATTTGTAAGCTATTGCTACTTTTTTACATTCGTTAAAAGTTAAGTACGTGAATCCGTATTGTCCTGGAATGATTCGGATCACTAAGTTGCGTACATTTACGAGTGTTTGCAAATGTTTTGTTGCTCACATGTCTGTTTGTATTGTATGCAAAATTTCAGTGTGTTTTGGTGTCCAATTAACTTTTAAAATCAGGTTTGATTAATTCGTAGAGAAGTTTAACCCTTTCTGTGTAGTTTAGAATGCATGTTCTTCCGAAATTCAGGAAACCTAGAATTGACTGTACGTTTTTCAGCATTTTTGGAGGTTGGAGCAGTGCACACTTTTCTAAAAAGTTTGCTGCCAGGCTTTTACCCTCACTTGAAAGTTCATATCCGAGAAAAAGGACGTTGAGGTGGGCAATTCTCGATTTCTTAAAATTGAATTTATACCCTTCAGAGGCAAAGCTAAGTATGATGGTGTTCACCCTGTTCAAGTGCCTGTCCAAGTCATCGTCTGTTAGATAGATGTCATCTACATGTGACAAGGCTTCATCATCATATGTCTGTAGTTACTCTGTTACTCTAGCTGAAAAATAACCCCGGAGAACGCAGAGAGTCCGACTCCCCCCTTTCTACTCAGAGCCCACCGAAGTCATCTGCGGCGTACCTCAAGGCTCCTCACTCAGTCCCACCCTCTTCAACGTCTACATGAGTCCCCTCGCCTCCATCGCACGTCAACACAACCTCAACATCATCTCCTACGCTGACGACACCCAGCTAATCCTTTCCCTCACCAAAGACCCCAACACCGCCAAAAACAACCTTCACGAGGGTATGAAAGAAGTAGCCGAATGGATGAAACAGAGCCGCTTAAAACTCAACTCAGACAAAACGGAGGTGCTCATCCTAGGATCCTCCCCCTCAGCTTGGGACGACTCCTGGTGGCCTTCCGCTTTGGGATCTGCGCCCACACCCACAGACCATGCACGTAACCTTGGCTTCATTCTAGACTCCTCTCTCTCAATGTCCAGACAAGTCTACGCCGTATCGTCCTCCTGTTTCAACGTCCTTCGCATTCTCAAAAAGATCTTCCGCTGAATCCCCCTCGAAACAAGAAAGACTGTCACCCATGCACTGGTCACGAGTCGACTGGACTATGGCAACACACTCTACGCCGGAATTACAACAAAATTGCAGAAAAAGCTCCAGCGCATCCAAAACGCATCAGCGAGACTCATATTAGACATCCCGCGCCATGAGCACATCACCGGTCACTTAAAAAACCTCCACTGGCTTCCCGTCAACAAAAGAATTACTTTCCGCCTTCTCACCCACGCACACAAGGCCCTTTATAATCTAGGACCCGAATGCCTCAACACCCGACTGTCCTTCTACTATCCCACCCGCCAACTAAGATCATCCAATCAAGCCCTCGCCGCAGTCCCGCGCATCCGAAAAACCACCATGGGTGGCAGATCCTTCTCCTTCCTGGCTGCCAAGACCTGGAACTCACTCCCCACCCACCTTTGCCTTACTCAGAATCACTTCTCCTTCAGAAAAGAACTGAAAACATGGCTATTCGATAAACAGTAAACCCCTCCCTCCAGCGCCTTGAGACCCTCTGGGTGAGTAGTGCGCTTTATAAATGCATGAACTTGAACTTGAACTTGAATCCCTGAGGGGGATGACAGAATTGACGCTGTGTCCCCATAATTGAGAACGCGGTCAAATACCTACTTTCTGGTGCAACGTTTTGACAGAAGAACCTGTTAGAAATATCTAAAGTGGTTTTGTATTTTTTACGCACAATGTTATTCATTAATGGTGCACTGTGTGCCTTTTGTACTGCAAAAGTTTTGCAACAAGAGTTTAGATGTCTGTAATCCAATACTAGACGATATGTATTGTCTGGTTTGGAGACAGAAAAGAATGGATTGCTCATGGACGAGGTGCTTGTTTCAATCACCCCTTGGTATTCAAGTTGATCTAATATCTCCCTGACCTGTTTCTTAGCTTCTTGCTTAACTGGATACTGCCTTTGTGCAGTTGGTTGATTTTTTAACTGGATTTATGGTGAGGACAATCCTCATCCCATCCTACATGATTTATGTATAATGCAGGAGCCTGGGCAACTGCCCATTTCCTGGCTTAAGTATATTTTAAATGAATTGGAATGTGGTTGGAGAAGGCTGGCATAATGATGTCTTCACCATGTTGGCACTCCCTGACAAATTCTGGTGGCCAGTCCTGTTTAGCTAGAAGAATGTCATTACCCTTAGAAAGTTGCTCCCAAAAGAGCGCTCTCACTTCTCTTGGTATGTCCTCCTCCATCGGGAGTGTTATTTCATATAACTTATGTGAACAACTAACCCTGGTATCTGCAGTTTCAACTTGAATGAATTCAGTCAAGTCCACTGTCTCCAGATGATCCTTCAAGTTCTTGCAAGCTATGGTGACTTCTGCTGCGCTGTTCAACATTGTCTAAGCCCATTCCTCGTTCTTGAGTTGTGTCCTCGAGATCTTCTGCATGTCTGAATTTTAGACCTGCTACCTTCCTTTTGGTGAATTGAGGTTTCTTGTTATTCTGAACGTGTTGATAGTCTTTGGACTTCACACGTTGTTCCTTGTTTTCTGACCGTCCTCTTCTTTCGGATTTCTGTGACGAAGTCTGAAAGGTACGAGAGGAACGTGTATCAGTATCTTGATATCTATCAGTTTTTCTCAAATTATCCCTATTTCTGAGGTTATACCTCCTTTCAGAGGGCTCCTTTTGAGGAGACCTACGTCTGGAATGAGAACGCTTCTCTTTAGAAGTTTGTTTAGTGTTTTCCCACTTATTTTTAATAGGAGTAGGAGTGTTTTTAGTGAAGACCTTTAACTGTGCAATTCTATTAAATTGTGTATATTACTAAGTAATTGTTCATCCGACATTGATTTTAATTCTGGGTCAGGTCTGTAGTTGGCTAAAGCTAGCCATATTGCTCCTGGTATACCTAGTGGACCGGCCTGGTAATGTGATTTATATGTTTTAGGACGCCTTTAAACCAGAGCGCATGCTCTTGGTAAGTTAGTGGAATTTCAATATTCCCCTCGTGGTTCATCTTCTTTGTAGAAGTGAAACACATTTGTTACTGGATTAGCTTCAGGGAAGATTATCCATGAGTAGAATACCTCTGTCTGGTGATATTCATGTGCCTCTATCACAAAAACGACCCTACCACCTCTTGATGTTAGGCTATTTTTTATAAGTTTCATAGTGATGGCTCTCCTTACATTTGGAGGAATGATTATAGCATCATCATCAACTTTGTTTCCCTAGGACTGGAATAACTATCTTCAGAGTCGTGGAAATAATAGATACGTTTTTCACTCAGTAAATCGTGCATGCCTCGTTAGAATGAAGGAGGTATCTCTGTCTCGGGACTCAATTTCCCAACACCCCGCAAGGGGAGTCAGAAACACTAGAGCTGGATTCCTCAGCAGAGAAGGGCAGCTTGCTGATCAGTGCATCAGCAGGAGAGTCTGCTTCCTTCGGCACTTGCTGTAGCGAGCTGTGTCAGGCAAGTAGGTCGTCCAACTGCTCCGAACCACCGTGCTTTGCCATAGCAAGTGAAGGTATATTTATACCTTGAAGGTGTTTAGGAATGCCATGTTTGACTTAGAGTCGGGCATATGAACGTCAAGAATGAACCCCTAGGGAATAGTTGTTCATTGTAAAGTAACTGAGTTTCTTGGCGAAATCAATATTCAAGCAAGGGGAAGTCCCTAACGGCTTAAGCTGGTTTTCCAAGAAATCGTTGTGAAGTTTGGTGAACGGATGGAAGTAGCCATGACTGTATTTAGGTAGCATGGGCTATGCCTAAATAAGGGCTTGATTTCTATGCCTATATAAGGGCAACGTGAATTGTACCTATATACGGGCATGAATCGGGAAAATCCATTTGGAATCTAAAACGCCATACAACAATTAATTTCTGACTCATTTTATAGAACTACAATCAGACAGTGCAGAGAGGGCGACAGATGATTGCATTGACCATTTTCACTATGTAGTGTGTCAGCTCCGCTCAAACTGTGGTCTGCACTGTTATCACACACATGTTTTTTCAAGCACAGATTACACACTACACAGTAAAGGTAGAGAATGAAACATTCAACACGAAAGTACAAAGACTGCTTGCTTCATAATGCCTCCTGTTTACATTAAAACATGTTAGGCACCAGCACTGCAGTACTTCATTTGTAAAAAAATAAGTGCTGGGGCCCTCGACAGGAGTCCATCGCAGTTTGCACCACACATTGTCACCGCCCTTACACAACTACTAACCATTACACTGCTACAGGTGTGACAATTCAGACTGTTTGAAGCAGCCAAATCTTTAAGAATGGCTTGGATGGCAGGTATTAGTTGTTTTAAATGTATATTGAGTTAACAAACAGCTGTTGTTCTGCTCATCTTTAAATTGCACAAACAGCGCCACCATGTGGCCCCTGTGATAAGTGCTGGTGCCGAGCACTGGAAATCACCAGCTCAAATTAAGCACTGCAGCACCTATTTTTGACAAGTCTTAAAGATATGCCTTCACATGCAGTTTTTACACAGACGACTTATAGAATGTTATTTCGTACTACATATAATTTTTACTTGCTCTAAATAAATACAAAATGTAATTTCGCTCACCCCTAATTCAGACCCTGCTCCCAAAAGAGTTGGAGTCACACCTCCAGTCTGTGAGTCTTGTGATGCCACAGTTTATGTTTTCCAGCCCAGTTGTCAGTTTGCATTGCTCCTTTCCTACAGTTTCCATGCAGCCGCTATTTAAGTTGGCTAGCAGCCCTCAAAGTAAGGCATGTTTTCATTTACTTCTGTGCAGGAAGTTGTTAGGTTAGACACTGATCCACTTGTCACAATATAAGCCTGGGACAGACTAAAGAGAGGACGTGAATGGTTTTCAGGGAACCTTGGTTAAAGTTGTGGTGACGAATTTGCTTCTCTTCGTACTGGAGGTAGATTAAGCTGGAACCCACTAACATGCCATGAGCCCTCATCATGGTAATATAACTATAAAATACGCCTCTGTAATAATTAGCCTCAATGTATAGTTTTACTTTGCTTTATTAAACTTTATTTTGGCTATTGCCAGAAAAGCAAATATAACAATAAGTTAAAAGAATGAAATCACCAATTCATTAAAAGCCTTAAAATCTTAGCATATAGAATAGCTAGAAAGACACATAAAAATTATAACTAGCAGCATATGAGGGAGAGATCACAACAATTTAAATTGCTAGACCTCGTATGCCCCCTGATTCTGCTTCAAACCGCTAAGTGGCACAGGAGGCTGTGCAGGAGGGAGTAGCTGAGACGGAAGGAGGCATTAGAACAGGAGAAAGGGAAGGAAACAAGGAATGAACAATAGAAGACAGAGAAGAAAATGTGAGTTTATGCCACCCAGGTTGTGTTTTTTATAGGCTTATAGCGATGAAGGCTTGCTTTAAAGTGTTGAACAACACTGAGAGAGGGAACCTGACCAAAAAAAGACAACAAAAAAAACCAAGAGAGATGAAAGGGATTACAGAGAGATCTAGCATGAGAGAGGAAAAGGATTCATATTCAAGTGATAAACCCCCAGGAGTATATTTGTGAGGGGAGTTGCATTGCGCTTTCACCAAGCAACATGGTGCAAGTATGACGCAAGCCCAAAACACGATTTGCCTTGCGTGGCCCTGAGTGGCTTCATAAATCAGAGTAACGCAAGGCAGCGCAAATCGCTGCATTGCATTACTCTGCCCTGGGCACTGCGTGGGTGTCCCAAGCAACTCCCATGGTTTTTGATGCATCCCCAGATTTAACAACAGTGGCAGACTTGAGAATGTGCCAAAAAGATACACCTTCTCGGGGGGGGGGGGGCGTAAAGAGGAGAAATATCTATATTTCTCCATGTTACTAATAATTCCTCTTTCCAAGTGTTCATCAGAGCACTTCCTCTTTCCAAGTGTGCAGCAAACATAAAAAGAGGGACATGCCTCTCTGGATTAATTTTGCAGGAAGATGCCCATTAATGCAAAAAAAACAATCCTGCATGCAACACAGGCACCCTTGCACCATCGTGCAAGGGTGCATGCTGTGGTGCTAGGCAGTCAAAATGCAGCCCGCGCAGAGAAAAAGGCAGGTTTAAGCTACATTCTTTTAAATACGGTGCATTCCTGCCCATTTCCGGTCACGCAGCGCAGCAAGGTGACCTGCAGCTCTGTGTGACATTCCCATAAATATGACCCCTAAGTTATTTGCACTCAACGAGCTCAGAATATTATACCTGTGTTAAAAGCAGGACAAGGCCGCTGAAATTCTGCGATGATGCAAGGGTTGCCCACTCAATAAACCCTAGAAGCTAGAATTGCAGACTTTGTCGTGACATTATTTCAAATCGTGACGTTCAATCGGCATAGATATCTCAGCAGCAGGTGCGTTAACCAGCTAACCTAGTGGGGGCCTCATTTATGAGGCTGTGCATCACTTTTACGCCGCCGGTGCGACATTTTTTGTGACGCACCAGTGGCGTAAAAAATGCGCCTTGTTGCGCCATATTTATAAAGTGACGCAGCGTCACTTTGTAAACCCTTGCACCACATTATACCTGCGCCAGGTATAATGTATGCAAGGGGGGTGTATTGACGCAAGAAAGGGTTGTAGAAGTGACGCAGTGAAATCTATGAGATTTCACTGCATCACTTCTAGGACGCAAATGCGTCAATATCTTACGCCTGCCTCACAGCAGGCATAAGACTGACGCAGGTCCTTTCACATGGGGCTTGCCCCATGTGAAAGGACACACTGCTGGAGTTGCGTCACTTTTGTGACACACTCCAGCAATGCGTCACTTTTGCGCTTACAGATACGTCAGAAATACTGACGTATCTGTAACTCTTTGCGACATGATGCATCATATTATAAATATGACGCATCAATCATGTCGTAAGGAGTGCACACTGAGAAGTGACGCATCGCTGCTTTCACGCAGCGATGTGTCACTTCTCATAAATGAGGCCCTGGTTCTTCAGAAGGCAGCATATATATATAAAGACATAGAGCTACCTGCCTCCTCTCCCCCCTGTCTATTCGGGTCACTGGGGAGGAGCTGGGTAATTCTGCTCAGCGTCATCCTGGGAGGAGGCAAGTGAGTCATATTATGTACAGCGCGGTCTGCAAATGTACCATCGCCAAAACCAGATTAGCTTCGATTTCGTGTCCAGGCGATGTTCATCGGTGACATCCGCTGGCAGGGCGATGAGATCAGGCGGACAGGACTGCGTGGCACGGCTTACCCATAATTCATTGCAGGAGCAGCAACCAATAGAAATAGTGGGCTGCAGCAGCCTCCGTTCCTCTTTTATTTTGCCCAAACATACATTAAAAAATGTTGGGACATAAGGGGCCCAAAATAGTTGATGAAATTGAATGTAAACATGCCCCAGTTGGTCAGATTTGCTAAACTGTAGTGTTTGATAACTATTAGGGAAAGGAACCTAGTCAGCATCATTAAGTGAACAGATATTTTAGAAATGAAAATTATACTTATGTATATTACTTTCTGTTCTTTATTATTGTAGAGGTTTTGCTTCATAGTTATACAAAGACCACCAAGGGAGAGGAAACGTTCTGGCAGTGTATGCTTTTATTTTGGCTATTGCCATAAAAGTAAATATAACAATAAGTTAAAAGAATAAAATCATGAAGTCATTAAAAGCCTTAAAATCGTAACATATGGAATAGCTAGAAAGGCACATAAAATAAGAATTAGCAGCATATGAGGGAGAGATCGCAACAATTTAAAGTTCAAAACCTCGTAAGTCCCCTAATTCTGCTTCAAACCACTAAGTGGAACAGGAGGCTAGGCAGGAGGGAGTAGGTGAGACGGAAGGAGGTATTAGAGCAGGAGAAAGGGAAGGAAACAAGAATGAACAATAGAAGTCAGATAAGAAAATGTGAGTTTATGCCAACCAGGTTTTTTTCAATAGGCTTATAGCAATGAAGGTTTGCTTTAAAGTGTTGAACAACACTGAGAGAGGGAACCTGACAAAAAAAACAAAAAAAACAAGAGAGGTGATAGGGATTACAAAGAGATCTAGAACGAGAGAAGGAAAAGTTATGCAACATGTCTTGCCTTAGCCAGTCATGACTTTCACAAACAAGAATGTTCAGTTATTAATGCAATTTTCATAAATGGAAATGCCCGTAGAAAAACCTCAATCTCTAAATTACATATTCCAGTTTAGCTGTGGCATCAGCACTTCCCATAACATGAAAATGAAACACCAACTCTGTTGTAATATATGGGTCACAGAACCCCCACCGTGTGACGTCACAAGCCCCTGAGTAACTCCTTCACCTTATAGAGAGGCACGAGGCCGCAGGCCATAGGCCCTCACAGGGTTACGGATGGTGGAGGTGATCTGAAATATACATGTATGTACAGTTGTGTCTATGCTCTTTCTAATTGTAATTGCATTTATATAGCACTTGCTACCCTTGATGAGGCGTCAAAGTGCTTTTCGGCGAGTAGCACGCTACTCCAGAACCCAATAAGGATTAGTGGTTATTTAGTATAGGGAAATATGAAATTAATTTGAGTGGTGGACATGTGAGTGTTATTTGGGTTGAAAAGGATAGTGGAGGGGTAGATATGATGTATGGCAGAATGCATTCTCTTCAGGTCAGAAAATATTTTTGACGAAATGAAGGTAGATGGGTGCTGGGACCATTTGTGTGGCTATGTGGGACTCAACGTTGGCTTAAGGTTCTAAATAAAGTGCTGCAACAGGTGCATTAAACAACTGAGTTATCTTTTTGTTCATTTAGAATATCTTATTCATTTTACCTCTAATCGTTTCGGAACTCTTAGTGCTGAGGTACTGGGTTTTTAAGAACCGGCACAGAACCGGTAACCCAGCGGTGTCAGGGTACACCCAGAGACCTCGGGTTCTTCCTGATCCAGACCACAGAAACTCAGAGTCTTCTAGGTGAAGTCAAAGATTAGTTTATTGGCTGCAACCAAGGTAACAAGTGTCCTAGAAGTACAACACGGGGAAGTATATTCTCAGGAGACTGCTCGAATTTACAAAGTCGGGTTTCTCTCTTTATACAGAATATTCAGCTTCAGGCAAACATTCTTCGAATTTGTAGTATGTCATTTACAGTTATTGGTTTACAAAAGAAAAGCAGAGTCATGATGACATGTACATATTTCACGTCGTGCTGCCCATAACAAATCACCTGGCAAGGCCCAACATTTCATCAGATATCGGTGGACCCCCAATAAAACAGGCACCTCCCCATCATAAAGTAAGTGAAGCAAAAGAGTAGAGACAGATGTGAGCAAGATACGGCAGGTGTGCGCGCTGAAATGGTTTTATGGCTTGTTGAGCCTTGATGCTATCTTGCTCGGCCACTGGGAGGGGAACTGACCTAACGAGTTCGGCCTGGGGCAATGGTTCCAACTTGCACAGGTCATGGAAAAGTCGATTAAGGAGTATGTGTCCTTGTGGGATTGAATTCAACTGGGTTAAGGCCTATGTAAAGGGCAACACATAAATGGAAGCCAAGGGTTCAGAACGCAAATGACAATTTCGAGGTGAAATCGTCACTCGAATATGCTGAAAATATATGTACTTGATGTACTCGTCATTCTCGGTCTTTTGATACCAAATTCGTCATGTTTCGACGAAGTTTTGATTCTCGAGTCCAGAACGATTACACAAATCCAGATTTTCAGAACCACAATCCAGATTTTCAGAACCACAATCCCTCCTTTAGCCCTTACATAGGCAATTAATCTTATCCTCATGTTAGTCTGAGTCCAGATCTATATTCCTAAAGTCATTGAGATGTTGCTGTAACATCATTCTAGTACTTAGTTCATCTCTTGACACAGGTTTCCTTACACATGAGGTAACACAGAGGCCACATATTGCAGGAGCACACTGTATGCATAGGCAGAACAGGAAAAGAATGGCTAAGACCATCCCAATGACCATTAGAATTTTCCATCCCCAGGCAGATATCAGTTCCCAGACCCATCCCATCAATGACCAAGCTCCTTTATCCACATGAATAGATTCGGAAATCTTATGTAGTTTGGAGATGGCCTGGTACACTGTTGGAGCGTTATCAGGGATGAAGATACAGCAACTAGATTGGATCAATCTGCATACCCCACCTCGGTCTGCAAGTATGACATCTAAAGCGACCCGGTTCTGAAGGGTCATAAGTCGATCCGACTGGAGCTCAGCAGTCAAGTTACTAAGGGCACCAGTAGTTTCAATCACAGTGGACTCAACTACCCTTGTCAATTGCCTAATGTTCCTGCTGTTAGCCATGGATCCCCAGAATGGCAGAAAACCCTTTGCAAAGTCTCCAAATTCTTGACCTGCAGTGTCTTCTTCACTCAAAACACCTCTAACTATCCTTGTCCTGTGATAGTCTGCCGCTGCTGTGTAGGTGGAAGGCAACAGGAAGGAGACAAAACATGAGCCCGAAAAGTCAGGGGGCAACCATGTATAGGCTCTATCGTGGCAGATGAAATAAGTACCCTTAGCTGCTAAAAATGCAGGGGGAGTCTGAGATCCAAACATATACGTTTCAGTACAGACACTCTTCCCTAACTGAGCCCTGGGATTCGTGCCATTACCTTGCAGACATAGATGACCCTGATGGGGTACAATCCAAATCGGGGACGACCTCTTGGCTTGCTGGTTCTCACTTAAGGTAGCTCCATGTCCAGTCATGTTCCATCCTATGTATAATAGTGTCTCATCTCTAGGGATAGTCTCATAAGAAATACCTTCCTTAATCATGTCAACTATACCTTTGACTAGAGCACTTTTCCTAGGATTGTCTGTTACAGAACGTAGGGGGTAGATTTCGTGTGCATATATGAACATCGTCCTATATGCCCATACAGAACCATTGTGACTAAATGGCAGGACCAAATAGGGGATACCTTTGTCCGTGGTGTGAGGCATAAGACCGCACACCCAACAGTTAGTTGTGTTCATTACAAGTTGGTGTTGGTGTAACAACTGAACAAAGGAGTTATTAACGAACTCCAATCTCCTATTTGATTCGTGGTCAGGCAGAGGGTGGAAAGAATGAGAGGAAACAGTAGGAGGAGGTATGGGTGATGCAGTGGGCGCAAATGTTACATGGAAAGAGAATAAAACATAACTTATCAAAAACATCATTACGCTGAATAGCATAAAAATACACAATATTATAAAACTTTTCTTTGTCATCGTGTTACACAGTCTCTGCTTAAAGTTCATTCGTTTGGCAGGTCTCTCCACATCGGGAAACTCCATCCTCTCTAAAAGTGCTGCCCGCGGTGGGAGGTTGCCTCTGCTAAGGGATGCTTCCGTCAGTCTAGGGCAACTTCCTTGGACCAACCAGAACTACCGACCTAACGTCGTCAGCTGCACCCCAAAGACTTTAATCAACCGCGGCCCTAGCAGCGGAACCCGGATGGCGGTTCGAAAAACAAAAATGAGCAAGTTTCTTAGATGGGAGAGCTGCACTTTCAAAAATAGTACTTGGGGAAAAAGAAAATATCTTTTTATTTGTCCATGGATCTTTAGTCTCAAATTGCAAAAGAAATTATTTTATTAGTTCGTTTTTCTCGATCTCAAATTATACCGTCGTTTCCCAGGTATTGTCTGATCTGGGAACAAAAGGTCAGGCTCTGTAATGTTCACTCGCTTGGATGGTGGCACAGCCTTGTGCAAAATGTTTTCGTTTTCTAGTGCAGAGTCAGTTCCTTTTACATGTGAATCATTAAAAGGGACGGTATTTGGCCCGGCATCAGGTTCTGGGTCAGCGGCACCCTCCTGGACCCACTGGTCATCGGGCAGAGGTAAGGGTACCCTTTTACAGTGGACCCCGTGGATCCAGGCCTTCTTCCCTTCCACTCGAACTGCCGATCTGGTAGAGAGAAGGACGAGGTATGGTCCCGTCCACCTGGGCTGGTCGCTTTTAGTCATTTGGAAATTCTTTATCAACACCCAGGATCCAGGGTTTATGGGGTGTCCTGGAGTATCAGAGGCCGGAGGCAGGGAGTCATGTACCTGTTGATGCAAAACACGCAATTTAGCCGTCAATTCATACAGGTAATCAAGCAAAATAGGGTGTTCTAGCTCGCTGAACTTCGTGGGCCTAGGCACTCCCCATATGTTGGCTGGCCGGCCAAAGACAATTTCATAAGGGCTGAGTTTCACTCGTGAATGCACAGTCATTCTGGTGGATAGGAGTGCTAAGGGTAGAGCGTCAGGCCATTTAAGACCTGTGCTCGTTTGGATTTTGGCCAATTTAAGTTTTAAAGTGCCATTGTAACATTCTACTAATCCAGCTGATTGGGGGTGATTTGCAGCGTGGAACTTCTGCCTAATGCCTAGCCCTTCACACACTCTTTTCATCACACGACCCACAAATTCACTTCCATTATCAGACCAGACCATTCTAGGCATTCCAAACCTGGGGAAGTACTCTTTCACAAGGGCTTTTGCTGTGGACAAGGCAGTATTGTCTTTCAGGGGATATGCTTCTACCCATCTTGAGAAAGCACAAACAACAACGAGCACGTTTTTTAAGTTGTTGCATCTCTCCATGTGTATGAAATCTAGCTGCAAAACCTCGAATGGATACGTAGGAGGTGCAAAATGACCGGCTGGAGTTGGGGTTCCCCTACCAGGATTGTGCTTCAGACATACCATGCAATTCTTGACAACATTCTCTGCACACTTGGGAATCCCTGAATTCTTCCACACGGGGGCCAACAACTCGCAAATCCCTTTCACGCTGATATGAGCCATCCCATGAGCCATTGTAACCACTGCAAGCACATATGCATCGGGTAACAACCATTTTCTGATGCTCCGTCAATTCAATCCAACAACCATTTGCATCCATTCTACCTGTACTCTCTCTCCACGTGCTCAACTCTTTCTCTGTGGCCTCAGCTTGGATGGACTTCACACTCTCTATCGTGTCCTCACATATTCCGACATCACCAGGCCATCTTTCAGGGCCTGCAACATACATTCGGCTCATCACATTCTTTGCCGTTTCTTTAGCGGTCTCATCAGCAAATGCATTCCCACGACCAACATCATCAGTCACCTTCTTGTGAGCACTACATTTCACAATCGCCATTTGCAGAGGCAAGGTCAGTGATTCAAGAAGCTCATTCACCAACTGACCATGCTGAATCTTAGCTCCATGCGAAGTCAGGAATCCACGTTCTCTCCACAATCGTCCGAAACTGTGAGCCACTCCAAACGCATACTGACTATCAGTGTAGACAGTCACTTTCATTCCTTTAGACAATACACATGCTCTCGTGAGTGCAACTAATTCTGCAGCTTGAGCTGAACCATGTGGTACTCGTGCAGTTTCAACAACTGTGTGCAAAGTCGTGACAGCATATGCTGCTGTCACGTTACCATTTGGGAGCTTGAAGCATGAACCATCCACCCATAATGTACCATCACATTCAGCAAGAGGAGTGTCAGATAAATCTACTCTCCCTTTTGTCTCTTCCTCTGTTGTGAGAAAACAATCGTGCTGTTCTAAAGCATCTGATTCCTCTGCAATTGGTAACAACGTGGCTAGATTTAAGGTACTGCACCTTTTTATGTGCACATGGCTCGCTAGCAGTGTCAATTCGTAACTGGACAGTCAGCACTAGTTAAGTGCTGTGTCTTGGTCCTATTTAACAATGTGTCTACTGCATGCGGGACCATCACGATTAGTGTATTATTCATTACTAGACCAGCAGACTGTCGAATAGAAACAGCTGCTGCTGCTGTGGCCCTTAAACAACTTGGCAATGCTTTAGCTACCAGTTCCAAAGTTGACGAGAAATAGGCGCATGGGCGCTGCCTACCTCCAAATAACTGAGTCAACACAGACAATGCACAGCCCTCCTTCTCGTGGACATACAATGTGAAAGGCTTACTGTAGTTGGGGGTACCTAACACAGGAGCCGAACATAATGCTGTGCGTAATTCGAGAAAACTTTTCTGACACTCTTCAGACCAAGGAATGGGATTGGGTGTATTTTTACACGTTAATGCCACCAAGGGTTTGGCTAATAACGAAAAATTTGGAATCCACTGTCTACAGTACGATGTAATGCCCAAGAAAGCACGCACTTCTCTCTGTGTTCTTGGCACATTTAATTTCGCTATTGCCTGAATTCTTTCTGGGGTCAGTTTCCTTCCCTCCTTCGATAAGAGGTGACCTAAGTAGGTCACTTCTTGTCGGCAATATTGCAGTTTGGAAAGTGACACCTTGTGATGAAGATCACACAGATGACGCAACAATGACAGCGTTGCCTTTTCACAAATTTTCTCAGTGTCTGCAGCAATGAGCAAATCGTCCACATATTGTACAAGAGTAGCACCTTTAGGTAAAACAATCGTATCAAGCTGTGTTTTTAGAGCTTGACTGTATATTGATGGACTTTCACAGTAGCCCTGAGGAGCGTGTTTAAAGCGGAAACTGCGACCTCCTAAACTGAAGGAAAAAATATCCCTGCTTTCCTCAGCAATCGGGATACTGAAGAAAGCATTCTTCAGGTCAATCACCGAAAACCAAGAGGCAGATGCTGGAATCATAGTGAATAATGTGGTAATGTCGGGGACAACTGGGAATTGAGGCACAACTATTTTATTCACCTCTCTAAGGTCAATCACGAATCTGTACACAGGTGGCTTAGAAGGGTCAGTCCGTTTTAAAACAGGCAGAACAGGACTATTGCAAACATTTCCTCGTGTTTCTTCAATCACATCTTTTTTAATCAATTCGTAAACGATAGCTAGTAAAGCTTTTTCACCTTCACTCGAGATTTTGTATTGGGGAATTCGTGGCATTTTAACGTTGGCTTTCAATGTTACAACATATGGTGGAATTTCTAAAAGACCTACATCATTAGGACCAGTGGCCCAAAGAATATCTGGGAGAAACGACAATTCTGCTGGAAGTGCATCTCTCGACAAATACATGGGAGAAACTACTTTCTTACCTAAAGTAAGTTGGACTCCTGACGGAGAACAGTACAAAGTTGCATACAATCTCTTTAACAAATATAATCCTAGCAAGTTTTCACCACAACCTGTTGTCAGAATGAGGGGTGCTTCGAATTCACAAGGACCAACAGAAAGAGACAAAGGGTCAGAAATCGGATTTCTAACTGGGGCGCCAGAAAAACCTACAGAAACGTTCATTTCGCCAGACAAAGGTGTGCCAGGGAGTTTGGGGTGCATAATAGAACTCTTTGTAGCACAAGTATCCAACAGAAAAGGCTCTGACACACCTGATGTAATCACCTCAACGTAAGGTCCACTCTGATCTACTGGAACTGAAACAACTCCCTCTCTTTGTCTATGGCTGTCCTAGCAATCATTATTCTCCAAATACTCATCTTCTGTATAGTAATCATCAACGTAGTATTGAGCTGTCCTGTCAGATACGTTATTTTGCTGATCAAACCTGTTCATAGAGTTTTGTGGTGGAAGGGGACGTGCGTTCTGAGGGGCGTTTCCACGCCCTCTACCTCTAGGTGCTTGCTGACTGCCACGACCTCTTACGCCAGAAACTCCATTTGCACGTTGTAATAGAATAGGACAGTTATACTTGAAATGACCCTCTGCTTTGCAATATGAACACTGGTTGGGACCTACAGGTACACGGGGTTGAGTATACTCGACTCTTTGCGAGTTCCTCTGATACTGTTGAGGCTGCTGAAAATTACTCTGATAATTATTCTGACCATTATTATTTTGATTACCACCACCACGTGGTGGATAGGCTTGCTGTAGCAAAACCTTCGTTTTTAGTTCTCTAGTTTTCTTTTCTACTCTATCTTTCTCATCTTTGTCTCTATTCTCGTAATATTGTGCAGTAGCCAATATCTGGGCTGAAGATGAGACTGCCCAAGAACTTTCTGAATCCTTTAATTTTTTACACAATTCTGGAAGCAGATTGTGCACGAATTTATCGACAAACAATCTCTGACCACCTTCTGTGGTCATATCTTCACCGCTGTGGTCAACGAATGTTTCTTCAAATCTGGTGAAGAAATCTGAGACTGTTTCTTCTTTCTTCTGCTTGCATGCAGACAACTTATCCCAATTTACACGTATTGCAGGCATTATCGTTTTCATGTAATCTACTATTTTACCAGGGAGTTCTGCTATCAAAGGCTCAGGCTTGGCACCACCAACTTGTCGGGCATCTGCAGCAGTAATATTAGCCCATGAGTCACCTAATTCCTGATCATGATCTATATGACGAATTTTACCCCATAAAGGCTGTGGAACAACATTCCCAAATAACATATCGATATCGGCTAAATTCATTATACATGACCCAGCAGTTTGCGACAACTCTTTGTAATACCCTGCAGGATTTTTACACGGATCGGGTAATGTTTGTTTGAGTGCTAAAACTTCAGCTCGCTTCCATGGGACATGTACCCATACACGCTGAAAGTGTGGCAGAATAGGTGGGACAGCAGTCGTGTCACCCTCTCTCCATTGTGGGGGAACTTCTCTCATAGGGTATTGTCGCGCCTTTTTCCTACTAGATGTACTAGGCTCAGATTGTGACCCAGAACCGCTCCCCTTACTCCGATATGATAACAACATTTCAACTGCTTTCTCCACATCTGGACCTACAATCATACCCTCTCCGAACTTAAACCGTACACGACACATCTCTTGTGGGATGCATTTCAGATCATTGTCTTCTAAATCCTCGCAAAGGAAAACACACATCTGTTCGAAAACATATCTCTGTGTCGCTGCTTCCCATTGATGGAAGACTTCCATGACAGACTGTACATCATATTTTACAGTGTCCATGACCCATTTCCGTGCTAAACTATTCAGTGAGTCTCTCTCTTGATAATCAGGCAGTCGACTTCGCAACTGTCTTCTTCCCATGTTAAGGGTCATAGTAGGCGACCCGAAAAGAGGTAAAAGAAGGTTAGTAACAGTGCTGGCCATTTTCTGCCGAATGGAAGGTGAAACTGAAGGAAGAACGGATGGAAAAACGGGGTGAGATAAGGCAGGGGCAGAGATAGCAGAAGAGGTATCAGGGGAAATAGAGGGGGCACTAGGCAAAATCGTAGAGGGAGCATTAGGAGACGTAAAAAGTACAGTAGGCAAAATCGTAGAAAACACAGGTGAAACAGAGGTGGTCGGTGGGCCTGGAGGAGGCTGCACCAAAGGAGTAGGAGCCAGCTGAGGAACAGTTGGTGGGTGCTGTGGAGGAACAGGAGGAGTAGTTTGCGCAACTAAAGGTTGCGAGGGTGCCGTGGCATTCTGCGCATAGGGGGGTGGCGAATTTAGTAAATGCGACATTAATGGGTCTTTTTCACGCTCTTTTGCTGCCCCTTGCTGAAGAGACGGCAAAACTGGATAACATTTATCTATTGCCATTTTACGTTGCCTGTGCAACTGCTCACTCATTTGTTCGTCTTCATTGTCTTTAAACTGCATAGCAGCTTGCATTACTGAAATTCCCTCTTCCGGCCGGGCTTTCTTTTTATAGAGTTTAACTTCAAGGTTGTCTAAGATTTCGGAATCAAAGCTACCATATTGGGGCCATTTTAGAACACCATCTTTCCTGGTGTATTTAATCCATACTTCGTTGTAGGTGATGGGGCCTACCCCATGTTTCACATATAGCTCGTAAGTCGGAGTTCCAACTGGAGGAACCGGACATGAGTCCTCCAATCGGGAGTCCCTATTATTATAACCAAGACAAAACAAATTTCTAAGTCTAAGACTAGGCATCTTTTGCTCTCTAGTCTAGTTCCAAACTTCAAAGGATTATCGATTACGATATTTCTCGTGAATACACGAGTCCTTCGGTTTTGGTGCTTGCAAGTACCAACAAATTATCCCAAAGGATACCCAAGACTAAGACCAACTAAGGACTGGGAGACGCCCCACTTATACTTAACTGAAATATCGATGACGTCACCAGAAGACTCGTCTTAGTGTTTCGCTCTACCAAACTTCAAGGGTCCAAATCAGGGCGATAGCCAGGGCAGCAGTCCTTGTAGCCGTCGGGAAGCGGGGAACCTCGCAGCAAAGACCTTCGGACCACGTCGACATGCAGGGGTCGATGAGGTGGTTGGCCGTCCTCTGGAATTTTCACACAAAGCTCCTCACGATCTTCTGGCTGACTGGTACCACTGGAATCGCCCCAAACGTTGGGCGCCAGCTGAGGTACTGGGTTTTTAAGAACCGGCACAGAACCGGTAACCCAGCGGTGTCAGGGTACACCCAGAGACCTCGGGTTCTTCCTGATCCAGACCACAGAAACTCAGAGTCTTCTAGGTGAAGTCAAAGATTAGTTTATTGGCTGCAACCAAGGTAACAAGTGTCCTAGAAGTACAACACGGGGAAGTATATTCTCAGGAGACTGCTCGAATTTACAAAGTCGGGTTTCTCTCTTTATACAGAATATTCAGCTTCAGGCAAACATTCTTCGAATTTGTAGTATGTCATTTACAGTTATTGGTTTACAAAAGAAAAGCAGAGTCATGATGACATGTACATATTTCACGTCGTGCTGCCTATAACAAATCACCTGGCAAGGCCCAACATTTCATCAGATATCGGTGGACCCCCAATAAAACAGGCACCTCCCCATCATAAAGTAAGTGAAGCAAAAGAGTAGAGACAGATGTGAGCAAGATACGGCAGGTGTGCGCGCTGAAATGGTTTTATGGCTTGTTGAGCCTTGATGCTATCTTGCTCGGCCACTGGGAGGGGAACTGACCTAACGAGTTCGGCCTGGGGCAATGGTTCCAACTTGCACAGGTCATGGAAAAGTCGATTAAGGAGTATGTGTCCTTGTGGGATTGAATTCAACTGGGTTAAGGCCTATGTAAAGGGCAACACATAAATGGAAGCCAAGGGTTCAGAACACAAATGACGATTTCGAGGTGAAATCGTCACTCGAATATGCTGAAAATATATGTACGTGATGTACTCGTCATTCTCGGTCTTTTGATACCAAATTCGTCATGTTTCGACGAAGTTTTGATTCTCGAGTCCAGAACGATTACACGAATCCAGATTTTCAGAACCACAATCCAGATTTCCAGAACCACAGTATGTCTATGTGAAATTTCAGTTTTCGTTCTGCTGTGTGGATGTAAGTGGAAGGGCTGCCGAATACTTTTTTTTTTTTACCCAAAAACCTTTTTGAGCTGCTCCTAGGGGACAGTGGTAACAGTGGCACAGCAGGGATGACACTGGTCCTAATGCAACAAGAACAAACTCAGTTATAATGAGGCTGCAATGATCCCCTCAAGCCATGTGACCTTGGTGCTACTGCCCCTGCTGCACTAATGATAATCATGCCCCTGTCTGGTGGTAGAGGACCTTATTGGTTCATGGTCATTGGAGGACTGCATACCTCGTGTGCCCTGAGCAGGGTGTCGTGAGTAGCTAGGGTGGGATGTCGCTTGTGCATCCCTGAGCCCTGCAAAAACGAAGAGTGCAGAACTGCCTGTAAGGCACCAACATTTGTTTACTTGGGAGGCAAGGCTGAAGGAGTAGCACAGAGCACAGAAGGTGTCATGCACAAAACACAGCTATAGGTAGACATTTATCCTTAGTCTCTTAATCCCTTCCATGCTGCCGTCGGCCTTTGGCCGACGGCAACGCTACCTCGCTGGTGCTACCGTCGGCCAATGGCCGACGCGGCCCTGCCCGTTTTGCGGTAGTTCCGCACTGCCGCAAAACGGGCGGCGCATGGGAGGGGTTAAAGATGATTGTGTCTGTAGCAGGAAGTGCCTTAAGCCTGCAGCTGATCAGCCCTAAAACCTTTAAATTTGCAAGTGGGTACCTAGGTTAATCAACAGTCTGTAGCAGCCAAGACTGCCGCCATTTTGAAGGATTTATCCCTGGTCTTCCAGGCATCAATAGTGCAGCTCCTGGCGAGCTTTGGGGGGGGGGGATGGGAGCTGCAGTCATGAAAGATGGTGCAATCTTTGCTGGTGTGAGCATATAGCTACAATCGCAATGCCTGCATTATCCATTCCTCTATGAATCCCATTTCGCCCTGGACCCCTTTCCCCAAACTGCAGAGGTGTACTAGGAGACTCTACAATTCCAGAAGCAGTGGGGTTGGGAATGACAGCAGTGAGTACCAATGTAACCCAAATCGCTAATGCCATGGTATAAGAAATCTGCATCCCCTAGAAACAAGCGCAAATCTAAAATGGTATAGGCTTTTGATGTAAAATAGTAATAAATGAAAAATAACCTGTGCAAAATTGGAATAGTTCACTACTATTGGTAGTGCTAATGCATTGCTGTGGAAAGCTGACACTACCTAAAATAGTTAGTGTGCACTCATGCAGCAAGGTCACACTGAAGAGGTCATTAAACACTAAGAAGATGTTTCCCCGTCAATCTCTCACTGCTGGGCTCTTTTTCATGTACTTCCCCACTGAAAGTAAAGTTTTGTAAAGAGTCAATATCACATCCTTCTGTTTGCTCTGTGATGCTTCTTACCTGGAGGACCTAGATTTGTTTACCATGCAGCTATAAAGCAAAACAAGATGAAACATTTCAACCACTCACCCACAATCCAGAGATCTGTGTTTAATCCATCGTTCTTTTGCTCACTGCCCGAACTGTCAGACCAGGTCCTACCCGGACCGGAAACAAGCACCTGGGACCGATTTAGGGGTATCACCCGTCATCAGCCAGGCTAGCTTGAAAAGTGGCTTAGCTAGCCCTTGTACCGTCTGTGGCAGTCCCTGCGTTTGCTGCTCTGCGGCCACATGTAGCCCGGATTGGGGGAGGGGGAGTCAGTGGTGGCTCCTCGAGGGAGTGCTACGAGGCGGTGGGCGGAGCGGGGGAGGGGCAGGGTAGGGAGTAGTAAACTCCGGCATACGACCGAACCGAGGTAAGCACATAACTAAATAAATAAAACAAATTACATTGAGCGCGCTGCAACCCAATCGGGGATGCAGCACGCGCAATGTAATTTGTTTTATTTATTTATTTATGTACTTACCTCGGTTCAGCCACATGCCGGAGTTTACTACCCCCCACCCTGTCCCTCCCCTGCCCCACCCCACCCCCCCGCAGCACTCACTCAAGGAGCCACCACTGGGGGAGGGCGGGGGGCGGGTGCTGGCGATTTCAGCAATGGCCGCAGGTAAGAGCAGCAGGGGGCATTGTTTAACTATTAGCTGAAGTAGCAAGTACCCCCAGTCCTTGTGCCCTTTCAAACCCATCCCAATGCTTAATTTGAGCAGGTGGTTAACTTTATTGTCCACACCAGCGCTTACGACAGCTGCCACCTGGTGGCGCTGTCTGTCTAATTTAAAGATGAACATAACAACAGTTGTTTATTAATTCAATATACATTAAAAAGAACTAGTGCCTGCCACCCAAGCCATTCTTAAAGCTTTGTGGGCCTTGAACAATCTGAATTGTCGCTCATGTAGCAGTGTGATAATAGTATTTGTCTAAATACCGTCATTGGCAGTGCTGGCAGTGGCAATGTGTGGTGCAAGCTGTGGTAGCCTCCTGGCGAGGGCCGTGGCACTTATGTTTTTCACAAATTAAGCACTGCCATCGCCGTTCTTTTGGAAAATCATTCTTTTTGCCTTCTGCCCAGTGTGCCTCAACTGAAGTTCTCAAACAATGAAGGAGAATGTGTAGGCATAACATGGGTACCGTAGGTCAATGCAAATAAAGAAAATAATGGGTACTCTCAACTAACTGGTGGGCATTAAAACACAACCATTGCTTTTGTGCAGTGGGCAACTAACACTGTTGGCCCTTGGTGCCACTGTACCTGCTACACCATTGACAGCTACGCTCCTTGAAGGACGAAATGTAAAACTACAGAAAGTGAGCAGGCATTGCCAGGACAATGCTTTCTAGAAATTGTGAAAGACCATAACAAACTTAAACAGATCAATCGTCTTTTCTTTTCAGTCTTACCAAATAAATTCCTGTTCATTTCATTTAATGTATTGGAAAACTGGAGACCTCTAATCTTAGCTCCAGTGATGGCAAAAAATAATTTAGACACTACAAATTGCCTTGAACATTGTAGTAGCAGCTGGACATGAAACATTGCAGTCGCGGACAGCAGATGATCCAATTGTGTGAAACCCTATCCATGCTTCTTCGCTTTAAACGCAGACATGTGGCTTGCATTGGAAATCCATGGCACTCTGGTGTCTAGTGGTCGCCACTGTTGTGGTAGAACCTGATACCTTGTTGTCTGTTGTGATGGACTTCGAACCACAGCTCCTGCTGCAGGAGTGTTCATGATTTCTTATTTAAAATGTTTGCCCTGCTTGCCCTTTCCTGTACTACACAGAATCCAGGAAATGTCAGCACTCTTTCAATTCAATGTTTTGAACTCCCATTCAGATTTCAAATCTTTGGTCACTTTTTGTGATTTTCAATGGGAGAGAGTGAGGTCATGTGCCAATAAGCCAGATTGGTAGGCATGATTAAAAAAATAGTGCACAGGTAGATTAAACCCTTGAAATGCCTTCCATACCCTGACCAGATCCACCTTATTTACAGCTGTGGCCCAAAATCTTGTCACTACCCTGGAATACCCGTACTCCTGGTGATCCCTGGATCCTGGAGGTCATGGCAGATATGAGTTTTTGAGGACTAACATGCAGAAATCCGTCTTACCGTGTCTATTTCTACATTTTCCGACCTCTATTCCACCCATAGGGGCAGATTTACAAGCCCCCTGCGCCTCTTTTACGCATTGTAAATGCGGCGCATCCAGGGTGGCAGAGTTGCGGCGCACAATAACTGGCGCATCCCTGCTGATATGCAGGGATGCGCCAGTTATTGTAAATCTGCCCCATAGACTTTACCTTCTTGAAGCAGGTGAAATCTCTGTATTGAATTCCACTCCTCAGAGGAGCTTCTGCAGAACCATTGCTCGGTTGGAGCTGGTACCTAGAACCTTAGCATACCCCCAAAAAACTACTGCCATCTTGACTTTTCAGCGGACAGCAACGGACATTTTTCGTGACAACGCAGGGCTGAATATCAAATGCCAGGCTTAATAATGTTTATAAGCATTGAATTCAGTGGCGACAAATCAATATCTTTTGTTGTGCTGAGGTATCATGCCTTTATGGAACTCTGCTTTCTTCCTCTTAATGTTTATCATGGTAGTCGTGCATCGCATCGAGTCTGCTGTCGGTAAAGAATCTTTAAGCCTTCTATCAACGTACAGCTATAGATTGAAATGTTGGGAAATGTTATATCAGATCTATAACTTTGAAGAAACATTTGGCAGGATCAGTTATATGTCAGCTATGTTCCCCCCCACCCCCACCTTTTTTCCAACATGAAGAGTGTCCGTCAGGCTGAGTAAAGGTTAGCCTGACAGACACTCTTCTTGTCAATTCAATTCAAATCAAATCTTTATTCGGATATAGAATATCCATAAAAGCACAAATCGTATAATTATAAAAGGGGTTTATCACAATCCATTAATATAAACACAATAAAACAAAATCATACATAACAATCACTCTTCTTGTTCATGTGGGTCAGCCAGGCGCTATACATGGATATAAGCTCAGGCGCCTGGCTGCCTGAGCTGAACTTTGCCAGGCTGAAGATGTCACAGCCCAGTGGGTGTGACCTCCTAAGCCTGGTACAGCGCCTGGAGGACCTTCCCCTGATGACGAGGGGGCGTGTCACTGATAGCCTCGGATCTGGGTGCTTCAGGTTTAATCCCTGAAGTGCCCAGGGTAGAGTGTCACGGAGTGGGATGAGCAGTCCCACTGACCCCATCCCACTCAATGAAGAGATAGGAACTTCCAACTCCTCTCGTAGGCTGATCAAAGGTCAGCCAATGAGAGGGGTTGACTGACCACAGAGGCTTAATCCCTCGAGATGCTGCAGCTAGTAAGTTTTGTGTTTTGATATTTGGTGCATGCCTGCATGCGTGTATGTATGAATGTAAGACTATTTGTGAGTGAGTGTTGTGAATGGGTGTGCGTGCACATGTGAATGCATGGGTGTGATTGAGTGTGTGTGAGTGACCCTCCTGCTCACCACCTGCTTACCCCTGCTCTAATTTTCCAGCCGCCACTGATTTCAACAATCACTCTTTGCACAGGGAAAGGGACAATAAAGATACTGTAATTCATAAGGACCATATATTACCTCTGAACTGCTATTACTTTGATTTGCTCCTTATCATTATTAATATAATTTGGTTTATGATGACTTGTAAAGAACTAGCACACAAGTAAAGCGGAGGGGTGATGGTCACGTTCAAACACACCACTTTTAATTTTTCTCACAATAATAGAATATGACAATAACTCACTTTTTTTTCCATTTGTTACACTTCATGATGTGTTCTAAAGAGTATGCAATGCTCATTTTAATGCATTTATTTTACTGACCTGAAAGTGCAATGTCACAATGGGAGCTGCAGAAAGTAAACAGTTCTCATCAGGCCTGTTTACACCTTCTGTTCTTTACTCTGGTTTTGTCACATCTGAGACCAAGGGTTACAAAGGCCGTGCCAGGGAGAGCAAGAGGCTATCCAGTGGTAGCAGCTGCTACCTCTGGCTACCCCTAATTCACTTCCAGCACATGGTGGGAGCGTGAGTGGTCTGTGGGAGAAAGGGGCTATGAAGTGGTCCCAGCAAGCAGCTTTGGCTCGGGAACCGAGACCGCAGCACTATGTCAGCACACACCTGTCTGGATTTAGAAGAGGGGCAGTGGAAGTATTGGTGTTGGATGTTGAGGCGAGGAAAGACGGAAGCCATGTGAAAACTTCTCTCGCCTTTGGCTCAAGAGTTTATGAAGGGCTCAGACTGAGCAAGAGTCCCAACCCTGGCTGGAGCCTGGCTTGAGCCTTGATGGACTTTCCCACCTCTAGTAACAATGCAAGGAAATTGAAACTCAGTTTTGAAACGCAGAATCTGATACAGGCCAACGTTTTAGAACAGATAATAAGCGATTTTGAACATAAATAAGTGGAGTGTATTTAAAAGAGAGCAGACAGAAAATTAAAATATCCCACACTTTGAACCAAACCTCTTATGGCACCAAGCAAGAGAAGAACATCATTGTGAAGCAGAGCTCTCTTTTCTCTTCCATCCAAGCATCTATCTATTCATCCTTTCATCCACCCACTCATATCCACCATTTTACAATTAAATTGTCATCCATTCATTTATCTATGCATCCATCATTCAGTCTTTCACCATTTCATTCACCCATCCCTCCGCCCATCCACATCCAAACCTATCAGTCCTTCTCCAAAACTATCCATCAAACCTATCAGTCCATCCATCTATCCTTTCAGTCATCCATCCCACCAGATTATCCTTTTGCTTATCCATCCATCCATCCATCCATCCACTCTCCCACTCCATTCATCTACCCTTTAACTCCATCCATCGCTCTACTCAGCTTTCATTTTACTCATCAATCCATCCACCCTTTCAGGCATTCATCCTTTCATGCATTCTATCCAACCTTTCACCCATCCACTTACCCTTTAACTCAGCCATCCATCCTTTTACTCACTCACTCATCCATCCATCCTCCCTTTCACGCATCCGTCCATCCATTTACCTGTTCATTCATCCATTGACCCTTTCATCTATCCATACACCCTCCCTTCACGCAACCATCCTTCAATCCAGCCTTTCACTCATCCATCCATCCATTCTTTCATTCATCCAACTACCCTTTCAATTGTCCATCTAACCACCTTTTTACTCATCCATCCATTCAACCATCCTCCCTTTCACTCATCCATCCAACCATATATCCATCCACCCATCAATTCATCCATTCACTCATCCATCCATGCTCCCTTTCACTCATCCTTCCATCCATTCACCCGTTCATTCATCCATTGACCATTTAATCCATCCATCCACCCTCCCTTCATGCATCCATTCTTGCATCCAGCCTTTTACTCATCCATCCTTTAACTCATCCATCCATTCTTTCATTCATCCAGCTACTCTTTCAATCATGCATCTAGCCACCTTTTCACTCATCCATCCATTCATCTATCCTCCCTTTCACTCATCCATCCAACCATCTAGCCATCCACCCATCAATTCATCCATTCACTCATCCATCCATCTACCCTTTCACTCATCCATCCATCCTTTCACTCTCACTCATCTATCCATCTATACTTTCTCTCATTATCCATCCATCCACCCTTTCACTCACTCACTCACTCACTCACTCAATCACTCATCCATCCACCCATTATTTCACTAATCCATTCTGACATCCATCCTTTTCACTCATTCAACCATCCATCCATCCACCCTTTCACGTTAACTATGAGGCCTTTGTCTTCTAAGTTGCAGATAGAAGAGCCCATCATAAATTCCCCCCCGCTATAGCTGCTATAGCAAGGGTTCATGATGCCCATGGATGCATTTTTTTGCTACTGACTCCTATTAAAGCAGGGGCAATTTTACGTTGGAGACATCTAAAGTAAAGTATTTTTTTGTTATAAAAATCAGGAGTCCCCCACATTGATCATGTCTGTTGGCAAGTATGGTATCCGTGTCCATTAAACTGCGTCTGTCTTTGTGAGTGTTGGTAACTGTAGTGTCCTCGGGCGCGGGGTAGCGTTGCAGTCTACCCGCGCCCGAGGTCACGTTAGCGCGGGCGCGTGTCGTCACTCGCCCGCTATAAAAATAAAGGGGCGTGGCCGACGAGGTCAGTCGGAGCCACGAGCAAACTGAAAAGCAGGCTCCCGAGTTTTATTGATATTGCGGCGCCGCATTTACCGCGCTAGCGCCACCCGCAATATCACACTGGCGACGAGGGGCTCAAAGACCCCAGGCTGTGCTAATTATCACTCCTCCACTTTGAATGTGGGCCTTTGTGAGGGCTACTGTGTTTAGGCCCCGAGGAGAGCACGGAGGCCTCGTGTTTGCCTGCAAAAGGCTCATGGTCCTGGGTGCTGCTGCTGTGGTGTCCCTGGAGCCCTCGTCTGTGCCCAACGACATACATGTTGGACAGCCACACAGTGGGTGAACCCACACTGTGCTCTGGAACTGGCCCACGCCCGAGTTCCCCGTGAGCCCGCCGCAGAGGAGAGGCTGTGCACCAGGCAAGTGACCATCGTGGAAGGAAGGAGGGATGGCCGGCCACAAGCATAGACTCCGTCAACGCCACTGCCGACCTCGGCCAGGCAACCACCAGTGGGCCCGAGAGGTGAGCAGCACACGTGCCGCGAGGCGCACAACGCATGCGCCAAAATGGCGTCATTCCCCGCCATTGAACCGTTTGTAGTGGATGGGGCTCCATCATCCCTTGCTCCGCGTTGGAGAGACTGGACTGATCGTCTTCAGATCTACTTCGAAGAGGCGGGCACAGCCCGAGAGAGGCGCAGGGCCCTGCTTCTCCACTTAGGGGGCAAGGATATCCACCGTATTTACAAGACGATAGTGGAAGCTACGCCCAAGACATATCACACCCTCCTCAACGCCCTAAACGCGCACTTTGAACCTATGGCGCACGGAGACTATGAGAGGTTCATCTTTCGTCAGGCCAAGCAGGAAGCAGAAGAGTTGTTGGATGCATTCCATGGACGCCTGAAAGAGTTGGCCAGCATGTGCGGATTTCGGGATGAATAGGAGGAGATCCGAGGTCAGATAATCCAAGGATGCTATTCCTCAAAACTCAGAGTCACCATCCTCCAGGAAGATGGCAAGCCACTAGCGGACATCCTTACCTTAGGCCGCTCCAAAGAGTTGTCGCAGGCCAGAGCCTCCCACATGGAGGCAGCCCTTCATTGACCAGTCAAAACGCAGCAAGTCAATGTGGCAGAAGAAGTGAATGTGGTGAGACCAAAAGTGCGCCAGAATGCCGGAAAGAAACAGCAAGATAAGCGGAAGGAGTGTGGATACTGCGGAGGTCCCCCCACCGCATGCAGGACTGCCCAGCGAAAGGGAAGCGGTGCAGTGCGTGTGGGTGGATGAACCACCATGCAGCGGTATGCCGGTTGACGAAGTCAAAGAAAGAAGCCGCTCAAGCAGTAGTGAAGGAACGAGATAGCGAGGACATGGACGACGACACGAGTGAGTACCCAGTACACTATGTGTTCGCAAGCGATCAGCCTCGAAGGAAGAAGCGACGGCTGCCAAAATGCCGAATCAAAAATCACCAGCAGGAGGTGAGGGCCACCATAGACACAGGAGCGTCAATCGAGCTGATGGCGGCCAACGTGTACAACCAGCTAAGCAGCCGGCCCCCCCTGCACGAAGCGAAGATCAGAGTATTCGCGTATGGCCAGAAGACCCCTATTCCGCTCATAGGATGCTTCAAAACTGAGCTGCGACACCAAGACCTCAAAGTACCCACCACGGTGTACGTCACGAAGGAAGGTAGCGGCATGCTAATAAGCAGTCAATCAGCGGAAGAGCTAAGACTCATATCATTCGCCATGTCAGTACTGGAAGATGAACTAGAAGCCATCCTAGAAGAATATGGGGGCATATTCAAAGGCATCGGATGCCTGAAAGGGAAGGAAGTCTCCCTCCACATTGACCCGTCGGTCCAGCCAGTGGCACTGAGACATAGGCGCATTGCATTTCACCTGAGGTAGAAGGTCGAAGAAGAGCTGGAGGCGTTGGAGATACAAGGGATTACGAAAAGGTCAGTGGGCCCACCCCATGGGTATCCCTGATCGTAGTGGCCCAAAAACCAAAACAGCCGGGACAGGTCCGCATCTGTGTGGACATGCGCCTCCCAAATGCAGCGGTGAAGAGGGAACGTCACCTAACCCGGACCATCGACGATATATTAAGAGAATTGAACGGCGCGAGGTGGTTCTCAAAGATGGACCTCCGGTCTGGTTATCACCAGCTACCACTACACCCGGACTCTCGGTACATAACCACCTTCTCCACGCACGTAGGCCTCAGAAGATACCGACGCCTCAATTTTGGGATCTCGAGTGCCGCTGAGGTGTTCCAAAACACCATCCAGGAAGTCCTCAGCGGGCTCCCAGGAGTTCTAAATGTGAGTGATGATCAACTTATCTACGCATCATCAGTAGATCATTACCAGAGATTGAGAGGAGTCCTCCAAAGGATCAAGGAATCCGGTCTGACCCTACACTGGGAAAAGTGCCAGTTATTGAGAAACAAGATTAGTTTTTTTGGTTACACTTTCTCGGACCAAGGGATATCTCCAGACCCAGACAAGGTGAGGGATGTCCAAGAAGCCCCAGCCCCATCCAACATCACTGAAATTAGGAGCTTCCTGGGCATTGTGAACTTTTGCGGACGTTTCGTCCCCGACCTCTCCAACCTCACTAAACCCCTCAGGGAACTGACAAAGTCCACCACTACCTGGCAGTGGGGCCCGGAACAAGAACAAGCATTCAAAGCCACGAAATCCGCCCTGTCAGCAGACACGACTCTGTCCTACTTTGACCCTACCAGATCCACCAATGTTGTAGTGGATGCCAGCCCCTATGGACTTGGAGCAGTCCTCACCCAATTACAAGGTAATGGAGAATGGGCACCAATTGCGTATGCCAGCCAGTCCCTAACGGACACAGAGCAAAGATACTCACAGATAGAGCGAGAGGCAATCGCCATCCACTGGGCCTGCCGGCACTTTCATGTTTATGTATATGGTCATCCCTTCACTGTATCCACGGACCACAAGCCACTCATACCCCTGTTTCAAGGTTCAGCGACCAAGCCTCCACCAAGAATCGAGAAGTGGATACTCCAACTGCAAGGATACGACTACCGGGTCGAGTACAAACCAGGTTCGTCGAACCCAGCAGACTATCTCTCGAGGCATCCCCGAACAGCCACAAAAGCGGAGAGGGAGGACGCAGAAGATACCGAAGAATATGTCAGGCTGGTGCTGGAAAGGGCCCGGCCTCTGCCCATGAGTCTTGAGGCCATCATTGAAGCCACCCAGGGAGATGAATGTCTACAACTGGCTGCAGAAGCCGTCCTATCAAATGACTGGCACCCGATTCAAGCCACCCTGAACAGGCAAACGCTGCAAGCCAAAGCGGCACTAAAAGCAATGATGCGGGTCAAAGACGAACTGTCTATCGACAGCTAAGGCTGCCTCCTCCGAGGACCAAGACTGGTGATGCCTTTCAGACTGGCCCAGCAAGCTGTAGACCTGGCCCACCGAGGACACCAAGGCATGGTGAAAACCAAGAACCGATTAAGAGCCAAGGTGTGGTTCCCAGGCATGGACACAATGGTTGGGCAGACGGTCAGAACCTGCACCTGGTGTCAAGCAGCAGGGCATCACTGAAGAAAACCCCCAAAGGCCGTGGGAGTGTGTGAGCGCAGATTTTGGACATCTCCCCGACAGGCGCTATGCCCTAGTGATCATCAACGATTTCACAAAATATCCAGAGGTGGAGATCATAGGGAGTCAGACGGCTATGGAAGTCATTGCCAAGTTTGAGAAAACCATTGCCACGCACGGAATATTTGAGGTGGTAAAGACGGACAACGGCCCACCCTTCCAGGGACAAGAGTTTGTGGACTACCTAAATAGCTGGGGAATCCATCACAGGAAAGTGACTCCCCGCTGGCCCCAAGCCAATGGGGTGGTGGAGAGATTCATGGGCACGCTTAACAAAATGATACACATTGCACATGCGGATGGATCACTAGTGGAAAGGGCCATCTACAGTTTTCTAAGAGAATACCGGCCAACGCCTCATCTCACAACAGAGGCAGCTCCCGGACCGGCGACTATGGGCCGAGTAGTAAAGGACACCATCCCTAACCACCCAAACTGGGTCCCGGCCCAAGTTGACGCGGAGAAGACCCTGGCTAACCGGGCATGGTCTAATGATCAAGCCAGCATCAGGAGACGAGCCAAGGAATCTGACATCCAGGAAAGATACATTGTGTACATCAAAGACAGATATCCCAGAAGCAAATTCCGGCTCCCGTTCTAACATAGGCCTTGGACCGTTCTTCGCCGAACCGGCACCATGGTGACTGCCCAGAGGGAAGCCAAAGTCGTCACTCGCAACATCTTCTTCAAGAAGGTCCACGTCGGAACACCGGATCGACCAGAACCCGACCACCAGAGGACCAGGCCCAGTCAACTGACGGATGAAGACAGCTCAGAACCGCTAAGGCAGTACCCCACCGAAGATGGGAGCCGGATGGACTCGGACACTCAGCTGCTGCCGGCAACCCCAGGAGAGAGCCTGCCGAGCTCTCCGGTAAGATCTCCGGAAAGCAGAACCCTGGCAAGAATGACACCGCCGGTGCCATTGCCAAGGGGAGAACAGTCCAGGTATGGGTTGCGCCAGAACCCAGCACCATCCTCCAGGCTGGCCGATTTCATGGTGTGATCATCCAGAAACTGAAGTCTAATGACTAGTAACAGATCCTCGTTATTTCCATTCTATTTGATTGTGTTTGTTTGTTCAATAAAGGTTGGAAGGAATGTAGTGTCCTCGGGCGCGAGGTAGTGTTGCAGTCTACCCGCGCCGCGAGGTCACGCTAGCGCAGGCGCGTGTCGTCACGTGCCCGCTATAACAATAAAGGGGCGTGGCCGACGAGGTCAGTCGGCGCCACGAGCAAACTGAAAAGCAGGCTCCCGAGTTTTATTGATATTGCGGCGCCGCATTTACCGCACTAGCGCCACCCGCGATATCACAGTAACCAATCATACACGGTTATCCATGCATACTTGTCCCTTTAGCTCGCCTTCTTTAAAACGGGGCTATAAGATGCAAACCTGAGACTGTGCCAGAAAATCTGGAACAACTTGTCACCCTAAATAAGAGCGGAAATTCGAATTCCCCCTGATTTTTTTCAATGTTGTGCACTTCCAATGGCTCGTGTGGCTCGACGGCGGGGAAGTCCTCACCGTGTCCAAAAGATGCGCATGCGCAGCTCCTAGGACTTTCCTGCACCCGTCCCTTGGTCCCGAGTTCCAACTCCTCCATTAGCGCTAACGATCAAAATGCTGCACAAGCGACATTGGAAGGGCCAGTGTGCCAGAAAGCATCATTATTGTAGCTTAAAACCCTCTATATCAGATTAGGGACTACGCAACACGCGTCCCCTGCTGTGGCGATTCACCCCTGTGGTGTAAAATGAGTTGGGCCCACGAACAGGGAGCAGAAAGAAATAAGCCTCGCAGATCAGGCGACCAGTCAGGGAGTGAGGTGAAATGAGGGAAGTGCGACTATTCACCTGGGATTAAGTATAGTAGGTGCAATAGCACCGAGGTACAGAAGTTTGAAGGGCCCACGGCAACCCAGTTGTGGGTGTGCTTCACAACCCAACCAGGGCAGGGGTGCCATTTTTCCTGATTTTTTAAAATCCTGAATCCCCTTCCCTCACACCTTCGCAAGGTTACTGCACTGATCTCTGCTCATCTTTGGGGGGGCCCACTCTCTGCCTAATGTACACTCTCTCTCCTTCCTAGACACCATACCTCAACTGTTACGTAGAGATCATTGATAGAGCTCTCCTTAAGGATGTCTCATTGAAGGAGAATCTTCTGACTGGGAGTATACGGGTGAAATTTGCATCAGGTGACCTTGGGCAAAGTCGTGAATCGTCACCCGCCTTCGCAACGGCCGCTTTCTTACTGTGTCTTCATGGCCAAAATTGATAACTTCTTTGTTTATAAATGTGCTCATCCGTTCTATAAATAGCCTGTACCTAAAAAACGAGCTTTTGAGTCTCAGCCATGTACTCAGCATTTGTCAATGGGGATCACGTGCAGGTGGTCCCCACGATTTCGAAATCTGTGTAAGAAGCTGATAGTTTGCTCGTCTAATAGTGCTGCTGTCTGAGGGTTGGTGGAAAAACTGAGCTTCCTGGGAACTGAGAAGAAAGTAACACCCAGAAACCCAAAAGAATGCTGGCTGTCCCTAAAGCCACAGTGCAACTTTGGGCCTATGGTACTTCATTGGGCGTTCGCCTTATGATACCAATGTCTAAATCGAGCAATCAACTGGATCTGTTATGTATCTTTGACGTTATCATCCTCTGCCATAGTCAGGGGCGGCCGGCAAGTCTCGCAGGTGGGGGTGGGGGGGGGGGGGGAATAACGCGGGCGCGGGCTGCATTGAAAGAAATAAAAAAAATAACTCTTACCTTGCCGTCGCCGGGTCCCGCGTCTTCTCTCATGCTCGCCTGTATCCGACTCCAGGTTGGAACAGGAAGAGGGCAGCCAGGCTCCCACCCCTAAGTCACTCAAAACACTGCAAAGCAGCATTCTGATTGGTCTAAGTGCTGTGACACAGCACTAAGCCAGTGGCTGTAGGGGTTGACATGTTCTCCATGCAGGCTGTAATGCAGCCTATATGGAGAAGGGGGAAAGTGCGCATGACTGTTTTGGGCGGCCTGAGAGGGCCGGCCAAAACAGTCATTGTGCACAAGAGTGTTCTACCACTCCTCCCCTGCAGCTCCGCAAGCCCCCTCATGCACTGTGGCAACATCAGGACAAAATGAAATGTTAATAACATTCTGTTATTATAATTTTATTTTCCGTTCTTTTGCTGCTTTCTGGCAGTGGGGCGATGCTCCTCCGCCTTAGCAGAGGAGCCGCACTGGAATCAGTGGACTGCTCCTGAGACATCTCAGTTCTTCCTGCAAAGGGTTGTGACCAATCTGCATGCCTCAACATAGCGAACACAGCCTTTTGATTTCTGGTGCTGTATAAAAATGCACTTTAACGCCTCATCAGGGGTAGTAAGCTCTATATAAATGCAATTACAATTATATGGTATTCACAGGCGCTAGGATATAGCTCTTGAAGCCTGAGCCCCACCGGTAGTTTATGGTAGGGCCTACAGGATGTATGACATGACAATGCGGGCTTTTACCCCGCGCTGCCATTACGACGCTGCTTTTACAACGCAAGTCGTTACGACTTGCGCTGTATGCGCTGGATAGAGTAATAGTTTAATTTTCTATTCCAACTCCAGCCCACGTTACAGTAGGGAAGGTGTTGGAATAGAAAATTAAACTATTCCTATTCCAACAGCGCCCTCCAGCGCAAGTCGTTGTAATGACTTGCATTGTAAAAGCAGCGACGTAATGGCAGCGCGGGGTAATGCCCGCGTTGTCATGGCTGCTCACCGGCCTACAGGACCAGGCCTATCACGTTATACTGGTTCGAACTAGCTGAGGGAGACAGCACTGTGAGAGGGGTTGGGGGAGGTTAGCAGCTGCACAGGACGGAGAGCTCAGCTCCCAGGAGTGCATGATGTCTTTTTTCTCCAGATCTGGACTTAAAGTGAGTACCATATCTAAAGCATGCTGCGGGGAGTCCGAGACACACATAAGGATGCACTTGCAAGCCAGCTTTCACTGCAAAGGGTGTTATCACTAAAGCATTACACCATTACAGACTGGGCATTTGTATTACAACCACTTTTCAATGTTTCGACTAGACTTACTGCCCCCTAGTTTTAATATCTTGCCATTTTGAGTCATTTAGTTGATAAACTAGCTCTTAATATGTGGGAAATACAGTATGGGGTGGGCGTAGTTCGCGAAGTAGCGCTACGCGAAGCTACACGAAGTGCACTTCGCACTACGCGAACTTCACATAGCACTACGCGAGCTGCGTAGTAGCATGTTCGCACTGTGCAAGATGCGTTTTCAATGATTGCACAGTGCGGACAAGCATCCGGCACTGTGCAAGCATTGAAAACGGCATCTTGCACAGTGCGAGCTGTAGTTTTCTGCTACTCGAGTAGATTATTACTCGAGCGGCAGCTTTCTCAACGCGAACAGGTAGTTTCTCATTGAGAGCGGTCGCGAGCATGCGCAACCACTCACAATGAGAAACCTGACCTCCCCGCGTTGAGAATCTCGCCGGGATGTCATTTTGCTTGCTCGCGGTCGTGAACAGGACGTTCAGGACCGCGAACAAGCAAAAAATGACCGCTGCACTACGCTACGCTGCACTACGCATGTTCGCACTGTGCTACGTGCAGCTTGCGTAGTGCGAAGTTGCGCAAACTTCGCAAACTCAGCGAGCGTAGCGTAGTGCTTCACCCAGGGTTATGTGACTTACAGTAGCTAAAGTAAATTCTAGATGTTCTCTTCACTTATCTATTGATGGCATTAGTTGTTTTTGTACAACACTCAAAGACAAGAGGCTTCTACAGAGCACTAGTAAAATATACCCTAATCAAAAACCCCTGAGAGCTGAGTATGTAAAACTGCACTCGAGTCATATATAACTGCATTTGACATGATGTCATCACTGATACTAACCATTTCAGTTTCAAATATATCAATCAATCAATCAATCAGAGCATTTATATAGCACACTACTCACCCGGAGGGTCTCATGGCGCTGGGGGGAGGGGGTCCGCTACTGCTCGAACAGCCAGGTCTTGAGCTGCTTCCTGAAGGCGAGGTGGTCTTGGGTCAGGCGGAGGTGGGTCGGAAGGGAGTTCCAAGTCTTGGCGGCCAGGTAGGAGAAGGACCTTCCTCCTGTGGTGGCTCTTCGGATGCGAGGGCGTGGCTGGTCAATCGAAGCTGGCGTTTGGGAGCGTAGAAGTTGAGGCGGCTGTTGAGGTATCCTGGTCCTTGGTTGTGTAGGGCTTTGTGTGCGTGGGTGAGGAGCCGGAAGGTGATTCTCTTGTTGACCGGGAGCCAGTGCAGGTCTCTCAGGTGTCCGGAGATGTGGCTGCGGCGGGGGATGTCCAGGATGAGTCTTGCTGAGGTGTTCTGGATCCGCTGGAGTCTCTTCTGGAGTTTGGCGGTGGTTCCGGCGTAGAGGGAGTTGCCGTAGTCCAGACGGCTGGTGACGAGGGCCTGGGTGACCGTCTTCCTGGTCTCGGTGGGGATCCATCGGAAGATCTTATGTAGCATGCGCAGGATGTTGAAGCACGACGAGGAGACGGCGTTGACTTGTCTGGTCATGGAGAGGGAGGAGTCCAGGATGAAGCCCAGGATGCGTGCGTGGTCTGTTGGTTTGGGTGCGCTGCCCAGGGCGGGGGGCCACCAGGAGTCGTCCTAGGCGGAGGGTGAGGATCCCAGGATGAGGACTTCCGTCTTGTCCGAGTTCAGTTCAGGCGGCTGTTCGACATCCATTTGGCTACGTCTGTCATCCCTTCGTGCAGGTTGGCTCTGGCGGTGGCGGGGTCGTTGGTGAGGGAGGGGATCAGCTGGGTGTCGTCGGCGTAGGAGATGATGTTAAGGTTGTGCTGGCGTGCGATGGCTGCGAGGGGGCTCATATAGACGTTGAAGAGTGTTGGGCTGAGCGAGGAGCCTTGAGGAACGCCGCAGATGACTTCAGTGGCCTCCGATCTGAACGGGGAGAGGCGGACTCTCTGTGTCCTTCCGGCGAGGAAGGAGATGATCCACTCCAGTGCCTTCTCCTGGATTCCGATGTTGCTGAGGCGCTGTACTAGGGTATGGTGGCAGACAGTGTCGAAGGCCGCGGAGAGGTCCAGGAGGATGAGGGCCGCTGTTTCTTCGTTGTCGAGCAGGGCTCGGATGTCATCGGTAGCTGCGATCAGGGCGGTCTTGGTGCTGTGGTTGGCCCGGAAGCCAGACTGCGAGAGGTCGAGGGAACCGTTCGTCTCGAGGAAGGTGGCCAGTTGCTTGTTGACGGTCTTCTCGATGACTTTTGCCGGAAACGGGAGCAGCGAGATGGGGCGGTAGTTCTTGAGGTCGGTGGGGTCGGCTGATGGTTTCTTGAGTAGAGCGCTGAGTTCGGCGTGCTTCCAGCTCTCCGGGAAGGTGGCGATGTCGAAGGAGGTGTTGATGATGTCCCGCAGGTGGGGTGCGATGACAGCGTCGGCCTTGTTGAAGACGTGGTGAGGGCAGGGGTCTGTCGGAGATCCGGAGTGGATGGAGTTCATCGTGCGGATGGTGTCTTCGGTGCTGATCGGGGTCCAGGCGCGGAGGGTGGTGGTGGGGGTCGGTGGTTCGGTCGCGGCGTGCGTTGGTTGAGTGCTGAAGCTGTTGTGTATGTCCGCGATCTTGTTGTGGAAGTAGGAGGCGAGGGAGTTGCAGAGGTCTTGCGAAGGGGTGATGTCGTTGTTTCCAGCGTTGGGGTTGGAGAGCTCTTTCACGATGTTGAAGAGTTCCTTGCTGTTGTGTGCGTTGTTGTCCAGTCGTTCCTTGAATGCGGTTTTCTTGGTGGCGTGGATCAGTTGGTGGTGTTTTCGGGTGGCGAGCTTGAGGGCAGTCATGTTGTCCGGTGTTGGGTCTCTGCGCCAGGTTTTCTCGAGTGCTCTGCATTTCTTCTTGGAGCTCTTGAGTTCGTCGTTAAACCATGGGGCTTTCTTGCTGCCCGGTCTGCTCGGCGGGGTCTTCAGCGGGGCGAGGTCGCCTGCGCAGTCGCTGATCCATTTCGTGAGGTTGGTGGCTGCTTGGCTGGGGTTCGTTGTGCTATAAAGAATATCAGCAGTGACAGGCTTCTTAGAACAAAATGTGCATTCCTTTGAGTTTTATTGCAGGGCAGGCATTACTGAATGGTTACAAAGGCATTCATTTTTTCAAAAGCACGCTCGGTATTGCTTAAAATATTGACTGCTTTGCAATGACATGGAAAACTTACACTGTAAAAAATATACATCCATGCCTATTTGATCGCATGGCTGTTTATCCCCTAGCTACACAACTGCAATGAGGGCACGACATGTCTGCGACAGACTTTCTGATGATTAAGTAATGCTATTGTCTTTGTTAATTAGATCACACCTATTTTTCTAGGTCTTGTTTCCTGCTTTCCAGTGGCAAGAGTGAGCAGTTTAGGCGACTATAGTTGGTTGGTTGGCGCAATACAAAATTAATAAAGAAGTAAGTTCTAAATAGTCTTGGAGTCTGAGACATACACTGGGGGGCATATTTATTAAGAAATCACGCAGCGCAGCCAGTCCGTGATGGGAAAGGGCAGTAGTGCACCGTACTTAACAATATGCAGTGCATTCCTGTCATTTTCCAGCCCTGGCACACAATTTGCTGCCTAGCACAAATGCAGACAGCCTAGCACCATGGTGCAAGGGTGCTTGCGTTGTGAGGAGGATTGTTTTGTGCATCAAGGGACACCTTCCTGCACAAAAACAGCCCCTTGAGACATTTTCCTCTTTCTATGTGTGAATGCACAACATATAGATAGAGGATAAACACAAGAATAAATACGCTTATTTCTCCTTGTTACACCTCCCCAAGGGAGGGCATTTTGATGCATTCCCAGGTTTACCATTGTTTGTAGTTCTAAGAATGTGCCAAAATCTAAGTGGATGCGTGGGAAAACGTATGCTCCATGCATGGAACATCTCCCTAGGGCAGGGTAACGCAAGGCAGTGCCTTGCACTGCATGGCGTTACTCTGGATTTATCAAGCCATGCATGGCCATGCAATGTTGTCTTGCGTAGCTTGATAAATCCGACTTAGGTTTTGCGTCAACCTGGAACCCCCGGCAAAGCAAAACCTTCTTAAATGTGCTCGTAACTCACTGGTCTTTTCCATCAGCCATCGCTCTTCCGACAAATGAGTGAGGACATCCTTCGGGTCACGTTCAGTATTTCGCTTCCATGGACCTACCCTTGTGACTGGCGGCTGGGGCCCACCAATAGTTTGGTGACGGTGGCTTCCTTGATTGTATTGTAATGGGGTGGCGTGGTGAGCAAAATAACGATGGATTAAACCCAGATCTGTGACTGGGGTGAATGTTTTGCCAATGTGCAACATTCCGTTCAGCATCTTGTGTGTTTTGCTGTTTGCCCTATGTGGGAAGGGTATGCCCAGACGTGGGTCCCGTGCTCACTACCCCACTGGAGTCCAGCTATCCTGGCTGATGACGGCTAATTAGCCAGAAACCGGTCCTAGGATGCTTGGTTCCGGTCCAGGGGAGACATGGCTTGGCAGTTCGGGCTGGACTGTTCCCAAGAGGCACAGGGTCAGACTGATTTGCATATGGCCATGTCTGAACTGGGGTGGTGTGGTGAGCAAAATAACGATGGCTTAAACCCAGATCTGTGACGTGGGTGAATGTTTTGCCAATGTGCAACATCCCATCCATCATCTTGTATGTATTGCATTTATATAGCACATAAGGCTCTTCAATCAGACGCATAATACAGGCCCCTGCAGTCCCTGCGGCGCACGGGTCCCCCAATCCTCCAGGGGCTCTCTCAGCGTTTCAAGGGGGCCCCATTCAGCTCAAGGAACATCTGTGAGATATGGGAGACTTGGGGCCAATCACGGCATTCTATATGGAGCCCTCATCCTTTTACGTTACGCCACTAACTGAAGTACCTTTGCGATCGGACAGCACACTGCTCCTTGGACCCATCCTGGCTGTAGCAGGCTTGTTAAAAAAAAGAGAATCACATCTTGACTGAAAAATATTAGGCTTAACACCTGTTGCTTAAGCGCAAAACCACAGTCTGCGCTATCCAACCGGAAGTGCTGCCGGAAGTCCCCAGGCAGGCTGCAGCCCACATTCTCTTGCTTTTTGGCAGCCTGTGCCAACATCTCACTTTCCTCTGAGCAGCAAGCTGACAATGCGCGCTGCAGACAAATGCACTTTGTGAATGTCTGGGAGGGAGGGAGGGAGGGAGGCAGGGAGCGCTTGGCACAGACCAGGAAGTGCCTGTGGCTCGCTGGTTCCGGAGCAGGTATTCTGCCAGAGCACTGCTCCCAGCGAGATCTTTACAGTGACCACACGGGTCGGTTGTACTTATCTACAGTAACTACTGACCACGTCTTCCCCCATACACCGGAAATCGAACTGCTCTCAGCTCTTATTTTGACCGAATAGACGGTGCTCATATCGCGCAATAACCACTCCACGCATCAGTTAGCGTAAAAGGCCATTTATTAGGACAGGCATGACATCAGCAATAAACATAACACATTAACTTTTAACAATCCCCCCAACATCCTGCCATTCACCCATCATCCACTCACGTGCTTCACCAGCCACTTCCCCTTCACACCATGACCTCTTTGCATCTCATTCACTTTCCCCTTTTCACTTTCCAACTCCTCTGTCATCTCCATCCATCGCACTCCCGTCTACCACTCCCCCCATCATGCACCTGTAACCCCCTCCCTGAAAGGGTGATTCTGCCCGTCATGGACTCCCCACCCCTCCCTGTTCCCGTCAACACCCTGTCTAGCCATCCTGCCCTAAACTGGCACGTCGCCCAACTGTGGCAATTACAACCAACGCCCACCAACCCCTTTCAAATGTAGGGCGGGTGGGTGGTAAAACTAGCTTCTTTCCCTGAGGCACCGGGGACAGGAAGAGGAAGTCCTTCCCCTTCCTGTCCCCTCAAATCACCTCCTAACCCCACCCACCCCTGACCTAAGCCCCCTAAACTACTTCCTGCCTTGTCCTGCCCTCGCGCGAACACCCCGGGGAAAAGACTGGTCTGCCGACCTGCTTTCCCCCGGGGGCCGCATCGCGCAATAACCACTCCACGCATCAGTTAGCGTAAAAGGCCATTTATTAGGACAGGCATGACATCAGCAATAAACATAACAGATTAACTTTTAACAATCCCCCCAACATCCTGCCATTCACCCATCATCCACTCACGTGCTTCACCAGCCACTCCCCCTTCACACCATGACCTCTTTGCATCTCATTCACTTTCCCCTTTTCACTTTCCAACTCCTCTGTCATCTCCATCCATCGCACTCCCGTCTACCACTCCCCCCATCATGCACCTGTAACCCCCTCCCTGAAAGGGTGATTCTGCCCGTCATGGACTCCCCACCCCTCCCAGTTCCCGCCACCCAGGGAACCCCCGGAGGGCGGTTACCTGCCCCACCAAGCGTGCACCTTTCGAACTCATACTCTCGGACACCAGATAGATTCATTCCACAGATGGCTAATCAGGTCGCGCAACTCCATTAGGTAAAAGGCATTCCCCATGTGAGAAAGGTGCACGCCGTCGTCCCGGAAAAGAAGTGGCTGCTCCAGCTGAAGCCCGACATGAGCCAGCACATTGATCCCCTTATCTGCACAAAAGAGTCTCATAGCCCTGTTCAGTTTCCTGCGTGCCCGTTCGACTGCCGCAGGCTTAAGTGCACCCCTCCAAATTCTCCGCGGAACAAACTCAGTCCACACAATACAGGCGCCAGCCAGATTGCGTTTCATTGCTTCCAAATCCCTCTGCATCAAGTGCAAAAGTGACAATCCCGAGTGTTTCACTAAGTCATTCTCTCCCAAGTGGATGATGAGCATGTCCGGGCAGCCCAGCTGCGACACTTTCTTTGTGAGCCATGGTAGCAATTCTCCCCAGCGCATTCCGCTCTTACCCCACCATTGTACCTCGTGATGGCTGCTCCTCAGGCCCAGGTTACGGCCGTACACTCGCCTGGCAGCATACTTCTCCCCCCAGTGCACAAAAGAGTGCCCAACGATCCAGGTGACCGTCTTGGCCCCCGGCCCACGAACACAACCTACGAAGAGAAAGAGATTAGTACCTCAGCAGAACAAAAGAAACAACAACCAAAACAGTGCAGCCGGCCAAGCAGCACGCCCCACCCAATTTACGCACATAGCGCTCGCAGCAACGCGACCTCCACCGACCAATCCTCCGGATCTCCTCCCACGACCAACCCAAACCCGCCGCAGCCGTGGCCGCCATGATCCGAAACGAATGCGTGCCAAAGCGCGCCGGGTCCCTACCCAACTTCCGCAAAGCCATCCGCAGAACCGCCAACAACTGAGAGGACGTCAAGCGCTTACGCGACACATGTACAAAAATCTCCCCCTCCAAGCTCTGCACTCTACCACAAAATGCCAGCCATTCACGCACCGGGCACACACCCTCACACCCACTCTCCGACAACCACACCCATTTGCCCCGACCCAACTGGTCTGTCTTGGAACGTTCCAACCATATACCCAAACGAATCCCGTCCACACGCACGTCTGCAAACACTCGGCCCGGCGCCCCACGCGTCCCCAGCAACTCAGACACCCGAAATGCACCAAAAAACATCCAAATCATGCATAAACGGAAGAGCGCCACCTCGTCCCCATCATAACAACAGAAATGCAACTCCCTCAAAACCTGCACCAACAACTCAAACGTGACCGCCTCCCGTGGCGGTTCCCCCCCACCCATCTCCGCCCGCACCCGACCCCAACCTTTTAACATTCGGCTCAGCAGATCCGCCCTAGCCGGATCAAAACCCAAGTATACCATGCTGTAGAAAGAGACACCCGCCAACTTGCCAGCAATCGTCGTCTGCGACAACCCTTTATCCATGCAATCCAACACAAAGCGCACCACCTCACGTTCACACTCTTCCTTGGACAATCGTCCCAATCCCATCGCTCCCCCCACCAAGGACCCAAACTCCGCCCACGCCAACCTGTACGCCCGCCTAGTGGACCGCGCTAATGACCTTTCAACCAAGCCAACCACTCTCACTCCCCCCAGGCCCAGATACCCTCCGGCACCTTGGTCTTGCAAGCCTCCGCTCCCGGCGCCAGCTCCCTGAATCGCTGCCACTGCGAATGAGATAACGCATCCGCAATTTCGTTACTCACGCCTGGCACATGTTGCGCGCGGAACAGCACATTGTAACGCAGACACAGCAGCATGAAACTTCGCAGCAAGCGCAGCACCCTCAGGTCCCTCGCCCTCTGGTTATTCACTAAGTCCACTACAGTCATATTGTCAACATGAAACAACACCGACCTGTTCCTGAACTCCGGGCCCCACACCAGCAAAGCAACCAACAAGGGGAAAAACTCCCAAAACGCAATGCTCCTGCCCTGGCGCAGCCAATGAGCCAGCCACTGCTCAGCACACCAGCGGCCGTCCCAGAAAATACCGAAACCAGCAGCACCCGCCGCGTCAGAGTAGAGCTGAATCTGCCACACCATCCGGTCACGCGCAAAATCCAAGGACACACCATTGAAGTCCTCCAGAAAAACCAACCACACTCGCAAGTCCGACCGGACCCCCAGCGTGATCCTGATCCTGTGATGCAGGAGGGCCGCCCCCGACATGGCCATGCCGAGACGTCCTTCCAGCCCTCACCACCCTACACGCAAATGTCAACAACCCCAACAGGCGCTGCACGGACCTCAACTCCAGCTTCCGAACCTCGATCGCACTTCTCAAAGCTTCCTGCATCTCCCCCACCTTCCGTACCGGTAGCCGCGCCTGCCAAGCCTCCGAATCCAACTCAATCCCGAGAAAAGTCAGGCAGCAACTAGGCCCTTCAGTCTTCTCCGGTGCCAAAGGCACCCCAAAGTCCTGTGCCAACAACTGAAACTGGCCCAAAGCCGCACCGCAAGCGCCAGAGTGACCCGCGCCCACAAACAGAAAGTCATCCAAATAGTGAGACACCAGCCGGTGTCCACAGCGGTCCACAAAGGCCCACTGCAAAAAGGAGCTGAAAGTCTCGAAAAGCGCGCAGGAAATCGCACAACCCATCGGTAGAACCATGTCCACGAAGATGGACCCGCCAAACTGCATGCCCAACAACGAAAAATCCGCGGGGTGAATGGGGAGGAGGCGAAAGGCCGACTTGATGTCACATTTGGCCAATTCCGCCCCCTTCCCACAGGACCTCACCAAGCCTATGGCATCATCCACCGACGCATACAGTACTCTTGAGTCCTCCTCAGCAATGAAATCATTCACCGAACCTCCCTCAGGCCAAGACAAGTGATGAATCAATCGAAACTCCCCAGGTTCTTTCTTGGGCACCACCCCCAGAGGTGAAACAATGAGATCCGACATCGGCCAGTCCGCAAAAGGACCCGCAATCCTGCCCTCCGAAACCTCCTTCTCCAATTTACGCGCCACTACCTCCGGCAACTCCTTGGAGGACCGCAAGTTCTCAGCCCAACGTCTCTCCCTCGGCCCCTGATAACCAATCCGAAAACCCTCCATGAAACCCCAGTACAAACGCAGCGCCGCTTCTTTATCAGGGTACCGTGAGAGCCATGGACACATGGCCTCCAACCTAACCGGAGTATGGGCCCTTCGGCCCAGGCTGACCCCTACCCTTGGCAAGCTTCCACTGCTCTGACGGCGAAGCCAACGTGAGGCACTGTGTAACTGCATGCCGCCCCCCGCACTTCGAACACTCATGCTTGAACTTACAGGAGGGGCGGTTGCAGAAACCTCTATTAAAACCCCAACAGGCTCCTGAAGCCACCGGCTTGTACTGTTGTCCCGCAGCCCCGGACCACACTGCCTGGTTTCCCGAACCACCTGCACTTCCTTGGCTACCCGCCCCAGACTGGGCGGGGCGCGACTGAAAAGACCGATAAGTCACCGGAAGACCGCTAGCCGTATGAGTGGAAGCCGCCGCCTGCGTCGAAGACATCCATTGAATCCAAAGCTCCTGGTCCACCTCCCCCCATGGCTTGTCCGGATTGACACTGATCCTGGCCCTAAACTCCTCGTCGTAGCTCAGCCAAGCAAAACCCCCGAAATGCAGCTGCGCCTTCCTAATCACGTCCATATACTTGAACAGAGCAATCGCCCGATCACCATGCTTTTCGCAATATATACTCGCGTAAATCAGGAAAGCCGACGTCCAATTCTCCATCGTAACCGGCACCCTCGGCCGCCTGGTCAGCTCCCATTCCTCCTCCTTAGACCCTTCCTTCGCCTGGATCTCCCTATGTAGCAGTTTAAACACATCCACATACTCATGCCTCCAAATTTTCCCTCTCGTTTTCTCCGACAGATGCGACCCCAGGGGCACGGCCAAACCCATATAAGGCAACCTCTTGAGGAGCTTCCCCACACCATCATCTTTGCCCCCCAAATCCTCCGCCTTGTCGGTTTGCGCACTGGCCGTCGTGACCTGCTTCCCCCCGGCAGCCGCCACTGGCTCCTCCCCAACATAGGCCCCCGTCCTCACAGACCCATCCCCCACCCCCACCGACCGGCAGGGTTTCTTCCTCCCTCCTTTCCCCCCGTCAGTCCAAGCGTCCCACCAAGAGCCCTCACCTGACAACGTTGCAGGAGCGTCCGTCTCCCGTCGCCGTGCGTCCGCCGGCTTCTTGGTCCCCTTGGTGGCCCGACTGGCGCCATCTCGTGCCTCATGGGAAACACCCACCGTGGCGGATGCCACCTTAGCCCTGTCAACACACTCCGACTCACGCAACTCACCCTCCTCCAACTCATCCTCCTCATCCTCATAGTCCAACCACTCATCCTGAACATCCAGCGGCACCACTTCCGTCACCACTCTCTTGGCACCCTTTCCTTTCACACCAGGCAGAAACTCGCATTCCAGCATCGGTGGTGCCCGCTCCCTCGCTGGAGGGCAGGCCGCCGCGGACCCCCCTGCTTCTTCGTCCCGGCGTTCGGAGGCCGTTTTGCGCCCCGCCGGCCCACCCCGGCCTCTGCCAGCTGACCCCGCTGGCTTGTCCCCCCCCCGAGCCGTGTGCGCTCGGGGAGGCCCCGGTGCCAACAGGTCTCTGATCCGTCAAGGCAGTCCCTGAACTCTCCACCCAGACCCACTGCCCTTGTGACCCAGGGGCCCCCCTACCTCTACCTCCAGTCATCCCCCTGCCACGCGCAGGCGCCAAGGCCCCATCGCCTTTGAGCGCCCCACCCGCCTTCGCCCCCCTGGCCTCCCTCAAACGCTGCCACTCACTCTCATACTCGGAAATGACGCGACGCTGGTCGCGGGCCCTCTCCTCCTCAGACATGTGCTCCCACCTGTCATAAATGGACGGCCGCCCAGGCACCCCCAGGCCCCCCCCCCAGGCACGGGTGCCGCAGCACCCCCTGCCCCAGGCTGCCGCTGCGCCTTCAACGGGCCTTTGCCCTTGGAACCCTGCTGCCTGACAACCCCTTTCCGGCCCCCCGAAAGGTCAACCGGCTGCTCCAGGATGGTGAACTCCTCCTCCCCCCCAGACTCCCCCCCGACAGGGTGAGCGCAAAATCCTCACCAGCCGCCGCCTCCCACTCACCCAGATCCTCCCCCCCACTGCCCTCACTGCTCTCATCGTACCCCACCAGAGGCCCCACACTCCCCGACCCCCCGGCACCCAGTGCCAGCGGAGTCCCGGACGCCCCACCATCCCCACCGTAAAAAGCCTCAATGGCCTCGATCTTAGCCGGGAGGCTTAGCCGCCTCCCCCCTTTTTTGGGCGCCTCCTGCTGCTTCTTACCCTTAGCCTTTTTAGGCGCGCCCGCCCGAGCCCCAGCGGGATCGTCCAGGCAGGCTATGACAGCTGCAGCCACCCCCGCGGACGCCGACCGGGGCGTGCGGGACATCCCCACCCGAGCCTGGTCCAAGACCCCGGGTTGCAGGAGGTCCGACCTCCCTGCCCATCCAAGAACCAGTAGTGCAGCCCTCACTGCCTCAGCATCAGGTGCTGCCATGCCACTAAAAGTGCTTTTGTACCTACCGCGAGATGCGTGAGGTTTGGCAACCCCAAATCCAGGCCGTCCGCGAGATGCGTGGGATTCGGCACCCTCGGCCCGTCCGCGAGATGCGTGAGAAACGGCACCCGCGTTCGACGTACCGGGACACCGAGGACAAAAACCTCGAAAAATACTTAAATGTAGATCCCGCCTAGCTATACACAGTAAAACCACCTACCCAAGTCGCTCTGGGGCACCAGAACGCGACCAAACTACCCCTAATTCACACTCCGCCTAGAGCTCCTAAAACTAGCTTCTTTCCCTGAGGCACCGGGGACAGGAAGAGGAAGTCCTTCCCCTTCCTGTCCCCTCAAATCACCTCCTAACCCCTCCCACCCCTGACCTAAGCCCCCTAAACTACTTCCTGCCTTGTCCTGCCCTCGCGCGAACACCCCGGGGAAAAGACTGGTCTGCCGACCTGCTTTCCCCCGGGGGCCGCAATTTCAACCTTGATGAGAGAAAAGTCTGGGTGGAACCTGCTGGGATTCGATCGTGAGACTTGCCAACTGCACACCAACCAACCTCTGCAGGAGGATCGTTACCCACTAAGTTATCTCATTGGCAACAATAACAAAGAAGTCCTAAAGTAACTGGTAGAAATCGTTGCCTTGTGTCTCAATGAGAAGACCCGCTGTAGAATTTTGAACATCTTGGCGAAGACCGATTTGACTTTTTGGCAGGTCAATGCCGAGGTAGTTCTTATCATTAGAGTGGGAGCAAATGTTATTTGCGGTTTGTCCAATTTACAGTGTGCGAAAGTTGCCTTCAAGTAGTTACGCGAAATTTCAGGGATACCACGCGAAATTACGTTTGATTCTGTGAAATGTAAATCTGGACATTATGCGATGAATTTTAGCGTGAAACCAGTTTTTGACATGAGGGCACTTTCTGAAGTAAAAAAAATAGTGAAAAAAACCACTGACGCAAGCAACACGCGTTTGCGTTCTGGGCATTCATGTTATTCTCGAGTGCTTGTAGTAAAATGTTGCCATGAATGCCACGTAATTGTGCTATGCGGCATAATGGTGTAATTTAAATTGACAACAGGCTTAGTT